>NC_091972.1:38755000-39380000 GCF_036711975.1 Onthophagus taurus | reverse complement strand
TAGAAAAAATACTTCAACAAGAAGAAACAATAAAAACATTATATGCACGTCTAGATTTCATTGAAAGCAATTTAAACCAAGGAGCGATTCAAAAAATCAATGGTCTTCGACAGCATCAAAACACACTACCAATAATACTTAAAGAAAACAATATTGATATATGTCTATCTCCGAAACTAACTTTACACGAGAATCGTATATAAATATCAACCATTACAATATTTATCACACAATTCACCCGAGTAATGCGGCTCGAGGTGGAAGTGCAATTATTATAAAAAGGAATGTTGACCACTATTTGAATAATACAATTAGTACTGAACAACACCAAACTACAGTGGTAAAAGTTCAAACTGCTAATGGCTTAATATCTGTAGGAGCAACGTGCATACCACCGAGACATAATCTCAAAAGACAAGATTATCAGGAAATTGTACTACATCTTGACGAACAAATTTATATTTGGGGGAGACTTTAATGCAAAACATATGTCTTGAGGTTCTCGCTTGACAAATAGAGAAGGAAGAGAACTGAACCATGCAATAGAGGCGCTCTCCGCTGGGAAACCAACTTACTAGCCAACAGATAGAAGTAAAATTCCGGACGTGCTTGATTTTTGTATTACGAAAAATATATCACTTAACTTCGTAAACATAGAAGAAGAGTTAAGGTTGGACTCAGATCACTCACCAGTAATTATTACTCTAAATAACAAAGTATATAACAAAGAACCCTTTTTATCACTAACTAATAAACTCACTAATTGGAATCTATTTCAACAAACATTGACAATGAAACATTGACAAACATATTGACAATGAAGTAGAAAAGTTCTTAAAAGACATACAAAACGCAGCCTGGGCCTCAACACCAATTTTAATACCAACACCTAAATCTAATATTTATCCTAAATTCATTAGAGACAAAATTGCAGAAAAACGGAAAGCAAGGAAGAAATAGCAATCCAATAGAATTCCTAGTGATAAAACTAAATTAAATAGAATAACAGCCGAATTAAGAACATTAACAGATAGTCACAAAGAAAATAATATTCAAAATTACTTAAAAGACCTTACTGACGATGCCAGTATCGATTATTCTCTGTGGAAGGCAACAAGAAAGCTTAAAGTTCCAAAAACACATACACCTCCAATTCGAAATAATAATGGAAATTGGGCTAAGAGCAATCAAGAAAAAGTTAATTTGTTTGCTGAACATCTGAAAGAAACTTTTACATCAGACAGTCCAACAACTATGCTAAATAGTGTCCCTAGCGTAATTCAAAGTGATCAGCAGAATAATATACCATGTGTAAGAATGAAAGAACTGTATTATGAAATACAAAAAGTAAATATAAAGAAATCAGTAGACTATGACCTAATTAATGGAGAAACATTGAAACATCTACCAAAACGGGCGATTACAAAACTATTAGACATAATTAATGCTGCTTTTAAACAGAAATACTTCCCAAGCATATAGAAAGTTGCTGAAATAATAATGATACCAAAACCTGGTAAACCCCCCACAGATGTTATATCATATAGGCTAATCTTATTATTACCTTTACTATCAAAACTGCTTGAAAAATTACTATTAAAAAGACTAAAACCTGTCATAGAAGAAAAAGCCCTAATACCAACACATCAATTTGGGTTTCGGAATAAACATGCAACAATAGACCAAGTGCATAGAATGACGGATACTATCGAAATAGCAGTGGAAGAACATAAAGTCTACTCCGCCGTATTTTTGGATGTTGCACAAGCTTTCGACAAAGTCTGGTTAGATGGTTTAAATTTTTAAATTATTTGGTCTAATTTGTACCAAATACTACCATCAACCAGAGTTGGGTACTATCCGGATACTTCTGTATCCGGATACAGTGTCCCGATACTTTTTGAGTATCCGATACTTTGTATCCGGATACTTTTCAAATTTTGTATCCGGTATTCGGTATCCGTGACTAAATCTGAATGCTAAATCTGATACTTTTTTCGGTGTTCGGATACTTTTTTATTGAGTTTTTTTATTTAATATTCTATTATTACACACATACATATACACCAGCGTGTTTGAAGCCCCATATTTTTTCAGTTTTTCCTACTATTGTACATCTTTTGTGACTACATCAATAATTGTGGCTTTTGGTAATTGTAAGTTTGGAATGTCAAAAAGTAGGATTTTGTGGGATTCAGAGATAATTATTATGCAACCAGTACTTAATAAAAGACATATATCTAGTTGCAGTAGTAGCAGCGTCATCCCATAAAATTCCGGAAACCAAAAGAACCGTTTCATCGGCATACGACTAGAATAATGCGTTCACAAATTTATGAAGGAGTAAATCGTTAATATACATCAGAAAAAGCAGAGAACCCAAGATTGATCCCTGCGGTACTCCACAGGATACATTGCGACTATCACTGTGTTGTTGATTTATAGCAACAACCTGAGTTCTATGAGATAAATAAGAACGGACAAGATCAATACACACCCATACAAATCCAATTTGGCAATCAGTATATTATGAGCCACAGTATCAAATGCCTTTGCCAAAACCAACAATATTCCTATAATGGGAGTAGAAGCATACAATGCATCACTGACTTTCTTGGTGAGTACAGCAAAATGACAACTGCATAGAATGTTGCAAGAAAAAGTGTTTTAACTGATCATTTAAAATTTTTGGTTTTAAAGGATATCACTCGAATACATGGGTTAGTTTGGAATTTCTAAGCATATCTAAGGTTTCCAAATGAATTTCAGAGAATTTATAAGGTTGAATTAAAATTAGAACTAAAACTAGAACTAATACTAGAAATTTTCGGGTTTTGCCGTGCGTCTTTTAAGAAAAGGTTTCACGTTTCGGATGCCATGTTGCAACCTTCTTCAGAAACTGGTTCGACGTGACTCTAGTTTCTATAGATATCCAGGATTTTAAGAGTTTTTCTAAATATATTTAGAGAATTTCTAAAGATATTCGCAAAATTTTCAAAAACAACCAGAAATTTTTAACAATTTCAAGAAATTAAGACTTCTTAATTTCAAGGATTTTCACCAAAGACTGCTATTATCTTGAAATTGAATTTCAATTGATTTCTAGAGTTTTATATGTATAATAAGATCTAACCATTTCCAAACATTTTCCAAAAAACTTTTAAAGATTTCATAGCACAACTGGAAATGCCAAACATTTTCCAAGGATTTCTGAACAGCATAATGTCATTTTCGTGAATATTCACGGATTTCCAACAACGTCTAACAATTTTTAGCAATTAAGAAACATTTTAAACGATATCGCTCGAATACCTGTGGTATTTTGGAATTTCTAAGCATATCTAAGGTTTCCAAATGAATTTCAGAGAATTTAGAAGGTTTTACAAAAATATTTTATAAGATATTGAGGTAATTTCTTAGAGTTTTTAACAATGTCTAGGATAATAAATAGGGTATCCAGGATTTTAAGAGTTTTTCTAAATATTTCCAAACAGATTTAGAGAATTTCTAAATATATTTCGCGAATATATTTATCAAAATATATATATATTTTTCAAAAACAACCAGAAATTTTAAACTATTTCAAGAAATTAAGACCTTAATTTTAAGGATTTCCACCAAACACCACGGTTATCTTGAAATCTCTAAACTCATCCAAGGTTTCCAAAGGATATTCAGGGAATTTATAAAGATTTCTAGAATTTTATATGTATAATAAGATCCAATCATGTCTAGAGTTTCTAAAAAACTTTTAAAGATTTCACAGCACAACTAGAAATACCAAACATTTTCCAAGGATTTCTGAGCGTTTCATTCACGAATTTCAGAAACAATTTTAAAGAATAATTAAGAAACATTTCAAGAATTTCTATTCGGATACAAACAAACTTTTTCCTTTATATTTCCACCTACTTCTAAGGCCCATATCTTCGTTATATAGAAAGATAGCGAAAAACTAAGCACACGGTTGGAAAGCTTGGTCTTTTCTCTACCTTAAACCGAGTTTTCGTCCGCCGATATGTTGATAATAAAAGCAAGAAAAAATAAAAAACATCGCGCTGCATTCAATTTACCTCAAAATTACCAAATTTCACGGCCTTGTGCAACCGTTACCAGACGGAAATTCAGTAAATGGTTTACATATTCGGAAAGAGTTGACCTTGGACTATCTTATTCCGAGTTATCGTCCGTCAATATCTGTCGGCGTCTGAAAAAAAACGCTCCTGAAAAAGAGCCTACAGTTGGCAACAAACTTTACCTTTGTATTTCCATCTACTTTTCGGACGGATATCTTTGTTACTTATAACGCTAGCGAAAAACTAAGCACACGGTTGGAAAGGTTGGTCGTTTTTCTATCTTAAACCCGATATGTTGATAATGAGTGCAAGAAAAAATAAGTAACGTCGCGCTGCCACGAATTTTTGTCGCGGCTAAACCACGCTTGGGTCAATAACTCTCTTATATGACGGGGAGAAAACTCCTAAACTATGTTCATCTTATGGGAAATTTTCTGCTCTTTTCATCGGTATATAACACATCTCCATCACACGCATCTGAAAAAAGCCCCACCGATGAGAACACGCATATATTTCTTGCACTAATAACTTTCCTATTTGACGGGGAAAAACTCTACCTACAACTATATTCAGCTTATGGGAAATCTCCTGCTTGGGTCAATAACTCTCTTATATGACAGGGAAAAACTCTAGAACTATATTCATCTTATGGGAAATTTTCTGCTCTTTTCAACGGTGTATAACACATCTCAATTACACGTTTGCACAATCGTTTTTCAGCCCAGCAACAAACTTTCCCCTTGTATTTCCGTCTACTTTTTGGTCCAATATTTTCGTTATCTAGAAAAATAGCGAAAAACTAATAACGCGGTTGGAAAGTTTGGTCTTTTCATTTAATTCACCTCAAAATTGCCCCACTTTAAGGCCTTGTGCAGCCGTTATCGGAAGGAAATTCAACAAATGGTTTACATATTCGAAAAGAACTACTCTTGGCCTGTCTTATTTCGAGTTTTCATTTACAGACGCCGTCAGTATCTGCCGGCGTCTGTAAAAGAAACGCACCTGAAAGACAACCTACAGGTAGCAGATCGCAATCACTTCTTACCCTAACTTTCTTATTTGATGAACGAAAAATTGGAACAAAGTTAATTTTCACAGATAATTTTTCATTCACTCTTAATTTATTTAAAACCGTTTAAAAGTACGAAGGCTTTCACGGCCGGTGTTAATAAAACTAAAACTAACACTAGCACTATCACTACAACTAACACTAGACCTAGAACTAGAAACTTTCGGGTTGAGCCGTACGTTTTTTGAACAAATGTTTGACGTTTCGGGTGCCATGTCGCAACCTTCTTCAGAAAACTAGTTGGAACCCGAAAGTTTCTAGTTCTAGGTCTAGTGTTAGTTGTAGTGATAGTGCTAGTGTTAGTTCTAGTTTTAGTTCTAGTTTTAGTTCTAGTTTTAGTTCTAGTTTTAGTTCTAGTTTTAGTTCTAGTTCTAGTTTTAGTTCTAGTTTTAGTTCTAGTTTTAGTTCTAGTTTTAGTTCTAGTTTTAGTTCTAGCTTTAGTTCTAGCTTTAGTTCTAGTTTTAGTTTTACGTTTAGAAACATGTTAAACTGTTCAAAACAGAAAGATTATTACATGTTACACCTATTTTATCAGAATCTGGAAGAATTTGAGCGATTTTAGACTCGAATTGTTGAATTGTGTTTTGATGGTTTATAACTCAGTTCATCAATTAAAAAACGCGTATGCAAACGCGTAAGCGAAGTGCGTCACACACCGTTGGAAACAGCAGAAAATTTCCCATAAGATGAATTTAGTTCTAGAATGTTCTCCTGGTCATACAAGAGAGTTATTGACCTAAGCGTGGTTTAGCCGCGGCAAAAATTCGTGGTTTAGGTAGTTCATAGTTAGAGAAAAGGATTGTGCAAACGTGTGATCATGGTATGTCACACATCGTTGGAAAGAGCAGGAGATTTCCCATAAGCTGAATATAGTTGTAGGTAGAGTTTTTCCCCGTCAAATAGGAAAGTTATTAGTGCAAGAAATATATGCGTGTTCTCATCGGTGGGGCTTTTTTCAGATGCGTGTGATGGAGATGTGTTATATACCGATGAAAAGAGCAGAAAATTACCCATAAGATGAACATAGTTTAGGAGTTTTCTCCCCGTCATATAAGAGAGTTATTGACCCAAGCGTGGTTTAGCCGCGGCAAAAATTTCTGGCAGCGCGACGTTTCTTATTTTTTCTTGCACTCATTATCAACATATCGGTTTAAGATAGAAAAACGACCAAGCTTTCCAACCGTGTGCTTAGTTTTTCGCTAGCGTTATAAATAACAAAGATATCCGTCCGAAAAGTACATAGATGGAAATACAAAAGTAAAGTTTGTTGCCAACTGTAGGCTCCTTTTCAGAAGCGTTTTCTTGACAGACGCCGACAGATATTGACGGACGAAAATCGGAATAAGATAGTCCAAGATCAGCTCTTTCAGAATATGTAAACCATTTATTGAATTTCCGTCTGGTAACGGCTGCACAAGGCCGTGAAATTTGGTAATTTTGACCAAGCTTTCCAACCGTGTGCTTAGTTTTTCGCTATGTTTCTAGATAACGAAGATATGGGCCCTAGAAGTAGGTGAAAATATAAAGGAAAAAGTTTGTTGCTGGGCGGTTTGTTGCTATCGTCTCGCCGGTCAAATATCAAGATTATTTTGGGATTTCTAAGCAAATCCAAGATTCATGGATTCTTAAAATATGTTAGTCCTTGAGAAGACTAGAATGTCTTGGATTCTACAGATTCCCAAAAAGCTTTGGGAAGGATTTAAAAGTATTTCCAGAGAATTTCTAATCAATTGATTCCAGATATCCAGATATTAGTAACAATTTTCAAAGATTTTAATAGAATTCCAAGAACATCCAACGAAACATTGCCTAAGTCTAATTTAACACAGTTAATTATAATTGTAACCATATAAAATATAAAAAGTACGCGATATGAAATGATTAACTTTACAAAAGAACATTTATTTTCTTTCCAAGGTTGACGTCTCGATCTTAAAAAGAAATCACATAATTGTATTGTAATTTTTTGTTATATTGCAAATTTCGCCCTTGGCTCAAATCCACCCCAAATGATAAATTACAATAACAAAGTGGAATTACATTACGTAAATTAGATCTAAAAATCGATCAAAAAAATTCATTTATTTCAACGTAGTTTATCATACGTCAGTTCGGATTGGTCTAAAATTATGTTCCGCGAGTTCAAGTTCAGAACGAGTCTAAATATAGAAAACAATTTTGCATATAATTTTAATTGCAAAATTTCTCTTCGTGTTACACTAATTGAGCCGTGCTATTATAAGCACCTCTCGATAAACCTTTATTAAAAAAAAATTATAAAATTTAGTAGTTTCGATTCATAAAAAGCAAAAAAAAAGAATAAATAGACAAGCGGTCGTTAAATTAAATTAACCATCATCATGCCCTTTCATTTTGTTTCGTTTATCGATAGCTTGCGTGTATGATATCTGATGTACATACTATAAGCTGGTATGTACTATAAGTTCAAGGACTGTGTACGTTGTATTGCAGGAAAATAAAAGTTTGAATAAGTGATGAAAAGGTGATTATTGCAAAGCTTAAAAACCTACCAATTTGCGTTATTAATTAATTTAACGGCAATTTCAGTTTTATTATTTACTTTGTTTTGCTAAATATATCCAGAGACTTTTTTTTTGTTTTATTAGACTACTACGGTTGTCATTAAGTGGGTTTTATGACACAAAAACAAATTACAGGACATTAAGGGCTCGGAAAGTAGGACACTGTAAAACTTATGACAAATTTTTGCATTTTCCTACCATATTATCGTGAAAGTTTCAACGAATATTTCTTGGAGTATTTGAGCACGCATTGATTTTAGTAGACATCGATTAATTTCGAAAAAGAATTCACCAACAAAGAAATGACGTAGATAAACACGACACATGAAATCGA
Organism: Onthophagus taurus; assembly: GCF_036711975.1. Classification (NCBI taxonomy): domain Eukaryota; kingdom Metazoa; phylum Arthropoda; class Insecta; order Coleoptera; family Scarabaeidae; genus Onthophagus; species Onthophagus taurus. The sequence goes on along the minus strand of NC_091972.1, from coordinate 39,371,978 downwards.
TTCCCCTTCGCCTTCCCTAATAGATTAATAATTTATCGGTTCTATTCGATGTCAATGCCCTTAACATTGAACACTAACCCCTTAATCAATACATAAATAAAATCATATTCTTACCTGAGCCGATTCCCAAGCATAAGTATTATATTCTTCCCTCGTTAAAGGTTTGTCAGGTTTTACAGGCTTTTTTCTTCTCAAATCTCGCGGTAAATTAGCGTTTTCCCTTTCCCATTTCTGCAATGGAAAATTTGCAAATTAAGAGAATGAGCCATGTAAAGTGATTACTCTTGACCTTTTCATCACAATAAAATTTATAATTGCGTCAATGAAAAGACCTTTTGTTTCATGGATTTATTCTACCGCATGAACGCAAACTGGGTTATTCAAGTCAAGTTAAAGGTCAGTTAAGATAATGAGGACATGAAATGGGGTAAAAATACAAACTGAGGTAAAATTACGTAAAGATATATAAAAAGATTCAATGATGGCTTAAATTTGAATAAAACGCGATAAAATTGATCGTTTTGAAAAGTGTTCTTGGAAAATTCGTGTATTAAATTTCCACGGTACGGTAATTTTATGTTTTATTATGAGTTGGGTAAAGGATTCAAGATCAGGCCACGTAGTAAATGTGAAATTTTCTAACAAATTTAAATTTTAAACTCGGCGAGAAATAATTATACCCGCAGAACAGCAAAAAATGTAAAACATAAGTGTCACCAGCGGAAAGTATTTTGTAATTACCATTTTAATGCTGGTGCGTAATTATTAAGTGATTATGTATACTATTTGTTCTTTCTTTTATGCGATAAATGGAAAAGTTGCCTTTGCAACAATTAAATTGTAAATCTTTTTCCAAAAATTTCGATTTATTTCGTCTTCCATTCTACGTATTACGTCTTCTTGCTTAAATCTATTAATAAATCTAACCAAATTATTTAGTATACTTTAAGTCAAGAAAATTACATCATAATAGTTGCAGTGAATCTCGATGACAAACATAAAAGTATTCATAATATAAGAAGCAGATGAAAGAACAGAAAACTGTAATAAATTATAAGAATCATGAGATACACAATCGAAGACGTGAAACACCGATTATAATCATTGATAACTAACTAACCTACTGGGCGACAGTATAAGTACACTATTATTTATAGGTTATACAGGTGTCCCAGCGAGACCGGTCATTAGACGTTTCTGAGGTTCTGGCCAAAATAAAAATTTGAGAATTCAGACTTAAGTATTATCAATTACATTCTCTTCGTCTAAAATATTTTCAGATTTCTAGCACTTCCGGTTATACCGGAAGTAGCCACCTACTTTATTTTTTTAAATGGAACACCCTGTATATTTTTACATATTTGGATTTGTCTGTTTTCAAGGTTTATAAATAACTTTACTTTTTGCAATTTGATTCGGTCGTTCGCGAGTTATTCGAATTTTTCTAGAAAAATCTGCTCCAGCGGACATTTGTTCAAAAAATCATAGAACACTGGTTTTTTGAGATATCAATTTAAGATTCAGAACATGCTTAAACAATATTATGGAGTATGTTTTGGTGCCGAGAACGGCTGTCTAGATCGTTTGTTCACTTTACTATGAGACGTTAACTTTTCAAAATTTCGAAGCACCAAAACTTCATTTTTTTAAATGGCACCCCCCATATTTTATTACTTAGTCGTCTTCGGCGTCTCATTTTACATCTTTTATATCCCATATGTCCCATACCTAACATTAATAGTTTGAGAAATAATTAGGGTTTTTTGAAAAATGCTCACATATCATATCGATATTAACCTAGTGTGCCATGGAAAACAAATGTTTAATGACTTATTGACAAACGTCAAAGTCTGATTTACGTTGTTTGATGCTAGTGAGTCTAAAACCACTTAAAATGGATATTAATAACGTAAATAATGTTTATACAAATGAAGAAATCCATAATTTATTTTTTATGCACGAAAAGTGCGACAAAGTTCTTAGTACAACTTGCAGAATGTTTAATGAAAATTATCCACATTTACCTTCGATGACAAAAGGTAAATTTAGAAGAATAGAAGCTAATTTTTTGCATTTTGGACGAATTAATCACGTGTTAAACTGACCAAAAAATGTAGTAGATAATATAACAGAAGATGTGAATACCTTTGCTTATTTCGAGCCCAGTCTCAACACCTCAATTCGAGCTGCCAAAGAAGATCTGGGAATCATACTACGAACATTGTCGCGCGTTTCATGCATAAAAAATAAATTAAGAATTTCTTGATTTGTGTAAATATTACTTTCGTTATTGTTATCGATTTTAACTCTTTTCAGTACTAATATTAAGGGACCTAACAGATAATTATTAGCTCACATGCATCAAGTGACGTAAACAAATGAGTCTTTGACAAGAACTCATTGAGAAGGCTTGTTTTCCATGGCACACTAGGCTAAATATCCATATGATATGTGTGCATTTTTCAAAAAACCCTAATTATCTCCCAAACTATTAATGTTAGGTATGGGACATATGGGATATAAAAGATGTAGAATGAGACACCGAAGACGACTAAGTAATAAAATATGAGGGGTGCCATTTAAAAAAATGAAGTTATGGTACTTCCAAATTTTGAAAAGTTAACGTGCCATAGTAAAGTTACCAAACGTTCTAGACAGCCGTTCTCGGCACTAAAACATACTCCATCATGTTGCTTAAGCATGTTCTGAATCCTAAATTGATATCCCAAAAATCGAGTCTTCTCTGATTTTTTGAACAAATGTCTGCTGGAGCAGATTTTTTTAGAAAACTTTGAATGACTCGAGAACGGCCGAATCAAATTGCAAAAAGTAAAGTTATTTATAAACCTTGAAAACAGACAAATCCAAATATGTAAAAATATACAGGGTGTTCCATTTAAAAAAATAAAGTAGGTGGCGACTTCCGGTATAACCGGAAGTGCAAGAAATCTGAAAATATTTTAGTCGAAGAGATCGTAATTGATAATACTTGAGTCTGAATTCTCAAATTTTTATTTTGGCTAGAACCCTAGAAACGTCTAATGACCGGTCTCGCTGAGACACCCTGTATAGATACAATAATAAAATAAATCAGGACACAAACAAGACTGACGAAACTGCTATACCACAACCTAACTCAGATCTGGATGCAAGACTTTGTTGACACGAAAAAATAGATGTAAGAATAGAGGCACAACGATTAGAGCTAGTAAAACTAAAGTCTAGGAATCAGATAGACTAAAAACCATACACGCTTTTTTCATTAATGACGTTATCTAAAGGATGACTTCTTGTAAGGTGGTCAAACGCCACGGGTTTCGATGTTTCGGTAGTGGCAGAAAACAAACCCTCTTCCTGGTTAACGGAGGGCAGAGATACTTAGAACTATCTTTTTTGTTCCTTCATGTGTCTTCTCATATGTGTCATTATATGCATTATGTAAGTTTCGACGTACTTCCATTACTCCTGGATGATATTTAAGATTACGTTGCAGGCCTTCATGTGAGAGAAATAAAAAAACACATTGTCTTAGATAAAAATTGCTCAAAGTGGTAAGTGGCAAAAGAAAAATTCAAATTTTCTCAAAAACCGTCTTCTGCAACATGGAAGAGCAAGTCTGTACCAGAACTTTAATAGGACCAAGCTAAAGGATATCTTCTTGTAAGGTGTTCAAACGCCATGGATTTCGATTTTCGGTTGTGGCAGAAAACAAACCCTCTTCCTGGTTAACGGAGTGCAGAAATACTTGGAACTATCTTTTTGTTCCTTCAGGTGATTTATCTCCCACGATAGCCAAGAAACTTGAATACAGTTGGGATCAATACTCAAACTATAATGGAAGTAGATTCAATATTGAAGACCGCATGACACAATACATGTCCCTACGCTCAGCGACGAATTCTCCAAAAATCAGCCAAAATAGAAAAGCATTTCGTAATATAGATAAACTCATGATGTGATTATGTTATGATGACGCAGCAGCGGACGTAGTTTGAGGTTGGACGTGTTGTTAGCATCTGTAGTTGAACAAGGTTGTTCTGCCGAACACTGGATTTACGCTATACGAGCTCATATTACTCGTCTGTCAACACAACGTACAGGAAAGGGAATTACCAACATTCCTATCTTTATATAGTATTAGATGTCACATCCCTAGATATTAAGATTTTAGAAATTCCCGATATGATTTCTTGTAACCACTGTGAAAATTATGTATGGATAAGGGTAGAGCAAAGCTGGCATGCACATCTGTTGGCAGGAAATCAGGTTAGAGCTACTAAATCGATTTCTTTAAGCAGGAGAAATCAACGTGCTTTAGTTTGCCCCGATAACTTCACACACAAAACGACCAAAAAACTTGGAAACAATAGGGCATATCCCAAATAATAAAGCCGAAAATATAAATGTCATGCAAATCACCTACTCCAGGACTTGATTATATTTTGAAATATCAATGAGGCCAGTAACATGAACTGGAGCGGAGATGTCTTGCGTAAAAGTCTCCCAATCACTTCATTTACGAGGAGTGGTACATTTCCCAGCTTTACGCATTTTCGCAAGAATAACTTCTTCTAAGTTAGGGCGATGCCAATAAACAACGAATATGGAACCAGGATCGAAATCTATCCTCTAAACAGTTATTGAAAAACGGCCGATGCCCGAATTCATCGATCCCTCTGGTTTAGATGAAACCAAAAACGACTACGAGACTACAAAGTGGCGTACTGGAGTCAAAAGAGCTGCTATAGCCAAAAAGATAATCGGCCAGATTTCCCGAGATGAGATGCACCCTTAAAAGTATTTCAGAAGAAAAATGCCCAACGTTGTAAGTGGCAAAAGAAGAATCCAAATCTTTCTCAAAGACCGTCTTCTACAACATGAAGAGCGAGTTTGTACCAGAGCGTCTTGAGCTTTAATAAGATCAAGGTTTCTTACTTAACCGCATTATATTATCCACCAGACAGCCATATATTATAGGAAGATGAAAATTGGATGATGCTGACCTCAAAGAACTATGGTATTCTCTGATTACCAGACCCTATGAGGGGGTAAGGATTCGGATCACTACCCAACAAAAAAGTTTTATCATCAAATCGAGGTGGTTCAATAATGTGTACATTCTTAACGATGTGGCAAAATTGCTGTAGCATCAGACAAATAATGCTAAAAATTAGGTCGTAGTGTAAATTGATATCAGTAAAGCATTTGATAGTTATGATATATGTAGGTACTACGAAGACGACGATGTTTACATTGTTTTCAAATGCGGGGTTAAGCAAGGTGATTTCTTATTTTCTATGTTTTTTAATGTAGTTTGGATGGTCCTGCTAGATGCACTGGCTATTAGGGATGAAACAGTAGTGTCGTTCCTTGTTGTAGTAGAGTCTTGCGAACTGTACTACGTACAACAAGCGATACCTTACAGCCTTCCTCGGTATGATTTTATAATTTTATGATTTTGCATAAAAGCAATTAAGGACTTCTAGATCGTAGTAGAGTGGGTGTATACAACATCAAGTTCATATATGGACGCACTACACAAAGCAATAAAATTGTTTTTTTTAATTGCTAATCATGGTTGTGGTAATATGACAAGAGGTTGATGCGCGTATCCTATTCCTTCATGTGTTGTATAATGTACTAATAATTTGGATACTTGAAACTCAATATTTATCGGGGATTAAGGAGTTGAAAAATTTAAGAAACGATTAAAGTTTCAGCCAATCTGGAGGCCTTCCTCAGGCACGACGTAATTTAGAGGATAATGATGTTGACGAACGCTTTTGAAAGATTCCTGATGATGACCAGTATGACCACCAGCTTGGCCGAAACATTGTAGCATTGATTTTCATAAAAATCAATAACTATCGTTTTTTTCTGATTTTTTCAAATGTACTATTAGTTAATAATACAATCTGAGGTGGTTTTACGACGTTCACTAATAAACCTGCATTACATCTTTTGTAAAAAGGCAATATGAAAATGTTATCATAATACATTGCTTTCGCCATAAAGTATACTTGATGGTAAAACACAAACGTCTGCTGATTGAGGCGGCTATTAAGGGGAAATATTGAAGATTTAAATTGGTTAGCTTTAAGATTTTTTATAGCATCAGACAAAATCAGTTAACATTTTCTAACTGATTTTGTTAAAAAGCCTCCTTGAAATAGATCGAACCTCAACATTTCTTATCGAAACCAGAACAATTTTCTTGATATTTTAATAATTTCTCAAATATTATTTTGAAAGTTAAAAGTTTAAAACTTTGATTATGAAGAAAGTTTCACAAGAAATTTAATTACATTTAATTTGCAATCAATTCCATCTCCAATTAGCTATAAATTATTAATTAGTTTTGGTGTAATTTCACCACGCAATAATTCTATTGAGCTACAAAACTAAATTACTTCTAATCGCTTTATCTTTAAACAAACCAATCATCATTAAATCATATTAACCATCCAACCAATTCACAAACACACATCATCACATTTTACATCATCACCAACAATACTACAAAAATAAACTTGACAATTTCGCTGATCTCACCTCTAAACACTTCGGTTCGTGTATCGGCAAGGACATCGTTCCAAATTCTCTTCCACAAATGTAACACATAAGCGTTTTAGGGCCTTTTCCAGTTTCCTTTTTATCTTTATTTTCATCGATTATAGGTGTTGATGCAGAAGTTGGCTTTCCCGAAATTATTTTTCCCGAATTTATATTTCCCGAATTTATATTTCCCGAATTTATATTTCTCAAATTTACATTTCTCAAATTTACATTTCCCGAATTTACATTTCCCAAATGTATATTTCCCGAATTTATTTTTCCCAAACGTACATTTCCCGAATTCGTTTTCCCGGGAGTAACCAATACTTTATTCTTATTATTCTTTTCAATTAATTTTGATTTATATTTAATCGCGACCGGTTTTTGAACGACGTTTTTTATCGGTGCTTTTACATCCATTTTCTTCTTCGGCGAATGGTTTCCGGGAGTTTCTGGGTGACTGTGGAAGCGTTCGGGTTGATCGGGGCGTCCGCAGGTGTTACAAGGTAAAGGAACAACCATTCGCTTCTTCGTCACACGATACGTGTTAAAATTGTTATTAGTGTCATTATGACTGATCTTTTTTGACGGTTTTCTTACTGGTGCTGATGATGTAACGGGTGCTGGTTGCTTGATCATTTTGTGTCTTCTATTAAGATCTAAATAAAGAAATTACAATTATTAGTTAAAATTAAAAAAGAGCATTTAATTTTTTACCGTATTTTTTAGCTCTTGCTGTCGGTGTTTGTGAGCAACTACTCTCGTCTTCCCAACTATCATCACTAGTACCTGGTCTACTAATTTTTTGAATACCTTTGCTTGGTAAAATCAATGGTCTGGTGACTCCGTGACGTCTCTGGCTGTTTGGAGGTGGCTTCCTCCGCGCCTTCGATACCGCCACCGGCAACGCTCGACACAAATTGGTAATACACAGGAACTCTTTTCTAACCAAGGACATGTCGATTTTGTCGATATATCGAATATCGAGTACTTGGGGTTTTTCTAACGTAGCCGTTAAAGGTCGTGCATTTTCATCGTTAATCGTTTTTTCTTTTGGCGTGAATGTTCTAGTAAAAAGGCGGAGATGGTCGGGCTTTTTTCTCATCGTTTGATCTTGTGTTGACGAGTTGTCCACTTCTATTAGCGGTAACACTAAAAACGGACGAGTTTTTGATTTTTTCGGACTTTTTGCTGTTTTCCATCTCATGTTAGGTGTCTTTTTAGATCGGTTAATGGTTTAATTTTAAAATCGATGGTGGTACCAGGCGGTAACAGAAAGATTTTGTCATGGTTTATTTTCCGTTTACGTTGATTGTGTTAGTTTCTTATTAGGGTTTCAGTTAACTAAGTACATCTGAAAGGTTAAAGATTTAAAAAAAATTTAAAAAAAGTGTAGGTTGAAGTGATTAAAGTTAAAAAAAATATGATGTAGATTTTTTTTTAAATGAGCTGAAGCACGAAAGGTTACTTTGAAAAGCAACTTAGATAAGAATATTTAAATTTTGGTTTAGTTTACAGCTACTAAAGGTTAAATCGTGGCAAGATTTATCGAGTAAACGTTAAAATATATCTACTGGTTTTTGTAACCATATTTTTAAAACAAACTCCTATTTATTTATTAAAATAACAATTAATACATTTTTTTTTTAATTTCATAAGTGCTTTAAACCTAAGAATAAATTTGTTTCGTCACGCTATTCAAGCGCCACCAGGAACTTGACCTAACTCAAAAAAACTGATTGCGTATTCGTGACAATACTAAATCAATATCAATATCCAGCGGGATTTTGAAAAAAAAAACATTTACCGAGAACAAAAATTAGGGCGATTTCTTGGACGATGTTGCGCGATGTGAGAAATAATGTTAAAAAATAGCAAAAACAATCTTGATGGATTATTTGGAGAAATGTTGAGAAATATCAAGGACTATGTTGAGAGATAACAGAGTTGACGTTTGTAGAGTTATCTTGGTAACAAAAGATATCTGCAATATCGCGAACGACGGTAATAGATGATGAAGAGGTTATCAAAAGAAGCCAAGATATTATTGAGATATGTATTGTTGAGTATTTATATTGTTGAGAAATGTTAAGATGAGATACCAAAAGTTATCCTGAGTCATCGTTATGTTTAGTTGGGAAGCAGAGTGTTTGCGAAGCTAATTTGAAAAGTTAGTGTCGATGATGAAAGATATCCGAAGATCAGCGATATCAATCAGAAGATCTGCAATAGCAATACCAGTGTTGATTCATGATGAAAGAAACTATCAGATATGTAAAGGGGTGTGATAGATTATATACAGGGTTAAGAATTTCTTCTTTTTTCAATGAATAACATGTTTCTGTTTTAATTCTTCTTATTAGAAATATTTTTAAGTTTAGTGAAAATTGATAGGTGACGAAAATAATCGTTCTAAATAACAATTTTTTGTGTTGTATCAATAAAAACAAGATCTATAAAATGATGTAGCACTTGACCAACCTTCCCATTTGAAAAAAATGGGGGATGACACCCCCGCTTAAGAACGACGACGTTGTTGGATGTTACGATATTATGAGATATCAGAGATGATGTTGATAATAATAACGTTGATAGATGATGGGAAATATTATTACATGAAGCCACATATTGTTGAGAGATCTTTGGGATTATGTTATGATATATGAGGAACGATTTTATTGACATAGATAATATTCAGAATTGATAAGGAAAATATTTCAGGATTTTAGAGACTGTATTAAGATATATTTGGAATGTTATAGAGATTGTCGTTGAGAATTAGGTATCAGTAACAATGTGTAGCGGTGTTGTTAGAAGATATTGAAGAAGACTAAGATAATGTTGAGATATTCAAGGGAATATGTTGGCAGATATCAAAGATAGTGTAAGTGATGCTATTAATTACATTGTGGAAGTTCAACGAAAGTGATATTAGGAGCGATGTTAAGAAATATCAGGAATGATTTTGAAAGATATCAGAAATCGTTTTGAGAAGTGTCAAAGAAGCTATTAAGAATAGATTACGTTAAGGATCATCATGGACACTGATGGAGGATATCAGGAACGGTATTTGAAGATATCAGGGAAGATATTGGTAGACACTAGAGACGATGTTTAGAAATAGCTAAGAACAGTGTGAGAAATTAGGGATTGTATTGAAATGTTGAAGAAAGCCAGTGACATCAGATTATAGAATTTAAGACAGGTTAGAACAGTAGGACTACTGAAAAATCTTAAAAATTATGTACGATATGTAAGATGTGACCGAAACGATATTGATACCTACAACTTTTTGGACGACATTGTTGATGGCGTGATGATGGGAAAGATCGAAGGTCGAAGTATTGAGTTATATCAGAGATTATGTTGTAAGATATTCCGTAGATTACACTGTGAAAGATCGGCGGAGATGGTGAAAGATGTTAGAAATAATGGTGGAAGATATCAAAAATGAGATCGAGGGATAATATTTAGAGATATCAAAGAAGATATTGGTAAATTATGAGGAAGATGTTGAGAGGGACTAGAATAGTATTGAAATATACCAGAATGTGTTGCTTTTTCTATGGCTGTGCAAAAATATGCCAAAGATTCTACCACAGAAGATGTTGAAAAATATCAGAGACGATGTTGAGATACATCATCAAACGATTTGGATTTCACAGTCAATATTAAAGAAGACCAGTGACAATATTTTACTTTATCAAATATTAGATTATTTGGTAGAAGATTAAGAAAAAAGTGGACAGTATTGAGAAATGCTACGGATTATGTCGACATTTATCATTGATGATTTTAATGTTATATACGATGTTAACGGAAGCCGGAAAAATATCAATTTATGTCAATGGCTATGCCAAAAGATGATGGGAAATATGTCAAGGGAAGCGGGTAGTGGTGAGAAATTTTAATGATAATACAACTGGAATTATTGACATAAATAAATATAAACAAAATTCGATGACATCAAGGGCGATGTTGATAGATACCAGATTGATGTTGAGTGATATCAGATTGCTAATGAGAAATAAGGGAAGATATTTAACGATATCAAAGGTGCTGCTGACAGATTGTGGGAAAGATGTTGAGGGGAGCTTCGACATTGCTGAGATATGTTAAAAATTATGTTAAGATATATCAGGATATTCAGAGATATTTAGCGATATCAAAGATATAATCACCATGTTAATAAATGACGGGAGTGTTTATTCATTATGTTTGGAACTTATTTTTTCATTAAGTTTGTTATTTATAAATAAATACTTTTAACTTTAATTTGAGATATATGTAATTCATTTCTTATCTCCAATAAATAGTTTCAACAATTTTTTAGTTTCCTTTTTAATAATTATCTTGAAAGTAGACATCGTCGCGTCGTTGAACTACGAATACCACGTAAGCGACAAAAGATAATTTTACAGGAGACACATAAAACTGTTTTATAACGTTAATTAGCTAAATAATTCAAGAACATTATGGTTTTTTTTGTGATACTGAATGAATTAACAATGATTTTTTGTCGTGTAATAGAAAAAAATAAATTGTCGCTTACGTGGTTTACTCTTATAGAGAATGTGTGGAGTGTTGACGGATACGAGGTTTTGATATTGATTGTGAAGCAATACAAAATTTGCAACTTTCAGAAAAAAAACATCATTTTAATCTCAATGGTATTATTATGCACACATAATTTTGGGGATACCTTCACGATCTGCAAATCCATTGTGTATGTTAACTGTTCTCCTCTAATTGCTTTCTCTTTTTCCTGTTTCTTCTGCTCCCTTTTTCGTCCTTACACTTCATATGCCGTGCATAGTGTTGTTTAAACATCTACTTGTGTTTATATCCCAGATGAAAAGTCCCAGATTCTTGTCTTTAAATATCTCAAGAAACTGCTTTCTAGCCAATGTTTCTCTCTACTCATTTTGACACGTCTGAAGATAAATTCGATGCAGTTCAAATTTGGAATCAATTATTGGCTCTAGTATTTCTTAGATGTGGAAGATTGGCAATAGTGTGATGGCATTTTTGGCAGTCAATTTAAAAAAGTAGTAGCAAACACTTTTCTTTCAAGTGTTTTCACATTTCTGGGATTATCACTATTATTATTATTATGCGTAATTATTGTATTTTGGTGCATACCATCCTTGCACTTCATGACCCTATTTCTTACTGTGCATTCTTTTAATCCAAATGTTGATAGAAACAAAGTTTTGCAGACTGGGTGCGGTTCATTATTGATTTTTTGAGTGTAGTGTAATGTACCTTTTTTTCGTGGTGGGTCGTTTGCAGATTTCCTGATTCGCTTTCTCACTTTGAAGTGAACTAGACTGCTTATATACACTTTCCTTTGCTTCCAATCCATGTGTTGCCAAAACCTTACAAACAGACTTTAAAAATGGGACCCATTTTTCTGGCTGTTTTGTCCACACTGTAGCTTTTCTTTTCTGCCTCGTCCTTTTGAACACCAGTATATGCTTCGCCCTTCATACCTCTAAATTTAGTTTTATAACATTGCCACCCTTCAGGTTTTACCTTTGCATTTTTTTCTTTGTTGCTCGCGTTCCTCCGCTCCACAGGGATTCGATTGGTTAGCCACGTCGGTATTATTATCTTCTATATTATCAACTCCGATGGCATCACTACCAAACCCACCATGAGAAGGCCTAAAGGTTGAATTTGAAGCGACATCGTCAGCATCTTCTGCACAATTTTCGTGTTCCACACTTTTTACAGCTGGATGTGAAGGTACAGATTAATCTAGATTAATCCTCGTGTAGAACTGCTTGTATGAACACAATGATGCGTACAATGGTCGATATAGCATTGATGTCGATTATGAGTTTCAAATACTCAGAAAGATGCAAGTGACGCTTAAGTGGATTGTTGTCTGTCACACTAGGACAGATTTTGATCGAACTAACACCTATATCCACTTTAAGCATGGGTATCGCTTACGTGGTTTTCGTAGCTCAACTATATGTTTATTAAAAAAGAAATTCTGGAATACTTTAATGGGTTATGTTTCTTTGTGTTTAACTATTAGCATCAAAATTAGCAAGCTTTTGAGATTTTTTTTCTGGAACATCTTAACAGGTTGAATTACTTTGATTATGTCATCAATAAATACATAAATTTAGTTTTAATTTGAGATATAATTCATTTCTTATCTTCCATAAATAAAGTTTGAACAGCTTTTCAAAGTTTCCTCTTTTAATAGTTAGATTGAAAATAGACTAGTTTATTAAAAAAGAAAATCATGAATACTTTAATGGGTTATGTTTCTTTGATCATGTAATCTAAAAATAGATACTTCAGCTTTAATTTGAGATATAAATAGTTTCTTATCTTCCATAACTTAAGTTTGAACGATTTTTTAATCAAGTTTCATTAAGACTTTTTTCTGGAACATTTTCATAGCTTATACTTCCTTGATCATGTTGTAATACAATAAGTTTATTAAAAATTTTATTTTTAAATGTTATTAGTAAATAATTTACCTTTACCTTAAATTTTATCAGTCTGCACGCTATTTTGAGCGATAAGTGAACTATTAACACGATTCTCGCCGGTCACGTTACAACATTATTGCACTATGTAAACCACTTTAAACACATACGCAAAAAAATAAAAAAAATGTTTTTTGATCGATTTTTACTTCAAAATAATTTTACTGTTAAAAATTAAAATAATAAGAGTGTAAATAAATACTCTAAATAAAATATGACTCCAAAAAGTGTGTACTAAAATTATTTTTTATAACATTTATCATGTGTTCGATGTAGCGCGTCGTCTTTTTTCCAACAATGAACGTTCTTCGTCGCGACGCCGTCGTCAACTAAATGGAAAATATGTAACATATCCAATCCTGCCCACGCGCACAGCTAATTCTCTCACCTGTAGAACCAAAGGTATGAGTAACGAAAGACGAAAGTTTCTTGATATGGACAAACAGATCGAAAAACGAAGGCGTTTCAATTTCAATTCGATGATGACTAATAATAAAGGAATAACAATAATAAGAGGGAAAGGAAATTAAGATAATTTTATTAATCTTAAAGGTATCTTAATTAAATTTTAGTATTTACATGATATAAATAATTAAAATCATATTGTTGGTGATTACTTAGTAAGTAATTTTTCTGATAGTTTTTTATTTAATTCTTCTTCTATTTCATCCCGTTTATGTTCTTTGTATAACCACCTAAAAAAAATTTGGATATTGAAAGAATTCGAAAAAAATCGTGATGTTTTTTGTTACAAGAAAATAAAAACTGCAGGTAATGTTAAAAGTCCTCCTAAAAGCAAGAAAGATCCGGGAAATATTTTAATTGTGGTTCGATAAACCAAGCTATACATCGGTCCATAAACCAATGGCATTAAAGCTTCCGACACTCCAAATAACGAATTAATTTTCCCTGTTAATCAATAATGTCAATCTAATACTGGTTAAAAAAAAATTTTGATGTAAAATTAGTTTACCTAGTTCCTCGGGTGGAACTAATTTCGATGTAATCGATCGCATTGCAATAAAAGACGTTCCATTCAACATTTCAGCAATAGCACCGAGGTAAAAATAAAACGGTGACGGGGCGAAAGCATAAACCACGGCTGAAATTACTTTACTCATGCTTGAGATAACCCCTAAAAGTGCGTCGTCGAATTTTAAGAATTTTGAGAAGAAAGTTAATGAAAAAAGTGTTCCTAAAATTAATTAAATTGAAAGATGAGATTTGTTTTGGATTAAAAATGTTTACCAATCATGTGGAAAATGATGTTGAATGTTGAGTATAAAGCATAATCCACTTCATCCCATCCGAATCTGTATCGTACGAAAAGATACATCACGTTAAATTCACCTAAAAATGTTTAATTAATATAAGAATGAAGGATTTCATGACTGGTCTTATTTGTACTAAAATTAAAACACTATCACTAAGACTAACACTAGACTTACAACTAGAAACATTTGGGTTTAGCCGTCTTTAGAGACGTGCGGCTAAACCCAAATGAATCGCGTTATGCATCACTTGTTGAGAAAAACGGGATTTTCGTTTTCATCTCTCTAAAAATATAACATTTCTCAGGATAGACAGGCTCAAACTATTGAAAATTGTTTGGTGCCTGTTCATTTTTATCACAGAACACTGATGGCAGCTATCACAAGCACAGAAGCCGCTTGGTATGTTTTACGATTATACAGGAAGTTTCTTTAAATCGTGGCATAAATTTAATCACTAAAACTAGAGACAAAATGATGACGATTCGTGTAAAAATTTGTAAAGAAAATAATCTAGAGTTCGATTTTGTACTTTTAAACTGGTTTTTATTTTATATATAATTTAAATCTAACCAGTTTCGGCCCTTGGCCATCTACACAGACTCTACAAATAGATTAACATCTCATTTTATCCATTTTACAAACAAGTTTCTTAATATTTCTTTATCTTTTGTTAAAAAAGATCACATATCAAAGTCAAAATCAAATTATTAGTTACTAATTTACAAAATTAAAGATGTAAAATGAAATTAAGGACGAAGTGTTACAAGTTTACAGGTTAAAATTTAAGAACGCTCTTTTTTAACAAAAGAAATATTAAGAAACTTGGGAAAATTTCCAGAATCGATGATTAATCAATGTGAAATGATCCAAAAAAACACGTTAAAAATAAAAAGAAAGTTTGGAAAAGTGACTAACACTAGATTAACTTCACTTATAAAACTTTTATTATATGATAACTAACTTCAGGTTTAAAATGTTAACCTCAATTTTGACATATTTGTAATCTTCATTACAAATCCTTTAAAATGAGTACAAACACGACATATTTATCTTCAATATTAATGAAGTTATGGTCAACTTCCGGTTAAGAATGTCAACGTCAATTTTGACATATTTGTAATCGTCGTAAAAAATCCTTTAAAATGAGTTCAAACATGATACGTTTAATTCCAATATTACTCGAGATATAAGCAACTTCCGGTTTGAAATGTCAATGTCATTTTGACATATTCTTAATTTTTATAAAATGTGTTAAAATTTGTCACAAAAACGGAAATATAATAAAAAAAATTAAAAATTAAGGTTGGTATTAAAATTTAAAAATTAAATTGCTATCTTCATTGTTGCTAACTTCGGGTTTAATGTTTCTTATTCTAACTTTTTTGTTTATTGAGAATAATGCGTCATCTTTGGACTCATTTTAAAGGCTTTTTAAGGAAGATGACATATATGTCAACATTGACGTTGACGTTTCAAACCGGAAGTGATTTTATTTCCGTTAATATTAAAGGTAAATATATCGAGTTGGACTCATTTTAAAGGATTTTTTATGAAGTTGACAAATGTCAAAATTAAAAGTTGAATGTTCGAACTTTTTGGTTTTTTGAGATAAATGCGTCAAGTTTGGACTCATTTTAAAGCTTATTTTATAAAGATTACGAATATAATAATAAAATTAAAGTTGAGCTTGGCAACTGAAAGTTTTTTTCACGAGTAAACCCGAATGTTTCTAGTTCTCGTTCTAGTTTTAGTTCAATAAAAATATACAACATAGTAATATCTTATGTTAACTAGCGCTACCTACCACTGCCACTAGAACTAACACTAGACCGAGAACTAGAAACATTCGGATTTAGTCCCACGTCTCTCAAGACGATTAAACTCGAATGATTCTAGTTCTAGGTCTTGTGTTAGTTCTAATGATAGTGCTAGTGTAAAACTAGAACTAACATTAGACCTAGAACTAGAAAGTTTCTCGTTTAGCCACGCGTCTAATATATACAATGTCTGAAGACGCATGGCTAAACCCAAAACTTTCTAGTTCTAGGTCTAGTGTTAGTTCTAGTTTTAGTGCAATAAAAATCGGATCTAAGTCGGTTCTTAGACGTATGATGCAAATCGGGCTTAAAATCGAATAACGTGATTGGCGCTTAGCTTTATCCTTTAAAACAAATAGTATTTTAGGTCTTTCGGTATTCTACATTTTTTCTAAGATACGTTACACCTTTACCTACCAGACAGCACGAAGATCTCTAAAAACGTTAAAATGTCGCTTAGCCAAGTGATGTATAACGGGGTCCAATTATTATTTAGCGTTAGATTGTTGTAAATTTTTATTGAACTAAAAGTGGAACTAACACTATACCTTGAACTAGAATCATTCGGGTTTAGCAGTCTTTAGAAATGTGCGTCTAAACTCAAATGATTCTAGTTCTAGATCTAATGTTAGTTCTAGTAACAGTGCAAGTCTAAAACTAAAATTAACACTATACCTAGAACTAGAATCATTTGGGTTTAGCCGTCTTTAGAGACGAGCGGTAAACCCGAATGATTCTGGTTCTAGGTCTAATATTAGTTCTAGTGACAGTGCAAGCGTAAAACTAGAAGCCGTCTTTAGAGACTTGCGGCTAAACCCGAATGATTCTAGTTCTAGGTATAGTGTTAGTTCTACATAGTAACAGTGCTGGTGTAAAACTAGAACTAACACTAGAACTAGAATCATTAAGGTTTAGCTGTCTTTAGAGACGTGCGGCTAAACCTAAAGGATTCTAGTTCTAGGTCTAATGTTAGTTCTAGTAACAGTGCAAATCTAAAACTAGAACTAACACTATACCTAGAACTAGAATCATTCGGGTTTAGTCGTCTTTAGAGACGTGCGGCTAAACCCAAATGATTCTAGTTCTAGGTCTAATGTTAATTCTAGTGACAGTGCAAGTGTAAAACTAGAACTAACATTGGACCTAGAACTAGAAAGTTGCGGGTTTAGTCGTGCGTCTTCTTCTAATTTTAATTGAATTCGCGTTATATATCACTTGTTGAGAAAAACGGGATTTTCGTTTTCATCTCTCTAAAAATATAAGACTTCTCAGATTAGACAGGCTCAAACTATTGAAAATTGTTTGGTGCCTGTTCATTTTTATCACATAACACTGATGGCAGCTATCACAAGCACAGAAGCCGCTTGGTATGTTTTACGATTATACAGGATGTTTCTGTAAGTCGTGGCATAAATTTATCCACTAAAACTAAAGACAAAATGATGACGATTCGTGTAAAAGTTTTTGAAGAAAATAATCTAGAGTTTGATTTTGTACTTTTAAACTGGTTTTTATTTTATATAGAATTTAAATCTAACCAGTTTCGGCCCTTGGCCATCTTCACAGACTCTACAAATAGATTAACATCTCATCTTATCCATTTTACAAACAAGTTTCTTACTATTTCTTTTTCTTTTGTTAAAAAAGATCACATATCAAAGTCGCAATCAAATTATTAGTTACTAATTGACAAAATAAAGTTTAAAAAGTTGTAAAATGAAATTAAGGACGAAGTGTTACAAGTTTACAGGTTAAAATTTTAGAACGCTCTTTTTTAACAAAAGAAATATTAAGAAACTTGGCAAAATTTCCAGAATCGATGATTAATCAATGTGAAATGACCCAAAAAACATGTTAAAAAGAAAAAGAAAGTTTGGAAAAGTGACTAACACTAGATTAACTTCACTTATAAAACTTTTATTATATGATAACTAACTTCAAGTTTAAAATGTCAACCGCAATTTTGACATATTTGTAATCTTCATTAAAAATCCTTTAAAATGAGTACAAACACGACATATTTATCTTCAATATTCATGAAGTTATGGTCAACTTCCGGTTAAGAATGTCAACGTCAATTTTGACATATTTGTAATCGTCGTAAAAAATCCTTTAAAATGAGTCCAAACATGATACGTTTAATTCCAATATTACTCGAGATATAACCAACTTCCGGTTTGAAATGTCAATGTCATTTTGACATATTCTTAATTTTTATAAAATGTATTCAAATTTGTCACAAAAACGGAAATATAATAAAATAAATTAAGGTTGGTATTAAAATTTAAAAATTAAATTGCTATTTTCATTGTTGCTAACTTCGGGTTTAATGTTTTTTATTCTAACTTTTTTGTTTTTTGAGATAAATGCGTCATCTTTGGACTCATTTTAAAGGCTTTTTAAGGAAGATGACATATATGTCAACATTGACGTTGACGTTTCAAACCGGAAGTGATTTTATTTCCGTTAATATTAAAGGTAAATATGTCGAGTTTGGACTCATTTTAAAGGATTTTTTATGAAGATTACGAATATAATAATAAAATTAAAGTTGAGCTTGGCAACTGAAAGTTTTTTTCACGAGTAATCCCGAATATTTCTAGTTCTCGTTCTAGTTTTAGTTCAATAAAAATATACAACACAGCTACCTACCACTGCCACTAGAACTAACTAGTCCCACGTCTCTCAAGACGACTAAACCCGAATGATTCTAGTTCTAGGTCTTGTGTTAGTTCTAATGCTAGTGTAAAACTAGAACTAATACTAGACCTAGAACTAGAAAGTTTCTCGTTTAGCCGGGCGTCTAATATATACCATGTCTGAAGACGCACGGTTAAACCCAAAACTTTCTAGTTCTAGGTCTAGTGTTAGTTCTAGTTTTAGTGCAATAAAAATCGGATCTAAGTCGGTTCTTAGACGTATGATGAAATCGAATAACATGATTGGCGCTTAGCTTTATCCTTTAAAACAAATAGTATTTTAGGTCTTTCGGTATTCTGCATTTTTTCTAAGATAAGTTACACCTTTACCTACCAGACAGCACGAAAATCTCTAAAAACGTTAAAATGTCGCTTAGCCAAGTGATGTATAACAGGATCCAATTATTATTTAGCGTTAGATTGTTGTATATTTTTATTGAACTAAAAGTGGAACTAACACTATACCTTGAACTAGAATCATTCGGGTTTAGCTGTCTGTAGAGACATGCGGCTAAACTCAAATGATTCTAGTTCTAAGTCTAATGTTAGTTCTAGTAACAGTGCAAGTCTAAAACTAAAATTAACACTATACCTAGAACTAAAATCATTCTGGTTTAGCCGTCTTTAGAGACGAGCGGCAAAACCTAAATGATTCTAGTTCTAGGTATAGTGTTAGTTCTACATAGTAAAAGTGCTAGTGTAAAACTAGAACTAACACTAGAACTAGAATCATTAAGGTTTAGCCGTCTTTAGAGACGTGCGGCTAAACCCAAAGGATTTTAGTTCTAGGTCTAATGTTAGTTCTAGTAACAGTGCAAATCTAAAACTAGAACTAACACTATACCTAGAACTAGAATTATTCGGGTTTAGTCGTCTTTAGAGACGTGCGGCTAAACCCAGATGATTCTAGTTCTACGTATAGTGTTAGTTTTACATCTTAACAGTGCTAGTGTAAAACTAGAACTAACACTAGAACTAGAATCATTCTGATTTAGCCGTCTTTAGAGACGTGCGGCTAAACCCGAATGATTCTAGTTCTAGGTATAGTGTTAGTTCTACATAGAAACAGTGCTAGAGTACAACTAGAACTAACACTAGAACTAGAATCATTCGGGTTTAGCCGTCTTTATAGACGTGCGGCTAAACCCGAATGTTAGTTCTAGTGACAGTGCAAGTGTAAAACTAGAACTAACATTATACCTAGAACTAGAATCATTCGGGTTTAGCCGTCTTTAAAGACGTGCGGCTAAACCCAGATGATTCTAATTCTAGGTATAGTGTTAGTTTTACACCTTAACAGTGCTAGTGTAAAACTAGAACTAACACTAGAACTAGAATCATTCTGATTTAGCCGTCTTTAGAGACGTGCGGCTAAACCCGAATGATTCTAGTTCTAGGTATAGTGTTAGTTCTACATAGAAACAGTGCTAGAGTAAAACTAAGAACTAACACTAGAACTAGAATCATTCTGGTTTAGCCGCCTTTATAGACGTGCGGCTAAACCCGAATGTTAATTCTAGTGACAGTGCAAGTGTAAAACTAGAACTAACATTATACCTAGAACTAGAATCATTCGGGTTTAGCCGTCTTTAGAGACGTGCGGCTAAACCCAGATGATTCTAGTTCTAGGTATAGTGTTAGTTTTACACCTTAACAGTGCTAGTGTAAAACTAGAACTAACACTAGAACTAGAATCATTCTGATTTAGCCGTCTTTAGAGACGTGCGGCTAAACCCGAATGATTCTAGTTCTAGGTATAGTGTTAGTTCTACATAGAAACAGTGCTAGAGTAAAACTAACACTATACCTAGAACTAGAATCATTCTGGTTTAGCCGTCTTTAGAAACGTACGGCTAAACCCGAATGATTCTAGTTCTAGGTATAGTGTTAGTTCTACATAGAAAGAGTGCTAGAGTAAAACTAGAACTAGAATCATTCGGGTTTAGCCGCCTTTATAGACGTGCGGCTAAACCCAAATGATTTTAGTTCTAGTGTTAGTTCTAGTGACAGTACAAGTGTAAAAGTAGAACTAACACTATGCCTAGAACTAGAACCATTCGGGTTTAGCCGTTTTGAGAGTTGTGCGGCTAAATCCAAATGATTTTAGTTCTAGGTATAGTGTTAATGCTAGTGATCGTGTAAAATTAGAGCTAACACTAGACCTAGAGTTAAAAAAATTCAAGTTCTAGGTTAAGTGTTGGTTCTAATTTTAATTATTATACAGCGCTAGATTGTTGTATATTTTTATTAAACTAAAAGTACAACTAACACTAGACCAATAACTAGAATCATTCACGTTTAGTCGCACGTCTCTCAAGACGGCAAAACCCGATTGTTTCTAGAAGTAGGTCTAGTGTTAATTTTAGTTTTAATTCAATATGTTTAATTAATTTTGTTGAAATTGAAATAAAAATATATACCATGTAAAGGTCCAATAATAACCATAACCAACACCATAATTACACAAATTCTCTTCTTTCGACTCTTACTCCCAGTTTTAAAAGCGACCTTAAACGTTTCCGAAATATGTTTTAAATCGAAAAAGTCTGCAAAAAAATTTTTTTTCTTCCCATTTTCAACTTTAATCACATCCCGATTTAATTCATTCTTTTCCAAATTATCAACTTGATTCTCATCGACTTTAATTTCTTTCAATCTAAAACCACCGTACAATAACCCGATCGTATAAATTCCCGCTGCCAAAAAGAAAACTCCATAAAACCCAATTTGTCGATATAAAAATCCGCTTAGCGCCGTTCCAATCGTGAAACAAGCGTTTGAAAAAAGACTTACAGCGCCGATTCGTAACGTTCTCATTTCTTTCGTCGAAACCGAACTGATGTAACTAAAAACGCCCATGTACATACAAAACCATCCGCCCGTTAATGATGGAGGAACCGATTCTGATAGGGCGCAATATTCCATGGAGAGTTGATAAAAAAAGTAAGTGCAAATTAAGAATCCTATGCAAGAAATCAATTCTCCAACTACCGGTAAGATTATGCAAGGTTTTCGCCGGTTGTTTCGATCACTCCATGAACCAATAAACATCAATAAAATCGATGGTAATAAACTTTGAATGATATTTTTCCAGGCGTTCATCGAAGCAACTAATTTTTGTACGGTTTGTTCGTGGGTTACATCATATCCAGATGAATTTCTTGATGTTAAAGCATCACAAATTGTGTCGTTATAATGTAAATTAACTCTACAAGCTTTCTCTAAGTTCAAATTTTGTATAGTTAAACTTGCCATCACACTTGGTAAAATATAACATACCATAATTGGTTCTACCGTTATATTGGTAAAAATTAATCTCACTTTTTCAAATACACTCAATTTATTTTCTTCATCACCATCTTTTTCTTGATTGGGTTGCATACCTTCACCAACGGCTACTGATAATTGATGAATATCGGCTTCGATACTTTTTGATCTTTCAAGAGCCATGACGATTAATTTTATTAAAGCCTTCGGAAGTTCTTCACATCTACGATTATTTCTAGCCTGAAATTGTTAGATTTTAACTTGAACGATGGTAATTAATTAAATGGAGATCTTTTTTTGCGGACTTAATACTTATTTAATATTTAATGAACGGAATTATTTGCTTCTGGATTAAAAGTATTTGCTTATCTTGAAATAGGAGTGTTTTTGTGAATATTTTATGGTACTGAATTTTTATTTTTCAAATAAAAAGGTGAACTGCTTTGTAATGTAGACTTAGAAATGCAAAAATAATCTCAAAATTAAAAAAAATATATTAATTATCTTTTTTTGTACTAACCTAAATAATTAATAAGATACGAAGAAAACATCCTTGATATCACTAACTGAACTAAATGCATTTGTGTACTTATAAGACTAATGAATTTTCTCAAAAAAAATTAAAAGAACCTCTTTGCTCTATCTTAAGTAAACAAAGTGTTAAGAATAACCGATTGGTGCTAGATAAAGAAACAATACCCCACATCATTACCACATAAATGAGGCACTTTTAAGACTATAATTATCTGGATTGTAAATATTTTCTTTAGAATTAACTATAATCCGATTGCATTGTGTTGAACACAATAAATAATTTTTTAATGTTCCAATTAATTCTAACAAAAATAATCGTAATTTTTTCATTTTGATGTAGTCTGTCACTAAATAATAGCTATCAAAGTCAAAAAATACGTTCGATTTTCCGATTTCTTAAGAAAATCTAATTTTTCTTCTAATTTCTAATTTTACTTACCATCTCTGATGATTTTGAAGTCGATTTGTAAATCATATTCTTAATGTTTATTTTTATTGGAAGCGTAATTCGAACTTTATAATTTTATTCGTCTTCTTTAAAATTGTTTTGTTACATTTATGACACAATTCAGTTTCTATTATTAGCGCAAATAATTAATGTAAAAATTATTTTAACGTTTGCAGGGCTGCCTCGGCATTTGATAATACATTGGTATTGTATAAAAACCTTTATTACGGTGTAATATTTGAACTACTACCTTGATAGCGAAGTTGCCTCGGATTATTTCATTACTATTGAAAAGAAATCTTTACTAATTGCTTTGTAATATTTGAGCTACTGCCTCGGAAGCAGGGCTTCTTCAGCTTTTGATGATACATTAATACTGTATAGAAACCTTTATTGCTTTATAAAACTTGAACTATTACCTCGGCAGCAAAGCTGCCTCGGATTATTATAATTCATTACTACTGTAGAAAAATCTTTACTTATTATTTTGTAATATTTGAGCTACTGCTTCGGCTTTTGTTGATACCTTAATAATGTAAGTGTGATAACTGATAATCTTCCTTATTACTTTGTAATATTTAAGCTACTGCCTCGGATTATAACAATTCATTACTACTGTATAGAAACCTTTACTTATAGGCTCGTACAGACACGTTTAGTAATTTAGTCGAGTAGCGAGCACTTTAGTAACTCGCTACGTGCGGACATTACAATTTAGTCGAGTAGATTCATTTGATTCTATTTTTTCAGTAGAGTATCACTATCCCCACTACTTACAACTGCCACTAAACACGTGCGAATGCATAAATTTTGTTTAGTGAATTAGCAATAGTATAATAACAATCATGTCGGGGCGATGCAATGGAGCGAAAACACTACTATCAAGTTTGTTTGTGATCATGTCAAACATGAATGTTCATTAAATTAAAATTCTGGTTCGAAGTCACCAGACTTCGAACCAGAAGACAGTTATGATTCTTTTCCAATTTGTTAAATATTCGTTGTTTTTATGCTGGTAGAAAGATTTTCTTCGACAATCTTTGTTAATTGTTTTGTTAAATTATTAATGAACTGTATTAATTAACTTAATATTAACTTATTGTTTATTAAACTTTATCTTAACCATGGTAATCATATAATTACTGCATCTAAATCGTTACAATGAATGATGTTAACAATAGGTCAACTTATGAAACTAAACCTTTGAATATCTCGAAAATGGTCCATTTTCGGACCTATGTTTATTAGACTTTTTTTGTCTATTTTCGATCAGAGAATACGTTGATGAAGTGTTGTACAATCGTTGCGGGACAGCCTGTAGAATAAACTTCCGGCATTCTCAGGTGCTTTGATATCGTGCTTGCCATCCACAGCTCCACAACGTCCAGGAAATTGCAATTTTTCTCGAAATCCATTTTCAATCATTTTCCAGTCATTTTCATTTGGAACCTAAAAGATAAAATAAAATGGTAAAAGGTTATATTATTAATTGCAAATTATATTATATGAAACTATAACATGTACAGGATGTCCCGTTAAGCGTACGGAGCGGCTGTATCTCTAGAACGGTAAGGCCAAGAGGTTTGGGAAAAAAAATCCTTATAAGCAAAGTGACCAAGAGAAATAGTTGGAAATTATTTTGAAGTTCGTAATTCGACCGCTAGGGGCGTAACTGCCATTGAGAAACATAAAGTTGCCGCTATCTCAGAAACTTAGACGATGAGCTATAACTTTGACATCATCATTTAATAGCTTGGATAATACCGCATCGCTTTTGTTTTGCGATATTTCTCATATCTGTCATAATAAGGGAGGGGGAGGCCAGTGCGTTTTCATATGTTTACATTTTAATATCTCCTAGACCATTCAACCGATTTGAATGTTTTCGGTGTTGTTTGAAAGAGCATTTTATGCTCTTTTTAAAGATATTTTCAGTAAGACCGTCTGCTTTAAAACAAATGAGCTAGAGGACGTTATCTGCAGCGATTACATATTTTTGTGATTTTTGAAGAAAAGTTAAATGGAACGATACTATTTACTTCACAGACCCTTAGTCACCTTAAAATTTGCTAAATTTTAGTGAAAACCGCATCTCGATATCGCCACCTGTTCTCGAGTTATAGAAGAAAATGTTAAAAACTCGAGTGCCATCAATCGGATCCAGTTACCTCATCGAGAAAAACAAATCACATTACCATGGTAACTGTAAACATGTCATTTACTAACGCAGAAGCGTATGATAGAGCGTATGATGATTTATTTTCAATGTTTCGAATACGATGCAACTGCATGGCAAAAATGTGCAATGCAATTACGACAAAGAAAGACATTTTTCTCTAGAAGTGTTTTTAAGATTGACTTAGCGATTACGGAAAACTAGCAACGTGTAGCCCATTCAGACGTCTCTATGAATTCGTAAATCATATTGGTGGGCAATGTGATCCCACATAATCTGGGAACTCCGAAAACAATTGTCCACAAGAGTTCTCAAGAGAATAATATCTCCACCACGTTGTTTTACATCAGGCCTTAACAGATATCGATTATGATAACAGACTGAACTATTACCATTGACTTTTAAATATGATTTGGGCAAATCCAAACTTTTTATCACAAATGCTATAGATGCATGAAGCATCTGTCCACAAGCTGATGTAAACTTGCATAATATGCATTCTTGGTTCGAGCAAAACCCACATTGCTTTCACCCCTTTATCTATTGGGTAGACTAAACGACCTAACTTTTCAAGAAAAACCAATAACCAGGGAAAATATGACAAAACACTAAATACCAGTAAAAACGTGTCCAGGGAAGAGACTTAGCAGCGCTTTTTTTTCGTCGAAACTAGATTAAATAAATGCATCGAGGTTTATGTAAGACATTTCGAACATTAGTGAGCTATTTTTGCCAAAAATTTAAGTTATTCTAAGTGTTTCGGTTTATTTTGTTTTATTATCATTGTTGATGTTTCATTGATCGGTTGGCTTTTCAACACGCCTCAAAAGGTAGTTTTGAAGCAGTTCTAAGCTTGGATAAAGTGTGAAGGAAGGTTCTAGATAATAAAATTTTTGTTATCTCTTATTTGTTTCCTAAGGTAACTTGATCCGATTAAGATATACGAATTTTTAACATTTTCTTTTATAATTCGAGAATGGATGGAGATATCGAGATGCGGTTTTCACTAATATTTAGCAAATTTTATGGTGATTAACGGTCTGTGAAGTAAATAGTACCGTTCCATTTAACTTTTTTTCAAAAATCACAAAAATATGTAACCGCTGCAGATAACGCCCTCTAGCTTATTTGTTTTAAACCAAGCGGTCTTACTGAAAATATCTTTTAAAAGAGCATCAAATGCTTTTTCAAACAAGACCAAGAATATTCAAATCGGTTGAATGGTCCAGGAGATATTAAAATGTAAACATTTGAAAACGCATTGACCTCCCCCTCCCTTATTATGACAGATATGAAAAATATTGCAAAACAAAAGCGATGCGGTATTATTCAAGCTACTAAATGATGTTGTCAAAGTTATAGCTCATCGTCTAACTTTCTGAGATAGCGGGAATTTTATGTTTCTCTATGGCAGTTACGCCCCCTAGCGGTCGAATTACGAACTTCAAAATAATTTCCAGCTATTTCTCTTGCCCACTTTGTTTATAAAGATTTTTTTCCCAAACCTCTAGGCCTTACCGTTGTTGAGATACAGCCGCTCCGTACGCTTAACGGGACACCTGTATAACATGGTTTGTACCAACTCCACATACTACAAATAAAAGACGAAGATTAGCACACATTAAAACAATAGTGGATCAACTAAAAGGAATCAGTGAATCTGTTAATATCACAGTAGACGAAAACGAGTTTGAGGTTTTTGTTAGAAACATCAATTATAATCAATGTCATTACAAAAAGCTTTGTAGGCTCAACAATATATTCAAACATATTTGAATAACACGGTTGTAATTAATTATAAACCAGAACATCGCAACTAATTTGTACATCTTCATATTCTTCGCCATTTTCGCAACATCATTTCCGTCATGTGCAAGTAATCAGAATACTGTGGAATATGAAACAACAAATAATAATAATAATATTATTATACAGGCTTTTAATACTGCCAACTTTCACCAATAACTAACCATTATTATTTGTTACTTTAATTTAAGTTTTTTAAATAAACGTAATCGTTTTATTTTGTTTCTGTGTTATTTTACATCTTTTTTGATCCAACGTTGATCCAACAAGAGCATACAACAACAGGATTAAAATAACTATTACCACTAATCCGTTGTTCTGTTATTAACTATTATTTACATAACTGAATAAGTTCCTTCAATGCTTCGTAGATTTCATCGCAAATCTCTGATATAAAATTAGAAATGGTTGACTTTCCAATCCGATATAAGCTGCTTCCCGTTGCAAGAAAATTTAACACTGTTTGTAGTTTAATTTTTGCTGGAATTGCACTTCGCATATGAGTACCTTTCCGTTGAGTTTTAGATTTTATTTTATTTAGCTAATAATCAAAAGAACTTTTCGACATTCTGAACGTATTAGAATATTCTCCTGGATCTTCTAATTCTAACTCCTTCAAAAGAGCATTTGATGCCCATATTGAAATTCTTCTTCCTATCCACTTTCTAACCCATATATACGCTTATTAAGTTTTTCAGACACTTCTTGTTGCCATCTAGTAAAGGTTCCAACGGTAAGTGGCTACTCGCTACTCGACTAAATTACTAAACGTGTCTGTACGAGCCTTAAATGCGGGTTAGGTTGGGTTGGTTCTTTGTCAACCACTACTGATCAGCAGCGGGTAGTAGCACCAGCAAGCAGCAACGGTCACACTGCCTGCTACTACTCGCCATTTTGTTTAATCGCTTTCAGCAACCATGTCGTCGGTGGGTTCACGTAAACAATTAATTAAGCAGTTGTTAAGGGTGGGTTAACAGAACAGACATCAAACATAAATAAAGGACCACGTGGCACGTGCTGGTTTACTCGCCGCTTATACGCTGCTTGAATGATCAGACTTTGCTGCTCGCGCGGGTGCTAGTTAGTCGCGTTATGCTCACACCAAGCTGATTGATGGCTGACAGTAGCGGCTTGCACATGCCTAGTGTGACTTGCGCATTATTGCTTTGTGAATCTTGAGCCACTACCCTGGCAACAGAGCTGCTTTGGCATTTAGTAATAGATTGCATAGAACTTAAAGTATTTATGAATTTATAAGAGTGATGCTTTATCTTAAGTAAACAAAGTGTAAAGAATAACCGATTGACGCTAGATAAAGAAACAATACCCCACATTATTACTACATAAATGAGGCACATTTAAGACTATAATTATTTGGAGTGTAAATATTTTCTTTAGACAACTATAATCCGGTTGTATTGTGTTCAACACAATAAATAATTTTTTAGTGTATTCTAACAAAAATAATCTAATTTTTTCCTTTTTAACTGGTCTGTGTTTTGTTACATTTATGACACAATTCAGTTGCAATTTGTAGCGCAAATAATAAGTGTAATTGTTTTGTTAATATTTTCTCCGCTATTTTGGTAAAACTTTGTGCTATAATGTAAACATAATATTCTTTTACTTGCTCCTACTTTACTTGATGATATCTTCGTTGCCTTCGGAGGTAGAGGAATATTAAAAACACTAATAGAACGCTTGATTTTTCCTTTATCTAGAACCGGATTTTATCTTGTTCAATATGGTGATATCAAAAACGGCAAAAAATAAAGAACGTCACAGTGTACTGAATACACCTCGAAATTATCAAATTTCAAGTCTGTGTGGAGCCGAAATAAACACAAATAATAACTTTCAAAACAAATCATTCAAAATTGACCCTAAATACGTAATCCATAAACGATTTGCATTCATTATTAATTTTTACCAACCTAACTGATTCAAAATTCCAAATATATCAAATTTGATTATTTTCAACATCATAATGGTTTATACCTCAAGACCTAGAAACTATGAAAGAAACTACTAATAACTTTTGTTGTTTATACAGGGTGATTCAAAAAACCGCTGACAGACTTCTAGGGCAGGTAATACATCAAAAATTAAGATGAAAAGTAAGTAAAAATTAATATACATGGGGTCGCAAATGGCGAGATATAGCGGATCAAAGTTTATTTAAAATTAGAACATAAATAAACATATTGTTTAAGTAATAAACACATTATTTCTGAAGACTTGTCATCTTAATTTTTGATGTATTGCCTGCCCTAGAAGTCTGTCAGCGGTTGTTTGAATCATCCTGTATATTATTCAAAATTGACGTAAAGCACATAATCTATAAACGATATTCATCCATCCTTGATAATTACTAACCTAACGGATTCAAAATGCCAAATATTGCAATTGTAATTATTGTTATGTCGAAAATAACAGGGTATAACTCAAAAAATAAAAACGATGTAATAATTTTTTTTGTTTAAATATCATTTAGAATTGCCTAAAAATACAGGGTATCTCAGCGAGACCGGTCATTAGACGTTTCTGGGGTTCTGGCCAAACAAAAAATTTGAGAATGCAGACTTAAGTATTATCAATTACGTTCTCTTCATCTAAAATATTTTCAGATTTCTAGCACTTCCGGTTATACCGGAAGTCGCCACCTACTTTATTTTTTTAAATGGAACATCCTGTACATTTTTACACATTTGGATTTGTCTGTTTTGCAGGTTTATAAATAACTTTACTTTTTGCAATTTGAACCGGTAATTCTCGAGTTATTCGAATTTTTCTAGAAAAAATTGTTCCAGCGGACATTTGTTCAAAAAATCATAGAACACTCAATTTTTGAGATATCAATTTAGGATTCAGAACATGTTTAAACAACATGATGGAGTATGTTTTGGTGCCGAGAACGGCTGTCTAGATCGTTTGGTCACTTTACTATGATACGTTAACTTTTCGAAATTAGGAAGCACCATAACTTCATTTTTTTAAATGGCACCCCCTATATTTTATTACTTAGTCGTCTTCGGCGTCTCATTTTACACCTTTTATATTCCACATGTCCTATGCCTAACATTAATAGTTTGAGAAACAATTAGGGTTTTTTGAAAAATGCACACATATCATATGGATATTAACCTAGTGTGCCATGGAAAACAAATGTTTAATGACTTATTGATAAACGTCAAAGTCTAATTTAGGTTGTTTGATGCTTGTGAGTCTAAAACCAGTTAAAATGGATATTAATAACGCAAATAATGTTTATACAAATGAAGAAATCCATAATTTATTTTTTGTGCACGAAAAGTGCGACAAAGTTCTTAGTAGAACTTGAAGAATGTTTAATGAAAATTATCCACATTTATCTCCGATGACAAAAGGTAAATTTAGAGGAATAGAAGCAAATTTTTTGCATTTTGGACGAATTAATCACGTGTTAAACTGGCCAAAAAATGTAATAGATAATGTAACGGAAGAGGTGAATACCTTGGCTTATTTCGAGCCCAGTCCCAACACCTCAATTCGAGCTGCCAAAGACGATCTGGGAATCATACTACGAACTTTGTCGGGCATTTCATGCAAAAAAAATTAAATTAAGAATTTCTTGATTTGTGTAAATATTACTTTCGTTATTGTTATCGATTTTAACTCGTTTCAGTACTAATATTAAGGGACATAACAGATAATTATTAGCTCACATGCATCAAGTGACGTAAACAAGTGAGTCTTTGACAAGAACTCATTGAGAAGGCTTGTTTTTCATGGCACACTAGGCTAAATATCCATATGATATGTGTGCATTTTTCAAAAAACCCTAATTATCTCCCAAACTATTAATATTAGGTATGGGCCATATGCGATATAAAAGATGTAGAATGAGACACCGAAGACGACTAAAAAATAAAATATGAGGGGTGCCATTTAAAAAAATGAAGTTATGGTACTTCCAAATTTTGAAAAGTTAACGTGCCATAGTAAAGTGATCAAACGTTCTAGACCGCAGTTCTCGGCACCAAAACATACTCCATCATGTTGCTTAAGCATGTTCTCAATCCTAAATTGATATCCCAAAAATCGAGTGTTCTCTGATTTTTTGAACAAATGTCTGCTGGAGCAGATTTTTCTAGAAAAAATCGAATAACTCGAGAACGGCCGAATCAAATTGCAAAAAGTAAAGTTAGGAAAGACGAAACCACTGTGCTCGCCAAAGGATTGAACTACGCAATCGCCCCGAAGAAGGTTCCAAAGGAGGATATCATCTGCGAAGTGGAAGCAGCTGTTCGAGGGATGCCTGCACTGAAAGCCGAAGAGATCCGACAAGAAGTTGCGAGAGTATTGAAGTCAGCAAAACCACCAAAATCCAACTTGCCGATTGGTGAAAAGAAGGCACTCCGATCTATAAAAGAAAAATCAGAAATCGTCGTGTTACCAGCAGACAAGGGGAATGCCACCGTTGTTATGGACAGGAAAGAATACGACGATAAAATGATGAACTTACTGGACCCAGCCACCTACAGGAAGATCAAGAGGGACCCCACAGACAAAATCGTTAGAAAAATGAAGGAACTGATAAAATCTACAGGAATTCCAGCAGAACAGCAGAAATGTTTGTTTGTGCAGGCGCCGGTACCACCAAGAATCTACGGACTACCGAAGATTCACAAACCAGACGTCCCCCTCCGCCCTATCGTCAGCGCCATCAACTCCCCAACATACCAGCTGGCTAAACATCTTGCAAAGATTCTGTCCCCTTTCACAGGTAACACGGAATCGTATGTCACGGATTCTACACATTTTGTGGAATCGGTAAAAGGTGTAAAGCTGGATGCTGGGGATATGTTGGTAAGTTTCGATGTGGAATCCCTTTTTACTAGGGTACCAGTTAAGGATGCTGTAGAGGGTCTTCGCCGAAAACTCATTCCGGAGGGTTTACCAGGATACGTGCCAGATCTGGTGGAGTATTGCTTATCGTCGACGTATTTCAGCTGGAAAGGAGAATTTTACGAGCAGTTCGAAGGGGCAGCCATGGGATCTCCACTATCGCCAGTTATAGCTAATTTCTACATGGAATTATTCGAAGAGGACGCTTTGAAGAAGAGCCAGTGGAAACCAAAACTATGGCTCCGATCTGTGGATGACACGTTTGTGATATAGCAATATGGTCAAAAACGGCTCCAAGAGTTCTTGGATCACTTGAACTCTCAACATCCTATGATTAAGTTCACCATGGAAACAGAAACTGCCCAAAAACTACCTTTCCTAGATGTGTTGGTCACCAGGACGACAAATGGAGATATAGAACTTGGTGTATACCGAAAGAAGACCCATACCAACAGGTATTTACAGGCATGTTCACATCATCATCCCCAACAGAAGAGGTCCGTGATCCGTACATTATTTCAGCGAGCAGCGAGACTATGTGAAGGAGAGAACTTGAAGAAGGAGCAACACTTTCTACGAGGCGTGC
Source organism: Onthophagus taurus (assembly GCF_036711975.1). Classification (NCBI taxonomy): domain Eukaryota; kingdom Metazoa; phylum Arthropoda; class Insecta; order Coleoptera; family Scarabaeidae; genus Onthophagus; species Onthophagus taurus. Next base: position 39,339,420 of record NC_091972.1, on the reverse strand, counting down.
TGCAGAAGAATGGATACACTTCGAGGGACATCAACCAGGCCATCAAGCAGCGAAAGCAGAAAGAGGACACGGTAAGTACAAAACCACTTGGATTTATCTGTCTTCCCTATGTTTCAGGTGTAACGGAACGAATTGCTAGGCACCTCAAGAAGAACGACATCGTAGTGCGGTACGGCACGGTCAGCAAAATTCGGAACACACTCCCGATAGCCAAGGACAAACTAACTCCATTAAAAGGAGCGGGAGTCTATCGACTATCGTGTAGTTGTGGGAAGGTTTATGTTGGCCAAACTGGACGCAACGTCGAGTGCCGCATCAAGGAGCATGAGAGGGATGTAAGGCTGAAGAAGATCCAGCAGTCGGCGGTTGTGGAACATTGCCATGCAGAGGGGCACCGAATAGACTTCGAACAAACAAAGGTGCTGGCTAGGGACAACAGATACTACCAAAGACTGACAAGAGAAGCCATAGAGATTCACCAACATAAAAATAACGTCAACAGAGAGGATGGCTGGGAACTTAGCAGAAACGTCTAATGACCGGTCTCGCTGAGACACCCTGTATATAATCCATAAACGGTTAACATCCATCACCGACATTTCAAGTCAAAATCCAAAACATTGCATGTGTTTAAAAGTAAAAAGGATGGAATTATTTTGTTTGGTTAACTATCATTCAAAATTGACCGATAATTTCATTCATAATCAATTTTTACCAACCTAACGGACTCAAACTTTCAAATCTATCCAATTTTATTTTTAACATTATAATGGGTTATAACTCAAAAAGTAAAAGTGATCAAATAATTTTTTATGCATAAATATTATTCATAGTTGACCTAAAATTTGTTATCCATAAACCATTTTCATCCATCATCTATTTTTACCAACCTAACGAACTCAAACTTTCAATTCTATCAAAATTATTTTCGACATAATAATGGGTTATAACTTATAAGATAAGTTAAAACTCAACTAGTAAAGACAAACGAATAATCTTGTTTGCGTAAATACCAAAGTTATCTAAAAATACATAATTCATAAACAATTTACATCCATCATTGATTTTTACCAACCTAATGGGCTGAAACTTGTAAATCTATTACATTACATTATTATTGATATCATAATGGATAGTAACTCAAAAAGCAGAAACGATTGAATATTTTTTTTACTTAAACATAATTCAAAATTGACTCAAATCTGTTGAAATGTAACGGCGTTATTTAATATGTGTAACTCAAATGGCAGGTTTCCTATCAAACAGAAATTTTTGTTAGAAGGAAGCTATTAATATACGCACTGCCTAAAAAACTTTCATGTCTCTTTATAGAATAAAGCACTCACCTCTACCTTGGTAGCATGCAGTGTTGCCGTTTTGATATAATTGTACTGAATTCAGTACGATTTTATGGATAAAGTACGTGAAAGTAGCAATTCAGTACAAAATTTTTAATCGTTATAATTGTACTGAAATCAGTACATTTTTTCAGCAATACCACTTTTTTTGAACAAGGAGCTTTTAGTTTAGCTGCTATTTTAAAAAAAACTTTCTTGTCTCACAATCAGTTATTAATACATTTTTTTTCATTTTCAGTACGAATTTTGGCACATTTATTTTCTTCGGTGCGGCAGCACTGGTAGCTTGGCTGCCTTGGCTTCTAATAATACATAAATATTGAAAATAAGCAATAAATACTTTATTATTACTTAAGAAAAGCCATTACTAATTGCTTTGTTATATTTGAGCTACTGCCTCTAATACGTCCATTTGTGACAGATTAAGATTGTAAACACCTTATCTTAAAAAAATCATATTTCAAAAACTAATTAAAACATCAAGGTTATTTAAAAAACATTTTATAGTAAATTTAATCTAGTTTAAACATAACAAAAATATTTTCTTCGTTCCTATTAAACCCGGTGATACAATTCTTTTAAATCACCTGTGTGGTTATTGAGATTAAAGTAAGTAAACATAATTACAACATCGTATTTCAACAACGAAGTGAGATATCATCATGAAATAAATACCATTTTAAAGCAAATTTAATTAACAGATCAATAAAAATCAACGAGGATTTAAATAACAAACTTTAAAGCCTAAACTTTCATAGGTGCTTGTTTGCAAATCACTCCCATCTATGCCGTGATTACTTAATTTCTGATCGACCATTTTTAAAAGACCCTCTACGTCTGTGTCATGGGCATGATCCATAAATATTCGGCACAAGTCGTTTATGTACCACGAACCTGAGATTGTGTCTCGATGAGCACTAAAACCTACAAAGATAATTTTTATTTATAATTACTATTTACTATTTATTCCAATTTATTACCTGGTAAAGTGGAATAACAAATTAAGACGTCTCTTATTTTTCCTTGTTGAAGAACTGGACATGAGTAGATTTGTGAATCGATTTTTACGTCAATTTCGATAGGATTTCTTAGTTACAAAAAAATTAAATTATACAAGATGAATTTATCATTTCTATTAAACTATTTTAAGTAACTTACCTACAACATTGAAAAATAAAAATTTTCGGTTTATCAATCATCCCTTCACACCTACTTCCATAAAATTGTTCCACGATCCATTTGGTACTGAGACTTTGTCCGTCAATAGTTTCAATCACCGTTTGTCCATCTATTGTTCCCCCATGACTCATAACAATGGTGACACACATGTCGTATTTCTCTAAATCTTGATTAGAAGCGAACGATTTTATGATAGATTCAATTTCCGATTTGGTTTTATTTTTCTCTTGGACTATACTAAACCCGAGTTGTGTAAAAAGTTCTACAATATTTTCTTGGTCAACTTTAGAGCCGTTTCTTGTCCTTCCTTCCATCTCAAAATTAATATTGTTGATCAATAGCAATTTTCCACGGTCTTTTAGCGATTGTGTGTTATAAGTTGGAACTTTTGAATCCGAACCATTCTTATACAATCCCGTCTTTTTAACTTTTATTTTTAACGTGTCCTTCGAGTCTGATTGATGTCGAGAAGATGACGATTCTTTATTATTACTTAGATTTATTTTGTCTTGGAAACACTTTATTTTCATTGCTACTGTTTGGAATTCATCTGTTGTGGTTGTTACATTTCGAGGTGAAACTATACTAAATAATTTTATGGAATCTTAGTATCGCAAGATTATAAAATAAATTATTCTCTAACTTACTTAGTTTGGTCTCGATTTAGTTCTTCTGACATAGTTGGTTTAATATATTAAAATACTGTATTGAAGCGTTTTAGGTACTGAAATAAGCAGTACTCATACGTTTTATAAATACGCTAATATTATCAAGGTAATTTTAATTGCCATTGAAAACATGAAATGTTTTGAAACCCTTATCATCTCAGTGTTTATCAACATTTGATCCCTGAAACCCTTTACAATTAACAACAATTATTTATCACTACAATGTTTATGATGATTGGCCGAATTATTTTGTTGTTATGTTCTCCGAATATGTCTACATCTTGCAAACTTATGATTTATTAGTAAATAAATAAATGAATTTACTCGTGCATAAATTTATGCAACAAACTAAATGTTTAAATGAAAATCTATTGTTCGATTATTTATATTGCAACATTTCAAATTTCCTATCATTTGAAACTCAGTATAAACTCATAAAATTTATTAGTAAAATAATAAACTATTATTAAAATAATTTCATTGTTATTTTATTTTGTTGTTAAATTTATCTACATGAATATCATACGAAGAATGTTATAATCTATTTGAAGAAAATGTTAATTCAACAAAGGTTCCTGATGTCATTCAAAATTAAATATTTCATAGAATAAAATAACATTTTTAAAAGAAAAATTAGAAGCACAGATTTCAATGTCAATTTGAGAAGAGATGTAGAATGTAAATTATTTTACATCCATCGAAATCATTTGATGATACGAGTGAAAAGGTAAAAAGACAAAATTGTATTCGTCTGTTACAAACTGAAAAATTTAAATTTCTTTTTCTACCCTTGACACAACAACAAACATATCGTGTGTGGGTTGATAAGTGTCTCAATCTTAAACGTACTTTCTAATTTTCGACTGAACATGAACAAAGTCATGGATCTTGGGTCTAACACTCCACCTCTTCCCTTGAGAGGGTTTTGGTGATACTAACAAGGGAAGTGTCACAACTGTGTCTCACCGATTTCGATGCAATTTGGTACAGTCATAGAATGGGCCAAAATAAGGTTCGTACATTTTTTTATACGTGCGGTAAAAGCCCCTGGGGCGAGTTATAGGGGTTGAAAGTTTGGAGAAAAAGTACGTTTTCACTTATATTTTAAAAATGAAAAGTGCTATCAAAATTTGGTAAATTGTAACTGATATTCATTTTAAAAGAGCTTTCTTTTGATGTATCACACATATACCAGAGGGTTAAGAAGGGCGAACTACCCCTATTTTTTTGGAATTATTTAAAAACCACCCTATCGATTTTGGCGGCATTAAGTATACTTCCAGCACGTTCAAAAATATTAGTTAAGGGTTTTTTCCCATTCGCTCTAGATCATCCCCAGCGAAGTTACGGGGGTTAACATGTAACCACTTTTCGTAAGAATGATGTGATAAAATTGTCAGGTATTTTGAAAATACTTTAACAAAACCGTAAATTAGTCGCACAATAAAATGTTTAATGTAAAATAAGGCATAATACACCATTTAGGGGTGGTTGGGGTTAACCACCCCCTTAAAAATTAATTCTATCCCGGGCATTACTTGTTGATTACGGCGAAATTTGGTACTGTGTTTGTTTTATATAGTTTATTAGTTTATTTTTATTCTACATAATGTTGCCAAAAATACACCTACCAAAAAACAACAAATACCGAAAAGTAACGTCAAAGACCCAATTGCACAGATGGTCTAAATATATTGAAGAAAGAGGGACATACAAAGAAAAATTAGCAGAAATTACCGAATTTGTAATTAATCAAGCGAGAGCCGCCGTAGATAATAAATTGCCACTACATGATATTGATATACGCAGATGGGCTATACAAGCTAGAAATGAAAAGAATTTATCTCCTCAACTGTTCAAAGCATCTCATAGCTGGGTGCAACGTTTTAAGAAAGCAAATCGGTTAGTAAGCCGAAAAATAACAAAATTTCTATCCCAAAAACAAATTGGAAATGTTGATCGAGTAAAAACTTTAGCAAAAGATTTCGTTAAAGAGGCAAAGCTACAAATCCAAATATATGGACCTGAAAACACCTACAATTCGGATCAGAGCGGTTTTAACTTGGAATTCCATTCGGGAAGAACATTAAGCGATTTAGGAGTTAAAACCGTAGAAAGTGTGGTCCAGTCGGTGTCATCTACAACGCACAGTTACACAATTCAACCCGTAATATCTGCTGATGGGAAACTTCTTTCTCCACTTTTTATTGTTTTAAAAGAACCCTCTGGCAGCTTTGGACCGAGGGTAGCAAATACAATGTTTAAAGCAGACAATATATACGTTTTGGCATCAAAATCTGGAAAGTTAACTTCAGAACACATGAAAAATTGGCTCCAAAATGTATATTTTCCAAATACTGGTTCTAAATCATTATTATTATTAGATTCTTGGAGTGGCCATTGTCCTGAAGTTATTAGTGAAATAACTCCATCAGGTACTAATTTTAAACATTTATCTATACCTGCAGGGACAACAGGTCAAATACAGCCCCTAGATGTATTTGGTTTCAGAATATGGAAAAATTTTATTAGAAGATTCTCTGATCAGATTATTCTTTACCAGTATGATGTCAATTTACATCAGAGGGATAACATATTAAAATTGCAATCGTTGACGCATAACCAGTTGGCTTCCCCTCGGTTTATAAATGTTTTTAAATACGCATGGTTTGCAAGTGGCTATATAGAGGAGAGACCAGACCATTTTGAAAATCCCGTGGAAGTTTGCTTTTCGAGTGAGAAGCCAACGTGTGATATCTGTGGGGATATAGCGGTCATAACATGTGCATGGTGTAAAAAATCCTTATGTTTAAAACATTTTTTCCACGACTTTCATTTTTGCCAACACTACGTAGAATAAAAATAAATTTAATATTGAAAATTAATATAATACATAAAAAACGTCAATTAGTAATGTAGAATAAACTTCTTTGGTATATTGAACTATTTTTTTTGTCAGTTGCTTTTTAACTCATAAATAAATAAAATATCTTATTTATCTAGTAGTTTTATATTTATTATTTAAAGAAAATGAGGGTAGTTTACCTCGTGGAACATCGATAGATAGATTTTTAAAAAACAATACCACAGTTACGATGGCAGTTTTCATCTTCGAGGTATAAACAAAAAACTACCCCTAATTTGTAACCCTTATAACCATTTTCAAAAATTTTTACTTCAAATATAAAACAAACACAGTACCAAATTTCGCCGTAATCGACAAATAACGCCCGGGATAGAATTAATTTTTAAGGGGGTGGATAACCCCAACAACCCCTATATGGTGTATTATGCCTTATTTTACACTAAACATTTTATTGTGCGACTAATTTACGGTTTTGTTTAAAGTATTTTCAAAATACCTGACAATTTTATCACATCATTCTTACGAAAAGTGCTTACATGTTAACCCCCGTAACTTCGCTGGGGTTGATCTAGGGCGAATGGGAAAAAACCCTTAACTAATATTTTTGAACGCACTAGAAGTATACTTAATGCCGCCAAAATCGATAGGGTGGTTTTTAAATAATTCCAAAAAAATAGGGGTAGTTCGCCCTTTTTAACCCTCTGCTATATGTGTGACACATCAAAAGAAAGCTCTTTTAAAATGAATATCAGTTACAATTTACCAAATTTTGATAGCACTTTTCGTTTTCAAAATATAAGTGAAAACGTACTTTTTCTCCAAACTTTCAACCCCTATAACTCGCCCCAGGGGCTTTTACCGCACGTATAAAAAAATGTGCGAACCTTATTTTGGCCCATTCTATGACTGTACCAAATTGCATCGAAATCGGTGAGACACAGTTGTGACACTTCCCTTGTAAGTGTTTACTATTCTTCTTTATTCCTCCTGATCCTGAGCCATACAAATATTTGTATGGCCTGGTCCATAGGGTGTCCCGTCAATTTTCTCAACCTGTCTCCCTTTACAAGTTTTCCATCTGTTCGGTTTGCCTTTCAAAATTTTGCTTAGTTTTACTGTGGCTTCCCGTTTGCTAAACTACTTCCCATCAATCGAGATACCCTCGTTCCAATAACCAAAAACTTGGCTCATGACAAATTCGTTGTATATGTTGTGTAGGCAAGAAGGTGGTGTTTGTTTCAATATAGTTGTTGTTCCTTGCATATAAATGTTGAATCAACATGACTAAATGATCTGGCGTGCCTATTACCTTGAGTATATTCCACAGTCTACCGAATCGAAGGACTTCATGTCTACGAGGCATAGGTATCTCGTATGTTGTGTTCTCTTGCCCTATCGATGATCAGCCATATGTTTAATATTTGTTCTTTTCTTTGTTCTTCTGATATCTTGGAAACAAAAATGCTTTTAGCCCTTCATTGATAACCAAAACATCTGATCTGTAATTATTGAAGCCTGGTGAGCCTTTTTTATGAATTATTATAACCAGTGATTTTTAACCATATTTTTAAGCATAGAATCTGCATGATTTTTGGTTTTTGTCTTACGACAGCTTTGAAGACCTTGGCTGGTATCCCATCTAGTCTGGGTGATTTGCAGATTTTATGTACAATATGACTCTTGCTATTTCAGATCTTAATATTTCGATTTCCATATGTTCATTTGTATGGATGTTTGTTTTGTATAAATTTTGGCAGTATATCTACATAATATATCATCTGCATCAGTTACCGGATTTTCATTTTTGTTCTTTATTATTTAGATACGGGACTTAAACTATTTTGCGAGATATGTATGTTGTTGTTGTATTTCTTCGCAAATTGCGAAATGTAATCATTCTTGTCTCTTTTATATTCGTATATATGGAATTATTTTGCTGAGATGCTTTGTTCTGTGTCAGAAAAAATCTTCGAGCTGCAGATTTGACAAAATGATTTCTCACCTTTGATTTTTCCCAAAATTCATGAATTTGCCTATGTCCTAATCGAAAATTGGACGGTGTGTTTGGAACTGAAATGCTTATCGTTTCAGCATCAAACTTTCCTAATGGTTAAATCTCCAAATTACAGGTTTAAAACAACTTTGTATAACCCAGAAGTAATGAAAGGTTCAGATTAAATTTTGATTATTCAAATATTCTTGGGGTATGTATACAGCCTGATTCAGAGTAAGCGCCTTATTTTTTTTTAGCCACATTATGGGTACTACTTTCAAAATATTTGGCAGTAATACGTTTTAGGTTTTAGGACATTCTCTACACGATGGTGATATCATATTTTCAATTGGACGAATTATTTCAAAATGGCGACTGTCACCTTTTTTTTTAAATGGAATGCCAACATTTTTTTTTTATTATTGAGATCCTAAAAACATTCTTTTTACGATAGTATTTTGTTTTTCTTAAAAATTCATTTCTTTCCCCATGAATTTTTAAGAAAAACAAAATACCATAGATATAATATCTCAAACGTTTCCTAACAAAAAATTAAATCAAAGATATGATGTAATCTTCTAATTTCTTTCCTCTTTCTCAGTTTACCTCTATCCACTTTGAATGTAAGCCTCTTCCATGATTTTCCATGTCTCTCTAACCCCATTTTAGCCAATTTCTCCCCCTATTTTTCGTGGTTATCTGTTATCACTAAAGTTCGGATATTTCGGTACCGTCTCAGTAGGCTCAGTAGCGTCGACAGCGCAGAACCTATGGGGCACGATTGTAAATGCACTCCGACCACCCGATATACCGTTCCGATCGCTAACACATCTACAAGCACGCTAGGCCTGCATTTATCCGTGTTGCGTTCCGAGTATTCATTTAATATCCTTGTTATCTTCGTGAAAGCCATTTATTTTTATGAATTAGAATTGTACGAATGTTTCAGTTTTTATAATTTCAAACCGATTGATTATTTTATTTAATTATCATCGAATATTTTCTTGATTTTTGTTAATTAGAAGTGCCTTGTTGTTTTGGGTTTTGTAGTTTAAAACTACTTCTATTAAGAGTTAATTTTTTGATTTTTATTAACTGAATTACCATATTCAGCCCTATTGTTTTAGTTTTTATAATTTATTTCAATGGCACACTTAATAGCGACTTTTGGCGATACGTTCACATTAATTGACGATAATGTAGCATTTTGCAACTGCTGTTCGGATTTCTTGCAAAGCGGCAGAAATTGCAGGTGCATATAGATACCAAAAAAACATCAGCAAAACATGAAGGGACCATCGAGCAAAGAATTTTTTGAAGACATTTGCCAAGCTTTTGTATCGGCGAATATACCTCTTTCAAAGCTCAATAATCCTAGTTTACGAGATTTATTTAAAAAATATACCGGGCGAGAACTTCCTGATGAATCCACAATTAGAAAACCGTACCTTTTACCTGAATATGATAAAACCATTGCAACAATAAAAGGTAGATGTGTGGTCAACGTAGTGGTAGGTATTTTGGATCCTCAGAGACATTATCGGCCCTATTTAGTGTCGACGGAATTCAGAAATACCGTAAACGCAGAGGTCATATTTGAGATTATTAAAGAAGCTATTTTGAACGTGTCCAATTCTCCGGAAAAAATATTACTTTTTGTATCTGATGCCGGAAAGCTTTTACAGCAACAGTTTTCCAATGCATTACATTTAACATGTTTAGCCCACGGATTACATCGGATTTGCGAATTTATCAGGGAAACATATCCAGACGTTAACGTCTTAATTAACAATGTTAAAAAAGTTTTACTTAAAGCACCATTTCGAGTATCTTTATATAAAGAAATGTTCCCCAACTTGTGTTGTTGCTGCTTTTTTTATTACCAAAATTTTGAGAACATACGATCTTTTATAAAAAAGTTAACAGACACTGCAATGAGTATTAAAGTATGTAAAAAAATTTTAGAGAGGGAAACCTTACACAATGATCTCAAGTTTATTTACGAAAATTTTAAACAAATACCAGAAACGCACCAGTTTTTAGAAAGACAGAATATTGAAGTTGCTACGTCGATTTTTAAAATTGAGAGACTTTTGAACCAATTAAAAAATGTAGATGCGGATTTTACTACAAAATTGCAGCATAAAATTCATGCAATAATTTCACGCAATCCCAATTATAATATTTTAAAAGAAATTGCAACCAATTCATTTTCCAACCAAGAAATATCTTCTAAATATGGCCCGTTAGTTCCAACATTTAAATTTGCGCCAGTTACCAGTTGTGATGTCGAAAGAATATTTTCTAGATTTAAAGACATTTTAACACCCAAACGGTCGTCATTTTCTGAAGTAAATTTAGAAAAAGTCATTATTATTCAATCATTTCACCAAATAGGAACTGAGAGTCGAGAAAAATTATGATAAAATATATAATTACTTGGTTATTTAGCGTTAATACAGACCCTTGCTAACGCGCGCCTATGGATTACTATGACAACGTTGCAAACCAGAGAACTCGGGACCTTGGCTATGCGTCACTCGTTAATAACGCAACATTCGTGAACTGGTCGACTGGACTTAGGTACCGAAGAATCCGAGCTCTAGTCATCACCCATCGAAACTTCAGGCCAGCAATTCTCGCCTGTACATCTGTGATCTTAATGCACCTTCAGATCTCCTCATTACGCACACTCTGTCTCTAAGATTGATCTCCGGCGTTATACCCTCCTTGGCTTTTTGGTTTGTACTTAGCTTATTGGCACTTTTTTTTGTGAGTGCGTTGGAATACTATATCTTGTTACTATGCAGGATTAGAACACTTTCCGCTTCGGGTTAATAAGCAAGCTGGATTTTTGAAGATGAAGCCGAGTTTCTCAAATGCTGCCCATGTCAAACCTATCCCTCTTGTTATTTCGGTGGTCTGTTTTTTTTTGCTCAGCTTGATATCTTAACTAAGGTGTTCTACAACTTCTATGATATGATTTTTAATCGGAAACTGAAGAGCGTCCGGAGTCAACGTCTGTGTCCTTTAGAGGTTCATCCTTGGACCCATTTCTGCTGATACTTTATGGAGCTACTCAAGCATATCCTTCAACTTCTCTGGGTAGTTGCCTCTTAGTATGATGTCATCCGCAAATGTCAGTTGATTTAGGTAGGTCCTTCTTTTCCCAAGATAGTTTCTTGAAGATATTCTCCAATGAATAGTTTAGGTGATATCGTGTCTCCCTGTTCGCCTCTCTCAATCTGAATCTTTTTCGTCAGAATGTCCTCGCCCAATTTAACACGTAGTGTTGCATTGGTGTAAATGTGTTCGATGAGGGCGAATCGCTTCTCGCCTAGTATGCATATATTAAATTTCATCACTATAATTTAACATTAACACAATTTCACTTTCAAATTTACTTTTTAAAAAGTTTTATTCAAATTCAAAGTTACACAAAGAAACGAACATGTAAAATTAATAAATTATAAATTCATTCATTAAATTTTAATATGTGATTATAAAATAAGATAAAATAAGACAATTATAATAGAAAGTACTTATTTTTCAAGGAAAACAAATTAATGTAAACAAGCAGAAATCAACAAGGATTTAAATAGCAAACCTTAAAACCAATGCTACGAAAGCAGCTGGTTTCCCAATAATTTCCATCATTGCGAACACTTAGTTTCTGATCGACCATTTTTAAAAGACTCTCTATGTCTGTGTCATGGGCATTCTCCATAAATACTTGACAAAGGTCATTGATGTACCATGAACTTGAAGTTATAACCCGACAACTACTACAATCTACAAAGAAAAGAATTTGTTTTTAATAAAATTGTTGTTTTTCAAATTAATTACCTGCTATAGTACAATAACAAATTAGGATATCCTTTATTTTTCGTTTAAACAAATATGCGTCGCTATGTATACCGTCTGTGAAAGATTTTCTTAAAAAAAAACATAATTTTATTACTTAAAAAACATCATATTTTAAGAAATCACTTTAAAAACTTACCTACAGCACCGAAATATAAAAATTTTCGGTTTATCAATCATCCCTTCACACTTATCTTCATAAAATTGTTCTACAATCCATTTGGTACTTAAATTTTCACCATCAATAGTTTCAATCATGGTTTGTCCATCTTTTGTTTCACCATGACTCATAACAATAGTGGCACACATGTCGTATTTTTCTAAATCTCGATTAGTAGTCAACGATACTACGATTTCTTCCATTTCTGATTTGGTTTTATTTATGGCTTCTACAACAATAAAACCGAGTTGTGTAAAAAGTTCCTTAATATTCTCGTGATCTACGTTATCCTCGTTTTCTGCCTTTCCACCCATTTTAAAATTAATATTGTTAATTAATAGTAACATTCCACGATTGTTTGGGGATTGTGTGTTATAAGTTGGAACTTTAGTGTTTAACCCATAATACAATCCCGTCTTTTTAACTTTTATATTTAATACGTTCTCCAGCTGTGCTTGGTACGGTAAAAAATTTCCTGATTCTTTATCGTTATTAATATCCATTCGCCTTGCATCTTCCAACTCGTCTATTTCTATTGAAAAATTGCTATTAAGGAAGGACACAAAAGAAGCGTAATACAAAAATGTTAAGATTAATCACTTTATAACTTACTTATCATGTTCCGATTCTTTTGACATAGTTTGTTTATTAAATTAGAAAATTATGTCGAAATTTTTGAAATAATGAAATAAACTGCACTCAATACAACGGTTTTATTCGAACAAATCCGTTATCATTATCAAGATAATTTTAATAATTCAAGTAAATACAGGATATGACTGATCTATAGTGTTTACCTTTATCTTGGAAAAATAAAAAAAAAGATACGATGTTGGTGATAAATGATTCTATACACAAAAACCAGATGATTCCTTACGTATCAATACCAACTACGTGTATTACGATATCAGAAATTATTTGTATTGCATTATTTGTAATTCTTCAACAATTGGGATTATGTGGCCCACATCATCTTCTTAGTTGGCATGTAAGTGGTTATAGAGTTAAGTTTTCTAAAAAAATTATGCAGGTAAACAGTTGTCAAAATAATTAATTGTACATTTTTAGGACTAAGTAAAAATAAAACAGTACTGTGTTTAAGAAACATTATGCGACTTAGTAACAACTACAATGAGGAGAACTCGTTTCACTGAGAGTCAATAACACTGACATTTCAAAATCTACACGATCTAATAACTGCTTCTGAAAAATGTGTCCAATAGCTTCAGAAAATGTAGGATATTTCGATTTCCATTGATGTGCAGATCTCAACTAAGCCGCAGAGAGATTGACATTACAACGAATGAAATACAGTACGCTTTAATGCAGATGCAGAACGCTAGATCACCAAGTGAAGATGGTATTACTACTGAGATTCTAAAACTAGGAGAAGCGCCTACAACAAAAGCTATGAAAAATCTACAAAACAAATGTCTAAAAAAAATAAATTACCTAAAAGCTAGAAAATTGATTTTCTGGACCTTCGCCAACTCAATCATGTACTGAACTGTGACAATCGTCTATTGGATTTGGTTCTGACAAATACTGACCATCAGTTTGATCTTGTTCATGATGATTGTCCCTTCGTCTACGAGGATCAGTACCATCCTGCCTTAGATATTACAATGAATTTACTGACGGCAAATGATGGTTTGCCGAACTTTCCGTCTTTGGGTGGTCGATATAATTTTCGAAGAGCCAACTTTCCTGGCATGTATGATAAACTACTTTACACGGATTGGTCTTTTCTAAATGTGGAGGTTAATGCGGATGATGCTTTGTGAGCTTTTTATAAAAAGTTGTATGAGATTTTGGATTTATTTGTTCCTAAGAGATTGAGTCGTGGATCCTCATACCCTATTTGGTACACCCCAGAAATTAAGCGGCTATTAAAGTTGAAAGAGTATTATAGGAGGAAGTGGAGGAGAAGCAATAGTGCTTTCTATTCAGCGGAATATAAAAGACTGAGATGTTTGACTAAACAGAAAATCTCTGATGCGTATACTTCTTTTACTATTAGTGCTGAACAATCGCTTAGTTCTGATCCCCGTAACTTTTGGAATTATATACAGAAAGACAGAAAACAACGACCTCTCGACTTCCTGGAAAAATGATGCGTGATAAGTCCACCTACACTGATCCTGAAAAAATAGTTAATGCTTTTGCAGATCAATTCTCTGGAGTATATTCTGGTGTCTCTGCTTATAACATGGTTGATGTACACTCTACGTATCCTCCAGTATTTGTTACCGATGTCACCGAAGAAGAGGTTCTTCATTTCCTAAAAAGGTAACCTAATAAATTTACTGCTGGTGATGATGATCTTCCTGCATTTTTCATTCGTGATTGCTGTGCAGTTTTTGCACTTCCGCTTCATTTAATAATTAACCTATCCTTAAGCACTTGCTCGTTTCCTAAACTTTGGAAGCGCTCACGCATTGTTCCTGTATTCAAGCATGGCGAACGTACCAACATTACTGATTATCGACCAATATCGTTATTGTCCAATTTCGCTAAGGTATTTGAACAGATTATTTACAAGATGATTTATCCACAGGTTCAGTCATTTGTGTCACCATATCAGCATGGGTTTATCAAGCGTCGTTCGACCATTACCAACCTCGCGGTGGTTACTGAGGTAATTTGTGAATCTTTGGATAGGGGCGGTCAGGTAGATGTGGTATACACTGATTTTTCTAAAGCATTCGACATGATACATCATGACGTCCTCTTGTATAAACTTAGTGCTTTTGGCTTATCTCCTAAGTTTATGAAACTATTTGCCTCTTACCTATCGGGTCGTATAAATTATGTGTACTACAACGGTTATGCGTCTATGGAGTTTACGGCTAGGTCTGGTGTTCCTCAGGGCTCAAATCTAGGCCCCCTACTATTTGTTATCTTCTTGAATGACCTTCTAGACAAATTTTCATCAAGCGTACTAGCTTATGCGGATGATCTGAAACTATTCCGACCTATTTTTGCGGACCGTGATGTTGTCAGTCTTCAGTCGGATTTGGACGTCTTGGTGGAATGGTGTAACCGTTATCAGCTAAAGATTAATGCCAATAAGTGCGGTGCAGTTAGTTTTACACGCAAGCTGTCTCCTCTTCCATCTTCTTATTATATAGAAGGTGTTCTTCTTGAGAAATTATCTACAATCAAGGATCTGGGAGTAACTTTTGACCGCAAATTGTCTTTTGTACCTCACATCGAAAATATTGCATCTTCTGCTGCGAGGATGCTTGGTTTCGTTTTGCGCACCTCGCGTGCTTTTTCTGATATCGGTGTGTACAAGACCCTATTTTCGACCTTTGTATTGTCCAAATTGGAATATGGCTCTGTAATTTGGTCGCCACATTATGTGTGTCATAGACTTATATTGGAGAGAATTCAGAGGAGATTTCTCAAATATTTGTCTCTACGCCTGGACGGATCATACCCGGATCGTGGAATGGATTACGCATCCCTGCTGCGGCGTCACAGTTTTTCTGCACTAGACGTAAGAAGAGATGACCAGTGCATCAAGTTTTTGCAGAAGTTAGTGCAAGGTGAATTGGATTGTGGTTGGTTGTTGTCGCGGATCATTTTCGCGGTGCCTACGCGTGCAACACGTAGTACAAATCAGTTTTATTTGAGGAATTGCAGATCCAATGTTTTAGCCAACTCCCCGGTGCAGAGGATGTGTAAACTAACTAACAATCAATAATAGTGTAAGAGTGTTTATGTGAATTATATTTGTTTTATGGCATGTGTTATTTCTTATTTTCTTTTTCTTGTAATATTGTCCTGTAATTGATCTTTGTTGGGCAATAAAGTGAATTATTATTATTATTATTATTATTATTATTATTAAAAACTCTCTACTGACTCTAACATATAAAAGCACCTTGAAATATATGTATATTTCATAATGCCACAATACAAATTAAAATTACAGAAGATTTGACAACAAACAAAATAATTAGTAAACGTGGAGTGAGGCAGGGAGATATAACCTCTCCGATACGAAAGATATTAAGTGAACTTAAAGTAGCATCGAAAGAAATAAGACTCTCCATGAACATAAGAAAAACAAAAGTCATGTTTCCAGAAAATATCAGGATAGAAGTTGGAAATGTACACATTGGA
The DNA here is from genome assembly GCF_036711975.1 of Onthophagus taurus. Lineage (NCBI taxonomy): Eukaryota > Metazoa > Arthropoda > Insecta > Coleoptera > Scarabaeidae > Onthophagus > Onthophagus taurus. The sequence continues at coordinate 39,323,201 of NC_091972.1, read as the reverse complement.
AAATGTACAAGAATACATATACTTGGGTTATACATTAAAATTAGGCATAAAGAACCAGACGGCTGAAATAACTAGAAGGATCCGGCTAAGATGAGCAACTACTGGAAAATTGGGATTCATAATTACAATCCCAAAAATACCAATAAACCTGAAAAAAGGGAATAAATATGTATATACTATTGGTATTAACATATGGAATCGATATAATGTTATTAGTAATTGTAAAATTAGAATTAGAAGAAGAATAAAAGTAGAAGATGTGATAGAAAGAACTGCGAAGTGGACATGGGTTGGGTTGGGATTTTAACATGGAGATTGAGAATGTACAAGTGGCGCATAGGAATTGGGTTGATGATGTTGTGGAGAAAGCTGGGAAGAATTGGCTACAACCAGCACAAAACCGAAACGAGTGGAAAATAAAAGAGGATGCACAAAAGAACACTGCTTTTATTAAATATTGAAATCGTTTTGAATAAGCAAAGCAAAGTAACTGCTTTGCTTAACTTTTTAAATTCTTGTCTACCATGGAAATTGATGGTAGAATCTGCAAAGTTTTACTATTTAATTAAAGATTTCTTTGCTAGAAGATGTAAAAGAATCACGCAAAAATTCGAATCTGCCAACGGGACAAAATGAAAAGAGATCTACACCCTCAATATTTCATTCGGGATATGTCACATGTAAAGAGTACTAATGTTAGTGCTGCTAAGGATATATTTTATGAAGAACACAACTTGAAAACTAAAGCGAAATAATGGAGCAAAGATTAACGGTAATCTTAGTGTAGTTGCTGATAGAGCATTTTTTTCAAGGAAATGTAAAAAATAGCATTGAACTCATAACTTACGCAATTAGCCGGCCATACACACATGTTCTTTCGTTTCAAAATCGTGGCGTGTTGGTATGCGAGAAAGAACGGTATGACAGAAAAAGCGTCATGTTCCATACACTTGGTAAAGTATTCAAACGATTTAGCATGTGATTGCGCTTGGTACAACAGTTTCAAGGAAAAAATCGTATGTGTGGCCCAAAAATTTAAATTTATCGTGTCATTTGAATCGGCATGTCGTCATGTAGAAATTTTAAACGTGATTTTCGTTACCGACGTTGCGTCTTCAAGTCGTTTGTTGACTGTTGAGTGATAGATAACAAGAGAAAAATTTGTATTGTTGCATGTGCGGTTATGGCCATGAAAGTCTCTAAAGACAAAAAGAAAAAACGATATACATATATGGCAGAAAAGTTGGCTGACTGACAGAAAAAAATATTGTCACATGTCGCTTTTACGAGATTTGAAACATAATAATCCAGCCAGATGACTCTGACTTTATCTCACTCGTTAGGCTCGTTACTACCATCTTCTGGTTAAGCTATCTAAAGGATTATTACCACGGTTACGGTTATTTTACGCGCTCTGATTGGCTAGTAGATGGGTTTATCTATAAGATAAATTTAACTAAAAGATGGTAGTAATGGACCTAAACAAGATTTCATTGCTTATACCTGTTTCCTTTTTCTTTATAGGAACAGCATGTGGATATCCTTCTTCGACACAAGTTTTGCTGTTTTGTATATCAAGGTTGTCAACGATCTCAGAAGCGGAAATCTCTTCTGGAGACGAGGGACTGTTTGCCATACTATCAAAACTCTCTGTAGGTGTTTCATGTTCTCGGGTAAACATTACTAAATCGAAATACCAGAGAGTTGGCACGTATTGATCATCACTAGACGCGCCACTTCTGTTAAATTTTTCAAATTTTTTCAGCTCTTTTTGAAACGAGCTTCTCATCGATTGGATTTACTTAGAGACAAGCTCTTGATCAGATTTGTCCACCTTGCGATAAATTTGCATTAACTTATCATAACCCAATTTTTTTAAGTTTCTATTAGTGATGGACGGATTGTGATTTTGCGAAAACCCGGATACCGGATATTCAGCATGCCCTTCGGCCGGATATACGGTTATCCGGCATATCTATCCGGATATCCATTATGGTTCTAATTTCTGGTGCATTTCTGAAGTGATACCCATTATACATTACCACATTATTGCGATATTACAATAAAAATGAAATTAATAAGAAAGCTGACAAGATATGTCAACTTATTTGGATCCAAGATATAAATATTAACTTTTTTGATGCTGATTTAACTAACAAAGCAACTCTAAAAAGAGAATACTTTAATTAATAATTGGCGATATTTCCTTCAAGAAATTAATTTTATAGTGAATTTTGAAAGTTATCGATGAAAATTATTGCAACATCGAAAGTTTTATCAAAACTTCAAATATTGTTATCTCAAAAACTAAAAGTAATTTTTCAAAACATGTTGGTTCATTGGAAAGAGCACACTTTTATTACTATTTTGGAAAATTTTCATACTCTTATTCCAAAAAATCGATTTTATACGAATTATTAAAATTTAATCGGAGAAAATTGCAAAATTCGAAAAAATTGTCGATCATTTGAAAAATTTTTTTCTCAAGAACTGAAAGTGATTTTTCAAAACGGCTTGTTGCATTAAAAAGAGGACACTTTAATTAATAATTGGTGATAATTCCACAAGGATCCTTCAAGAAATTAATTTTATAGCGAATTTTAAAAGTTATCGATGAAAATTATTGCAACATCGACAGTTTTATCAAAACTTCAAATATTGTTATCTCAAAAACTAAAAGTAATTTTTCAAAACGTGTTGGTTCATTGGAAAGAACACACTTTTATTAATATTTTGGAAAATTTTCATACTCTTATTTCGAGAAATCGATTTTATACGAATTATTAAAATTTAATCGGAGAAAAATGCAAGATTCAAAAAAATTGTCGATCGTTTGAAAAATTTATTTCTCAAGAACTGAAAGTGATTTTTCAAAACAGCTTGTTGCATTAAAAAGAGGACACTTTAACTAATAATTGGTGATAATTCTACAAGGATCCGTCAAGAAATTAATTTTATAGCGAATTTTAAAAGTTATCGATGAAAATTATTGCAACATCGACAGTTTTATCAAAACTTCAAATATTGTTATCTCAAAAACTAAAAGTAATTTTTCAAAACGTGTTGGTTCATTGGAAAGAGCACACTTTTATTAATATTTTGGAAAATTTTCATACTCTTATTCCGAGAAATCGATTTTATACGAAATATTAAAATTTAATCGGCGAAAATTGCAAGATTCAAAAAAATTGTCGATCATTTGAAAAATTTATTTTTCAAGAACTGAAAGTGATTTTTCAAAACGGCTTGTTGCATTAAAAAGAGGACACTTTAATTAATAATTGGTGATAATTCCACAAGGATCCTTCAAGAAATTAATTTTATAGCGAATTTTGAAAGTTATCGATGAAAATTATTGCAACATCGACAGTTTTATCAAAATTTCAAATATTGTTATCTCAAAAACTAAAAGTAATTTTTCAAAACGTGTTGGTTCATTGGACAGAGCACACTTTTATTAATATTTTGCAAAATTTTCATGTTCTGATTCCGAGAAATCGATTTTATACGAATTATTAAAATTTAATCGGAGAAAAATGCAAGATTCAAAAAAATTGTCGATCGTTTGAAAAATTTATTTCTCAAGAACTGAAAGTGATTTTTCAAAACAGCTTGTTGCATTAAAAAGAGGACACTTTAACTAATAATTGGTGATAATTCTACAAGGATCCGTCAAGAAATTAATTTTATAGCGAATTTTAAAAGTTATCGATGAAAATTATTGCAACATCGACAGTTTTATCAAAACTTCAAATATTGTTATCTCAAAAACTAAAAGTAATTTTTCAAAACGTGTTGGTTCATTGGAAAGAGCACACTTTTATTAATATTTTGGAAAATTTTCATACTCTTATTCCGAGAAATCGATTTTATACGAAATATTAAAATTTAATCGGCGAAAATTGCAAGATTCAAAAAAATTGTCGATCATTTGAAAAATTTATTTTTCAAGAACTGAAAGTGATTTTTCAAAACGGCTTGTTGCATTAAAAAGAGGACACTTTAATTAATAATTGGTGATAATTCCACAAGGATCCTTCAAGAAATTAATTTTATAGCGAATTTTGAAAGTTATCGATGAAAATTATTGCAACATCGACAGTTTTATCAAAATTTCAAATATTGTTATCTCAAAAACTAAAAGTAATTTTTCAAAACGTGTTGGTTCATTGGACAGAGCACACTTTTATTAATATTTTGCAAAATTTTCATGTTCTGATTCCGAGAAATCGATTTTATACGAATTATTAAAATTTAATCGGAGAAAATAGCAAAATTCGAAAAAATTTTCGATCATTTGAAAAATGTATTTCTCAAGAACTGAAAGTGATTTTTCAAAACGGCTTGTTGCATTAAAAAGAGGACACTTTAATTAATAATTGGTGATATTTCCACAAGGATCCTTCAAGAAATTAATTTTATAGCGAATTTTGAAAGTTATCGATGAAAATTATTGCAACATCGAAAGTTTTATCAAAACTTCAAATATTGTTATGTCAAAAACTAAAAGTAATTTTTCAAAACGTGTTGGTTCATTGGAAAGAGCACACTTTTATTAATATTTTGGAAAATTTGCATACTCTTATTCCGAGAAATCGATTTTATACGAATTATTAAAATTTAATTGGAGAAAATTGCAAGATTCAAAAAAATTTTCGATCATTTGAAAAATTTATTTCTCAAGAACTGTAAGTGATTTTTCAAAACGGCTTGTTGCATTAAAAAGAGGACACTTTAATTAATAATTGGTGATAATTCCACAAGGATCCTTCAAGAAATTAATTTTATAGCGAATTTTGAAAGTTATCGATGAAAATTATTGCAACATCGGCAGTTTTATCAAAACTTCAAATATTGTTATCTCAAAAACTAAAAGTAATTTTTCAAAACGTGTTGGTTCATTGGAAAGAGCACACTTTTATTAATATTTTGGAAAATTTGCATACTCTTATTCCGAGAAATCGATTTTATACGAATTATTAAAATTTAATTGGAGAAAATTGCAAGATTCAAAAAAATTGTCGATCATTTGAAAAATTTATTTCTCAAGAACTGAAAGTGATTTTTCAAAACGGCTTGTTGCATTAAAAAGAGGACACTTTAATTAATAATTGGTGATAATTCCATAGATTTTATAAAATGGCCGGATAGGCCGGATACCGGATAGTTGCCGGATATCCGTTCCACCATTAGTTTCTATTAACATATTTCTTCGATTTTGCAACGACGACAAAGCTGTATGAGACCTATAAATCTTTATAAATTCAGTTAAGAATTTTTTGGTGATATGTTAAATATTTAGTATGATACCTACTATTTAACCAAGAAAGGGTTGCGTTGGGTTGGATTGGGATCACAAAAAGAAGAATGCCAATACTTAGTAAACTTGCTTACCTGATGCACAAAGAAAATAAAGGATTCATCCCTTTCTTTCGGTCTTATTTTCCTATGTCACTGTCCAAAAGAGACTAAAGTTTAAAAATAATAGGCAAATTAAATGTGAATCAAATAACTGAAGAATACAAAGAATATGATTAATACTAATAGTAAAGAAGACGACGAATTTATTTTAATAGACATAGAAACTGCATTTTATGTTGTCCGCACAATCCATGGTTTATTGTGACATGGAAGCACAACGAACGGATAAACTTATCAAACACCGCGATCAAGATTAAATTCGAATTGGGTTGAACCAAAATTAAAAAGGTTATCGACATAATTATTTAATTTATTTATAGACACTTGATGTTATATCAAATATTTGAAGTTTGTTTAATTTTCTGTCAAGAAAATTTGACAAACAATGTGAAATTCTTAATAAACTTCCTAAAATAATTTCAGATTTTCACAACTTGATATTATTGGATCATTTCTAATTTCTCACTATCGTTTATTTATTTCAATGCTAATAGAAGGTATCAAAAAACCAAGGTATTTAATTTTTTTCTTGTATAAATGTTTTTGGTCAACTTCAATTTGTCTTATTGAAAACGGTCAAAAATTATATCAGCGAATATTTTTCATTTTTGTGTTACAAATTTTCCGGTTCTTAATCATACCCATTAGTTAACTCAAAAAAATGTATTACAAAAGTATTACATTTAAAATATTGTAATAGATACATAGATATCGAAGTTATACAATCTTCTTGACGTCACAGAATATTTTTTGCCTTCATATCTGTATTATTATCGCTTTCAGTTCATTGCTACTGCAATGTGTAAATCGTTTTATTTATTCAAGAATTTTAAGTACAAAGAAATCGACACATTTTGCGTCTATAATTTTTTTACAACGGCACTAAACAGGTACTAAAACACCATAAAAACAAGCGTTTTGTTTTAACTATTAATAATCAAGAAGAATTGTTTGTTGTTATTAATATAAACACGTGATATCGATGGTATGTTAGCGGCGGCGTTATGACTCAAGCTGTGAGTATAAAGGATTCAATTAAAGTAAGTTTGATTTCAGTTTCGAATTAAAGAGCAACCTAGTCAGTTTAAATATTTCTTTTTTTTAGTTAATAAATGTTTTAAATAATTGATGATGGCTTCATTAAGTGAAAAATTTTCGAAAAATAATATTTTAGCAAAATGGGAAAAGAATTCCGATATTTTAGTATTGACTTTTTTGGCTTTGTGTTGTTGGGCCATTGGATATTCTTTATTTGGCGAAGTTTTTGGAGTTCAAAGTCAAATTTTCCAGTTAGCTGTAAGTTAATTAATTAATATATTTTATTAAACTTATTTTTAACGATTTTTAAGTCGATTCTTAAGCAAACAAAACTTTGCAAAGTCATCAATATGAATTTTTTCATAAATTTTAATGTTAATATACCCTTAATAATACAAATTCTCCGTTGGTATACAAAATTAATTTTTAATTATAATTCCATTACACACAATCTTGTTCTGTAGTTACTTTATCTTTCTTAACATATCTAGTTTTAACAAGTTCTTATTTATGTCTACAAGTTATCCTAATTGTTAAATTTTTTTGGTGTTAGTAAAGCACCTCTTTCTTCTACAACTATGTATATTTAACAACTTACAAGTTATGAACTTAACCACAACTTATTATCTGTATATTCTAGTTCTGCTATATAATCTAATATACGTACTTTTCTAATACGTATATTTAACCTTTCAACTACTTCAATAAAAATATACAACAATCTAGCGCTTAGTCTAGCGCTGCATAACAATTCAAACTAGAACTAACACTAGACCTAGAACTAAAATCATTCGGGTTTAGCTGATTAAGAGACGTGCAGCTAAATCCGAATGTTTATAGTTCTAGGTCTAGTGTTAGTTCTAGTTTTACACTAGCACAGTTATTATGTAGAACTAATACTATACCTAGAACTAGAATCATTTGGGTTTAGCCGCACGTCACTAAAGACGGCTAAACCCGAATGATTCTAGTTTAAGGTATAGTGTTAGTTCCAGTTTTACACATGCATTGTCACTAGAACTAACATTAGACCAAGAACTAGAAACATTTGGATTTAGCCATACGTCTCTTAAGACGGCTAAACCCGAATGATTCTAGTTTTAAGTCTAGCATTACATAACAATTAAAACTAGCACTGTTATTATGTAGACCTAACACTATACCTAAAACTAGAATTATTTGGGTTTAGCCACACGTCACTAAAGACGGCTAAACCCAAATGATTCTAGTTTAAGGTATAGTGTTAGTTCCAGTTTTACACATGCACTGTCACTAGAACTAACATTAGACCAAGAACTAGAAACATTTGGATTTAGCCATACGTCTCTTAAGACGGCTAAAACCGAATGATTCTAGTTTTAGGTCTAGCATTACATAACAATTAAAACTAGCACTGTTATTATGTAGACCTAACACTATACCTAAAACTAGAATCATTTGGGTTTAGCCACACGTCTGTAAGGACGGCTAAACCCGAATAATAATAATAAATGCCTTTATTAGTAAGTCGCAAAAAAGGAAAAGAAATAATAATACATTCTTAGAAAATAGACTTATTTTCTGGACGAAGTTCCGTTTGGCTATTAACCAACTGCTCTTCCACTTAATCCAGAATATATAGAAAATATATACAGTGCTAGCGTAAAGTAACCCCCCCCCCCCCCCTTCTTAACCTCCAAACAGATTGAGATATCAATATGAACAAAAAAACGTCAGTTTTTATATTTTATCAGCACAAATATTTTCTTACGGAAAATTTTGCTATCACTTTTAGTTTTTCCGGAAAATGGATCAACTTCGTTTTTTTTAATGGAACACCTAGTATATAATGGTATCTTCAGAAAGATGAAAACGATACGAATCCAACGGTACCTCACAATCAAATATCGATTTATTAGTTTTACGAATAAAAATTAAACAAAATGCGGAATTTCGCCGGAAAACCAACGTATCTTCGTCGACTACCTGTCGAAATGCAATCGACCAGGTAAATGGTGGACGGTAGGTTAATGGTCGGTATACGCTCGAGCTAAGACGGATTTAAAATTGCTAGTTCAATTACTTATCTTTTTTAGAAATAAAATAAACTTTGGGTGGAAGTACCTATATTAAATTTATGAATTAATCATATTTAATCAAAAAGTATTTATAAAGAAAAAATCAAAGTAAATATAAGAAATGATAAGATAAAAAAAAATTTATCAAAGATTTTGCTAGTATACATAACGGTTGAAAAATTGGCTTAGTGTTGTTATTGAATATGTTATTTATTAAGAACAAACTATTAAATAAATTGTTCGATATGATTACCCTGAACTTCTTGGCAGTGGTACCATCTTTGCAGTGTTTCCTCTCTCACACGGCTTAACATGTGATGATCAATATTTTGGCAGACGTCAATAATTTTTTGTTTTAAATCCTCAATACTGTCTAGCGGACTTTCATATACCTTGGATTTTAAATAACCCCATAAAAAGAAATCTAAAGGTGTCAGATCTGCTGATCTTGTTGACCATTCAATCGGCCCACGTCGACCGATCCACCGTCCATTAAAATTTGTATCAAAATAATTTCGTACCATTGCCGCATAATGTGGAGGTGCTCCGTCTTGATGAAACACTAATTCCATTTCAAAATCGTCAGGATTCTGTTGCACAATTTGCAAAAGTCGTGGATTAATATCTTCTTCTAATAATCTTAAATACAATGTTCCGGTCAACTTTTCGGTTAGGAATATTGGTCCCACGATGTGATTTCCTAATATGCCTGCCCAAACATTTATTTTCTTAGGAAATGGAGTGTTAACTACGCGATATTCATGTAGATTAACATCACTCCAGTAACGTACATTTTGCCGATGCAATTTTCCATCCAAAAAGAAAGTACATTCATCACTGAAACAAATATGTTTCAAGTATGATGGATTTCGTTCAACCATATTTGTCATTAGCTTACAAAATTCTGTTCTTCTATCAGGGTCATCTTCTGTTAATTCATGAAGCATTTTAATTTTATATGGATGATATTTATTCTTCTTTAAATATTTCCGTGCCGTTGTTGGACTCACATCACACGTTGATGCGATAGCAGCAGACGACATCATGTTCGCATTAACTACTTCTGTTAATATCTGCACTTGTATGTCTTCAGAAATCGAACGACGACCAGTTCTTTTGCGGTCTTCGACGCTTCCAGTTTCCAAAAACTTATTTACAAGTTCTCTTAAATATTTTCGACTAATTGGATGTTCAGGAAATCGTTCATTAAATTGTCGCTCTGTTTCATGTAGATTTGTGTCAGCACGAGCGAATATTAAAATTGCTTCGATTTTATGCTCTAAACTCCTTCTAGCCTTTTTGATCTCGCCTTTCTTTGGTTATACTTGGTCGGGTAGAATTCAAAGATAGAAATGAAGAAAATATTTGCATGCCGACTTAAATACAAAATTTCAAGGTACCTACAAACTTTAAAATTGTTGTTATGACAATTTTTTCTTACAAGTTTTAAGAAGAACTTTCTTTTTATTCTTTTCTTACATTGATTCTTTCATAAAAAGATTTCTAAAAAAATTGCCGATTTTAACCTTGCTTAACCCGAGCGTAGACCGACATTTAACTGACCGTCCACCATTTACCTGGTCCATTGTATCTCGACAGGTAGTCAACGAAGATACGTTGGTTTTTCCGGCGAAATTCCGCATTTTGTTTAATTTTTATGCAAAAAACTAATAAACCGTTATTTGATTGTGGGGTATCGTTGGATTCGTATTGTTTTATTCTTTCGGAAGGTACCATAATATACTGGGTGTTCCATTTAGAAAAACAAAGTTGTTCCACTTTCCGGAAAAACTAAAAGTGACAGCAAAATTTTCCATAAGAAAATATTTGTGCTGATAAAGTATAGAAATTGACGTGTTTTTGTTCATATTGATATCTCAATCCGTTCAGAAGTTAAAAGGGGGGGGGGTTACTATATATAGTATAAATAGTATAAATAAGCGATGCATTAGTAGCTCAGAATATAAAAAAAAATCATGATGACTCAAGCAGGAGGGAAGATTTTAACTTACTCTTGAACGAAATACAGCTCAATCCCATAAGGTTTACTGATAGATCATTGTACGTTTTGGCTATCTGGTAGGAAAACGATCGGTGCGAGGCGTGGCGTGGTATCGTCTATACATCTTTCCTTCTTACATTAATATTATGGACATCGCTTCTGAAATATAAGTGTTGCAGCAAGTAAGGAGGCCGTTGACTATTAATAATTTTAAAATAAACGCAAGTTGCATGCAGTTTACGTCTGTTCTTCATGTTTAACCATCCAGTCTCTGCCAACTTATGACTAATATGGTCATATTTACGAATTCCGTATATAAACCTTAGACAACCGTTCTGGAGGTTCTGGATACGACGCCCTCGCCCCCGTTAAATTTGGACCATAAACAACGTCGCAGTGATTTAATTTGCTTAGAACCAAGCTATCACACAGCATAATTTTTAATTTTTTATTTAAGACATCCCTATGCGCATACAAGAGACCATACCCACTCCTCAAGCACTTGGCCACATTCTCCTCAAACCTCAACTGATGATCCAATGTAACTCCTAAATTTTTTATATCATCAGAAACAGTAAGAGGTTCGCCATCCAGCACCAATAGACCGGCTATCAAAGGTTTAATTGCTCTCCTTGTGACACTGCCGCAAAACAGAAGAACAGAAGACTTAGATGGACTTAGATGGATACAAGTGAATCTGCGAATGCTCAAGAACATGCTTTGGTGAAGTCCAACGATAACAAAAGTGCAGCTTGCCCTCTAGAGGCAAATACCTAATCAGTAAGGTTCAATAAAGCTGTTGCGCAGCTGAAACCCGAACGAACCCCAGATTGTTGCTCTGGCAGTATATTATAACTTTCGCAGTGTGCTCTAAATTGTTTTTCCAACACTCTCTCTAAAATTTTTGACATTACTGGTAGGATACTGATCGGTCTAAAATCCCTTAGGGCAGAAGGGGAAGATACTTTAGGTAACACAATTATTTCAGCCATCTCCAGACATCCGAAAAAACTGATTGATGAATAGCAGCGTTTATTACGTGAGTAATATAAGGAATGAGAAAAGGGGTACACAAGTCAATCATCCAGACTGAGATACCATCAGAACCCACCGCTGCAATTTTAATGTTATTAATTATTATAGTTACTTCATGTTCATCAACGGGCATAAAAGTTTGCATTATCTGCACTCTAGGGTTTACATTATTTTGATAAAATATGGGTAATTCGGGATCAGTCTGAATATAAAGTGAAGAATCGCCGTGAACAAAATAATTATTTAAATCGTTTGGAAGAAAAATGTTAGATACTTTGTTATCGATTTTTTTATTTATATTTAAAAGTTCAATCTTTCTCCAAAGAGCTTTTGGATCGTTACTACGAAAGGCGTAATCATAGTATGCCTTCTTTTCAGTCCGCACCGTTGATGTTATCAAATTGCGATGCAACTTGTATGGAACCCAGTCTTGAGTTAGCTTAGACTTTTTGAATTTTTTAAGCGGATCATCTCGAATAGACATTAGTAGTTTAGTATTATCTGTTAGCCAGGGACTGGGAGGCTTTATAAGCCGTCTAGTTTTTAAAGTGATTTTATCATTCACATTTTCCTGATTATATATGTTTCTCCACGGAATTGATTTTAAATCGTTCAAGAATTGTGGAAAATTTATGTTTTTCACATCCCTGTATGCACGATAAATTGCAGCAGGCCTACCGGTATTAAATGCCAGCTCACACTTTACTAGTTCATATTGGGTACATTTACAACATCGATACTAGTAAACAGCTGATCATTTGTTGTAAAAACTGGATCAAGTAAAGTTTGCGAATTTTGTGTAATTCTTGTGGGTTCGGTGACTAACTGATGTAAGCCAATAGAAGTTGCAAATGAGTGAAGAAGTGTTGTTGAGGAAGAATCCAGTTTAAGAAGATCAACATTAATATCGCCCACGATAATTCTCGAATGAGATGTGACAATACTCTCACAAAGGGTACTCTCCAGTGTTTCAATAAAAAGAAGAAAATTAAAATTAGGGGGCCCTATAAACCACTCCAAAAATAATACAGAATTTTTTTCCTGCATCAACGGTAAAAATAGTTGCTCAATAGAGCAGGAACTGTTTAGAAGCTGAAATCGTACTGAGCTTCTTATGTACACAGCCACACCTCCACCGCGCCCCTCACGATCCCTACGAACCAGATTGTAGCCAGGAATATTAAATAAAGAGTTGGATATATTAAGAGTTAACCAGGTTTCCGTCATCGCAAAAATATCAATAATGTTATCAAGGATTAAAGATTTTATTAGATTATACTGGGAAACTAATGATTTAACGTTCAAATGAGCTACGTTCAACATCATGTTATAAATTGAAACTTGAATCCCCCTCGAACCAGATCCATCGAACATTTCAGCAAAAAAAGAAAAAAACTGCTCAATAAGTACCAATTGATTATCAGCAATGCTAAGGTAAAGAAAGCTAAATAACGCAGGAATAACAAAAATAAGCGTTACAGAAAAAAAAGTGCTTGAAACCGAAGCGACTTACTAAAAAAAAGAAGGTTTTTGAAAATAATGCTTTAAAAAATCAAAAAAAAATAACAATGATAATTTATGGTTTGTTAAGTTGCCGACGAGTTCTTCTCTCGTAACGATTTTCTTCCGTCTTAGCTGATTCCACAGAGCTCTAATGAATAATTCTAGTTCTAGGTATAGTGTTAGTTTTAGTTTTACTCATGCACTATCACTAGGACTAACATAGACCAAGAACTAGAAACATTTGGGTTTAGCCATACGTTTCTTAAGACTGATAAACCCGAATGATTCTAGTTTTAGGTCTAGCATTGCATAACAAATAAAACTAGCACTGTTATTATGTAGAACTAATACTATACCTAGAACTAGAATCATTTGGGTTCAGCCGCACGTCTCTAAAGACGGCTAAACCCGAAAGATTCTAGTTCTAGGTATAGTGTTAGTTCCAGTTTTACACATGCACTGTCACTAGCACTAACATTAGACCTAGAACTAGAAACATTTGGGTTTAGCCATACGTCTATAAAGGCGGCTAAACCCGAATGATTCTACTTCTTGGTCTACAGCTGCATAACAATTAAAACTAGAACTAACACTAGACCTAGAACTAGAAAATTTCCGGTTTAGCCGAGCGTCTTCAAACAAGTGCCAGAAACACTTCGAACCAGTTTCTGAAGAAGGTTGCAACAAGGCATCCGAAACGTCAACCCATTTTTTAAAAGACGCACGGCAAAACCAATTTTTTTAGAAAATAAATTCTAAAATAAATGCAACTTTTAGATTTTATTTATAACTGCAAAAATAACTGGATGGCTAACAAGTTTAATAAAACTTCCTCCTATGGTTGGAATGTTATTGATGGGAGTTCTTTTAAGAAACGTTGGTTTTTTACAAATCGAAGGTAATTACAGAAAATTCACAGCAATTCTTCGGTAAGTTTTTAAAAATTCTTATTAAAAAATTATTAAAATTTCCTAATTCTTTTTTTAGTCAACTCGCCCTTGTGAATATAATGTTACCAGCTGGATTAGGTTTAGATCCAAAAGCCTTAAAGAAAATGTCTTGGATGGTTCTAAACTTAGCGTTCGTTCCTGTTGCTGTTGAAGTGGCTGGAGTAGCCGTCGCGGCTTACTTCTTATTAGATTTTCCGTGGTTATGGGGAATCCTTCTTGGGTAGGGACTTATATCGCGTTTTAAGAATGTTCAATTTGGTGTTGAAAAGATTTGTAACGTTGCTTCAAGGTTACTATTGGCTGCCGTCTCACCAGCCGTCATAATCCCTTGTCTTTTTCAACTACAAGATATGGGATATGGAATTAATAAAGGCATCCATACTTTAGTCATTGCGGCATCAACTTTAAACGACATCATTTGTATTGCTTTTTTTGGAATTGTCATTGGAATAATTTTTAGTACCGGTAAAAACTTTTTCACAACATTTTATTAGGTTTCATTACTTAATTTGTATTAATTTTAGGTTCTTTAACTATGCAAATTTTACAAGGACCTATTGTAATTGCAATGGGTGTAAGTTATGGAATTGCCTGGGGGTTATTATGTCAATACATTCCAAGTAAAAAGGAGAAATATCTAGTAACGTTAAGAACGTTACTGTTGGGTTTGGGTTGTGTCGTTTGTGCGTTAGGAAGTGACGCTTTGGGTTATGGAGGTGCTGGGGCTTTGGGTTGTATTATAGCTGCTTTTGTAGCTAGTATTGGATGGAGAAAGCAAGGATGGGACAACCAGGTAAGCTTAAAATAACCATGACATCAAAAGTATTACTACGTAAAATATGTATAAAATTTCGATAACTTATTCATTGTTTAATAATTAGTAGATTTAAACAAATTAAGAACTAAAAACTATGAGAAGTTTAGTGTATAACACTCAAATTCCTCAACGAGGAGTATCACTTACAATGGAGAGTTTTATGGCAATTGATTATCACTTGAAAAGGCCTATACTAAGTTACGGACGGATCTTTCGCTTGAAGTGTTGAGTGAGTGTTTTGCAAGTCTAGTATACGAGATTGACCTGGTTGCTCTCCATTTTCACCGCATTCGCAAAAAGGTGTCAATGTCTGGTCCCCTTTTTGCAGAAAGAGTTGTCCAGGTTTTGCGTGGTAAATCAAAACCAGGAGGCTTTTGGATAATACATGTTAGCGTTGAGGTAACGTTACTAAAGAAAACGACTTTTAGCTCTTGTCAAAAACGATATTCGACTGCCTTATACAAAATACACTGAACAACTAACTCACTTCAGGTAAATTTTATCGTAAGTAAACCGGAGAGTTATACAAAAAGTAATTCTTAGTCACTCCCGAACAAAGAGCACCTCCGACCGTCTTGGGTAAATACCGACAGTAACACGGACGCACATCCTGATGGTGTGCGTCCTCGCATACTGCTCTTATAATAAACTACTTACTCGTAAAAACAGCGTTTTCGACTTGTCTCTTAATTACGGACATAATAACTAAGAATACGACTATCATCCAGTAAAGGTTTAATTAATAACTATCAAAAAAATACAGGGTGTATCTGAATGACGTGCCCAAACTTCAGGGGGTGATTCTTTAGGCAATTTTAAGGGTACTTTCTCATATGAACTATCAGCGATTTCGACTACCCTGCGGAGCTACGCCCCTTCAAAAATGGCGAAAAATTTTGGTTTATTTTATTTTTCCCGAAAACCATTAACACCAAGAAAATGAAATTTGGGAAATATGTTTAGCTTATAATAGGGCATGTTTCGAGCCTATTTGTACTTTCAATCTTCCCTTCTAAGTTACTAAACATAACCACCCCCGTTCAATTTTTGTCTAGATCTTTTTTATGGCGATGATAAATACATTGGAAATATTTTATTTAGATAGACGAAAATATTCTAAAACTTTTTTGCCTCTCTGATGTTCTTCGAAAAGTTAATAGTTTCTGAGAAAAAAATTAATTAAGCAAACACTAACTGTTAAGCTGTAGCGTTGTTAATCGAAAGTTGGAATGAATTTATAAAGAAAAAATCTTAGCAGGCTTAGCAATCTTTGTCAAAAATATTTTTGACGTTTAAATGTCAGTGGTTATCTTACTATTATTATTGTTTTATTTAAAATTTTGAAACGTCGAGTGAACGAGCGTAAATGCGGTAGAACTTTATTCATAAATTAATTTGAAAAACAATAATAATAGTAAGAAAACCACTGACATTTAAACGTCAAAAATATTTCTGACAAAGATTGCAAAGCCTACTAAGATTTTTTCGTTAAAAATTCATTCCAACTTTTGATCGACAACCCCGTTGTTGAACGGGCAGTGTTTGCTTTATTATTTTTTTTCTCAAAAATTAGTCGTTTTTGGAAAAATTTTAGAGAGACAAAAAAGTTTTAGGATACTTTCATCTACCTATGTAATTTTTTTTTAATGTATTTACCCTCTGTTTAAAAATTTATTATGAGTTAAACATATTCCCCAAATTTCATTTTCCTAGCGTTTTTGGTTTTAGAGAAAAAGAAATTAAACAAAATTTTCCGCCATTTTTGGAGGGGTGTAGCTCCTTAGGGGAGCCCAATTCGCCCATGGTTTATATATCAAAGTACCCTTAAAATTGCCTAAAGAATCACCCCCTGAAGTTTGGGCATGTCATTCAGATACACCCTGTATAACTAACAACCAGTGAGGTTCAATTAACAACTATCAAAAATGTAATTAACAACCAGTTAAGGTTCAAATAATTATTTATCAAAAAAAAATATAACTAACAACCAGTTAAGGTTCAAATTAAATCGAACTTTTTGCTAGTAGCACATGCTCTACATTTTCTGATGTACTTTGTGTCGCTACCTCTTTACCAGCTCTACATTGATCTCTTTTATGGCCAGTCTTTCCGCTGTTGAAACATTTGCCTTGGAATTTATCTTTCGTTTCAAAGTGGTGGAAACGCTTGGGTGCCCTGTTACATTCATAATGCTCTAGATTTTGTTTTGTACCTCGAGTAGATTCCAGTTGACGTTGAACAAGAAGGAGACAACTTTCTATCTTTCATAATAACTGAGATACCCTGTAAACCCATCGAAATTTGGACACCTGTACTGCATTCAGCATATCGCCCGACGAATCTACAGACATTCAAGATATTCCAGAATTAGCGATTTTCGTCCGCTATGTTTCTGAAGAAGTACATATAAAAGAGGAATGCAATCTTGTAACTCTTACAATTAGAGGAACAACTCGCGGCATCGATAAACTATTGATAAACTTGTAAGCCTTGCGACTGACGGAGCTCCTGCAATGTTAGGACAAAACCAAGGACTTATTGGTCTTTTGAAAAGTGATTTAGATAATTGAGATTCTTCATTCATCGTAGAGATGTAAATTAAAAATCGAAAGGTGATACGATGAAAACTTTGCACCGATTTGCCAAGTTTTTTAAATAAACTATTTTTCATCGTAACACCTTTTGATTTTTAATTTTGAAAAGTTATCCAAAAATTCCTAACTTTGTACCAGTTCATTTTATAATTCATCGCGAACATGTTATAAGTGTAAATATAAGTATAAATTTGAAAACGTGTGGATTGTTTTGAAAATAATAAACTTTATTCGTGTAAATGCAAAAACTCATCGTCAGTTCAGGAATTTTTTAGAAGAACTGAAACAGGAAGGAGATGAATGTGCGAATGATATATCATTTTACTGTACCTATTATAGGTATATACTCACTTCCATTTGCATATTTTTCAAAGAACAAGGAAGGCTATGTCTAAAACTGGAAGATGAAAACTGGCCTCAAGATTTAATGTTTCTGACTCACACCATGTAGCACTTACAAACTCTCAATTTAGCTTTGCAAGGAAAAGAAAAAACTATAAGTGATTTGTCTCAAACTGTATTTAAATTTCAATCAAAATTTTAGCTTTTTTAAAATGATCTGATGTCAACAACATTAAACATTTTCCTCGATTAAAAGCAAGGTTTTCTAATATTACGGAAATGGATATCAAGAAAAAACTGAAGAGTTGAAAACGAATTTTAAAACCAGATTTGAAGATCTGAGAAATTTCGAATCAACAATTTCCTTTTGTGTCAATCCATTTGCAATTGATATAATTTAAGATGGTTTTTTAATTTCTGATATATTACTATCTGACATAGCATCGGGAGAACTAGAAGTACTAGAAATGAAGAAGGATCAGGCATTACAAATCTCTTTCCCTGACCAACTTTTGGAAACTGGTGCCAGAAACAAAATATCCTAATTTAAAGAAAGCCGCTTGTCGACTATTTTCAATTTTTGGTACAACATATTCTTTTGGGACTTTATACTCACACATGAACTTAGTTAAGACAAAATATCGCCCACAATTAACTAATCAACATCTAAAAGAATTCTTGCGAACGGCCTTGACAAATTATGCGCTGGATTTTAAAAAATTATCAAAGGAAAATCGGCTGACTTTATAATTATTAAATATTTTGTTTTTTGTTAGCTGTTTTCCTATAATCTTTAACTTTTCAATAAATATTCCCATAACTATCGAATCCAAATTTATTAGATATATGACATGGCTTGCAAAAGAAATATTAAACCTGCATAAGGCTCCTGTTGATCTCACCTCTGCCCCCCCCTGATATATACGATCATATCTTGGAGTTCAGCTACATTTTTAGCATTCACAATCATGATTAAAAAACCGTCTGAATACGCCATTTCATTAACTCAAAAAACTATAAACGTTATAGGTCAGTCTACAATTAATAATCCTTCTACCATAAAAGATCTTTTATGGTCTAAGAATTCTATATACAGGTGTCTCAGCGAGACCGGTCATTAGACGTTTCTGTGGTTCTGGCCAAAATAAAAAATTGAGAATTCAGACTTAAGTATTATCAATTACGTTCTCTTCGTCTAAAATATTTTCAGATTTCTAGCACTTCCGGTAATACCTACTTTATTTTTTTAAATGGAACACCCTGTATATTTTTACATATTTGGATTTGTCTGTTTTGAAGGTTTATAAATAACTTTACTTTTTGCAATTTGATTCGGCCGTTCTCGAGTTATTCGAATTTTTCTAGAAAAATCTACTCCAGCGAACATTTGTTCAAAAAATCAGAGAACACTCGATTTTTGGGATATCAATTTAGGATTCAGAATATGCTTAAACAACATGATGGAGTATGTTGTGGTGCCAAGAACGGCTGTCTAGATCGTTTGGTCACTTTACTATGACACGTTAACTTCTCGAAATTTGGAAGCACCATAACTTCATTTTTTTAAATGGCACCCCCCATATTTTATTACTTATTTTACATCTTTTATACTCCATATGTCCTATGCCTAACATTAATAGTTTGAGAAATAATTAGGGTTTTTTGAAAAATGCTCACATATCATATCGATATTAACCTAGTGTGCCATGGAAAACAAATGTTTAATGACTTATTGACAAACGTCAAAGTCTGATTTACGTTGTTTGATGCTTGTGAGTCTAAAACCAGTTAAAATGGATGTTAATAACGTAAATAATGTTTATACAAATAAAGAAATCTATAATTTATTTTTTGTGCACCAAAAGTGCGACAAAATTCTTAGCAGAGTAGAACTTGCAGAATGTTTAATGAAAATTATCCGCATTTACCACCGATGACAAAAGATAAATTTAGAAGAATAGAAGCAAATTTTTTGCATTTTGGACGAATTAATCACGTGTTAAACTGACCAAAAGATGTAGTAGATAATACAACGGAAGAGGTGAATGCCTTGGCTTATTTCGACCCCAGTCCCAACACCTCAATTCGAACTGCCAAAGAAGATCTACGAATCATACTACGAACTTTGTCGCGCTTTTTATGCATAAAAAATAAATTAAGAATTTCTTGATTTGTGTAAATATTACTTTCGTTATTGTTATCGATTTTAACTCTTTTCAGTACTAACATTAAGGGACATAACAGATAATTATAATATTTACTCACATGCATCAAGTGACGTAAACAAGTGAATCTTTGACAAGAACTCATTGAGAAGGCTTGTTTTTCATGGCACACTAGGCTAAATATCCATATGATATGTGTGCATTTTTCAAAAAAGCCTAATTATCTCCTAAACTATTAATGTTAGGTATGGGACATATGGGATATAAAAGATGTAGAATGAGACGCCGAAGACGACTAAGTAGTAAAATATGGGGGGTGTGAAATATGGGTGGTATTTAAAAAAATGAAGTTATGGTACTTCCAAATTTTGAAAAGTTAACGTGCCATAGTAAAGTGACCAAACGTTCTAGACAGCCGTTCTCGGCACCAAAACATACTCCATCATGTTGTTTAAGCATATTCTGAATCCTAAATTGATATCCCAAAAATCGAGTGTTCTCTGATTTTTTGAACAAATGTCTGCTGGAGCAGATTTTTCTAAAAAATTCGAATAACTCGAGAACGGCCGAATCAAATTGCAAAAAGTAAAGTTATTTATAAACCCTGAAAACAGACAAATCCAAATATGTAAAAATATATACGTTCCATTTAAAAAAATAAAGTAGGTGGCGACTTCCGGTATAACCGGAAGTGCAAGAAATCTGAAAATATTTTAGTCGAAGAGATCGTAATTGATAATACTTAAGTGTGAATTCTCAAATTTTTATTTTCGCCAGAACCCCAGAAACGTCTAATAACCGGTCTCGCTGAGACACCTGTATACAATGTTGTACATAACTCCAATATTTACAACACTGACACTTTATTATTATAACAAATATATTTGATTTAATTCTTTTTGTTTTCAGAATCCTGTTAGAATGAATTTTGCATTATTATGGAAATTCTTCGAACCAATTTCCTTTGGCTTAATAGGAATGGAAGTGAACTTTTCAATTTTAGATGGAAATACAGTTTTATGGGGCACAATATCGATGGTTATTCCATTATTGGTAATATCCCCACAAAAAAAACGCAATAATTTTTCACATTCCATTTATTTTTTAGTTAAGAATAATAACTTCATATGTTACAATGATTTGGACCGATTTAAATGTTAAAGAAAACTTATTTGTTGCAATCTCTTGGACTCCAAAAGCAACTGTTCAAGTAAATTCTTTTATTCAATTTTGTAATCCATTTAATTCCTCTTTTTTAAGGCTGCTTTAGGTCCAGTTGCTTTAGACATGGCAAGAGAAACACTTAATTTAGATCAAATTAATCTAGGAAATGCTGTTATAGTGGTAGCGGTGATGTCAATTATAATAACATCACCAATAGGGGCCATACTTATTATGCAATTAGGGCCAAGATTTTTACATAGAACTATTAAAGAAGAAAACGAAGATGAAGAGGTTATTAATCCTGTAGAGAGGAGAGAAGCTGAGGAGAAAACGAAAGTTTAAATTATTTAAATAAGATGAAATATTTTTTTAATGGGCAAAAATAAACTTAATATTAATATTACATTTTATTCTCCCTTGTTATTTAACTAAGAAAGTGCAATAAAAAAATATACATTCGCTTAAATAACTCGGATGGAATGAGTAATGATTAATTCATTAGTGAGATTACATAAATAATGCTAATAATATTAAACTAATACAGGAAAAGTTATTTACAATAAAAAGCTCTTGATTGTCTTCAATTTTCTACGCAATTTTCAGTTGGAGGGGTACTTATTGGTCGTTTAAATAATAAAATATGGGGTTCTGCAAGAAAATAAATTAATGTGTTAGAGTATAGGCAACCAATATGACATATTTCAAAATATTTAAATTAATTATTTAATTAATTTATGATTAAAAAATCTAATAATTAATTCTATTTGTTTAAAATACAAGTTTTATTTAGTAATTTACCTGGTGCATGCGTCATATAATGAACCCAACCTTTACTTTGTTGTACCCCAATACTTCTCCATTCTTTCTCGCTCATTAAATGCGATTTAGGAACCAATTTAACTAATTCTTTCGGTAACACAACATGCCTTCATCGTGAAATAAGTAATATTTCAAAATTAATTAAGAAAAAAAAATATTTTTATAAATTTTAAACTGAATTAATTTACCTGTACTCAAATTCGTCGTCGTAGTACTTATCTGAGTAGTAAATGTGCTTGTACATTTCAGCTAAAGCGTCCTTATTCATTTCGGAAGATTTTTAGAGTTTGTGGAACGATTTTAACTTGGTGAAAACCTTTTTCGTTTCGGATCAGAAATTTTATAACGGTTATCTATGTCAAAAGTGTTACCAACGTTTCAAAATTAAACTATGGGGATTTTGATTATTTTTCGGTTATTTCAATTTTGATTTAAGAAATTTAATTTAATTCGTTATAAATGTATAAAATAAAACGATTTTAATTATATGAATTGATTATAAATATTGTTTAGGAAGATTGGAATTAAATATAATTTAGGTGCGATTTGGGTTGCCTATTTATTAGTTGATTAATAGGGGTTTAATTAATTTTAAGGAGATTTGAATAAAATTAAAACAATTTAATATAAAAAATGTATTTATTTGCATTTTATGAAAGTACTATTTACTATTAAATAACATATCTTTGAGAGATTGAGCAAATATCTTAAGAACGAAACATTTGAGATTAAAAAATAATGTTATGAGTTAATACACAAAAACTAAGTGGCACTCAACATCTTAAATAACAAATTATGTTAAAAAAATACAAACTATTATAATAAAATATTAATACCTTTACAAAAAGAAAATTCCTTAAAAATTATTTATGAACACCCGGTTTGAGCCGCTTAAACAATAAAATATGTGGTTCTGCAACAAAATTTAAATTAATTTAGGTTAAATTACGTGGAATTGTAATAATTAATAATTACCTGGTGCGTGTGTCATGTAATGCATCCAACCTTGGCTCATTTGAACTCCAATTCCTCTCCACTCTTGCTCACTCATCAAATGAGTCTTTGGGATCATCGAAACGAGTTCTTTCGGCAGCGCAACATGCCTAATCCAAAGAAATAGGTCGCCACGTGACGACGATACAAAAGGTCTCTTAGCACGTGCTTTTATTGAAGAATACCGATATTTACCTGTATTCGTACTCGTCATCGTAGTATTTATCCGAATAATAAATATTTTTAGTAATATCATCCATTTTCTTCTCACGATTCATTTTCGAGAAGCTTCAGAAACTTTTCTTAAGATTTTAAAGACTTTTAGACCACTTGTTGATGAACACTTTGTTAATGACAGTTGGAGAAATCTTAAAATTGGTACCACTACATTAATCATAAAAATAACTAAATTTTATTAGGGAATTTATTAATATCACCAAAACGAAACGTTTTAATCTGTCAAATTAGTGTGTGTCAAAATTGAGGTTATTGTTCGATTTCTTTCGTAATTATTAATTTATTTAGATATATTTGTGGTTGTTATAAAAGGATTTAAAAATGCCTAGAGATCATAGAAAGAGGTTTGTTTGTTAAAATGATGTTTTGGTTTATTTTTTGCATTGGTTATTTGTAGGGAACATTCAGAAGAAGTTAAAAAATACCGTCGTAAATCAAGATCTCGCTCAAAATCGAACGAATCATATCGAAAATCAAGAAAAACGTCTAATAGAAGCCACCATTCAAGGAGTTCCTCGCGTTCCAAACTCAAATCAAAATCCCCAAAAAAATCTGAATCTTCTGATTCAGATTCTTCTTCATCATCATCTTCAAATAAATCGGTAAAATTATTAAAAAAATTAAAAACGCAACGTTTAAAACAAGCTGAGGAACGAATGAGACAAAAAGAATTAATGAAAAGTAAAGAAACGCCCGAAGAAAAACGTTTAAGACGATTACTCAAAAAAGAGGCGAAAGAAAGAAAGCGAAAAGAACGAATGGGTTGGGATAACGAATATTTACATTACACAAATACCGATAACCCCTTTGGTGACGCAAATTTACTCTCAACGTTCGTTTGGACGAAAAAATTGGCGAAAGACGGATTAATCGGCGTTGGAAGAGAAGAACTAGAGGCTAGAAATCGACATAAACAAGGCGAAAATAAACGTGAATTAGAAAAAGTTAAAAAACGTCGATTAGAACGCGAATTGGACCGACAAAAACGCGAGGACGAAATGCAATTATTACAAAGAAGTAAAGAGGCGGCTCAATTTGAGGAGTGGGAGCGACAAGAAGATCAATTTCATTTAGAACAAGCTCGATTACGCTCTCACATTCGTATTCAAGACGGTCGAGCTAAACCCATCGATTTATTAGCTAAATATATCAGCGCAGAAGAAGAAGTTGACGCCGTTGAAATGCACGAACCTTACACCTATTTAAACGGGCTTCATTCGAAAGATTTAGAAGACCTCGTCGAAGATATAAAAGTATACAAAGAATTAGAAAGAGGAAAAAACCTCGATTATTGGAACGATATCACTGTAATTGTTGAGGATGAACTACAAAAATTACGCAAAATTGAGAAACAACATGAATATGATATGGGGATGAATAGACGTGAAGGGATTCATCAATCTGTGGCGAGTGATGTTACAACCGTTTTTAAAGGAAAAACTTCGGGGCAATTAGCCGCCTTACAAACGCAAATTGAAAGAAAAATAAATGGAAAAGCTGATGGGATCGATATAGGTTATTGGGAAAGTTTATTGTCTCAATTAAAAGCTCATATGGCTCGAGCGCGATTAAGAGATAGACATCAAGATAGTTTAAGAAGAAAATTGGAGGTTTTAAGAGCTGAACAAGCTGTTGCGACGACTTCTACAGAAGAAAATGTTGCTAATAATGACGGTAATTTAATTGATAGTAAAGAAGAACCTGGGCCAAGTACAAGTAAAGATAGCCAAGAAGAGTATAGTGATGATGAGAAAAATGAGGATTATGCAAATGATTTGTTGAATGAATGTTTTGCTGCTTACGAAGCTGGTTGTTATAGTCCTAAATTTTTAACGCCCGATGAAATTGAACCTGGTACCATTGTTGTGACTGAAGAAGATGATTTGAGTCGATTGGAGTTTGCTAGGGCTCAAGTTTTAGGGACTGGAAGGAAAATTGAGGTAATATTTTTATTTAACCTAATGCTTACTTCTAGTTTTAGTAGAAATGTAGGAAAAATGAATGGACTATTTGTCCCATCTTCTTTCTCTCAATGAAGGGGTGTTTACTGAGCTGATTTGCTGTATTTCCTTTATGGTTTTTCATATTTCTTCTTTTCTGTGTTATCTAATATTGTATGGATATGGTATTAACTGCAATGCATCAATTAGTATAACTATGGTAGAAAAATGTGATATCGCGTCATTAAGCTAAGGCTTGATATTTAATAATATAATAATAATAAGTTTTATTGTGTTATATGCCAGGGCTTACACTCGTCATACAGGATGTCCCGTTAAGCGTACGGAGCGGCTGTATCTTTAGAACGGTAAGGCCTAGAGGTTTGGGAAAAAAATCCTTATAAGCAAAGTGACCAAGAGAAATAGCTGGAAATTATTTTGAAGTTCGTAATTCGACCGCTAGGGGGCGTAACTGCCATTGAGAAACATAAAGTTCCCGCTATCTCAGAAACTTAAACGATGAGCTATAACTTTGACAACATCATTTAATAGCTTGGATAATACCGCATCGCTTTTGTTTTGCGATATTTCTCATATCTGTCATAATAAGGGAGGGGGAGGCCAATACGTTTTCATATGTTTACATTTTAATATCTCCTAGACCAGTGGTATTCAAACATTTTGGCTGCATGACCCCAAATGGTACACAGAGGTGACATGCCGACCCAAACTTAAAATAATAATTTAATTCTAGTTGTTCCAAAAATTGGGAGAGGTATTATTATATCAAGAAGATGTTAATTTGTTATTATTTTTTTTGTTTCATACATAGCAAATATATTATGTTAAAACAAGTACCTACAATAAACAGAATATCAACTCTGCAGTTAACAAATATTAGGTTCAAAATCAACATTAACGATTTGTAACTATTAAAATTATAATATGGCGTACACGTAGGAACTTCATCAAAAATCAATACAAAAGAAAAATATTTAATGAGATCTGTGAGCCTGTTTCTTATTTACAAGTGCTGATATATCTGGCTCTATTTTGCTCAATTTGCGTCTTAAAGGTGGCTCTATTGCTATTTTGTTTCGGTATTTCGATTTTAGGTAGAGAAATTGGGAAAATCTCAACTCGCACATATAAGATGACGCAAATGGTAATACTACCTTCAGAGCTTCATCAGACAGTTCTGGATATTCATTTCGAACTTTAAGCCAAAAATTGCTCAATTTAAGTTCTTTGAAAATTAATTTTAATTCTCCATCAGATGATAACTCAATTAGTTTTTCACTAAAATGAAATGACACATTTTTGGGTAATTTACATTGAAAGGGATTTCGACTCCAGTCAAAGTTAGAAAAATCTTCCGGAAAATAAGTACTAAATTGACATTTTAAATCTGTCAAGTGAAGATGTTATATCTTTAACAATCGATTGAATAACTTGTTTTCTATAACAAAACATTCTAATGTTGGAAATGCTGCAAAATTATTCTCCTTGCAGTATGAGCACCACAAATCTATTTTTTTTGTAAAGGCTTTAATTTTATCATTGGCCACTAATATATTTAATTGTTCACCTTGAAGACTTAAATTCAACTCGTTTAATTTGAGAAAAATGTCACTTAAGTAAGCTAATCTACATAGCCATTCTTCATCGGTTAAAAAGTTTGTAAATTTTTGTCTTTATCATTATCATTTAAAAACACAAACACTTCTTCTTTAAGTTCAAATAGTCTCGTTAGAACCCTACCCCTCGAAAGCCAACGAACCTCTGTATGTAAAAGAAGATGCTGATGCCCACTACCCATTTCTTTGCATATGTGCGCAAAAATCCTTGAGTTCAGAGGACGCGCCTTTATAAAATTTATTATTTTAACTCCAGTATCTAAGACAGACATTAAGTTCGGTGGCATGTTTTTCGATACAAGCGCTTCTCTATGAATCATACAGTGAACCCATGTTACATTGGGTGAAACTTCTTTGATTCGGGCTAGAAGTCCGCTGTGTTTTCCAACCATGGCACGAGCTCCATCACTGCACACACCCACACAATTTTCCCAAGAAATATGGTTTCCCGTGATGTAAGAATTTACCGATTTAAAAATTTCTTCACCTATAGTTCTTTGTAGTTCCTTGCAAAAAAGAAAGTCGTCAACTACTTCATTTTTGTATTCATATTTTGCAAAACAAATTAGTTGTGCAGCATTTAGGCAATCCGTAGATTCATCCAATTGAAGACTAAAAAATTTACTTTTTCGAATTCTCATTATAATTTCGTTTTCCACATTTTCTGCCATTTCAAATATTCTGCGGCTAACTGTTGTATCCGAGAGTGGTATTTGAGATATTTGTTGCATTTCCTTTTCGCCAAACATAATGGCTGCTATATCTTGGGCTGCTGGAGCAATTAAGTCTTCAGCAATTGTGTACGGTTTGCCAGATTTTGCTATACGATAGCTCATTATTTCATCCACCTTGCGACCCCGAAAAAACTTTTCTAGACCCCATTGTGGGTCGCGACCCATAGTTTGAATAGCACTGTCCTAGACCATTCAACCGATTTGAATATTTTCGGTGTTGTTTGAAAGAGCATTTTATGCTCTTTTTAAAGATATTTTCAGTAAGATCGTCTGCTTTAAAACAAATGAGCTAGAGGACGTTATCTACAGCGATTACATATTTTTGTGATTTTTGAAGAAAAGTTAAATGGAACGATACTATTTACTTCACAGACCCTTAGTCACCTTAAAATTTGCTAAATTTTAGTGAAAAGCGCATCTCGATATCGCCACCCGTTCTCGAGTTATAGAAGAAAATGTTAACAACTCGAGTGTGATCAATCGGATCCAGTTACCTCATCGAGAAAAACAAATCACATAACCATGGTAACTGTAAACATGTCATTTACTAACGCAGAAGCGTATGATAGAGCGTATGATGATTTATTTTCAATGTTTCGAATATGCATGGCAAAAATGTGCAATGCAATTACGACAAAAAAAGACATTTTTCTCTAGAAGTGTTTTTAAGATTGACTTAGCGATTACGGAAAACTGGCAACGTGTAGCCCATTCAGACATCTCTATGAATTCGTAAATCACATTGGTGCGCAATGTGATTCCACATAATCTGGGAACTCCGAAAACAATTGTCCACAAGAGTTCTTAAGAGAATAATATCTCCACCACGTTGTTTTACATCAGACCTTAACAGATACCGATTATGATAACAGACTGAACTATTACCATTGACTTTTAAATATGATTTGGGCAAATCCAAACCTTTTATCACAAATGCTATGGATGCATGAAGCATCTGTCCACAAGCAGATGTAAACTTGCATAATATGCATTCTTGGTTCGAGCAAAACCCACATTGCTTTCACCCCTTTATCTATTGGGTAGACTAAACGACCTGACTTTTCAAGAAAAACCAATAACCAGGGAAAATATGACAAAACACTAAATACCAGTAGAAACGTGTCCAGGGCTGAGACTTAAGCAGCGCTTTTTTTTCGTCGAAACTAGATTAAATAAATGTATCGAGGTTTATGGAAGGCATTTCGCACATTAGTGAGTTATTTTTGCCAAAAATTTAAGTTATTCTAAGTGTTTTGGTTTATTTTGTTTTAGTATCATTGTTGATGTTTCATTGATCCGTTGGCTTTTCAACAAGCCTCAAAAGTAGTTTTGAAGCGGTTCTAAGCTTGGATAAAGTGTGAAGGAAGGTTCTAGATAATAAAATTTTTGTTCTCTCTTATTTGTTTCCTAAGGTAACTTGATCCGATTAAGATATACGAATTTTTAACATTTTCTTTTATAATTCGAGAATGGATGGAGGTATCGAGATGCGGTTTTCACTAATATTTAGCAAATATTATGGTGATTAATGGTCTATGAAGTAAATAGTACCGTTCCATTTAACTTTTTTTCAAAAATCACAAAAATATGTAACCGCTGCAGATAACGCCCTTTAGCTTATTTGTTTTAAACCAAGCGGGCTTACTGAAAATATCTTTTAAAAGAGCATGAAATGCTCTTTCAAACAAGACCAAAAATATTCCAATCGGTTGAATGGTCCAGGAGATATTAAAATGTAAACATTTCAAAACGCATTGGCCTCCCCTCCCTTATTATGAGAGATATGAGAAATATCGCAAAACAAAAGCGATGCGGTATTATCCAAGCTACTAAATGATGTTGTCAAAGTTATAGCTCATCGTCTAACTTTCTGAGATAGCGGGAATTTTATGTTTCTCTATGGCAGTTACGCCCCCTAGCGGTCGAATTACGAACTTCAAAATAATTTCCAGCTATTTCTCTTGCCCACTTTGCTTATAAGGATTTTTTTCCCAAACCTCTAGGCCTTACCGTTGTTGAGATACAGCCGCTCCGTACGCTTAACGGGACACCTGTATATAATTTAATATAATAAGTAAATTCACAATCAACAATCAAATCTTAATTACAATCCTGTCTTTCAGACATTCCTCAACTAATTGTGAGTAGAACACATTCCTCAACAAAAACGCTCTTATGACATTTTATATTTATTTTTTTGCAAGGATCTAATGCCCATGGGCAATATATTAAATAAGATTTGTGCAATATACAGGGTGATTCACATAAGAACCAACACAGAGCAGGGACATGTAGAATGTAGAAGACAATAAATTAAGATGATTTAATGCAACTTATCTCTATACCAAGTTGTACCCTTGAGAAGTTATAGGCCTTCAAAGTTGGGTCTTAAATTTTTAAAACATTGAATATCTTCGTAATACATTAAGCTAGAAAAACCAAATTTGGCATACATTATGGGTATACCGAGGGTATTAATTAGTAGCAAGTTGAAACCAATTGAGGCATTTCAAAGGGTTGATTAGGGGTGATGGTCTCCTAAATTTTGACAGATTTTTTTAACCTTTTGGTGGATTTAATACATTATTACCTCATTTCATGTGGAATTTAATTCTAAAACTTTTTTTACTCTTATTATTTGTTAAAAAACATTGTCGTTTCCATAAAAAACTCAAATAACTAAAGACACGCTACTTAAAATCATAGAAAATTCAGTAGTCGGCTGTGAAATTGTACGTCAAACTTGACAAATAGGTTATAAAACCTTTTTTACACATATATTACTATTACAAAGATGAACCTGGAGGTGAATATCGCTAATATAAAACCTTGTCGTCAATTAACTTTATAACCTATTTGTCAAGTTTGACGTACAATTTCATAGCCGATTACTGAATTTTCGCTTATTTTAAGTAACATTACGAAATACATGTCTTTAGTTATTTAAGTTTTTTATGAAAACGACAAAGTTTTTTAAAAAATAATAAGAGTAAGAAAAGTTTTTTGAATTAAATTCCACATGAAATGAAGTAGTAATGTATTAAATCTGCCAAAAGGTTAAAAAGATCTGTCAAAATTTAGAGTACCATCACCCTTAATCAACCCTTTGAAATGCCTCAATTGAGTTCAATTTGCTATCAATTAATTCCGTTGGTACACTCATAACGTATACCAAATTTGGTTTTTCTAGCTTAATCTATTACGAAGATATTGAACTTTTTAAAAATTTAAGACCCAACTTTGAAGGCCTATAACTCCTCAGGTGTACAACTTAGTATAGAGGTAAGTATCGTTAAATCATCTTAATTTATTGTTCTCTACATGTCCCTGCTCTGTCGGTTCTTATGTGAATCACCCTATATATGTGACTTTTTTGCGTTATACTCAGTCAACGTAAATGTTTTCACGGTTTCTGGTCCCATAACCATGCACGTCGGCATGCGTGCTGTATTTGTCTTTATTATCGCAACAGTACAGAAGACACTAAAGTATAAACAAAGATATATATTAAAATATCAAGTTGTCTGAAAGCGTGTCGGCAGTCATCTGTATAGTTAAGTTTAGCAATGATCCTCACCGCCTTGCGCTGCAAGCCAAATATATGACTACGAGCTGGACTACCACCCCAAGCAAACGCGTGTGAAGTTGGCCATAGATTTCAGCCATACATTTTAAACTGAAAAAAATTCGTGATCGGGGTATTTAATCGATCTAATTTCAACGGCATTGTATTCATGGTCGCCTCTTGTTTCAAATTCGAAAAGAAAATTTTCCTAACCATTTCTTATATTCCGGGAAAATCGTTTTTCTTCAAACAATCGCAAATTTTGGCCTGTTCGGGGTTTCTAATCGATCTAATTTCAACGGCTTCGCATTCCTGGTCGCCTCTTGCTTCAGATCCAAAAAGAAAATTTTCCTAACCATTTCTTATATTCCGGAAAGATCGTTTTTCTTCAAACAATCGCCAATTCAACAATCAATTGGACAATTGTTTATAATAAGTTTGTGCTTTTCTAGTTTCAATAGTCATTGGATCAAAAAATAAAACTTGCTGATATTCAACATTTGCTACCATTAGCATCCAATGACTCCTTCGTAATATAGGGAAAAAATATTTTTGAAATTTGCTAATTGTTTTTGGTAAAAAAACCATAATATTTTCTACTTTTCCCTGACAAAATATTTTAATATTTTTATCCTTTGCCAATATTCTCAATGCATAATTAACGACTAAATTATCCAACCACATGTCTTGTTTGTTCATTTTGCAATTGATTGTATCAAAGCTTTAATAATTGCATCCTTCGTGCTCCGATCAGGTTGAAATCCAAATTGGTTTTCAAAAAGCATATTATTTGATTCTACATGTGCTATTATTTGCTATTATTTTGCAGCATTCTTTACCCATTTCTATTCATCCTGCCTCTTCCTGATCGCCATATTCTCCTATACTACCTCCTCCTTTGTGTATATCATTACTCGTTACCTATTTTCGCATTCCAGTATCCCATTATAGTTATTTCCTCTTCGTGTTCTCTGGATTTATCGAA
Organism: Onthophagus taurus; assembly: GCF_036711975.1. Classification (NCBI taxonomy): domain Eukaryota; kingdom Metazoa; phylum Arthropoda; class Insecta; order Coleoptera; family Scarabaeidae; genus Onthophagus; species Onthophagus taurus. The sequence goes on along the minus strand of NC_091972.1, from coordinate 39,291,203 downwards.
GGTTTTCTGCAGACTTGAGTAAAAATTTCGTATTTCTTCTTCTTCTGTTCCTTCCATTGGTGCGTAGATTTGAATTATATTCACCTTTCCTATTTTTTCCTTGCTTTTCCTTGCGTTTATCCATATTCTTGCCAATTTTATCCTCAGTAAATCTTCCTTCTTTCTATACTTAGTTTTTTGAATTTATAGGGCGTCTCCTTTTTTCTTTTTCCATATCGTCCGGTGATCTTTCCGAAACTGTACGTTTATTATTCCTGCCAGCTCCTTCATCCACTATCTTCCCCTCGTCGTTTGCTTCATCCTTTACAATTATTTTGTTGTATTATAAATGGAGCTGTTTTCTTCCTGAGTTCCCTTAGTTCAGTCATCAAATCATATCTCTCTCTGTGAATTGTCTTAGAATAGTCCTCATCTATCCATATGTTCGTTCCTTTCATCTCTTTAGCGTTTTTTAGGATATCCATCTTTGTGCCTTCCTTTGTTAGTTTTACTAATATCGGCCTACGTAAAGTATCGCCCTTTACGACAACGTATAGTGCAGTCTCGAGTTAATCACGTGACATCTACATTGTCCTTAATAAATATAATTGGTATATAGTGACAACTGTCCTTCTCTTTCTACTAATCTGTTAATACTGGTGTTGTTGTCTTTGTCCAAAATCATATCTGCCAATGCACTACTAGTTTTTCCCCAAAAATTTCTTTCAGGTTTCTTTGCTAGTAACAATTCTTCTTCTCTGTCAACACTCCTGGCCTTATTTATCAATGTCATAATTTTCAAGTTTTTGCAAAAACTTTTGTACCAGTTCTCTTTCTACAGAAATTTTAGGCTGCATCAGTATTTATGACATATATTAAATACACAAATATCACAGTCGGCGCTCTCATTACTCTACAAACATTTTCCTACCAAAGTTTCTGATTTGTTCTGCTCTTTCAACGAACATTCCTTTAGTGTTTATTATTACTATCAGTAACCTAATATTTTAGCACAATCACTGTCTAGTCTTTTTATGTAAACTTTGTTAATGGCCGAATTTGACATTTTGCAAAAACTTCTTTTTATTCTTATTGGAGATCTGTCGATCTGTTAATTCTGGAGTTGTTGCCTTTGAACCATTTCCTGAGATGTCGAATGCCAGCTATCTCGCCATCTCTTTAGGAGTCTCCCAGGTGATCTTGAGCCACAACTTGTCCTTTTGGGATATTCATATTAATTTATTTAATAATGTTTTAATAAAACCATAAATAAATCAGAAAATTTCTAATTAATTGTTATTCCACTACAATGAATCCCATGTGGTTATGCTATTGTCTCTTCCGCTGTCTTGCCCATCTTCCTGAGTCGGGAACATTGCATTGATCTTTAATATCCGAGACAGAGACTTTCTCACTCTGTCCATTCTTGCTTTTCCCACTATTGATCTCAATGTCTTCTCGTCTCTCGTAACATGCTCGTGATTTTGAGTGTTTCCACTTCCACTGTCGGTACATAAGATGTATCTTTTAAGCATCCTAGTACTGCGAATGCTGTGTTAATTAGATTCCTCAAGTTTTTGTTCAATTGACATGTTTATCATGGATTCTTATCAACTGAAATAAGCATGTTGAATCTTCTGTTTCTGCGATTATTGCTAACTTTATTGGTGCCTATCACGTACCCCATGTTTAGATTTCTATGATTTTATCCATTAGATTATCAGAAACGGGCTAAGACGACGTGTCTAACGTCTAATGAAGAACGTGTCTAGTTCCTCCCAGGGTGGCAATATTATCCGTTGTTTAATTCCCTACTCTTACTTTAGTTGTTATTCGTATTCAACTCGTATGTTATCTTTGTTATATTAGCAGACATCATCTTTTCTTTTAAGATATTTATGATGTCCACCAGTCGGACTGTGTCAAAAACTTTGGTAAGATCTACAAAGCAGATGAATGCAGGTTTGTCAAACTCAATGGACTTTTCTTAGCATTAGTCATTAGTTATTTGGTTCTCTAGTTTTTCGTTGAAAATACTCGTGAATGGAAGAAAAGATGAACTATGGAAATATTTAACAGTGACGATTATCTGTACGCGGTTTTTGTCCTTTTTGAAATACTGGAATGGTAATGCTGTGATGTCATTCTTTTGGTACTTTTGAATCATGAAGAATTTGTTAAATATTTCAGTCAATTTCTATATCAATTTGTACCCTACGAACTTGAATAACTCCTTGTTTATTATCAGTTCCACAAGACTTTTTGTTCATTAATTTTGCAAGTTCTGCTTAAACATCTTCAAAGATTGTAGCGATTGTATCGGCCACATATTCTGTCATATCTGCTAGTTCTTCGGCTGAATAGAGTTCTCTTGCCAAGTTTCTATTGGTACAGTCTTGATTTGAACAACCTCATTTTTCAAAAACATTTTCCACACATTCCTTTGCGCTCCATACAATCTGTATTGTTGAGTATTTTTATTCAATTTCTTAAAATATTTTTAGTATACCTAATTATTTTTTATTAATTTTAGAATGTTGTTACAAAAGAAGAACTTTTACTCCAACGCGAAGCAAGAAAAGGTATGGGAGACGACGAAGCTCAATTTTCAGTTGAAGCTGCATTAGATAATCAAGTATATCTTTGGTCTGACAAATACAGACCAAGAAAACCAAGATATTTCAACAGGGTACACACAGGATTCGAATGGAACAAATACAACCAAACTCATTATGACATGGATAACCCACCACCAAAAATCGTTCAAGGGTATAAATTTAATATATTCTACCCCGATTTAATCGATAAAAACAATACTCCCGAGTATTTTTTGACACCTTGTCCCGAAAATAGAGAATTTGCCATCTTAAGATTTCACGCAGGGCCTCCGTACGAAGACATCGCATTTAAAATTGTTAATCGAGAATGGGAGTATTCATATAAACGGGGATTTAGATGTCAGTTTCATAATAATATTTTTCAGTTATGGTTTCATTTTAAAAGATATAGATATAGGAGATAAATTAATTTTGTTATTAATTTAATAAATATAAAGTGTTTTAATTAATTAAAAAGAAAATATATTATTTTCTTGAAACATAACCTAATTTTTTGTTACAACTAACTTCACAGTTATTATTGAGTCCCACATGGTTATTATTTTTATTGTGTTTCAAGCAACAAAAATTAAATTAATTTATTTACAAAGTGTTATTAGGTAAGTGCGTTTGATTATATTTATTTATCAATCCATTTTTTGCAATATCAAATTGAATCATGATTATAATGTAAGAGGTTATACCCGCGATCATCTGAAAGTACACAAAGTATTTAAATTATTAATATTAATAAAAATTAATATACCGAGTGTAAAAACATGTAATTTAATTTAAATAAACCGCAAGCGTTGAAATTGGTTTTGTTGTGTGTCATATATAAAGCAAATTTGTGAATCTGAAACTAATTGGAATTAAAAAAAATATTTTACCTTTATAAACTTTACCTCCTCAATAATTCGTTTATTAATAACTTTATTACAAATATCGTGAAGAAAAGATGTTATTTTTCGAATCTACAACAATAAATTTTTATATACAGTGAATTTCACTTAAGATGCAATATACAAAAATACCTATATTACCGGCCCTATTTACTTTGTCCCACATAAAATGCAACATACCCCTATAATTTCACATTACAGTAAAACCTCGATATAACGGATCAATACTAGGAACGCAGTGTCCGTTGTAGCTCAATAAAAATATACAACAATCTAGTGCTGAATAACAAATAAAACTAGACTAACACTAGTACTAATGGTCTAATGTTAGTTCTAGTGGCAGTGCAAGTGTAAAACTAGAAATAACACTATATCTAGAACTAGAATCATTCGGGTTTAGCCGTCTTTAGAGACGTGCGGCTAAACCTAAATGATTCTTGTTTTAGGTATAGTGTTAGTTCTACATAGTAACAGTGCTACTGTAAAACTAAAACTAACACTATACCTAGAACTAGAATCATTCGGGTTTAGCCGTCTTTAGAGACGTGCGGCTAAACTCAAATTAGCGCTAGATTGTTATATATTTTTATTGCTCTAAAAGTAGACCCAGCATTAGAGTTATAACTAGAAATATTCGGGTTTAGCCGTACGTCTCTTAAGACGGCTAAACCTGAATGTTTCTAGTTCTAGGTCTAACGTTAGTTCTAGTGACAGTGCAAGTATAATACTAGAATTAACACTATACCTAGAACTAGAATCATTCGGGTTTAGCCGTCTTTAGAGACGTGCGGCTAAACCCAAATGATTCTAGTTTTAGCTGTAGTGTTCTACATAGTAACAATGCTAGTGTAAAACTAGAACTAACACTACAACTAGAATCATTCAGGTAGCCGTCTTTAGAGACGTGCGGCTAAACCCAAATGCTTCTACTTCTAGATCTAATGTTAGTTCTAGTGACAGTGCAACTGTAAAACTAGAACTAACACTATACTAGAGAGTCAGAACTTTCTCGAAGCTATAGATGTTAGCTGTTCTTGCTATAAGAGCAGATTTGGATTGTGGCAGTGTACAAATCACGTCTGATATGTCAACTGATCCTTCATCTTTGGTATTGGGAGAAACAAATTTCCAGATACCTGGCTTCTTCCTCAGAAAGGAATCTTTGTATTCAGTGGGGTTGTATTTTGTTGCCACGTGTCCAATATAATATAAAACAGTCTTTTTCTTTTCAACTTAACTAGTACAAAGCTTCCTTCTTTCACGTTTTCCGTCATGACTGGTGTTTCGGTTTCAATATCAAATCCTTCAAACATCTCTTCTGTGGAAGAAAAAGAACTTTCTGTTAAACTCATATCAGTGTCATCCTCACTATCAGTCTCTATCAGTTTTTTTCTGTTTCTTTGGTTTAGTTTATCTCCTTAACTTTTTGTTTTCTCTTTTGCTCTTGTTTCTTCATCTCTTTTGCTTTCTCTATTTCTTCCAGTCTATTTTTTTCGGGTGTATCTATGTATATTCTTGACTTTACTGGCAGTTTTTCTTCGATTTTTTAAGCGCATTCCTATCTACTTTGGGGTAGGGTCGGATGATTTCTGGTGTTATAAATCCTACAGTTAATGAAGATGGTAAACTGTGACAGCAATATTTTTGCAAATGAATGATTCAAAATATGCAATTTTTGCTAGTTTCGGAATGTTGTATATAGTAAGTGCTTTCCCCGGGTTATTCACATGCCAATCATTAAACGCTATCTTCAGCTTGGCTTTAAAAGGTCCAAACACTTCCACATCTAAGGATTGGAGAGTCTTAGAAGCCACTCGCAGGCTGCCTTCTGGAGCACTCGCCATAAAATGATCCTTGAAATGTACGCTGGGAAAGATGAATAGTGGCGGAATTGTGGTGAAATAATCCCTCCAAATGTAACTAATTCACCTCTTTCTGCCGAAACAAGTTGACCAATTTATTTTTGGTTTTTTTAGCCAATACCTTTGGTGTGCTCAATACTGTGAATATCCCTGACTCATCAAAATTATAGATGCGATCTGCAGTGAGTTTATATTTAGTCAAAACCTTTTCTTGGTTCTCGTAGTAATCATTTACGGCCGTTTTATTGAATCCATAAGATCTTGCAACACTGGTTTTTTCAGGTTTTCTTAGGCTTAAATTTTCGTTTCGCCTGCGAAAACTGTACAGCCATTCTTCTGCCATTCTATTAAGATCCTAGCTTAATAGATAACGTAACTGATTCACTTTTGCAAATCCGTACGCCAGTTTCCTCACCTGTACAATTGTCAACTCAAAGTGCACTTTGGAACAGAACGTGATGTACTTGTTCTCGTCTTCGGTAGTGAACACTTTTTTGGAATGGAAAACATGCGCTGGGATGTTATCTTCGTGTTTGGCAGCAGCTGTTTTATGGAATTTCGTTAGGCGACTTTCAAGAGTTTCCTCACCTGTACAATTGTCAACTCAAAGTGCATTTTGGAACAGACCTTGATGTACTTGTTCTCGTCTTCGGTAGTGAACACTTTTTTAGAATGGAAAACATGCGCTGGGACGTTATCTTCCTTTTTGGCAGCAGCTGTTTTATGGAATTTCGTTAGGCGACTTTTAAGAATTGTCAGCTTGACACCATATTTTTGTAATAAATAAAATTCGTTTTTGCACTTAAATGGATTTTTATTTAATTTTTCTCTCAACCGGTTTCGCTATACATTTACAGCATCTTCAGGAGATTACGTCATTTTGTTACAAACGTGTCCTATAAAATGAGTCATTTGGTATTTCTTTTTATATTTGTATTATTGAACCACGCAGAGAATTTTGTTGAATTATGATTGAAGAGGATTAAAAATTGTGTTAAGAATTGATGTGTCATGTGTCATGACACATCAATTCTTAACGAATTTTATTTATTAGACATAAAATGGAAAGAAAATCATCAAACAATACCATATTTTTGTGCAGATTTTCTAATAGATAAAGTTATATCTAAAACCTCTTTCATCGCAGACTTCACTGCATCTTTGTTTATTACTCCCGTTCTAGTCCCCCTTTTTACATATGTATATGCGCGGCTTGGTGCTGTAATAATCATATTCTTGGTCAAAAAACATTATGAACTCACGTGGGGTACATTCATACAGTACGAATCTACCCCACTCATAACTGTACGAAGTAACCCAAATGATTCTAGTTCTAGATATAGTGTTAGTTCTACATAGTAACAGTGCTATTTCTCTCAGTGTACCTAGAATTAGAATCATGTGGGTTTAGCTGTCTTTAGTGACGTGCGGCTAAACCCAAATGATTCTAGTTCTACGTATAGCGTTAGTTCTAGTAGTAACAGTGCTAGTGTAAAACTAGAACTAACACTAGACCTAGAACTAGAAACATTCGGGTTTAGTCGTGCGTCTCTTTAGACGGAAACTCAGAGTTATCATAAGGACGTCACCTTTTCCAAGCAAAACTTTTCCTTTGCAAAATTACCCAATGCCTGTACTATTAAGCTAATATGTTGCATTTTATGTGGGACAGTGAAACTACATTCATTCCTTTTTGCTCATAAAATATACATACCTCGAAGTTTGTTTTTTCCGCAAAATAAATCATAACATACATTTCCAACACTTGCAAAACAGCCCATTGCAAACTAAAATAAACATCGCAAATCAAATCCGGTAAAATATTTTCTTTAATTTTAGTGTAACAATAATAAATTTCATTTATTGTGATTATAAAAGCTGATCCGGATATTAAAACCAATGGTATACCATAAAGGTAATTCACCAACGAGCATATTTGGCATAATTGATTATGAACTTTATGAATAACATGAATTATATGAATATTATTCCTTATAATCCCATGATTTTTAATGTGCATAATATTACATCTCGATCCGCTAATTTCCTTAACGATATTATTCAACGCTTGAAACCTTTGTTTGATAAAATACATCAAAACGGTTAATTGTAGCTTAACAATTCCTATCGTTATTATAGGGTAATACGAAGTTATCAAATACACTTTAGATTCATCTTGAATAAATAACGCGTAATCTATCGAAAATGTAATAATAAATTCCGTTGTTATAATAGTTAACCCCCATACAACAAATTTTTTTGATTTTTTATATTCAATGGTTTCTCCAAGAACCTCTAAATGTTTGTCGATGTTTGCTAAACCATGCGTGAGTTGTATAAATCGTTTTCCGTTAATGCAGCACAAAAATATGGAAATTGTTTGCGTTGTAATTCCGGCGTATAAATCAACTAAACCGGTCGCTTGTGAAATTGAGTTGTTTGAGGAATCCGATAAAATTTTAACATCTTCACACGCGTATATGAAACATCCAACGAATATCAAGGCGTTTAAAATGTTGTAAGTGTTTCCAATGTTCGATCGAATCATTTTGTTTCCACTTTTGTCCAATCTTATCGACATTAAACCCAATAACATCGATGAGAAATATAAGGATTTTGAGGAGTTGAATATTTTTTTTAAATGCTTCATGCTTCTTCGATGTTAGAAATGCGAGTTGGTTTTTGTGGGATTTCTAGAATTGGATTCGTTATGGTCTGGTGCGATTATATCAAGTAAATTGGTTGTGAATTATACAAAGTTAAAATCATTGGGTTGAAAAATTTAATCGCATTAAAAGGGTTATATATAAATATATAAGATAATAACGATAATTTTTGAAGAAAATTTTGTTTGTAATTCACTAATCTCAGTGATATTATTAACATTTGTACTATTTTGGGATTTATTTAACTTCCTACTTATATGTATTATAAGTGTGACGTAGAAGTAGATAATAATGATAAAATCTTTAAATATGTACCTACTAATTTTGATCTAAAACTAGAACTAATACTAATAATACCACTGAATAACAACTAAAACTAGAATTAACACTATTACTAGAACTAACACTAGACCTAGAATTAGAAACATTTGGATTTAGCCGTGCGTCTCAAGACTTAGAATTAGAGTCATTTGGGTTTAACCGTGTTGCGAGATGCACGGCCAAAACCGAATGTTTCTAATTCTAGGTCTAGTGTTAGTTCTAGTAATAGTGCTAGTATTTGTTCTAGTTTTCGTTGTTATTCAGCGCCAGGTTGTATATTTTTATTGGTCTAAAAGTAGAACTAACTCTCAAGATAGCTAAACCCGAATGCTTCTAGCTCTAGGTTCCTACCGTGACTTATAACATCAATTGTAAGTTACGTCCTGCAAAGGTTTAGGGCAGATCTAGATCCTTAATCTTTCTTTACGTCAGTAAGTGTGAGCCAAACCTTTCCGAAAATTTTTTGTCTTAGGCAACCGCTGCCTGCGCAGTCACACTGAATATGTTCAGCACTCTCTGACTTGTTGCAAAGTCGACAAGTTTGGCCCTCAGCTTGTCCAGTGCTGAAATCTGAGACTGACCATAAGCACCTTTGCTGAGGCATAAAACTTCTTTGGTTTTCTATTACGACGGAGTTATCATTTATCATACTCTTTGCGCGTTTGTATCATGGAAGTTATTTCCAGCGCAAGGCTTTGAGTCCTCTCATGTGTTAATCACCTATTTTAAATGGCTTTTTTTGTGGTCTACAACCGGGTTGGGGTCCAATTCAGGGCGTCCTCACTGCCTGTTTGGCCATCTTGTCTGTCTTTATATTACCCACAATGTCTTTGTGAACTAGAACTGACAATAGGTCGGTACATTGTTTGACCAGTGCGGATTCATACGTGTAAACTTGAATGACCGTTAGGACTGTCAGTAAAGATGTTTATCGATGCCCCTCTCTGTCCCTTCTCAAAGTTCAAAACGGGCAGAAGTTTATGGCAACATCTTCAGCCTTAAAAATGGTTGTATTCGAGCTTAAGAGAATTCCTACTCAGAATCCAATTGTCTTTGAAATTCCAATTGGCTCCTTTTTTGAGTTGAGGCTCGTCCATTCTTCCGACCTGCCAAGCTTCTAAACATAACCTTATATAGCTTGTCGAATTTTTTTTTTGTCGGTATAAAATCTGTTTTAATTTGATCAAGTGAGGTTACCCTGCATCAGCTTGAGTGAAGAGCATGTCTTCAGGGACAAGGCATTCAAAACTGCCTCTCTTTTTTATACTTTTTTTTGTATTTGTTTGGTTACCTCTTATATAAAAACATGCATGCCTCTGGATTTGTGTCAGTTATTGATGTCTTGTGATTTGTTTTTGGCCCTTAAATTAATTAAGTATAGGCGACCATGGGTTTGATTATTACCACATAGAGCCAAAGACCCCAATTCCTTCCAAAGAGTCTACGGCAGATCTTGTTAACCATGATGACCTTTTTCCTCACATTGGCGATGTGGGAATTCCAGTTTGATTTACTGTCTAGTACTACCCCTAGGCATTTGGCCTCTGGTTTGAGGTTAATAGCTCTTCAATGGATGATGCTCTCAGCTGTAGCTTCCTTCTCCGAGTGAATGGGACTATTTCTACTTTATTCGAATAGATACTCAGCCCATTATTCCTGCACCAGGTGCTAGTATGTATGTAGTAGGGCTTTTTGCATTAATTGGATTATGATTGTATCATACTTAGACTTAGGAAAAAGGTAACGAAACTCTCCTAGAAAACTCTGGTGTAGGTGTTAATCCACCACCTAAAATGTTTCAAACTTTAATGGAATTCACTATTATTTCAAGTCTTATGGTGGGGAACTTTTACTGGAGGAAGATTTCACCATACCCGACATAACGGTTGAAGGTGCGAGTCGACAAACTTATGCCGGAATCGATGAAGCGTTTTCCCCATCATACCGTTCATCAACTCACATAAGAAAAAAAGGCGATGTGCAAAAAAATGTTTGAACTGGAAGAAAGTAAAATTAATGCAATATTAAACTTGGGAAAAGAAGACAAGGGATATGCCCATCAATTCTTTTCTTGCGTTTCATCAATTCTTTCGCTTACATGACTAAGAAAAAATTGCCCTCCGCACTAATATTCAAAGTGCGTACACTAGGTTGTAAAGTGCTATGAGTTCAGAAGACTCTATAACAGCAAGCTAAAACTCATACCTATGGCTTAAATGGAATTCAAGGTGATTCATTATTATTTTCTGGAAATACCTAATTTCATCACGACCTTTTAAAACCTTGTCTGTCATCGGCCATTTGGTGATGACGTTTAATGCGTTTAAATGCATTAATTTTAGATAGTTTACCGCAAGATCTTCAGTATGGATTACCATTAGATATTGATTACCCCACTATGGCACAGTTTTACCATTTTCCTGGTAAACTATCTAGGGGATAATTACCACGGTGACACGGTTGAGCGCTCTCATTGGCTAAGAGCTCGATAAAAGAGGGCTTAAGAACACTGAAAATAAAGAGTTACGATCGTGATTAGAGTCTGCATTCAATATGATGTGAAAAAATCTTGTAAGTAAAAGAAATATTACGATTTTAATAGCACAGAACATAAATACCAAATTGGTGATTTAGTGTACCGATACACCTACCTTGGAGAAGTCCTTATAAAATTGTTAATCTTGTTGGAATATATACTTTCCTGATACAACATTGTGTTTTTTGTCATAACAAGGAGTTAAACGCCAACCAGGTCTGCATCATCACCTCAACAATCTCAAATATTATCATTCTTTCATTTAGAGAATAAAGAAGGGGATTTTGTCAAGTATTTCAGCAGATTTTGAGTTTGATAAGATGTAAAAATTAGCTAATTAATTGACAAAAAGCAACAAAAATATAACATGGAAATAAATTAATATAAGTAAAGAGGCAATGGAATTAATAACACTATAATTGAAGGGATTATTATGAAACCCCGAAATCTTATTTATTTGAAGAATCTAATTGCAATAACAAAATTATATATGCAGTAAAAGCTAATAATATCTAAAAAAAAAGAAAATCAGAATCATCCACTTCTCTAAACATACAATTAATTTTACCTTTAATAAAATTTCTTTGTTTAAATCGAAGAAATTAAACGCTGTTAATCTTAAATTTTGTACGTTTAAATGTAAAGATATTAATTCAGCCTAAAAAATATATAATACATAGATTTTTAGATTTTAATGGCCTTCGGTATACAGTGAATTTCATTTAAGATGTAATATACAAAAATATATTTTCATAGAAACCAGAGCGTACCTACTTACTTTGTCTCACATAAAATGCAACATGCTGAATGTTTCTATACCTTTTCAAGCTCAAATTGGCACTAATCAGAATCAAAATGACATTAGTCAAAATCAAATTGGCAATGTCAATTTCAAATTGGCATTAGTCAAAATCAAATTGACAATAATCAAAATTAAAATGGCATTAGTCAATATCAAATTGGCAATAAACAATATCATATTGTCATTAATCAACAAATTTAGCACTAATCAAAAGCAAATTGGCATTAAACAAAATCAAAATGACATTAGTCCATATCATATTGGCACCAAACAATATCAAGATGGCATGAAAAATAAATGTATAAATCGGTGTCAAACACATGCTGTGCAATCTTACTATTATAAAAATGTAGACCGAGATTTAGTACCCTCACAATCCACTGGATGACGTTGTAAACTGAATTTGCAGCAATCTGCACAAACAAAGCGCTTGTAACCATAGAAAAAATTTATGTATAACGTCAAACTCAGAGGTGAAAGCAAACGTGACATTTTTGTTTTATCGTTTAGTGTGATAATTGGTGATCAATTGGTGATAACCCTGTTGTATAAGCAAATTTTCTTCCTTACGTTTTTTTGGCTTAGTGTTTTATATCCATTAGTTAAGTATTTAAATAAGTTAGGGCCACTTTCACCACCTCTTGATAAGTTTATCCAATAGATAAATTGACGCTTTTTGCCAATAAGAGCAATATAGTACGTTAAAAATTATGAATATTATCTTGGAAAAACTTTAAATTCATATTTTTTCCTATTTATTTGGAAAATGCACTTGATCTCTTCAAAATAAAGTAATGGTATAAACCGGTATAGACCTATATTTAAATTTCGCGCTTTAACCTAATTAGTTCCCTCACAATCCCCTTGGTAGCGTTTGTACCAAAAAATAGTGGGGAGATGACGTTCTATATACATAATATATATAAATTTTTCTATGGTCAAACAATTGTTAACTTATCGGTTATTGTCAAGTTTATGGTAATTTATTGCGAGATTTCAACTATTATATTCACACGAGATGCCTTATTTAAAGAAAAATGCTGCTGCAAATCTGAGGACACAGATTTGCGCTTTGTATAATGCCAATGGTGACTGGCGTAATCTTGCAAACGTACTACAGGTGCCAAAAAGAACCGCGTATCGATGGGTTAACAACCAAGAACAACAGGAAAAGCAGCGAGGAGGTAAACGTAGAGCTAAAATAACTGATGAGCACCGCCAATTCATGGAACGTTCAGTCGAAGAAAATCCTAAAATTACTCTTAAAGGACTGAGTGAAAAAAACCGTGAAGATTTTGCACTCAATGTCTCCAACGAATGCGTTTGATAGCATCTTAATGGATTGATGTTTACTTTGAAGACTGCTCGTAGAGAACCAGAGAACGCGAATAGTATTCAAACGAAAACAAGCAGGAGTATTTATGTAGAAAATTTATTGGATCTTCAAGCACAAAATATACCTATCATATACATGGACGAGACAAACTTTAATTTGTTCATATCGCGGACTCAGGGTCGTTCAAAAAAAGGGACTCGCTGCACAACAGTGTCTGCAGGTTGCAGAGGGTCGAATATTCACCTAATAGGATGCATTGGAAACATGGGGCTAATTCATTCCGAACTACGTCGGGGCTCTTTCAAGAAGCCGGAAGCAAATGAATTTGTGAGGCAATGCCACCAAACTGGAGTTGCATTAGTTATTGATAATGCTCCATGCCACTCTACTATTGAAGAGGGTTTTGCAGAAAACGAATTTGAACACCACACACTTTTATGACTAAGTCCGTACAGCCCTATGTTTAATCCTATTGAACAAGCGTGGTCTGCATTAAAAGCAGGAGTAAAAGCAGATATGGCTGTACAGCTAAATAACATCTTGGCTGGTGCTGACCGGGATCATCTGACTCAAACAGAATATCGAATGCAGAAATTAGATTAATAATATGGACAAGATTACTGTTGCCAATTGCGCAATGTTTATTGCCCACATCCAACGATTTATCCCTTCTGCATTGAATATGCAAGATATAAATTTTTAAGAGTGTTATTTAAAACATAACGTTACCTACTTTCTTAAGTAATATAATTGTTATCTACTGTGTTTGTAAGTCAATAAAATGTTTTTGCCCATTTCATTTTATTTAATGCTGATATATAATTTTATTTCCATGTCAATTTAAAATTCATAAGTGCCAATATGATATGGACTAATGTCATTTTGATTTTGTTTAATGCCCATTTGTTTTTGATTAGTGCTAAATTTGTTGATTAATGCCAATATGATATTGTTTATTGCCAATTTGATATTGACTAATGCCATTTTAATTTTGATTATTGTCAATTTGATTTTGACTAATGCCAATTTGAAATTGACATTGCCAATATGATTTTGACTAATGTCATTTTGATTCTGATTAGTGCCAATTTGTGTTTGAAAAGGTATAGTGTTAGTTCTAGCACTATCACTAGAACTAATACTATAACCAGAAGCATTCTGGTTTAGTCGTGCGTCGCTTAAGACGGAAACTCAGAGTTATCATAAGGATGTCACTTTTTCCAAGCAAAACTTTTCCTTTGCAAAACTACCCAATGCCTGTACTATTAAGCTATGTTACATTTTATGTGGGACAGTGCAAATGCCTAGTAGTTTTATAACTATGGTTACTGCATTCATATGTATTTTGCGAATTATATGAAATTCCCAGTATAGGTATAATAGTTACATTTTCTTCTAAAATAGGAAAAATATTAATTAATTTATGATAAATAATTATGGTTTTATTCGCATTATTTGTTAATTGGGAACAATTATAAACGATGGCATAAATCCCAATCATATAATTAATTCCCCAGTATTTCGTGGCGTACGAATATTCGAACGGTTTTTCCAAACCAGCCGAAATTCTAGCGATATCTAAAGAATAATCGTAAAAGCTTGATAAAAAGCAGATCGATCCTAAAAAGGTGTAAATTGCAATCGGCAATCCGTTAATTTCGTTGATTTTTCTGCACGTTTCAATTAATTTATCGTGCAAAATGATCAATTCTTCCAAAATCGTTTTATGATCTTGATAAATTTTCGTTAATCGCCTGGGTATAACTCGTCTCTTTGAAAATTCGATTATCTCAATTTGATTTAGATTAGTTTTAATACACCCTGTAAGATATAGATTTATGTTTCGAATAAAATCATCGAATACTACATAGATATAAATCGTAAATATGATGTAGCACGATGATATGATTCCGGTTAAATATAAATTTATCCATATAAAAAGAGAATAATTTTTAAAATTATTTACGATGTCAATAATAAACACGTAAATATTTAATATTAAATAGATTGCGAGATAGAAAAGGGTTTTGAAATTTTTTGATTGCAAATTTTTGATTTGTAACAAATCTAATTGTCGTTTGAATTCTATCAATTGAATAAGAAAATTTGTTGAGGTATCCTCTTTGATTATATGGTATACAATGGTAAAGATTATAAAAGCAGACATTCCATAAACGTGTGATACGAATTGTAATTGGGAAATTAAACTGTATCTGAAAATAAGAAATTTTGATTTATTAAAATAAATTGGTTAATGAATGTTACCTTTTTGGTCCAAAAGAATCATGAATTTTTGGTATTTCAAAAGCAGCCATTACAAAAACTAATCCATACAGAAAACATTCCGCTATCAGCAATAAACGATAATATTTTCTGTTTAAAATATGTTTTAAATAACCTAAATAAATCTTATGTATGTTCATTTTTAACGCTTGTGTGTTACTAAAAAATCTTTCTTATATCGAGAACTCTAAACTTGATTAATTGAATAATCAAAGAAATGTATTGCATACATTTTAAAGGACAGCATAATAAAATCGAGATATCACAAACAATTTATTATTGACATATCATCAATTTGATTTATAAAAATCAATTGAAGTAATTTTAATTTTAATCAAGAAAAGTTAAAAGTTAAGAAAATGAATGAAGAAAATCCTCCTTTGGGCCCTAAGGCTCTCCGCCAAGATGAAGAGATGGTATCGAGGTTTAAAGTTCAAGCCGAAAAAGCCTTGGAAAAATATAAATTGGCCAAACGATTGGAGGCTCAACACAAAATGAAGCAATTGGCACTCGAACAAATGGAAACCGAGGGATATTCTGATGCTATGGGAATGTATATAATCGAATCTGGGAAATTGAAGAGAAGTTTTTCGGAAATTTCAACATTTACACCTAGCTTTGGTTTAAAAGAGGGGATAATGAGTTGGTTGAAAAAACTTTTTAAAAGTGTAATAATACTTTTTAATCTAACAACTAAAGCAACACTCTGTTTCTTTTTGGATCCATTGCAGCGATCTTTTGATCTACAATATTTTCAAGATATACAGTATGTCCCAGGATAGATGTTACAAGAGATATAATGACTTAAAAATTTTTGAAATTTATTTTAAGGCTAAGGAATTAAGCCCTGCTTGGTGTAAAGAGAATTTTAAGAATATTTTCATATTTTGTAAACAAAGGCCGTCTTGACAATGAATCGAAAACTATTTTTAGTTTAGGTAAAGTAATCTTTTTGTTCATGATACTGAAAAATTTTATTAAGAAAAGTTGTTCAAAATGAGAAATTATGGTCCTATACAAAATTTCAGAAGGATCTATCTACTTTGGTTGAACCATCACATTTTAGTTTAAATAACATAAATATTGTATAGTAATTGAAATGTGAACTAAAACTGAGGGATAATACAATTTATTTTTCAATATTTGCGACTACTTCAGTCATTTTTTTTTTCATGGCATTTTTCATTGTTTTTTTTCTTCACTCTGATCTAATCTGAAATATGGTGGTTTAATTAATCTAGGTAGATCTTTCTGAAATTTTGCATAGTGCCATAATTTCTCATTCTGAATAACTTTTCTTGATGATACTTTGTCGTATCATGAACAAAAAGCTTACTTTACCTGAACTCAAAATAGTTTTCGCTTCACTATCAAGGCCGAGTTGATTTTCAAAATATGAAAATATACTTAAAATTCTCTCCACACCAAGCAGGGCTTAATTCCTCAGCCTTGAAATAAAATTCAAACATTTTTAAGTCATTATACCTCTTGTAACATCTATCCTGGGACACACTGTATATAGTTATATATATTCAAATTGTTAATGCAAAAATAGGTTGATTTTGATAAGGATTGTTGAAACTTAGCGATTTTCGTTTTCCTGTTATTTTAATTTTCATTTTAATTCGCCAGTTATCAATGTGTTTTCTTTATGTATTTATACATGGAGGTAGCGACAGGACAAGTCCCATTAGGAGCTACCTCACAACTAAGGTATATACTATACATATGTAACTTAACAAAAGGTACTACGTCACGACAGTATGTACAAAATTAATCATATCTGGGTACAAAACTGAGTATGGCGCTTCTAATAATACGTCTAAAATTTTTTGGCGTGACGGCAGGTATGTCCAACCTATGGCGATCTACTGCTGTGTCCATCCGTACGATTGGAGAATTCTTATAAGAAATGGTTCAAGCTGTTGGTGCGTAAAATAATAAATCATATGAATCATATGGACTCCCCATATCATATGCCTGATATGGGGAGTCAGATTGATTAACCTGAACAAGAAGCGAATATTACTACAAATCTACACTGCTGGAGCGTGGGCATATGGTAGATTTGGAAAGCAGACAAATTATCTGTATAAGGATGCCGGAATCGATAAGAAAGGTATTTCAGAAACCTAACCTGGACTCTCTCTATTCTCTTGCCATAAATATCATAGTGAGGATTGTAACAGTGATTCCGAAACATAAAATAGTATTTACAAAGGTATTATACATAGAAATTATAGGCAATATGTTCGTAAATGACTCGGACGAACGCATTACGAATCCCAGCATCCTATTAGCTCTAGCCACAACTTCATCAATGTGTTGATCAAAAAATAATTTATTATCCAAAATAATACCTAAGCCTTTAATAGAATTGACACGATGCAGTACACCAGACCCGTGGTATACCAAACAATTTTAAGGTCATCAGCATACATGAAATATCTGGAGTTAGTAAAACATTTAGCTATATATCCTATCTACATTATAAATAAAAGCGGTCCCAAATGAATGCCTTGAGTTATGCCATAACAATATGGTCAGACGAGTGCCTACCTGAGTTCGTATTAAACCATATTTATCAGCCACTGTGCAAGCAATAAAGTTAAAAATTTGTGTAATTACGCTTCAAATGGAACGTAGATAGTTGTGTTAGTTAAAAATTGACGTAGATATGATATTAATGGCTTCGGTCGCAAAGTCCACCTGATAAAGTCGAGGCCACTCACAGTTTTAGGTTGATATAATTTTAATTTCTGAGCCTCAGCCGCAATCGATCTCGATTTTTGACTGATGAAGTCAAAAGTTCAATTTCTGCTTGATATATAATGTTAATCATCGAACCTCCGTCGCAAGTGAACTCGGCTAAGTTGAAAATCTACAACTTGAGTTCATAAAGCCAAAACGGTCATATCGCCATATTATGATGACCATTTTCAGGTTGATGTAGTATTAATCACTAAGCCGCAACTGCAAGCGACCTCGGTTTAATCAGGTAAAATCAGAGACTTTCCATTGTAATTAAAGCCGAGGCTCAGCAAAATGATAATCTGTTCCAGGTTGATATAGTATTAATCACTGAGCCATAATCGCTTTTCGCACCATAGAGTCCATCGTTTCCGGTTAGACAATCCTCATTTGGCAATCCCTTGCAGTTTACTGCCTCCGCCACATCCTCTTTGCATGTTTTGCTGGGCCTTCTGCGCTTCGATCTATTGTATGGCACTAATTCCATCATTCATTTAGGCATCTATCTGTCAGCAATCTCTTCGCATGTCCATATCAATTAAGTTTCTTTATCTCGATAGTCTCTAAAGAAATTATGTCAATTCCAACTTCTTGCCTGATATCAACATTCCTTACTTTATCTCTCTTTGCCCTTTTTGCAGCACCTTCGCCAGTACTCCAATATGACTTATTTATCCTGTTCATTTCCCATAATTCTGTATTTTATTTCTTTTATGTATTTTCTTACTGTAGAGAACGTTATTCAGTCTCTTTATTACTATCTTAACTTGACCCATTCTATTAATTATTTCTTCATTGCTATCGCCATTATCTCGCACTCCCAGGTGCTATAGGATGTCACGTTTTTAATAGAGGCAAATCTTCGGCCACTCCACCCATCACCAGATATCTAAATTTTTCTAGGTTCATAGAGAGCCCATAGTCCTCATATTGTACTATATTGTGTGTATTGTACTCCCTGGTTATTGATAGCATCCCACAGCTTTCCAAGAAGCACACTGTCATATGCTTTTTCTAGATCTACAAACACAAGATGGGTCTTCATATTGTATACCATTCTCTTTGGTTAGTTTAAGTGTGAAGATCAGTCGATGTACGACCTACCAGCCCTGAAGCCGCATAGATATTCTTCCTCATCGTTTTTAATTCGCTGTTTAATGATTCTACCATAATCTCTGGTGATCGTGCTAGTGACACTTATCCCTCGGTAGTTTTTCTTATAAATATTACTAACATACGCAGTAGTCCATTCTTTTGGTATGTCTTTTCCTAGAAAGTTAGTAAATATGTAACTCATCTAGTTGTTCAGGTACTTCCTTTAGTAATATTCCTCTTCCGCACATACATCAATTTCTGCAAATTCCACAATTCTGCAAAAATGCCCGGTAATGATGTACCCAGTCATTAATTGTGCTCGTTTTGATTCTAGTTGTTTCTCTATCTTTGGTCTTTAAATTTTTAATGATTCTGCACGTTTCCCTATCTAGTTTCCACCTTCTAGTTGATCTCATATAATTATCTATTCGTCTACAAATTGCATGCCTGCCAACCATTCTTTTTCCTTCCCTGTTTAGTGCTGCATATTGTTTTCTCGGCTTAATTAGTCAAGATTTACAACATCACTCAATAAAGTCCGAGGCCAAGCATTAACAATATGGTGGCCAATTTAAAATTGACCGTTTTGTGGTGTGCTTTCAATAGACCAGAAGTAACATCTTGAAAATATTTTGGATTAATGGAACCAAAAAAAGGAGGTGTTGCTAACTTTTTGGCCAACACTGTATATTATTCTTTCTTTTAGATGTACATTGAAAAACCGTTTGAATTGAAATGGAGCCAATTTTTATGCATCACATTATGCTTACAAATATCTTTCACCTATACATTAAAACATATGTGGTTAGTTTACGAATGGGGAGCGAGTAAATTAATTTAATTAACCAACTAAAATTTTTAATAACTCTTTTTAAAACAGTTTTAGTATTGTTAGTTTACATAATTTTTGGTGCTTTCATCGCAATGCCCGTTTATATGATTTTATTGTTTATGGGCCACTACAGCAGGCGATCTTACATGAGATTTTGGGACTGCGTTCCATTACTGAAAGGTTTAAATCGATTCATTAAACAAAATTATCATTAAAAATTAATAATTAATTTAGGTGTTGCTTACTCAATTGCGTTATCATCGATCATAACCGAACTTTTTTCGATGACATTCGCCGCCATTAGTTTAAATTATGTACTCGAAGCGATATTGGCCCCAATAACTCCGTGGCACGATTGCAAATTTCAACATGCAAGTCGAGATTGTAAATCGAAATCGAAAATAAAACCTTATAACGAAAATTGCTGTATAAAAGGAACGGCGGATTGTACACATTTAAAATGGAACGCGACCGTTTATAAATACGAAGCTTACGATTATTTTAAACGATATCAGTTACGCAATAACTATTCAGGTGTCAATGCGACGTTGTTGCCGATGAGAACTATTGTGACTGTTGGGTTATTATGGATAGCCACTCTTATAATGATGTTGTGTGGATTAAGAAGAATTAGGGGATTTATGACTGTTATTAGTATAATTCTATTGACTACTATCTTCATTCCTTGGGTTTTGGTTACTTTATATACATCTGATTATAGTATGTTTGCGGAGTTAAAACCAGATTGGATGGATCTTTTTAATTACGAGGTAAATTTAAATTGTTTTAAATTGGTATTAAAAGATAAACATTTTTATCATAGTTTTGGATTGAAGTTTGTGTTCATTCACTACACAGAGAATTAGCTGGTGATGTTTTAACATTTAGCTCAGTTTCTACGCCGGGAATAAGTCCTACTGTTGATACGATTATTATTTATGCTGCAAAATTTGTATTTTTGGTTTTTATAACAGTGTGGTTATCGATTAGTGTTTCTATAATCCGGGAGAAATACCTCATTATGAATTCAATATGTTTGGATCTTAATAGTAAATATTAAATTTTTTTAACCTAAGTAATGCTAAAAATTAATTGTGCAGATCAAAAGAAGCAAAAAGTCATAATAATGATACTACATTTGATTTTATTCTGTAGTGTGTAAATTAAGTAACTTATTACATAAGCAATAAGTTGTGGTTTTGTTGATAACTGATAACATAAAGGTAGTTGAGTAAACATAGTTGCAGAAAAAGCATAAAAATTGTCCAGCATTGTGAAAAAGTGAATCATTTTGCAACGATATGCAAGAAATAAAGGGCGAATGAACAAGATGAGGAATCCAAAGGCGATGAATAAAAGCAATAGAAAAATGAGAAATCAAAACATAAAAGGAGTCGTCTTAAAGCAGAAATGTATTCTTTTTGTACACAAATCAAAGCCTCAGTATACATATACACGACTTGTGAATCCATAGTCTTTATACATTTCAATCTTCGGTCATTTATGAAAGTCTTATGCTTTTTACATTGATATACAAAGTATATCAAGTATACAATTTCAACTGGTTATACAATATATCTATAGCTAGAAACTAATATCCTGAATTGGCTTCCAGGTTTGTGAGGATCCTGGCACAATGTAGTTTCTTTGGCAATTCTTCAAGGTTCGTAATTACACTTGCCTTTTCATTATTGCTGTGTTTAAATCTAGAGGTAATAATACATAATTTCAACTTTCCATTTCTTTTTTTTACTAAATACTATCCAGCCTAAGCCTCTAGCGAGGCTTAGTACCCAACCCGTGGTACATCTGTCTCGGATGGTAGCACCCTGTAAAAATGACTTGGTCCTCTCAGACCAAGGTAATAAGCAGCCAGCGAAAAATCTCAATAATCAATCTTAGAACTTAGTTGGTATTTTAAAACTATAACTGTATCGACATAAGAAAACGATTCTTCGAGCATGAAACATTTAAGGACTTAGAGATGTCGAGAAAATTATGAAACCGGGAAAAATCGATATGGCTGCTGTTATGGAAAGGAAGAAGAGTAAATTGGTATCAAATATGTAGGAGAATTTATCCATATTTATAGTGGAGTCCGTAAAATCAATAGAGCAAGTAAGGGAGGAGAGTATTAATCAGAACAAAACTAAAAAACAAATGGCTCGATTAGGAGTTAATCTGAGGGGGGCGCACAGGACAACTGTCATTGATATTTTTTGCTCGTTTATTATTGATAGTTTTATGAACAATTTAAAAATTTACTTTTGAAAGCCGGTGATCAATCACAATACATGCTTATGGGCTATTTTAATGCTCGTCCAGGAGGAAGACTAAATAATAGGCTGACTGGACTAATTTGCGAATCATTTTAAATGACTTATAAACACAAAGATATCAACAATAAGCTAGAGGCTTACAATCTACATCGATTTCGTAATTGTAAAAGAAAATGCCATCAGGAGAGTCCAAGACATATGAGTATACAGAGCATCAAATTGTGCGTTGGGTAGGTTTTTAATAAAAAGATGAACCAGATCATTAGAGCACCAACATACTTTATCAAAAAAGTAATCGGAGAAATGTGTGTAAACACATAGTTGAAATATTGCATTCGGCAGCCGAGAAGCGTTATGTGTTAGGCAGATTATTTACACTAAATATAATAGCTGAACACGAAGGATGAAAATGATAAAATAACATACCGATTGATACAAGATAGATTTAAATCCAATTAAATTGGTAGAATGGCGACAGCACTATGCACAGGAGCTCAATGAAAATAGACAACAATACTTGACACAATCACCAGCTAACTATTATTTCCTCTTTCTTTCTATGGCTCTACAGTCCCAATCGAGCATTGGCCTCCCTCAACCTTTATCTTCAATTTTTACTGCCTCTGCCCTCTCTCTTCCAATTTCTGCCCTGATCATTTTCATCTCCTCTCATCCTCGGTTTCAATCTTTGCATCCTTCTACTGACTACTCCCTTAGGTATTCTCTTTTTTCCCCATTGTAATCATTTGACCAACCCATCTTAACCACTGGAGTCTGATGAGCTGCAATAATGACGGGTTCTTATAAACACGATACAATTAATGACTGTATCTTGATCTCCATATGCTATTTTCGTTCTCCTTAATATCTTTCTTTCAAAATATTTACAATTTTTGCTGACTTCTAAGTCAAAATTCATGATTCACAACTGTGTTTTAGTGTCTCGGTGTACATTTCTTGATCTAAATATAGGAGATGATTTGGAATATGCTCTATTGAATAGAATAGACCTCTTTCTGACTTCTCCTTTCTCAGCACCCAGTCTTGGTAATTCCACCTCAAGGTATGGACAAAAGTTGCACCGCTTTTAATAGACCTGATCTTTTCACATCCATTTTCCTTATTACGTATTCCAGAGCCAGGTTAAAGAGGTTGGGTGCCAATCTCGCTGTTTTAGGTAGTGTGAGATCTAAATGAGATTTGTTAGTTGGGCTTGTATACGTGCGTATGTTTCTGTATCAGATTTGCTGGGATTACGTTCAGTTTACGTAATAGTAGTTTACGTTTAATTTATAAAAAAGGAAACAAAAGACAGCAACCAATCGAGATGTCCATCTCCTGTTTGTAGATCATACGAGAGTAGCATAACAACAACACAGCAATAAGTGCAATTAAAAAATTATATGGACTTTCATATTCCAGTGTTCCAAATTTATTTAAACGAAGTGCTGAAAAGATGGAGATTATGCCAAGGAATTATTTTGCTTAAGACCAAATAGTTATTGCACAGGATAAGGAGGATCTGGAATTTATGTCAAGGATTCTTTTTGGCGAATATGAAATCTGGAGTTTTACAGTAAATTTTAAGAAGACTATTATACAGGTGTTTCAGGAGGAAAGGGAAATATTTCGAGGACGTATTCAGAAGGTTAAAATAATTCAAATCAACTCTTATGTTTAAGTCCGATTCTCAACTGTTATAGAAATAATTGATGCAAATAAAAATTAATTTAAAACATTTTATTTTTCAAGTAAGGAACAATTAACAAGGATTTAACAATTATTTTCAAAAATTCCACCATCAACTTCGATGCATAGTCTGGCTCGTTTAATAACAGATGGCGTAGAATGTTGAATGCTACGACGATTGTTTCGAATAGTAGCTGCAGTATTAAAAATTCGATCTTTCAGTGCGTCCCTCATTTGAACTTTTGTCGCATAAACCAACCTTTTCATCCACCCCCAAAAACAATAATCGAGGGGATTTACATCAGGTGATCGGGCAGGCCAATTGTGTGGACCACCACGGCCAATCCAACGATTTGGAAAGTCAGTATTTAAGAAGTTTCTAACTATTCGATTAAAATGTGGAGGGGCTTCATCATGTTGGAAGTATAATCTTTGTCTAACATTCAAAGGTATATCACCCAAAATTTCTGGTACGTGAACTTCCAAAAACTCTAAATACCTTTCTCTAGTACGGCGCTGATCCAATACAAATGGACCGAATAATCGATCGCCTAACACACCACACCATACGTTGACACTAAATCGATTCTGGAAATTTCGTTCGTAAGCGGCATGCGGATCTTCGCCTGGCCATCGATGTTCATTGTGGCAGTTGTTAACTCCATCGTGAGTGAACTGCGCCTCATCGCTAAATAAAAGGTACTTATGCAGTTTCCGATTTTCAGATAACCAATTACAAAATTGCAATCTTGAGGCATGATCACCATCATGTAGATTTTGAACAGATTGAAGATAAAATGGTTGTCTCCAGGCAGATGTATGTGCAATTTGAAATTGGGTAGCAATACGCGTCGTGCTTACATCGGGTCTCTCTTCTACCACATTCAAAACAGCTTCTTCTATTTCAGCATTTAAACCAGCACTTCTTTCCGAAACAATCCTGGCACTAGGAAATGTTCCAGTTTCTGCAGCACTTCCAAATACTTTTTGGAAAACTTTCCTATTCGGAATTCTTCTGGCTGGAAAGCGACGACGATATTCATTGACTGCCTGAGTTGCACTACCATTGCAGTAGCCATAAACAAATATCATATCGGCATATTCTCTATTTATTATTTTCTTTCTTTATTGTCCAACACAAACCTCAAAAAAAAATATGGTTAAATCCTTGTTAATTGGTGGTCAAGTGAAAAATAAAATTTTTAAAATTAATTTTTATTTACACCGATTATTTCTATAACAGTTGAGAATCGGACTTAAACATAAGGGTTTATTTGAATTATTTTAACCTTCTGTATACGTCCTCGAAATATTTCCTTTTCCTCCTGAAACACCCTGTATATAATATTATTATACAATAGTGTGATATAATACAGTATTGTATTCTATTCCACGGACTTTAAAAGCATCGTCTTAAATGGAAGTGAAGCTTGGCAGTTAACAAAGAACCTTGAACAAAAACTATCATCACATGAGATGGATTATTTGCGAAGGTGAGCTAAGAAACGAAAGAATAAGGGAAAAAAATGAATAATAGAGGACACTCAATAAAACTAGCTAATCAGATAGGAACACATTGAGAGAATATCACAACGGAAAATTGTAAAACGTGCTTTCTAGTGGATTGGATTGAGAAATATCAAAGATTATCTGAAGAAGCGAAATTCAGAGAACAACGTCAACGAGGATCCTAAGCCCAGTAGACTGGGAGGGTAGAAGAGGTTAGAAGATATCAGACTCACTCTATTGGTTTCTCTATTAGTTCCTTTATTAGTTCAATGATTATATCCTCAATCAATCTGTCCAATGTTTTTTCAATTCATCTTTAATGCTGAATGGATTTTTTCTAATCATTTCTTACAGCTATTATTTTGCGATTAAAGGGATGATCACAAGATTTATAGATGGTTTGACTAAATGCTGGACAATTTTTCCTTTCTGGGATCTCAAACATTTTCCTTACGTCTATACCATATTATATTTTATTTGTCAAGGTTTTAGCCTATTTAATAAATGATTTTAAAATAATAGCTACATTTAAGTCGCAACATAAGTAAATTACCGAATTACATTATAATGACTTAAAGTTAAAAAGAGAATATTTTTTGCTTCTTTTCCCCTGCAAATTTTTCCTTGTTTAACACAAATCTTTTATTTTAGGTATCCCAATATTTTTCGGTTTATTCCCCGAACTTTTATCAACACTCTCCATAGCAAAATTAGCCATTATGATTTATTTCTTTGTAATTTTCTTTTGGTGTTTCGCCGGAAGCCTTTACACATTAAATTCGTTCGTTTGGTCGCTTTTGGAGGAGTACCCAAAATTGGCCAAATTAAAGATTTTAATCTGTTCCGTTTTCTGCGTGGGTTGTTTTCTCCTAAACTTATTAATCCTTCGCACTAATTTAGAAAGCATTTACGAAACTTGGATCCACAATACTTGCATCGTCGTCAAAGTAGCTTTACTATTCTTCACACTTCTCGGAATATTTTTATATTCACTAAATAGAATCGCAAACGATTACCATTTTACTTACGGACAAAAACTTCACCCACTTTGGTTACATGGAATTAAAGTCGCGATGCTTTCGATAATGGTCATAGTCATTTTAAGATTAACTTTTGCGCCTATAAAAAAGAGATTGGTGGATATCGTCGTGATTTTAAGCGTTACTTTACCTACCATAATCGGCGCAATTATTGTTGTTGTTAAATATAAAACTGGAGTAAGTACTTTAATTTGCAATTTTTCTTCCAAAATGATTTAATAAATATTATTTTAAGGGTGCTTCGAGTGTTATCGCGCCCGATCCTTCGTGGGGACCCACCAGTTTTAAAAAGAAAGTTGCTCGGAGTCGTTTTGACGCTAAAAGAGAACTTCGTTATCGATCTGCCATTCAAAAATGCAAACACGCTTGTTTATTGAATTCATCAACGTTGGCAGCTGAAATTAAATATTGGAATAATAAAAGAAAGCTAGCTTATGAGTTCGATTCGTGAAATTTATTGTTATCAATTTAATGTATTACATTGTAATAAATGTTGAGTTAATTAAAGATGAGTTTTTGGCGCTTTCTGATGACTTTCTTGAAAATGAAGATAATTCAAATTGAATCAGGATTATAACATAAGTTGTTACAGATGCGATAATCTTAAATAATTAATTATTAAATAACGGTATAGATATTGATGGATTTGATCAATACTCTTTGTAATAACGTCCAATCTAAAGCGAAAAGGCCGTAAGCTGTGAATTTTAATTTGTTGTTGTATAATTGAAGCGAAATTAATTGGAGGTATTTAGCTTGATCGTTAATTTCATTTCTACTCGCAAAATTATTCCAGATATCATGTATATAAGTTACTGTTTTATCACACTACAAAAAGATTAATATTAACCCCCATTTGTATCATTTAGAAGTGAATGACAAAGTGGCCCATATCACCAAAGATTTTTTATAATATACAAGTGAATGAATTATAAGTATAATAGATTTACGGACGATCAGAGAAAAAATAGACATCGTTGTTCTACTAATAGACAAAGGGAAACAGAATAACAGAGAAATTTGTTTGTACAGGCCAACAAACACTAGATTTTACAAGTAAAACAAAAAAATATGTCAGAGATTCTACGCATTTTGTAGATTTAATCAAAATTATGAAGTTAAATCCTCAGGATATCCTGCTAAATTTCGATGTGGAACCTCCATTTTCTAGATTACTAGACAAAGATACCATTTATGGTCTTCGCCAGAAACTCATTCCGGAGGGGGTTTACGAAGTATATTCCATGGCTAGTGGAATACTGTTTATCATCAACATACTTTGGCTAAAAGGTAGAATTTTAGGAGCAATGTGGCAGTCATGGGATCAGTTTTGTCAACGGTAATTGCTAAATTCTACATGGAGATGTTTGAAAAAGAAGGGTTAAGAAACAGTCCGTGGAAACTAAAGTTATGGTTTCGTTACATAGATAACACCTTTGTGATCTGGCGGCAGCATGGGAAAGAGCGTTTCTGGAAGAAATGAGTTAATAGACCACCTGAACTCGCAACACCTATGGTCAAATCTACCATGGAAATGGAAGCTGCTAAACAGTTACCTTTCCTGGATGTTTTGGGTACTAGGAAGACAAAACTAGAAATATTCGGGTGTATCCATCTTGAGAGACTCACGGTTAAACCCGAATATTTCTAGTTCTAGATTTAGTGTTAGTTCTAGTGCAAGTGTTAGTTTTAGTTCTTATTCAGTGCGAGGTTGTTGTATATTTTTATTTAACGAAAACTAGAACGAGGAAGAGAGGAAAATGCATTTACGCACGCCGGCTTACTGTTAGCACCTAGGGACGTACTGATGGTGTCTACCGCTGTCGGCAGCTTGGATTCTGGATTCGCGTTAAGGTAGGCTGCACCGCACTTTGACCTCAGCAGATCCCTTGTACTTACTTCCCTCTTTTGGTCAGCATTAGGGTCCTTCCAGCCATATTACCTTGGAGGCAAAGGCTAGAATTTTTCCTGATTGTGCTGCTCTGATTCCACTCATGCGACTCTGGATATCTCAAAAAATGGATAACCTTAATGTTTGGAGGGCCACGCAGTCGCATAGAATGTGTTCAGCCGATTCCTCCTCCTCACCGCATCCTCTGCAGATGTCGGTGTCACTTATTCCCATGTTGAGTAAATGCTTCTGTAGATGCCAGTGTCCAGTGATTAGACCTGTGACCAAAGGTAGGTTCTTCCTGGACAGCCTCATAAATAAATCTGTTCGTTTAGGGTCAGGGTACATCAGAGTCTCCTTGGCTTGGCGACATTCTGGTGTCCTGTCCCAGTAACTTAGAAACTTCTTACGTGTTTCTTCTTTTTGAAGCTCTATTAAAGACCTTATTGTTGGGGCGATGAACGGTTTTGCCGATAACGGAGGTTCGCTTGCAGCTTTCCTTGCCAGTTTGTCCACCATGTCATGAAGCTTATTTCCTCAATGACCCTTTGTCCAGCAGATCGTAATCTCATTGCTAGCGGCTGCCTCACAAAGATTGTTATGGCAGTCCTGAAGCAACGAGGATGAACAGCGATTCCGTCCGAGCAAGAGGAGGGTTTTGTCTGCAATCAGAATACATCATAATTTTTTTGTTATATGTGGGCCAACTTGCCAGCGGTTTAGAAACTTTTGTTGTTTTTCGACAGAATAAACCGAAGCACCGGAGCTAGTTTCCCCCCTACGAGATCCGTCCACCCATAATTGGAGGACAGTTTCGTCAGGCATAGATTGTTCTCCTACCTTTATTTCATACGGTCGAACATAAAACGCGTTGGAATCGTATCTACCCTGCCATTCAGGAGCGGCTGTTTGCTACATGCCTCCTCTCATAGCTGGCTAGTCGATTTTCCACATTTATAAAGCCATTTATCGTTAGCCGCTCGCAGCCGGATCATTATTGCTGTCACCACCTCCTCAACGTGATAATTGAGAGGAGGAAGGCACAGTACATTCTCCATTGCTGCTGTTGGTGTGGTTATCATCGAGCCTGTAACGTACAGACAAGCCAGACGTTGCAATTTTTGTAGTTGCAAAACAATCGTTTTATTTCTGGACGTATCATTGCAGTGTATATCCACAGGGATATTTTGGGTGTTAAACCCCAGGAGGTCCCAACGGCCCTTCTGCACTGAGCGAACGCAATGCGTGCCATTTATCTTACCTTCGAAGTGCGGTCTCCAAGTCAGCGTTTTATCCAGGGTTAACCCCAGATACTTCACTTCATTGGCAAAGCGCAAGGGAACTTTGCAAAGTCAGGGCGCTCTAAAGGTACCCAGCCTTCTTTTCCTTGTGAAGAGGACCATCTCTGTTTTTTCCGGTTTACCGACAGAGAATTGTCTCGACACTAGCATTCGATTATTCTCAGTCCAGCCTGCATTCGGTCAGATAGGACGGCAGCCTGGGACTATCAGTTTGCTATCCAGAAACACATAGACTTGTCGGATGTTATACATCCAGCATCATCTCTCCTTCAAATTCCGACACCATTATCCATCCATCTGTTGAGTAGGTAGGTATTTCCGACCCAGCAGGTATCGTGCCTCATTTAGGTTGGTTTAAAATCAGATAGAAATAAAAAAATAACATTCTTAATTCATTATGAGAACACCTTACAGAAGGCGGAGGGGGTTCTTGCACCCATAGGGGTATCTTCTTCCAGCTTTCTGTTGAGTAAGCAAGTATTATTGACCCAACAGGTATCCTCTCTCCTTCGGTTAAGTTTGAAATCCCATAAAAATAAAAAAGATTAACGTTTTAATTCATTATAAAAAGTCTGCATTTACAGGGAGGCGGAAAAAGCTGTTGGACCCGTAGAGGTACCCTCCGGTGTCTTGTAGCTACATTTTAAACTACCTGCCAAGTGAATCCATTTCTTTTTTCTTCTGGCCCAGTATATGGGTCACAAAAGCACTTATTTTTGACCAGTACCTCTCCTCAGAAATCATACGCCCCACAATAGTTTTCGGTATTATCGATCCAACGTCAACGTAGTTTTAGAAGTAGCAATTACCTGTCAAAAGTTGTGTGGTGTTATGAAAGTTGCACCTTCATCAGTAGTTTGCGCCTGCTCTGAGTTGGCTTCCTACATTTGCCATTATGTGGCTAAGCATGGTAATGATCTTTCCCCCTTTAGCGCAAACCGTGTTTATGTGATTTCGAAACGTACATTTGCTGTCCAGAGACAATCCGAGATACTTGACCACCGCCGCTGGTAATTGCGGTTTTCATGATATTATAGGTGATTTCCAACGGTATTAGTGAGTGACAGAATCTCCGTTTTATCTGCCGCCAAGGACAGCCCACGGTCCAGCATCAGGATGACAATTACCATGTTAATCCTTATTTGTGCTTCATTGATGTGTCCCGTGCCTGGATCATCAGCATGGCCCACCAGAAATGTCCTGCCAAGCATTTTCATACGAAGAACTAGAAAACGTTCCATATTTTTGACCTAAGAACACCTAGAACCCTCAGATGTGCAGGGAGTCAGCATCCTATTCATAAAATAGTTGATGACCATCCATCCGCTGCAAGTATTTGGGTACAAGATAATTTTCCATTGAGCGAAGATGTTGTCCTAGCTCGCGTTTCTGTCATTTTCTGTGAGCAAGATGACAATCGGTTTAGGGTGATGATTTATCTGTTTGGCCTTAGTAAAAGCTCGCAGTACTTCTGCCACAGCGCCAACGGTTGATTTTCCTCTACTGATACTGCTTGTCCGACAAACCACTGACATCCTAAACACATTTTCTAATCTGTTTCTCAGCAGCTTTTCCAATAGCTTCCCGGCTGTGTCGAGCAACAGATAATAGCCGACATGTCGAGGGATTTAGGTGATCGCCCTTCTTCTTGGGGATGAGCACCAGTTTCTATATCTTCCAGCAATTACAGAATAAGGTTCATTCTAGTTTTCGTTCAATAAAAATATACAACCTGATGTTGAGCAATAACTAAAACTAGAACTAACACTTAACCTTGAACTAGAATCATTCGTTTTTAGCCGTACGTCTTTCAAGACGGGTAAACCCAAATGTTTCTAGTAATAGTGTGAATGTTAATTCTAGTTTTAGTTGTTACTCAGCGCCAAGTTGTTATATAGTTTGAACACTTCGAAGTTGTTTTTATAGAAGGTTATAGGGTACAGTGTGTTAATTAATTATCGTACTCGACGTCATCATTGCAAGTATGCAACCAATATCACAGTATTCGTATTGCAATACCAATGGATGCTTGAATGGTTGCATACTTGCAACGATGACGTCGGGTACCATAATTAACACATTGTACATTAATTATACTAAAAGTAGTAATAATTATCAATTTCGCTCCCTATTTAAAGCGTGTGTATATATTGTAGCTTCGGTGATAATGGCCAGAAAAATGCGCGCATATCTGAGTTTATGATGCAAATGGGTGAAACACATTTTATATTAATTAAAGACTTACTTGTGTTGAAATCGTGGTATAACTTCGAATTAAAAACCAATTAGTGATTAAAGTGATAGCACAAACGTATACAGACCAAGAAATGATCACCAAATCGTGCTCGGTGGATTTATCGGAGACGAGTAACATTATTGACATTAAAAAATAATGAACATTTTTTACTAAATACACGAATTGCGTCCCCAATCCTAGTATAATAGGTAAATTGAATAATTTGTAACATTTTTGAGTTATATAATAAATTTTTTGTTGATTGCGAAGATGATTTCGACATTTTCCCCAATTTTCTAGCATTTTTAAGTGACGCCTTTTAATAAAAATCCTAGATTTTGAAAATTTTCTTAACTCGTTAGATATTTGTGCGAAATTGTATTCTAATTCGTACAAGAATACGTGTAAAATAAAAAATGATGTCGCTATATGGCTAATTCCCAAAGAATATAACAAAATTAATTCGTATTTCGTTTTTCTTTTGCTGTTTAATAACATTATATAATTAACCGTTGAGATTATAATTGTTGTCGAGATTTGGAAGTAAAATTTAATTTTTATCTTCTTTTTATCGGTTAATTTTTGATCGATATTGTTTATTTCACAAAGAATTTCTTTTAAGTTATTTCTGTTATAAAAGAAATAAATTACGTTGAAAATGTACGTTGAAGTTATGAGGAATAAGTGTATTAATGATCCAACTTTAACTATAGCCGTTTTATTATAATAATTAGACCATAATAAATTAGCGGTTGATCCATAAAAACATTGAACGTAGATACTGATGAAAATCAAGGGAATTATTAAGTATACAACTTTAATAATCATTTTTGTGTTATTGTTCGTATCAAACCATATTATCGAATAAATTCTTCCAAAAATTAAAACTTTAGAAATGTGTTTGAAGTAAGTTTCTTCGTTATTCCGCATTGTCTACAGTATTATTAACTTTAACAACTCCTTCATTCGAGCTCGATTCATTTTCGTAATAGATCGTTTAAAATAATAATGACAATTACTTAGATATTCTTATATTTTCTTTCTTTTTAATAAGTTGATGTATACAGGGCTAGATTAATTAGTATCTAAGTAATTAAACGAAAGAAAAGTTAATGTCGATTAATGCAAAAAATTAATAGTTATCTTGTCATAACTTAGTCCAATCCTTCAATCTAGTTCTATCAACATTTGCTAATCTAATTAACTAACTGCTAATAATGACGTCACCCATATTTTAGAAGGGAACATCTGATCTCTGTAATTATCAAGGAATAAACCTCGTAAGTTCAGTGACGAAGTTCTCTAGATACTGAAGGGACTCGGTGTCTAGAGTCTAGAGAATCAAGAATATGCAAACAAGCGGTATACAAACAAAGTATGGAACCGGTAATGAGTTTTAAATACCTGTGAGCCAGCATAACCAACAATAGAGACTTGAGGATACAAGTTGACGACCAAACAACTAAAGCAACAATTATCTGGGTATCTACGTAACATAATAAGGAGAAACAAATATGTGAGAATCAAAAGTAAGTTCAAAACATCATGAAAAAGCTTTTAACGACTACTAAAATAAGAACTCTAAGAACCGGTTATGCCGGTTACTCTTTAAGAGCCAGGCAACGAAGAGAAGATATCAGAAGTAGTAAAAATTACAATGTTGTTATATTCAGATCAATACAACGTATTACAGTGTGTCCGTAAAGTCATAGTACACTTTTGAGCTGTATAGTATATATTTGGAAGTTTTTTTTGTTATCAGAATGATCTAGTGGTATATCCACTATCTAGGAATAAAATGAAAATCGTCAAACTCTTCAGTATGGATAGTTTATATTAAATCAGTGGTTCTCAAACTATACCTCATCAAAGAGACGCTGCGAAAAATTCGTAGAAGCTTGATAATTCTAAGATATTTGGCCTAATACTAACTAAACAAAAAATTTTTTCTATTATTTGACCTCGTTTAAAATTAAAATTAACGTGCTCTCTAATCGCGCTATATAATCACAGTAGACACGTCAACTCAGTGGAAGATTTTGCAGACATAAAGTTGATAAATAGTTCAGAACAATGTTGAAAGACGCAAAGAGGTGGATGTTGCGAAATGTCAAGAAGGATCTTGAAGGAGGGCAAGGTTGAGATTAGGAGATATCAATCATCATATTGAGAACAGTTGGGGAAGGAATGTTCCTACAGAGGGATGTTATCGCTACTGTGAAGGAGAAAACGTAACGTTATACGAGGTCATGAATGATGTTGAAGTAGGCCTCGATAGACGTTGCAAAATGGCAGGGTCGTTCTTGGGGGAGGGCAAAGTTAAGAATAAGACATATCAAGGATTATATTGAGAGCAGTTGGAGAAGGAAAGTATATCTCGAGGGGTATTGTCGCTAATATTAATAAAAATTCTTGTAATATTTTTGAGGGTTAGGAACAATGTTAAAAGAGACCTTGGTGGATGTTGCAAAATGTCAAGAAGGATCTTGAAGGAGGGCAAGGCTGAAATTAAGAGATATCAAGGATCATATTGAGAGCAGTTGAGGAAGAAATGGTCCTAATGAGGGATGTAACCTTAGTATTGCTCCCAGGTCTTGTTCTTTTATGTCGGTAGGTGTCGAAAGAGTTTTACCGAAAATTTTGTGTTTTAGACGGCCTCTGGCAACGCAATTACACAGTATATGTTCAGCCGTTTCTGACTCGTCGTTGTAAAGTCGACAAGTTTGATCCTTAGCTTACCCAATATGGAAGAGGTTAATATTTTAGTGGCACATGTCCGGTCAAGAAACCGGAGAGTGTCCTTAGATCCCCTTTGCAGAGGCATAAAACCTCTTTGGTTTTGTTTTACGACGGAGTTATCATGCTCGTCGCTTGTCTGTAACCTGGAAGTTCTTTCCAGAGTAAGGCTACCTTTGAGGCCTCCCAACAAAACATTACTTGTTTTAGGTTTCTTTTTTGTAGTCCACAACCGGGTGGGGGTCCAATGAAGGACGTTTTCGCTGCCTCTTTGGCCAGCTTGTCCGCCTTCCCATTGCGCTCAATGTTTCTGTGACCTGGAACTCACCGTAGAGTAACATCATTGCTCCTAGCGAGTTCTCCCAGGTTGCTGGTACACTCTCTGATCAGTGCGGAGTCACACTTGTAGGTCTGAACTGCCTTTACGGCGTCTGTGAAAATGTTTATGGATACACCTTTCTGTCCTTTTTAGGTTCAAAGCGGTGCAGAAGTTTATAGCAAGTATTTCTGCTTAAAAATGGTTATGTCCGAGCTGAGAGGCAATTTAATCATCCTGTCTGTCGGTATAAGGTTCGTTTTAATTTCAATGAAGTGATTTAGACATGGGCACTTGAGGATTTCGAGGTGTCTTCTAAGATTACCCTGCATCAACTTGAGTGAAGAGCACATTTTCAGTGATACGGCAGTTAAAGCTGCCTCCTTTTGTATATACAATGTCCGCCAAAAAGTCAGCAACACCCGTTTTATTTCTGTTCCATGGCATCTACATTTCTGAAATTTAGTTTATGTGGGAGTTTCATACCGACCTTTAGATCTAAAGTATTTTCAAGATGATGGCCACTTCCGATCCCCCTGAAGTAGATCACAACTTCGTTATTTTAAATAGAATGCTATAGTTTTTATTACACCTTTTAATTATATGCGAAAAAATAAGTTGACTTAGATAAAAGTTATTGGTACCTAGCGCTTTTCGTTTTCGAGTTAATTTGATTTAAAACTTTTCTTGGCAATTTTCACCATGCTCTTTAAAACTCCATATCTCAGCAAACGTTTATTCAAAAATGCTCTAAATTGGCACAATTACTCTTCATATGCTGTCAAATAAATTATCATTTGCTGTATCACAGTATCCTGTACAGGTGGTCAAAAAGTCATTTACCTTATTTCCGCATTCAATGGCAAGAAAGTGAAAATTTTAAATGGTACGCCCCATATTTTATTAGCCCACCAGAAAGGGAATTTGCAGGGAAATGCCGGAAACCGGTTATATTTTGTATTAGGCCATATCTTGACAGTTTTTCGTTTAATTTATTTTTACAATTAACTTTGATTGATAATCTTTTAGTTCACCATCTTTTATTTAACAAAAATATCAAATAGAAGAACAAATAAATGAAAACAAAAATTAAGTTTTATAAAAAATTTAATTCCGTCACAGGTAGGTTAAAAAAATATGGGGCGTACCATTTAAAATTTTCAGCTTTCTTGCCATTGAATATGGAGAAACGACAATTCAATTTCTGAACAGCCTGTATAAGATACTCTGATACAACAAATAACAATCTGTTTGACATCATCTGAGAGTAATCTTACCAAGTTAGAGCTTTCTTGAACAAATATTGGCTGAGATATGACATTTTAAAAGCATGGTAAAATTTACCAAACAAAAACTTAAAATCAAAATAACTCGAAAACGAAAAATGCTTGGTACCAGTAACTTTTATCAAAGTCAACATATTGTTTATATACTTTATGGTGAGGTGGAAGAACAATATACAGGGTGTCTCAGCGAGACCGGTCATTAGACGTTTCTGGGGTTCTGGCGAAAATAAAAATTTGAGAATTCAGACTTAAGTATTATCAATTACGATCTCTTCGACTAAAATATTTTCAGATTTCTTGCACTTCCGGTTATACCGGAAGTCGCCACCTACTTAATTTTTTTAAATGGAACACCCTGTATATATATTTGCATATTTGGATTTGTCTGTTTTCATGGTTTATAAATAAGTTTACTTTTTGCAATTTGATTCGGCCGTTCTCGAGTTATTCGAATTTTTCTAGAAAAATCTGCTCCAGCAGACATTTGTTCAAAAAATCAGAGAACACTCAATTTTTGGGATATCAATTTAGGATTCAGAATATGCTTAAACAACATGATGGAGTATGTTTTGGTGCCGAGAACGGCTGTTTAGAACGTTTGGTCACTTTACTATGGCACGTTAACTTTTCAAAACTAGGAAGTACCATAACTTCATTTTTTTAAATGGCACCCCCCATATTTTATTACTTAGTCGTCTTCGGCGTCTCATTCTATATCTTTTATATCCCATATGTCCCATACCTAACATTAATAGTTTGGGAGATAATTAGGGTTTTTTGAAAAATGCACACATATCATATGGATATTTAGCCTAGTGTGCCATGAAAAACAAGCCTTCTCAATGAGTTCTTGTCAAGGACTCACTTGTTTACCTCACTTGATGCATGTGAGCAAATAATTATCTGTTATGTCCCTTAATATAATAATAATAATAATAAACTGCCTTTATTTCCAGAGTAAAGAGAACAAACAATAATAATAGTAACTATAGTTACTATAATGCAAAATAAAGATAATCAAAAAAGAAAAAAAAAACAATATTTAAAAAGAAAAATAACTTAAATACAAAACAGGTGGAAATCCTAAGGCGAAGTTCAGAATGCGACCATAATATGGCCCGCTTCTGCTCTTCCACTTAACCTTAAAAATAATTGCACTTTTATTCAATCGTAATACATGCCTACTCCTAAAAACTAAAACTATTAATTGATTCTGCATTATAATCTTCATTTCACTTATAATCTATCTTATATATGAGCTAATAAAATAAAAAATAATATAATGAAATAAAACAAAAACAAATTATTCCACTTGCATTAAAATTAGATTGATCCACTACAAAGCAAACAAGAAGTCACTGTCGCTCAAATAAATGCCTAAACAATAACGTTCTGAAAGCACCCTCCCTTTTGGCCCTAATGGTGACGGGGATAGAATTATACAGCTTATAGGCACAGTAGCTAAACGCACGACAAAACAGAGCTGTAATATGAGCAGGCGGATTAACAACATTTTTATTTCTAATATTTATACTGTGTAGATCCCCTCTAAACTGAATCTTTTTACTCAAATAATTAGGCGAGCCAGTTGTGACAACCTTGTGATACAGCACTGAAGCCTGTAGAGTATAACGATTGTGAATATTCAGCCAAGTTAACTCTTTAAGCTTATGAGAGATTCTTTCAAATTTTTTAATTTTGAATATATATCTCATACAAGCGTTCTGCAGTCTTTGCACTCTCAATCTATCCATGGAATCCAAACATGGATAGTAGACAGGAATACAATAATTAAGCAAAGACAGTACAAAACATTCACAAAGCACCTTTTTCATTTTTAAATTAAAAATATCTTTGAAAGAATAGAGTAATTTTAATTTCAAAAAACAAACACTTAATGTTTTAGTAATGTGCTGTTTGTACCTAAAGGCATTATCAACAACTAGCCCAAGATTCCTTGCCTGATCAACAATAGGTATATTGCAACCGTTCAACCTAAGAATCAGATTAGCTTTCAATTTCTCGACTTCCACATTTCTGCCAAACAGAATAACTACACTTTTATCAGGGTTTAATATCAAGGCATGATTCTTTGCAAATTCACTGACATTCACTAAGTCCTTATTAATTTTCCATGCTGCCCCCTCATATTCACGAAACGGAAAGTTGTAGTATAGCTGAGTGTCGTCAGCATACATATGAATTTTACAATAATTGACAGCTTTTGGAAGCATAGATGTGTATAAACAAAACAGCAAAGGACCTAACACCGACCCCTGCGGTACTCCACGCTTCAACTTCAATGGTTCAGAAATTAAGCCATTGACCTGTACACATTGGCATCTGTCTATTAAATACGTCTTAATCAACCTTATAAATTTCTCCCCGCCTCCAATATAGTGAAGCATCGACAGCACAATATCATGGTCAACAACATCGAACGCTTTGCTAAAATCCAACAACACTAAAGCGGTGCACTCTTTACCGTCTTTGGCCTTTAATATATCGTCAGTGACATTTAAAAGTGCAGTTGTGCAACTACGTCCAGGCACAAAACCCGATTGACAGTCTGGTAATATATCATTTGAAATGATATAGTTTTTAAATTGGTAGGAAATAACTTTTTCCAGTACTTTGCTCAAGGTAGGAAGAATAGAAATCGGTCGCAGGTGCTTAAAGTCAGTAGGTTTTTCGATATTAGTACTGAAACGAGTTAAAATCGATAACAATAACGAAAGTAATATTTACACAAATCAAGAAATTCTTAATTTATTTTTTTTGCATGAAAAGCGCGACAAAGTTCGTAGTATGATTCCCAGATCTTCTTTGGCAGCTCGAATTGAGGTGTTGGGACTGGGCTCGAAATAAGCCAAGGTATTCACCTCTTCCGTTGCATTATCTACTACATTTTTTGGTCAGTTTAACACGTGATTAATTCGTCCAAAATGCAAAAAATTTGCTTCTATTCTTCTAAATTTATCTTTTGTCATCGGAGGTAAATGCGGATAATTTTCATTAAACATTCTGCAAGTTCTACTAAGAACTTTGTCGCACTTTTCGTGCACAAAAAATAAATTATGGATTTCTTTATTTGTATAAACATTATTTACGTTATTAATATCCATTTTATCTGGTTTCAGACTCACAAGCATCAAACAACGTAAATCAGACTTTGACGTTTGTCAGTAAGTCATTAAACATTTGTTTTCCATGGCACACTAGGTTAATATCGATATATGTGAGCATTTTTCAAAAAACCCTAATTATTTCTCAAACTATTAATGTTAGGCATAGGACATATAGAGTATAAAAGATGTAAAACGAAACGCCGAAGACGACTAAGTAATAAAATATGGGGGGTGCCATTTAAAAAAATGAAGTTATGATAGTTCCAAATTTCGAAAAGTTAACGTGTCATAGTAAAGTGACCAAACGATCTAGACAGCCGTTCTTGGCACCAAAACATACTCCATCATGTTGTTTAAGCATGTTCTGAATCCTAAATTGATATCTCAAAAATCGAGTGTTCTATGATTTTTTGAACAAATGTCCGCTGGAGCAGATTTTTCTAGAAAAAATCGAATAATTCGCGAACGGCCGAATCAAATTGCAAAAAGTAAAGTTATTTATAAACCTTCAAAACAGACAAATCCAAATATGTAAAAATATACAGGGTGTTCCATTTAAAAAAATAAAGTATGTGGCGACTTCCGGTATAACCGGAAGTGCTAGAAATCTGAAAATATTTTAGACGAAGAGAACGTAATTGATAATACTTAAGTCTGAATTCTCAATTTTTTATTTTGGCCAGAACCACAGAAACGTCTAATGACCGGTCTCGCTGAGACACCTTGTATATTGAACCTCACCATAAGATTGATCAGTTGTTTATTGGAAACCATTTTTAGTTGTTTATTCTTATGTGCTATTGTTTTCGTTTGATTTTAATTCATTAAATTTGTTATTTAAATTTAACTTGATTTCTATTATTTTTCTTAATTTCATTTAACTTTGCTTCCTAAATCCAAGCCGGCGTGACAAGGTTCTGCTTGTCGCATACGCCTTTAGCACGCCCACACAACAAAGTAAGAGCCGCTCCTTACAGTACATTGTGATCAATAAATATTATTATTATTATTATATTTTTTCGCATACAATTAAAAGGTGCAACAAAAACTACAGTATTCCACTTAAAATAACGAAGTTGAGGTCTACTTCCGGGGACCGGAAGTGGCCATCATCTTGAAAATACTTTAGATCTTAAGATCGGTATAAACCGTCCATATAAGCTAAATTTCAGAAACGTTGATGTAATGGAACAGAAATAAAACGGAAATTAAAAAATACTAACCGCTCGATTTGTACCAGTTGTTGTTGTGTTGTCTTATGATTTGTTTTTCGGCAACAAACCAGAGAGACATAGGCGACCATTTGTCTGATTATTGTTACGTACACCCAATGAGCCATTCGTGGTTTAAGACACCAGTTACTTCCGAGGAGCCTGCGGCAGATCCGGTTAGCCATAATTGTCTATGTGGGAGTTCCAGTTTAATTTACTATCTAGTATTACTCAGGTATTTAACTTCTGTTTTGAGGTTTATAGTTCTGCTTTCAATGTAGGGTGCTCTCAATTGTAACTTCCTTCACCGAGTGAAAGGCACTATTTCGATTTTGTTTGGATTGATGCTTCTGCACCAAGCGCTGGTAAGTACTAGGGCTTTCTGCATTAGTTGAGTTATGATTGTGTTATATTTACCTCAGATTGGGATTATCAGGTCATCAGCATACCCCTGAACTCTCCCGTGGGGACATCCTCTTAGCGCCTTAATAGTCAAGGACTCGGTTCCCAGACTGGCAGTGATCTGTCGACTTTTCAATATGGCTATATACCATTTTATTGTCGATGGATGTATATTTTTACGTGGATGTTGCGAAATGTTAAGATGGATGTTGAAGGAGGGCAAGGTTGAGATTAAGTAATATTAACGATGATATTGAGAGCAATTGGGGAAGAAAAGGTCATATTGAGCCAATGTTGAGAAGAGTTAATAACACAATATAATATGAGATCAAGAATGATGTAGATATTGCAAAATGTTAGGAAGGATTTTGAAAGAAGGCAAGGATGGAATTACAGTTGATATTGTGAGGTGCCTTTGAAAATGTTGCAAAGAAATTTGAGAACTAATTTGAAAATTTGTAGACCATTTAATTTAACACACTACAATATTCTTTTTATCTTTACAGCAATATTTACGTCTCTTCCCAACATTTTCTTCTAACTTTAAAAATCGTTATTTAATTTAGTAGATTGGTACATTTAATCATCCAACATAAATGTCTCGGTTGTATTCAGTACTTTAGTGTCACTAACTCACCATTTTATTATTTTTTTGAGATTAAAGAGCTGATGTATATACAAAAATAAAAATAATAAATTAAACATGTGTTGAATTAAATACAACTAAAGTGTTATTATTATTCATTAATGTTCTTGAACTTGAAGAGATTTCAAATTGAATCAGTATCACAACGTAAGTTGTCACTGCTGCCACTATCTAAATAAAATAAAAAATCTATTACAAAAAATTTCTATTTATAACGTTTCTTTTTCCTTACTCTTTGTAATAATGTCCAATCTAAAGCGAAAAACCCATAAGCGGTAAATTGTAGCTTGGTGTTGTATAATTGCAACGAAATTAATTGTAGATGTTTAGCTTGATCGTCAATTTCATTTCTACTCGCCAAATTATTCCAGATATCGTGTATATAGGTTACTGTTTTTTGAGACTACAACAATAATTATTATCAATTAACTTCGAAATTAATTTATAATTATTTTCGTTTTAGATATGTGTACCATCTTACCTCTTTTATCATCGAAGTATACGATATTATTAAATAATTAAGAGATATAACATTCCAGACAGTTACTGAAAAAGACCACCCAACAAGCAAACGGTCATAATCGAGACTTTTATTTATTATAATAGTTCTAATTGCGCAAAGGAAGAAGTAAAAAGACATTATTATGCATATAAAAGACACCGTAATCGCAAAAATTAAGGGATGCACGAAAATATTTGCGCATTCTTTAGCTACGGCTAGCGATTTGTTATGAATAGAAATATATTTTTCAATATAAATCCACAAAAATTTTGTAGTTTGTAATTTTGAAATATTCGATAAATTTTTTAATTCATTTTGCATTATATTTAATTTATGTTTCAACTCATTAAATAATGTATCTATAATGAAAAATGTTGATAAAATGTTGATTATCACAGCAGCGTAACCAGCATTTCCTTCGAGAGTTATTCTTATCGTGCTAAAGTATAATAAAACGTTAATTAACCCAATATAACATATAATTAAAAATATAAAAAGTAATAATCTTGCATTTACGATTTTTGTCGATATAAATGTTCCCTCTATTTTTCCAATGTTACACAGCATTTTCCGTATTTTATTTCGATTTATAAAATAGTAAAATGTAGCGTAAATCGAATAAGAAATAGCACTACCGAGATAAGCAAAATCGTTGATTCTTACGATCGACGTCATGCTGTAGTAGTTTTGGGTTAAAATGTTTTTGAAAGCGACATAAGAAAATCTCCCGATTAATCCCATTGCGAATGCTGTAACAATTGTGTTTATTATTTTTGGTAATATTAATGGATTCTCTTCGGGGATGAAGAAAAATATTCCTGCCAATCTTCCAAGTATAATTATAAAAGGTATTCTTTCTAAATATGGGTTGTTAAAACTTTTTATGTGATCTTTTAAGCTTTTTAAACAATTTTTAAACATTTTTTTGTCGAGTGATGATGTTAAAAGGATCTCGTTGGTATTTGTGTTGAAGGTATAATAATGATAATGGAATTATCGATTTCAATTTCGTTATTAATCGATGCTTATCAGTAGAATTATTAATTAAGTTAGTGGTTCCCAAACTTTTCTTTGTCTGCTTTGCACAAATACCATGTCAAAAATGAATTAAAATCCGTTGATTATCCTTTT
This sequence comes from Onthophagus taurus, assembly GCF_036711975.1. Taxonomy (NCBI): domain Eukaryota; kingdom Metazoa; phylum Arthropoda; class Insecta; order Coleoptera; family Scarabaeidae; genus Onthophagus; species Onthophagus taurus. The sequence goes on along the minus strand of NC_091972.1, from coordinate 39,247,938 downwards.
TTACAATGATTTCTTGAAAACAATCTTATCGAAATTATTGACCTATCCCTCGCCTTAGATGGAGATTAAAAAAACTATCCTGTTCTGGATACCACCAAACAGCAAAAGAAAATGAAAAAATTATCTGATTCGTTATTTGAATTGCGAGATGAACAATGTGTAAAGATGTCACCTCAAGAGAACACGATTGACGGGTAATTAATGAGATCAACGATATCCTCGAAATATCAAAAGAAAAAACTATCTGCCTACCAACAGACACAGTATACATTATACTATACTACCAGAATACTCGTGGTTTCAACACCAAAATTAACGCATTTTTCGCATCAGCTAATGCTTCATATTTCGACATCATCGCACTTAGTGAGACATGGCTCAAAGAAAGAGTTCTTGATCGCGAGCTTTTCCCGAATAAACATGACGTTTTTAGAAGAGAGATTTCTTAATGTGACCAAAAACTGTGCTGTCTCACCAAATATTTTCAAACGCAATGGTGATATTTCTTTCTGATCTACCGATTGTAGTCGATATGTTCGCCGATCATTTTGAAAGTATGTATCTTCTGGTTCCAGATGTCAATGTTAATAGTGCCCATGTTGGTAATGGCTGGGATGGTATCTCTTTCGGCATCTCTGAAGTGAGTCATGATGAGATTATGGAAACTTTTAAAAAATTTTAGGCAAAAACTACGTAAGGTTCAGATGGTATCCCCGCATATATAGCCAAAGACTGTGCTCCTGCATTATTACAGTCTCTGCAGCATATTTTCAATTTAATAATCAAGAATGCGGAGACCTATAGCCATTATAAATATTTTTTCCAATCTTTTTGCGCAAAATCGTGCCAAATCGAAAATCGTGCCCAAATCGTGACACGCAAAATGGAATTTTACACAAACGCCCGTGTATCTGACCAGCAACATGGGTTTTACAAAGGCAAATCCACAGCCACCAACCTACTTAGCTTTACTCAGTACGTGTCGAATGCACTAGATTGTCGAGGATAGGTGGATTGCTTGGACCATGGTTTGTTGTTTGAAAAGTTGGAGAGGATTGGATGTGATCACTTTCTCACACGACTTCTGGTTTCTTATGTACCCGATCGCAGACAATACGTTGAGTTAACTGGTATGAAGTGAAGGCAAATACATGTTACTAGTGGCGTATCCCAGGGATCCTTCCTAGGCCATTTGCTGTTCAACATCTATATAAATGATTTATCTACGATTTTCAATACGAATTCACTGCTATACGCAGACGACCTAAAACTGTTTAGGACTATTCGTTGTGAACAGCATTGTGAATTACTCCAGCTAGATTTAGACTTTATTTGTGGAGTTCTGAGAACAAATTAACTTTAAATACTTCCAAATGCCAGGTAATGACATACAATCAGAAACGTAACATCATACTTTTTGATTATGTGTTTGGAGTGGATCACCTGTCTCGCATCTCAATAGTGAAAGATCTTGGAGTGTGGTTTGCCCTTTAATGAACATATCAACAGAACATCGGCTGATGCCCTTAGAACGCTAGGGTTTATCACAAGAAATAGTTTGGAATGTGGACCCCGTCTTATTTGACACACATTGCCACGAGAAACCGTCAGGCACACCATCGAGAAAGTTCAAAAATAATTCGTTAGGTTAGGTGTTATTATAGGCTATCTCAGAAACAATAAGAGATACGAAAAAAATAGGTACCATGTCTCGGTCTCTTTTTCCGAGACTAATCCAATGCCGCAAAGACCCAATCTCTATCTTCTTTTGTTTTTAAGTTATAGCCGAAAAGTCAAATTTTAGCGATTTCAAGAAATGCTCAAATTTCGTTTATTTTTGAAATTACATAAATGGGATTAATACATTCTACAGGCACTTTTTTGAGTAGAATGTGTTCAACTGTCGTTGAAAAATTTTAAACATAGCTGATAATTTTTGAGATATACCATAAAGTTGTATTTTTTTAAATACAAACTATACTTTATTATGATGTTATTGAAAAGAGCATATTTTTAGCTTTCCAATGATGTATAGCACGCATGATGTATCTGTAGAAAATAAGCGTTATTTTTTAATTCTAAAATATTAAAGATTAAAATAAAAATTTTTAATTATAGTAGGCGAGGAAAACGCTTAATGCTACTTTGTTAGTTACTATAGCAACGTGAGTTTACTTGTCATTTCATTCATGAATTTTACGAAACGAGTTTCTTGTTTAAGAAGTTCGGCATTATCTTTAAATAAAACGATAAAATTAAATATAGAATATATTGGAGTCCGCTTTGAAGATGATACATAAGTCTTCATATCCCCAAACCGTGTTTCAATGGAAAGTCCGCTCCCAGTTTATGATCCCTAATTTTCATCTATCTCACCTAATTTCAAAAGAAAAGATTGCTGATATCAAAAAACTTCTAAATCTTATGTTTGGGGAAAACTGGGAAAATACTACCGAGGATTTCATTCATTGATTCCGAACTGTTTCAACCTTACAACCAGTAAGTTTAGTAGAAGAAGATGACAGTTTGTGACTGTTTAGTTCCTGAAGTTGTTCATATTTAATTATTCATTAATTAATACATTTCTTGTATTTTTAATAAACAAACTTTACTTGCTAACCATTTTTTATTGGTGAACAAAGTCAGGGATAAGATGCTGAGAAATTTAAATTAACTATTCAAAGTTTTTATTCGTTGGTACAAAACCAACTTTATCCTGAATAATGGTACAAAATCAACTTTATTCTATCATATTCGTGCAAAACCATATATTATAGCCACTAGGTAGTATTTATAGTCCGGACCCGCCTACTATAATCAAAATTTTGAACCATGGCGCTTACTATTTTGGAATTGAAAATTAACGATTATTTTCTGCAAAGATACCATACATGCGATACATCATTGGAAAGGTAAAAGTATGCTCTTTTCAGTAACATCATAATCAAGTATAGTTTGTATTTAAAAAAACACAACTTTGTGTTGTATCTCAAAAATCATCAAGTACGACGTATCAACCTCATTTCTCTAATTTGAAAAATAAACGAAATATGAGCATTTTTTGAAATCACGAAAATTTGACTTTTTTGCTATGACTTAAAAACAAAAGAAGATAGAGGTTTGGTGTTTGCGGGATTGGATTAGTCTCGAAAAAAGGGACCAGGACATGGCACCTACTTTTTTCGTATCTCTTATAGCTTCTAAGATAGCCTATAATAACACCCAAATTTGCCCACCCTGTACATCTACTACGACGTTATGGCCTCCAGAATCTTGAGGATCGAAGAAGATTGCTGTCTGCAGGGTTTGTGCGGGATGTTAGATACTGAAGTCTAGCACGTCTCGATTCTCAATCAACAAACAACATCATACTATCAGACAACATTAATTTTCAGAAAAGTTCTATCGATGGTAAAAAGTTTGGTGAAGTTTACCATCAATGGGATGCAATGATATTAATAATTGTTGATAGTTTAAGGGCTCAGCATTCCGTTCGTGCTCGTTGATCCATGATTTTTCGATTACTGAGTGGTATTCGATTCTCATTTTGGGTTGTTTCTGTTTTGGAAATGAAGGATGTTTTATTCTGTATTTTTGTATCAAACACAAAGAGGCATATTTAACCTCTATTTGCTGGAGAAAGAGTTCTGGCCTCTAATAGTAATCACATTGAACTCGAACCAATTCCGATTCAAGCACTTCGGATTAAAAATACTCCCACTACCTTCCAGAAGAATATGAAGTCTTTGCTTTATTAAGACCAGGGAAAAGCTTACCGTCGCAAATATATCGCCCGTCATGCAACGCTGGTTTCAAATTTCTTAGCGGTCATGTGGGGGATGCGATTTTTATACCTTAGGTAGAAGATAGAACGTGATATGATTAGAAAGGATATCTCATTCAAAAATTCAAATTCAACGTGGTATATGTGATAGGAGCAAAGAACTTTCAGAGTTCCTTTTGCGACGAAGTGATCTCGGGGGATCACACGTTCGATGACAACGAGATCTTTCTATGACCTGAAACCTCACTTCCAAAATTTAATGAAACTTAAATCACCACACAATACTTGGTGGACAACAGCCTGCTCTGCAGGCAATATTTGGTCTTTTAAATAATGTCTTGTCTTTTTCCTTTGATTAGTTGACGTATTGTTGCTGTGTCATTGTCACATGCCACGTTATTGGGAAGGTTATGTTTTATTGCTGATTGGCAATATGTCCCCAGTCGAACTAGACTCATCAATACAGAGTTGCTGATGATTGATAGACGTCAAAATATAATGTGGATATGACCTACATACAATAAAATTAAATTTTGTAAACGACCCATAGATTAGCTGTGATGTTGAATTTTATTTAAATTTATCGCTACCAGAAACTTAGTGTAATGTAATGGTAATAGATATGTTTATATTTAGATGATGTGATCTCTGCATCTGTGATGATATGGAATCAGTAAACTCCTTTCTGTTTTTCAGAGGTAACATTTACGCGATCATAACCGAGTGCGGTTTATGTCTATTTAGTAAGCTCTCCTTGGTGTTGGTTCGATTAACAACTTCATAAGATCGGACTTTAAAACATTCTTCCAACAGTCATTGGAACAGCAAATGAACTGAGTTTCAAAAACATCTAACCTGTTTTTGCCTTTACCAACTTTGAATTTCACGTAGTCGTGGTGTTTAATAACCAAGTGTGATTCCTTGATTATTTGGCAATCCATACGTAGTAGGTCTAAATTCACCCGAAGAGTTCTGGGAACATACAAATCATGGAGAATTCAAAACTCCTAACTTATTGGCCATTATTACATTTGAATAGTGTGTATTCGTCGTGTTTTGAAAACGATTTTCTAACTCGACAAGATTTTTCTTTCTGTTGTATTTTGTTATTGTTGGTGTAGCGACTGCTGATGTTTGTATATTTTGTGATATTATTTGGTGTTTGGGTAACGGTTTCTTACATAGTTCTAAATGTTGTTGATTGCAGTCTTCAATATTGCTCAAATTATTTCTGATTGACACCGATTAATGGGAAATTAAAAAAATGGCCTTGGCAACACAATCTCTTTTAACTTATTCTAAATAATATCAAGCTATCTGTTTTTCTGTATAATATAAACTTAAATTAAAATACATACTTACTTCTTTACAAATCGTGATATAACTTCGAATTAATCGCCAAATTGGTATTGGAGGAACTATTGATATGTAAATAGACCAAGCAAATAAAACAAAATCATGTTCAATTTGTTCATCAGTAACGAGTAACATTATTGATGATAAACAATATTGAACGTTCTTCACCAAAAAAGCAAATTCCACTCCCATTGCAAACGTTATAGGTAACGTAAACAAGTTGGTGCACTCTCGTGTTACACGATAAGTTTCGTAGTGATTAACAAGATGATTTTGACATTTTCTCCAATTTTCTAACATTTTCTGTTTTCGTCTTTTTATGTAAATTCTAGCTTTCGAAAACTTTTTCAACTCTTTCGATATATTCATAAAATTATGTTCTAATTCGTATAAAATAATTTCTACGTTAAAAAATAAGTTCGCTAAATGAGAAATTCCCAAGGCGTACACCACAAGTTCTTCCATGTTGGATCCTTTTTTACTATATCGCAAGAATAAATAAGTTGTTGTTGTGATTATAATCATCGCTAATATGAACGTAGAAATTTTGGCTTTTATCTTCTTTTTATCCGATAATTTTTGAGTGATATAGCCGATTTTACCAAGAATTCGTTTCAATTTATTTCTATTGAAAAAGAAATAAATAGCGTTCATGATATATGCTGTTGTTATTAAAAATAAATGGGTTATCGTTCCAAATAAACCAATAGAAGTTTTATTGTAATAATTAGTTATTAAAGAGCTATAAATTGCGCTGTAAATATATTTTAAATAAACACTGATAAGAACCAATGAAATCATTAATTTCAAAATTTTAACCAGTTTTTTCGTATCATTATTGGTATCAAACCATATAATCGAATGTAGCCTTCCCAGAAATATCATTTTAGAGATATGTCTTAAATACGATTCTTCTTTATTTCCCAACATTATTAATTTACTCACTTTATTTTTTTTTCTGACTCTAATTTTTATAAGTACGTTGTATAATACATGTCGTGTACATCTATCTACACTCTTTCACTTTTTGTTATTGAAGTATTCATTTTAGTAAATTAATTCATTGAATAAAACAACAACGTGTTTATCGATTATAACATTCTTAATTGGATCGAATACCAAGTAAAAAGACTATTTATAAATGTGTAGATATCAAAAAAGACATCGATTTAAAATCGTATAAAGAAGTATTTTAAAATCAAAATTGGTATTTGGACGAAATCGGAAGTATTTAATTTCCAGTCTTTTATTGATATTATTCCTGCTTCATGAGATTCACTTAGTGATATTTCAGACTCTCAGAGTTATTCCAAAGTTACCCCAAACTATACAATGTGTCTCAGAGTTATTCTAAAGTAGGTCATTCCAAATATTTCAAATCATCTCGCAGTTACTGAAGAGTAGCTTAGAATTATTCGAAAAACTTTAGACAAATAAGTGCACCTTTGAGTTTCTGCACAGTAACCTAGAATTATTCCAGATTCTCTAGAGCAGCATAAAACTATTTCACACCAAAGTAGCAGGAGGTTTTTGCAAAGCACCTCAGAGCTTCTCCTGATTTAAAATTACTCAAGACTTTTTAGACAAAGCAAAGTATGTGAGAGTTATTCCAAACATTTCTAAATTCCGTATTCCAAATTGTTCAGGTTAATCAAAAGCTTTTTCAAACTCTTCAGAGTAGCTTAGAATTGCTTTAGAGTTGGACTAATTAATTTGAAGTATTTTCCAGAGTAACCCAGGGTTGGTGCAGACTCCTTGCCTAGGTTAGAGTTATTCCAGATTCTCTAGATTAGCTTAAAGTTACTCTAGAGAATCTAGAGTATCTGAGGATTTTTGCAGAGCACCTCAGAGCTTCTTCTAACTGGTTTAAAATTACTCAAGGTTATTCAGACAAAGCAAAGTATGTGAGAGTTATTCCAAACACTTCTAAATTCCTTATTCCAAATTGTTCAGGTTAATCCAAAGCTTTTTCAAGTTCGTCAGAGTAGCTTAGAATTCCTTTAGAGCGGGACTAATTAATTTGAAGCATTTTCCAGAATAACACAGGGTTGGGGCAGACTCATTGACTAGTTTAGAGTTATTCCAGATTCTCTAGAGTAGCTTAAAGTTACTTTAGAAAATCTAGATTATCTGAGGATTTTAGCTGAGCATTTCAGCGCTTCTTCTAACTGATTTAAAATTACTCAACGTTGTTCAGTTTCAGTAAAGTACGTAAGAGTTATTCAAAATACTTCGAAATTCCTTATTTCAAATTGTTCAGGCTAGACCAGATCTTTTTAAGACTTTCTAGAGTAGCTTAGAGTTGTTTTGAAGTGAGACTGATTAATTTAAAGCATTTTTTAGAGTATTCCAGAATTTTTGCAGACGGATAGACTAGCTTGGAATTATTCCAGATTCTCCAGAGCAGCTTAGAACTATTCCATACTCTCCAGAGTAGCTGGAGGTTTTTGCAAAGCAATTTAAAGTTTCTCCTAACTGGTTTAAAATTACTCAAGGCTTTTCAGACAAAGCAAAGTACGTGAGAGTTATTCCAAACACTTCTAAATTTCTTATTCCAAATTGTTCAGGTTAGTCCAAAGCTTTTTCAAACTGTTCAGAGTAGCTTAGAATTGCTTTAGAGCTGGACTAATTAATTTGAAGCATTTTCCAGAGTAACACAGGGTTGGTGCAGACTCATTGACTAGCTTAGAGGTATTCCAGATTCTCTAGAGTAGCTTAAAGTTACTCTAGAAAATCTAGATTATCTGAGGATTTTAGCAAAGCACTTCAGCGCTTCTTCTAATTGATTTAAAATTACCCAACGTTATTCAGTCACAGTAAAGTACGTAAGAGTTATTCAAAATACTTCGAAATTCCTTATTTCAAATTGTTCAGGCTAGACCAGATCTTTTTAAGACTTTCTAGAGTAGCTTAAAGTTGTTTTGAAGTGCGATTGATTAATTTGAAGCACTTTTTAGAGTATTCCAGAGTTTTTGCAGACGGATAGACTAACTTGGAGTTATTCCAGATTGTCCAGAGCAGCATAGAACTATTCCACGCCCTCCAGAGTAGCTGGAGGTTTTTGCGAAGCATTTCAGAGTTTCTCCTTACTGGTTTAAAATTACTTAACACTTTTCAGACAAAAAGTATGTGACAGTTATTCCACACACTTCTAAATTCCTTATTCCAAAATGTTCAGGTTAATCCAAAGCTTTTTCAAACTCTTCAGAGTAGCTTAGAATTGCTTTAGAGTGAGACTAATTATTTGAAGCATTTTCCAGAGTAACCCAAGGTTGGTGCAGACTCATTGACTAGCTTAGAGTTATTCCAAATTCTCTAGAGTAGCTTAAAGTTACTCTAGAGAATCTAGAGTATCTGAGGATTTTTGCAAAGCATCTCAAAACTTCTCCTAACTGGTTTAAAATTACTCAAGGTTATTCAGACAAAGTAAAGTACGTAAGAGTTATTCAAAACACTTCGAAATTCCTTATTTCAAATTGTTCAGGCTAGACTAGAACTTTTTAAGACTTTCTAGAGTAGCTTACAGTTGTTTTGAAGTGGGACTGATTAATTTAAAGCATTTTTTAGAGTATTCCAGAGGTTTTGCAGACGGATAGACTAGCTTGGAGTTATTACAGATTCTTTAGAGTAGCTTAAAGTTACTCTGGAGAATCTAGGGTATCTGAGGATTTTTGCAGAGCACCTCTGAGCTTCTCCTAACTGAATTCTCCTAAATTGCTCAAGGTTATTCAGACAAAATATGTGAGAGTTATTCCAAACACTTCTAAATTCCTTATTCCAAATTGTGCAGGCCATAGACTAAATCTTTTTCAGACTCTCCAAAGTAGCTGAAAATTCATGAAAACATTCAAACATTTTCGAGAGTAACCCAGAGTTACTATAGACTCGTTGGCTAGCTTAGACTTATTCTAGATTCTCCATAGTACTATAGAATTATTCAAATTTTTCCAGATTAGTTTGGGACCTTTGCAGAGTTCCTCCAGGGTAGCTTAAATTTACTTTAGAGTTGGTAATTTCAAGCATTTCAAAGTAACTCAGAGTTACTGCGGACTCAATGGCTAGCTTAGAGTTATTGAAGATTCTCCAGAGTAGATTAGAGTTATTCCAAACTCTCCAAAATAGCTGAGGGTTTTGCAGAATACCTCTGAATTTTTCCTATCTAGTTTAAAGTTAATCAAGACCATTTAGTCAATGCAAAGTAAGTAAAGAGTTATTCTAAACATTTCTAAATTCCTTATTTAAAGTTGTATTGGCTTGACTAGAGCTTTATTAGGCTCTCCAGAGCAGCTTAGAGTAACTTTAGGGTGGGTTTGAGTTATTCGAAGCGTTACAGAGCAACCAAGAGTTATTACAGGCTATATGATAGCTTTAAGTTAAGTTCAAAGCTCAAATTTGAGCAGCTCTTACATTTAATATAGAAACTCAAAGTGACACTAGTGTTATTTCAAATTGTCCATAACAGTTCAGTGTTATTTCAGACTCTTCAAAATAGCTCTGAGTTTCTTCAGAGTAGCTCCAATACTAGATATTCTCCTAAATGATCTAAAGTTACTCTAGATTATCAAGGGACATTCGTGTTGTTCCAAATATTCTAAAATGTTTCACACTAGCCCAGATCTATTTCAGACTCTTCAAAGTAGTTCAGAGTTATTACAGACTCATCAGAGGTTCACGATCAGAGTTAATCAAAATACAAGATGGATCTCTACACGTTATACGGTGTCCGAAGCAATTAAAAGATCGCATTGCAATCGGATAAAATTGTTTTGATAAGTTAATTAGTATTTCATATGATCTAAAACACTGACAAAGTACCTAATCTCTTGATTGTTTTATAATTTTATACAAAATTATGTTACATAAATATTTTGTCGTAATTATCGCGCTAGAAATCGTGTTAATTTAACTCACCTCTAAAATATAAATTCATACCTTTTTAGCAAAATTATTCCAACGATGTATAACACTTCCAAAATAAATCTGAGTCAGACCACACCAAATAAAACTAGTTGCAATTAAAAATACGTTGCTTTTTCCATGTAAAATTAGCATATACGTTGAGAATAATGAAAAATGGAAATTTGATAAAAATAATACAAAGTGCAATATAATTCCAATAATAATAGACGGAGTACATAATAAATTATATTCTTTTAATATCACTTGAATTTGACAATTTTGATCGACGATGTAATTTAAGTTATTAAAATTATTAATATCCATTAATTTTTTATGAATAGTTTCGAATTGATAATTAATTTCTTTTAAAAGGTTAGAAATTATCACATCATTCATGTAAATTACTTCGAACCCCATAATAAAAGCGATTTGGGTTAAAATCGTCCCGTTCGCTATCGATCCGATGACGTGTTCAACAAGAGAAAAGGAATTTATAATTGTTAAAGATCCAATTATTGCAACAATAATTAAAAAGGCGTTTATTCGATTTCTATTTATGTGTAAATTTCCGTTGATTTTGTTTGTTTTCAAATAAATCTCTTTGAATTTTCTTCTTTTAACAAAGTTGTACAAAGGTATTATTATCGTAGCATATCCACCGGTTAAATAAACACCCAAATCGGCTGCTTTAACAATTCCATTCGCGTTTTCGTAAGTTATTTTATAAAAAATTAAAAACACACTTGTTAATGAAGTTATGGATAAGATTAATAATGGGGCATAGATTAATATTGAATAAAATAGTGTTAATTTCGATTCTGGTTGAATTCTAAAAAACGCACAACCTAAAATATTACCGAACCACAATAAAATATTATTGTGTTTAGTGAAATCGTTTTTTAAATTTTTCTTGTTGAAAAACATTGTGAAATTTACCACTCACGTTAACACAATCAATTTTAATGTGACAATGAAAATATATTGCTTCAGCAAATAGTTCATAAGTTATTTATTGGATAAAAAAAAATTAATTTACTGAAAGGTTCTTTTTCGAGGTTTTTTATCAACTTTATGATAAACGATTCGTTCAAATTTAGGTTAAATTAAATAAGAAATAATGATGGAAACTTATTTATTAAACTTACTGTCTTCGTTAACACTTTCTTGGAGTACATAAGCTTAGCCCTAAATTTCTCGTCTTATTTGTTAGTGAGACTAACTCAAAATCCTTGATTTCTGACTCAAACGCTAAAGTATTCTCTGCTGGAATCTTGTATCATACAAGAAATACTTCTATTAGAGTTTTAAGACTATTAGGATGCGTATTGCTTTGTTCGTCAGCCAACTCTAATAAAATCGATGAGTTTAAACCTTCTGTAGCACATACAGGCTGGTCCCTTTTACGTGAGACAAGCGATTATCTCAAAAACAATTCATTTATGTAAATGAAAGTTGTTCTGTACGTCTAACATTTCTTGACCTTGACCTTATTTTCAAGGTTATATGAAGGTCATGATCAATTTTTTAAATGGCACCCTATATAGTTTATTGTAAAATCTGAATCTGTGGATAAAAGTAAAGTAATTAAAAAAAAAAAAAGTTTACTGTGTGGTTTTGCCTGTACAACGGCAAAACATCTTTTGAAAAAAATTGAAACTTCTTCAGAAACAATTAACTAACGTTTATAATCTAGCTAGAACAAATAAGATTTATGAATTTTTAAACATTTCCTACCCACTTCGATACATTGTTTTTAGTTCTTAATTCTTAGAATACTATTTAAGAATGCTCAAGGTCTAAAAGGTTCCGACATTTCTCCGCTTTTGTCAATTTGATAATAGAATAACGCATAAAAAATAAGAGTTCGTGGAACTGCTTATGTCGGCATTTTCAGAATATCGCTTTCAGAGACTTAATTGGTTGAATTGTTTTAAAATGTAACAGGTGAAACTAAATTTATGTGGCTGAAGTTAGATTCACTCGCCAGACACAGATTCGAATATTTACAGTCGATCAAACAAGTAGTGGTCCTAAAATTTTATTTCAAATATGAACTTTTCTCACCACTTGGGAGCGTTTCACTCTAAAATCACGCTAAGTACTTAAGTTGAACCCTCTAGAACCCCCGTATCTAGAGATGGGGATGCTGGAGAAGGGTTTAATTTCTGATAATTTTATAGAGTAATTTTAGGATTTTTTTCTCATCCCCCGGGGGGTGCTTCACTTTGCAACTACGCTAAATAATTAAGTCGAACCCTCTAAAACCCTTGTGCACGATCAGCACCTCCGAATTTAGAGATGGGGATGCAGGGTGAGGGTTAATTTTTGTTAATTTTGTAGGGTAACTTTAGCATTTTTTTCTCATCCCCCGCGGAGTGCTTCACTTTGCAACCACGCTAAATAATTAAGTCGAATCCTCTAGAACCCCCGTGCACGATCAAAACCCCCGAATTTAGAGATGGAGATGCAGGGTGAGGGTTTAATTTTCGTTAATTTTGTAGGGTAACTTTAGAATTTTTTTTCTCATCCCCCGCGGAGTGCTTCACTTTGCAACCATGCTAAATAATTAAGTCGAACCCTCTAGAACCCCCGTGCACGATCAGAACCCCCGAATTTAGAGATGGGGATGCAGGGTGAGGGTTTAATTTTTGTTAATTTTGTAGGGTAACTTTAGGATTTCTTTTCTCATCCCCCGTGGAGTGCTTCACTTTGCAACCACGCTAAATAATTAAGTCGAACCCTCTAGAACCCCCGTGCACGATCAAAACCCCCGAATTTAGAGATGGGGATGCAGGGTGAGGATTTAATTTTTGTTAATTTTGTAGGGTAACTTTAGGATTTTTTTTCTCATCCCCCGTGGTGTGCTTCACTTTGCAACCATGCTAAATAATTAAGTCGAACCCTCTAGAACCCCCGTGCACGATCAGAACCCCCGAATTTAGAGATGGGGATGCAGGGTGAGGGTTTAATTCTTGTTAATTTTGTAGGGTAATTTTAGGATTTGTTTTCTCATCCCCCGTGGAGTGCTTCACTTTGCAACCACGCTAAATAATTAAGTCGAACCCTCTAGAACCCCCGTGCACGATCAAAACCCCCGAATTTAGAGATGGGGATGCAGGGTGAGGGTTTAATTCTTGTTAATTTTGTAGGGTAACTTTAGGATTTTTTTTCTCATCCCCCGTGGAGTGCTTCACTTTGCAACCACGCTAAATAATTAAGTCGAACCCTCTAGAACCCCCGTGCACGATCAAAACCCCCGAATTTAGAGATGGGGATGCAGGGTGAGGGTTTAATTTTCGTTAATTTTGTAGGGTAACTTTAGAATTTTTTTTCTCATCCCCCGCGGAGTGCTTCACTTTGCAACCATGCTAAATAATTAAGTCGAGCCCTCTAGAACCCCCGTGCACGATCAGAACCCCCGAATTTAGAGATGGGGATGCAAGGTGAGGGTTTAATTTTTGTTAATTTTGTAGGGTAACTTTAGGATTTCTTTTCTCATCCCCCGTGGAGTGCTTCACTTTGCAACCACGCTAAATAATTAAGTCGAACCCTCTAGAACCCCCGTGCACGATCAAAACCCCCGAATTTAGAGATGGGGATGCAGGGTGAGGATTTAATTTTTGTTAGTTTTGTAGGGTAACTTTAGGATTTTTTTTCTCATCCCCCGTGGTGTGCATCACTTTGCAATCATGCTAAATAATTAAGTCGAACCCTCTAGAACCCCCGTACACGATCAAAACCCCCGAATTTAGAGATGGGGATGCAGGGTGAGGATTTAATTTTTGTTAATTTTGTAGGGTAACTTTAGGATTTCTTTTCTCATCCCCCGTGGAGTGCTTCACTTTGCAACCACGCTAAATAATTAAGTCGAACCCTCTAGAACCCCCGTGCACGATCAAAACCCCCGAATTTAGAGATGGGGATGCAGGGTGAGGATTTAATTTTTGTTAATTTTGTAGGGTAACTTTAGGATTTTTTTTCTCATCCCCCGTGGTGTGCTTCACTTTGCAATCATGCTAAATAATTAAGTCGAACCCTCTAGAACCCCCGTGCACGATCAAAACCCCCGAATTTAGAGATGGGGATGCAGGGTGAGGATTTAATTTTTGTTAATTTTGTAGGGTAACTTTAGGATTTCTTTTCTCATCCCCCGTGGAGTGCTTCACTTTGCAACCACGCTAAATAATTATGTCGAACCCTCTAGAACCCCCGTGCACGATCAAAACCCCCGAATTTAGAGATGGGGATGCAGGGTGAGGGTTTAATTTTCGTTAATTTTGTAGGGTAACTTTAGAATTTTTTTTCTCATCCCCCGCGGAGTGCTTCACTTTGCAACCACGCTAAATAATTAAGTCGAACCCTCTAGAACCCCCGGGTATGATCAGAACCCCCGAATCTAGAGATGAGGATGCAGGGAGAGCAAAAAAGACACTGCTGATAGGTGGCTATCAGATTCCTGTATTGATGCCTTCGCGTTTGCATATTTGCAAAATTTTGCTGATATATATTATGTTGACACAGTCTCAACACAGTTTATGTTTTCAAACAATACCTCTCTGAAGCTACAAATTTATTCGGAATGCTTCAATAAGTACAGATACATATTAATTCCTTATAATATTAATTTTTCGCATTGGACTTTAATTGTTTTAAGTGTACCTAACCACTTAATATATTTTTTTGATCCAGGTCACACAAATGCCCAATCCAAAATTTTTAAAATGGTAAAAAAGTTTTTTTTACTTTACAACAATTTCAACAATTCTGATAACCAAATTGACGTGGATGAATGGAAAATGGCACCAAACTGTAAAAATCCCAAACAGTTGGATAGTGTAAACTGTGGCGTGTTTGTGACATTCTTTATTAACACCATAGGTGAAAGTGGAATCCATGATTTGTTTTTAAACCATAAAAACTTTGATCCCGAAAATCACAGAATTTTCCTTCAGAATTATTTATTGGAAAAATCTAGTGATATAAGGAAATATTGCCCTTGTTGTGGACTGTACAATGTATCAAAATACATTAACTGTAACCAGTGTCATCGTTGGTACCATTTCTACAATTGTTCCGATATTCCAAAAACCATTTCATTTGATGCTGCCTCCCATCCTTCCTTTCTTTTTAATTGTTTGTTTTGCCGAACATAGTCCCATTCCAATATTAAAAACATATTTTAACTGTTATTAACTTATATTTGTATTTTTCTGTACCAGCAAGAATGTAAACGTTATTTTTCATAGATATATATTCAAAGTGTTACTTTTATTATTTGTTAATATATTAATTTGTTTATTTTATTATTTATTAAGACATCATACATTGTCAATGCTTTTAAATTTTAAATAAATCATTGTTTCAACGTTATGGTTGTTTCATCAATATTTTCTTTTATTTCCTAATAAATTAAAAATAAATCCTTACTTCGCCCTGAGAGTATAACAATACTTTGCAAAAATGTTGTTCGCGCACGGGCTTTGTAGAGGATCCTTCCGAGTTATTTTACGTGGTTGCAGAGTGAAACACTCCACGAAGGATGAGAAAAAAAAATTGTAAAGTTACTCTACAAAATTAACAAAAATTAAACCCTCACCCTGCATCCCCATCTCTAAATTCGGGGGTTCTGATCATGCACGGGGGTTCTAGAGGGTTCGACTTAATTATTTAGCGTGGTTGCAAAGTGAAGCACTCCACGGGGGATGAGAAAAAAAATTCTAAAGTTACCCTACAAAATTAACGAAAATTAAACCTTCACCCTGCATCACCATCTCTAAATTCGGGGGTTGTGATCGTGCACGGGGGTTCTAGAGGGTTCGACTTAATTATTTAGCGTGGTTGCAAAGTGAAGCACTCCACGGGGGATGAGAAAAAAAATCCTAAAGTTACCCTACAAAATTAACAAAAATTAAACCCTCACCCTGCATCCCCATCTCTAAATTCGGGGGTTCTGATCGTGCAGGGGGGTTCTAGAGGGTTCGACTTAATTATTTAGCATGGTTGCAAAGTGAAGCACTCCACGGGGGATGAGAAAAAAAATCCTAAAGTTACCCTACAGAATTAACAAAAATTAAACCCTCACCCTGCATCCCCATCTCTAAATTCGGAGGTGCTGATCGTGCACGAGGGTTTTAGAGGGTTCGACTTAATTATTTAACGTGGTTGCAAAGTGAAGCACTCCACGGGGGATGAGAAAAAAAATCCTAAAGTTACCCTACAAAATTAACAAAAATTAAACCCTCACCCTGCATCCCCATCTCTAAATTCGGGGGTTCTGATCGTGCACGGGGGTTCTAGAGGGTTCGACTTAATTATTTAGCGTAGTTGCAAAGTGAAGCACCCCCCGGGGATGAGAAAAAAATCCTAAAATTACTCTACAAAATTATCAGAAATTAAACCCTCCTCCAGCATCCCCATCTCTAGATACGGGAGTTCTAGAGGGTTCAACTTAAGTACTTAGCGTGATTTTAGAGTGAAACGCTCCCAAGTGGTGAGAAAAGTTCATATTTGAAATAAAATTTTAGGACCACTACTTGTTTGATCGACTGTAAATATTCGAATCTGTGTCTGGCGAGTGAATCTAACTTCAGCCACATACTAAATTTGCATAAAAACTGCTTGGCAACAAATTCTGAATTCATTCCAACGTTTTACATTAAGGCAAAATGTTTAAACTAAGTCATTAAATCATGGATACTCTAAGGGTGGCAGAAAAAGTCGAAATGATTTTTATTTATGGAGAAAGTGGAAGAAGAGTTGCTGATGGTATAGCTTTGTATCGAGAACGTATTCCTGATCAAAATACGCCTTCGAGAAGTACCTTTTACAGAGTTGTGAATGATTTCACTAACACTGGAAATGTGGAATTAAGGGCCGGTTGTACCACCTCCCGATAAGTTTATCCGATAGATAAATTGGCGCACTTAGCCAATGAGAGCGCTTAAAACCGCTGTAACCATGGTAATTATCCGCTAGATAGTTTATCGGGAGGTAGTACAACCGGCCCTTAGAAAAAGAACTTGGCGAGCAACTGTAACTACTTTTACAAACAAAGGACAAATCAATAGACATAACATGCACTAGCTTTAGATCGGGATTATGCTGGGCGATGGATTGGAAGGGGAGGTCCAATTTCCTGACCTGCCAGATCATCTGATTTAACACCTCTTGATTTTTTTTTGGGGGCGTCCTTAAGGATTTTTTTTTTTTTTTGCGCTGAGGAGGAGAAAATGCTTTACGCACCCTGGCCTACAGTTGGCGCTTGTAGATGGTGATGGTGTTGGGAAATACTTCGGCCGAAAGTGTGGGACTCTAGTCCCTAAGTTACCCACTAAAAACTCCCCCTCTTTCCCCAGTTCCGGGACCACTCTTCTGGGTATTTCATCGGAGCATTTCGTGTGCTTGGGGATCCCCCATCCGTCTTCAGTGATTCTTCAGTACTTTAGTGGATCTACTGCACGTCAAATACAGGTACGTAGGCATCGAAGACTCCACGTCGGGTTAAGGTATGTATAACAAAATAAAAACATATGGTTACTTTTACGTTTGCATTTAAGACCGTTAACTTACGGCATCGGAGGGGGGTTCTTCGTCCCATCGGGGTTCCCCCCTCCGGCTTCAGCTGGTAGTTGTAGTAGCGTCGAATAAAGGATCAGAAAAGGCTATTCATCCTATCGGGGAGCCCTCTCTGTACTCAGCTTCGTGTAGATGGACTAGGGCGACATCCATTTCAAGTTTCTTCTGGGTGAGGACCTTCGTCAAAAAGGTAACGATTGTTGTCCAAGTCGCTTCGTCACTAATCATTTTGTTGACTAGCGTGTCGGGTGCTATAGGGCCTACATTTGCCGTCAACTCTTCCCTTTCGGTTTTCCATCTGTGGCAGTGGAACACTGTCTGTTCGGCGTCATCTGTCAGCCCATCCGTATATGGGCAAGCAGGGCTATTTACTTTTCCGATGTTCCAGAGGTATTTACGAAAATATCCTTGCCCCGTTAGGATTTGGGTAATGTAGTAATTGACTTCGCCGTGCTTTCGATCACGCCAAATCTGAATACGCGGGATCAGTCGAGCCGTCCATCTGCCTCGGGTTTCCTCGTCCCATAGCTTCTGCCATTTATCACAGGTATGCATTCTAGCCTGCTTACGCGCTTGTATCGGTTCCACTGCGTCTTTTGTCTCATATACCTCCTTTCTTTCCGCAGCTAGTAGGTCAAAGGGGGGTATGCCAGCGATTACAAGCACCGCAGGTCCTGACACTGTTCTATACGCAGATGTAATCCGCAGGGCACTTCTTCTTTGGACTGATATGAGACGTTTGCGGCTATCCTGCCTTAGATCATCGGTACAGATCTCGCAGCCGTATAACATTATGGTATTTGAGACCTCCATAAGTAATCTGCGCTTGGTCGCAGTCGGTCCGCCAACATTTCCTATTATGCGACTCAGCATTGTTGTAATTTTTGCCGCTCTATCGCAGGCACACCTCACATGATCTCGGAATGTTAGTCTATTGTCGAGCGTTACCCCCAAATATTTCAGGGCTTTCCGACTGACGATTTCGGTCTCTTGAACTTTGAAACCTATCTCCAGTGGTATGCGGCGTCCAGTAAGCAGGATGATTTCCGTTTTATCAGCCGCAAGGGCCAGACCGCGGTCCATCATCCAACAGCTTGTCCTTCTCATTACTCTGTTTATACTTCTCTGAGCCTCGGTTTCGTTCCGTGCCTGGATCACCGCAGCCAAATCGTCCGCGTAGCCCACAAGAAAAACTCCGTCAGGCATCTGCAGCCGCAGAATCCCGTCGTAGAAGACGTTCCACAGCACCGGGCCGAGGACGGACCCCTGCGTCACTCCGCACGTCATCCTCTTTGTTCTTGGGCCTTGTAGGGTATCGTAGGATAGAATCCTATTCGTGAAGTAACTTCCCAGAATCCGCATCAGATAGTCCGGGGTTGCGAAGTTTCGTTCCAAGGCATGGAGGATCTCCTCCCAGCGCGCAGAGTTAAACGCGTTTCTAATGTCTAAGGTGATCAGTACTACGATGGGCCTAGAGTAATGGTTTTTTCGTTGAGCCTCCTTAAAAGTTTGGACTATTTCTTTGACGGCTCCTATGGTCGATCTGCCAATGCGGAAGCCGTGCTGTCTGGTTGCTAGTCCGCCTGCGCTCTCTATTACATTATTCGGGGCGTCCTTAAGGATAAGGTATGTATATTTCTATACTATATTTCTATAAAGCAACATATACAATGCTATCTTATAGGTCGATGTATCAAAAATACACATGGGGTTGGGTTTCCTCGCTTCGTCACTATCAACGGAGTATTTAGGTATTACAATCGTCGAGAGGTAGCCTTTCTCGCGTTTTCTTTCATTGCTGACATTGAGAGCACTGAGGTGTAATGAGATTGAGCACTCAAAATACACATAAGTATCAAGGTTACATAACCTTGCGAATTTAAATTTTCCTTGCGAAATCAAATCCTTATTTGTTTTATCATAGTATACTTTAAAACGCTCTTTATTATGAACTAAAGTTTCTGCCGCGATTTTGTGTGTGTGAATTCTCAAATTTTCATAAAGGTTTTATTTTGATTGCTTTAAAAGCAAGCAACTGGTTCTTAAAAGTGATGATTTATTGTAAATGTTTGTTTTTTTTTACAAAAATATACTTTATCTACTATATTTTGTCTTCTACTTTACTATATTAAATTTAAGAAATGATCGTACAATAAAATGTTTATAAATGATAGCTTATAAATTGTAACCCATAAAATTAGGTGAATGAAAGTTATCTCTTTTCGATTAATGTTATTTATTGATTCCTTTCATGATTTCTAAGAAAAGTCCATCCAAAAATGATTCCTTCACCATGAAATTAGTGACATCCGTTCTTTCACTTTTTATTTTTGTCAGCGCATCTATAATTGAACACAAATCAGAGTTCTTAATGGAAACAGTTAAAATGTACTAAAAAAATACAGGAATTAAAAATACATATTTTTAAAATAAATCCATGAACTATACATTTTTATAAGTTACTTTAGAAACGTCCACAAGCAACTCTATTAAAGCGTGTAATATTGGGTCGCATGGTTCACCCGTCTTTACTTTGATTTGAACAATATGACCGAGGTTAAACCTTTCTTTTAATTCATTTGCCGTATAACATTCATCATGTTTAACTCCCTCCACTCCCATTACTAAGAATCTGAAATGAAATGGTAAATTTTTGCTCGTATTATATTAAATACCTAACGACCAAGAATCGGAAATGTTTGTTACTTGTAACTACTGCCTTCAAACTTTTTAATAAAAGTAAATAACATTAGTTTCTGATTGGTTGGTAATTCGATGTATGTGTCATGAAATATCTGGGCATTATTTAATATAAGTTACTTCGATTCAAATTTACAACCAGTTAGAAACGTTTTTCTGTTTAAAGTTAAACAAACATAATGTCACTATTCAAACTAAAGCAGTTTCAATTATTCTTGATCGCACAGTACATATATCTATCATTACTTATCACAGAGTAATTCATATTCATTCATAGCATGTGACGTAAAAAGTAAAGCTGATTTCAAACGTGCTTTAGTTTCCATTAAGAACATCATTAGTTTTTCTCTGCTTTCTGGATCAAGGCCCGATGTAGGTTCATCGACTATAATAATATCGGGATCTTTTATCAGTGCTATGCAGATATTTAATTTTCTCTTATTCCCTCTGCTGTAAGTACCACATGGCTTATTTTTAAATTTATCTAAATCGCATTTTTCAAGTAATTCATCTATGATTTTCTCGTCAATGAATGGATTTCTTAATTTGCCAAAGTAAGTAAGTAGCTCTTTTCCAGTAAAAGAATATAGTAAAGAATGTTGTTGAGGACAATATCCAATTAATGACTACAAAAAAAAATGAGTAGGTAAGTTATCAGCAATTTCAAGACCTTGACCTTAAAATTATTCAAGGTCAAGAGCGTGAAATAAACGAGAGAGAAAAATCTTAAGAAAAATAAAGGGACCAATCAAGGATGAACCACGAACTGTATCAAAAATACATGAGGAACAACGAGTGTCAGAATATATATATAAAGCTCAAACGGTGAACATGAGCAGGGCATGTTCAGAGAATATCGGATGGAAGAGTACCAAAGAAGATACTAGCAGAACTGCTTAAAGGTTGATGGCCGGTTGGTAAATCCAAAGCATGATGCGGATGACGTTTGGAAGGATGCCAGGAACATGTTAGGAGCTGTAAACTGGAAAAGAGCATCAGAGATCAGTGATGGATGGAAGAGGAAAATTGAGTAGGCTAAGGCTCTTATTGGGCTATAACGCCATTGGATGGATGTACTTTTCATTCTTTTAAGATATATTCCAAATTTTGCATTTAAGTGTTATTATGCACATTATATCAACAATTCTAATCCGAAATCCTACTTTTTATGTCGAAAGAAAAACAGAAGACAACTCAATGCGAATATCAAGAAGATTAAAAACATGTATACTAGTTGACAACAAATAGTCTATGCATTATACCAGTGGTATTCAAACTATGGGTCGCGACCCAAAATGGGGACGCGAAAAGTTTTTTCGGGGTCGCAAGGTGGATGAAATAATTCCAAATAAATTTAGTAGAATACATACACATATATTAGTTTCTAAAACGTATAATTTCATTTTAAATTTTTGATAAATTACTGTAATTTTAAAATCAACAAATTTTGAACGAACTATATACGGTGTGGGAAAAGTCAGTTAACTGCTACTAATAATTTATAGATAATTAGTTAATAATCAGTAATTTATTGTAAATTTAGTCAAATTTAATCCTTTTTATTCATTTAATTTAATAAGTACAAATATTTTAATGCAATTTCATATTTTTTTATTAATATCGGTTAACTGACTTCTCGCACCCTGTATATGGAACGACGTCGCGTACAGCCGACATAAAAGTAGATTGGCCTGTGAAGGTCACTACTGCGCCGAAGTGGGAGTGCGACGGTTAATCGTTAAAGAGAGAGACGGTTCAACCGTTTGCCAGTGCGCATCTGACCTTCACAGGCCAATCTACTTTGGGCCGGCAGTAATTCGTTTTCGGGGAATCACATGACTTGGCAAACAAGTTCAGCGTGGCGCATTTGCGAGTGTAGTTGTTATTTAGCAATAAAATTTCGTGTTTAACTTACAATTAGTACTTGTCATAAACGGACAACTTAACATACAAATTTCAAAATCATGGATAAGTGGCTAAAAACTGGTAAAATAATTGATAAAACAGACAATGGAGAAACAAATATCGAGAAGAGTGCTTCGATTTCGGTTAATTTATCTTCCGACACGGACCAAATACGTGCTGAAGCTTCTGTTTCCTCAGCGTCGACAAATAAAGAAGTAAAAGCAAACAAACGGGTTCGTAAGTTCGATGATGAGTTTATAAAATATGGTTTCGTATGTACTGAAGATGATGAACCAAGGGCTAGATGTGTAATGTGTCTGACAGTGCTGTCAAACGAATCACTGAAACCAAATAAACTGCAGAGACACCTACACACGAAACACCCAGAATCCGTAGGTAAACCCGTTGAATTTTTTCAGAAAAAAGTAGGTCATTTGAAATGTAAACAAAATTTTATGACTACTTTTACCGACGTTAACAAAAAAGCATTGGAGGCTTCATATCGAGTGAGCTATCGTATAGCAAAATCTATCAAACCGTACACAATTGCTGAAGACTTAATTGCTCCAGCAGCCCAAGATATAGCAGCCATTATGTTTGGCGAAAAGAAAATGCAACAAATATCTCAAATACCACTCTCGGATACAACAGTTAGCCGCAGAATATTTGAAATGGCAGAAAATGTGGAAAACGAAATTATAATGAGAATTCGAAAAAGTAAATTTTTTAGTCTTCAATTGGATGAATCTACGGATTGCCAAAATGCTGCACAACCAATTTGTTTTGCAAAATATGAATACAAAAATGAAGTAGTTGACTTTCTTTTTTGCAAGGAACTACAAAGAACTACGGGTGAAGAAATTTTTAAATCGGTAAACTCTTACATCACGGGAAACAACAATATTTCTTGGGAAAATTGTGTGGGTGTGTACAGTGATGGAGCTCGTGCCATGGTTGGAAAACACAGCGGACTTCTAGCCCGAATCAAAGAAGTTTCACCCAATGTAACATGAAAAACATGCCACCGAACTTAATGTCTGTCTTAGATACTGGAGTTAAAATAATAAATTTTATAAAGGCGCGTCCTCTGAACTCAAGGATTTTTGCGCACATATGCAAAAAAATGGGTAGTGAGCATCAGCATCTTCTTTTACATACAGAGGTTCGTTGGCTTTCGAGGGGTAGGGTTCTAACGAGACTATTTGAACTTAAAAAAGAAGTGTTTGTGTTTTTAAATGATAATGATAAAGACAAAAAATTTACAAACTTTTTAACCGATGAAGAATGGCTATGTAGGTTACCTTACTTAAGTGACATTTTTCTCAAATTAAACGAGTTGAATTTAAGTCTTGAAGGTGAACAATTAAATATATTAGTGGCCAATGATAAAATTAAAGCCTTTACAAAAAAAATAGATTTGTGGTGCTCATACTGCAAGGAGAATAATTTTGCAGCATTTCCAACATTAGAATGTTTTGTTATAGAAAACAAGTTCAAAGTTATTTAATCGATTGTTAAAGATATAACATCTCAATTGACAGATTTAAAATGTCAATTTAGTACTTATTTTCCGGAAGATTTTTCTAACTTTGACTGGATTCGAAATCCCTTTCAATGTAAATTACCCATTTCATTTTAGTGAAAAACTAATTGAGTTATCATCTGATGGAGAATTACAATTAATTTTCAAAGAACTTAAATTGAGCAATTTTTGGCTTAAAGTTCGAAATGAATATCCAGAACTGTCTGATGAAGCTCTGAAGGTATTATTACCATTTGCGTCATCTTATATGTGCGAGTTGGGATTTTCCCAATTTCTCTACCTAAAATCGAAATACCGAAACAAAATAGCAATAGAGCCACCTTTAAGACTCAAATTGAGCAAAATAGAGCCAGATATATCAGCACTTGTAAATAAGAAACAGGCTCACAGATCTCATTAAATTTTTTTCTTTTGTATTGATTTTTGATGAAGTTCCTACGTGTACGCCATATTATAATTTTAATAGTTATAAATCGTTAATGTTGATTTTGAACCTAATATTTGTTAACTGCAGAGTTGATATTCTGCTTATTGTAGGTACTTGTTTTAACATAATATATTTGCTATGTATGAAACAAAAAAAATAAAAACAAATTAACATCTTCTTGATATAATAATACCTCTCCCAATTTTTGGAACAACTAGAATTAAATTATTATTTTAAGTTTGGGTCGGCATGTCACCTCTGTGTACCATTTGGGGTCATGCAGCCAAAATGTTTGAATACCACTGCATTATACTGTTGTATCTAAAAACATACATGTTTGTCTTTATAAATTACACCTTCGTCTGGTTGTTCTTGATTTGTTAGTATTTTAAATGATGTAGTTTTACCGGATCCATTAACTCCAATGAAACCACAACATTCTCCTTTGGATACCTCAAAAAGAAAATAATAATACATAACATTATAATGCAAAAAACTTAACTTAAATAAAAATGTTATTACCTCAAATGATTGATCTTTAACAACTTTTATAGGAGCCGATTTGAATATTGATCCTAATATACCGCTTTTGTAGCTTTTTTGTACTCCTTTAGCGCCAAATGTAACATTTTCTTCAGGCTTTCTGAAAATATTTTTCCAATATGTATTTCCACTATCCATTATAATGATTGTAAATAATATAATCACAGCCGATACAGTGCTTATATAAAGATAAAGTGGATATGGTATATAAGCTCTCTCTTCTGTACACTTAACACTTTCTGGATCTAAAACCAACACAAGATTGTAATAGTTTTTAAAATATCAAGAGTTTAAATTTACCGCAGCAAGGTAAAGGTGTATCATAACAGATTATTTCTTTTTGTTCCGGTGTTTTCACATCCCAATTGTGATTGTTGATCATTTTTTGGCAAAAAACGGATAAAGTGTAAGTAAAAACAACATGAGGATCGATTATCGAAAAAATGTAAAGAAATAATTCTAGACCAAAATATTCCTTGAGTACAAACGTCATAGCAACCAGAACCGAATTTAACATATTCAGTATTAATAATACCGCAATTGCATTCGAAACTGATGATTGGAAAAAGCAATAAAGATATGTATGCGGAATCATAGTTATCCCATACAAAATCAGGATACTTACTAAATTCCCTAAAACAATAATCAATTTAAATTCGAGATAAACATGTTTACAAAATGTAATAGTTACAATAACCACTTGTTTGCAGTATCACGAAATTTAAAGTGGAAGCTATTCCCAAAACCATAATCGGTATTATAATAATAATAAGATACAATAGTATATCTATAACGTAATTAAAAAACCAGTAAGGAAGTGAATTTAATTTGTAAATCCTGGATAAGGTTTTTATAAATGAGCTTGTTTCTAATGTCGGCAAAGCAGAAAACATAACGACAGAAAATAAACAAGCGTTCGACAAAAGTATCACCCAAGATATGATGTAATCCGCTAAAAATACGTTCTTGGGTTGATTTCCGTGTTTCGCTGATCTTAAAGGTGTATTCGAAGCAATTATTTCACGATTTTCGTCAGTTAAATATTTTACAAGAACGTTTGTAATTAAATTTAAGGATATAGGAGCTCCATGAATGGGGTGATTTCCATACATGACCATAATTTTTAGAGGTTTCGAGGTTTCATCGCAAATAATCTTGGCCCCCACTATTAGCTTCTGTTTGTATTCTACAATATTATTAAATCCAACGTCGATTACAGCTAAAAAAAAACAAAAATAGTCGTATTAAATTTATTAACAATTTCACATAATTTTTACTTTTCGAAATGTTTTCAACTTTATGTGCTCTTGACGAAGTCGATTCGACTAGACTTGTAAATATGCGTTCTATCTTCGTTCCATCACAATTCGTTTCATAATAGACTTTTGTGATCCCGTATGAATCTAAACTAAGCGGGAGTCTTTTACCATCTTTGCTAAGGTTTCTATATCCGCTGTCGTTCATGGTAAAAGTTAAGACGAAAAATAAATAAAAGAGAATAATCTAAAGAATTAGAAATTGATGCAAAGAATTAGTTAAAAACAAATATTGAGATTAAGGCCATTTTTTATTAAAATCTAATCAATTAAAACCGTGTTTTCCTGGAGTAATATTCATTCAGGAATGATTACGAACAATATGATTACACAGTGCAACAGCAATTCTGGGGGGTAAAAAATTTTAAGTCAGGGTGAAAGTACTAGGTCAATATAGTAAAACCTCCAAAGGGTTTGGCGTTCTCAGCCCAAACTTTTTTTTTATGGCCTTTTATATTTCTTTCATTATTGATGTTTGTTTGCTTAGTTTTTCAGTTATAACTCAAGAATCATTGATGATTTCTCATTTCCTTCTTCAGCAAAGACTAAGGCTTAGCTAAGGCTTAAATAAATGATTTTCATTAATATATCCATGTAAAAAATTAAGTTGGGCTAATTTTATAGACTGAAATTTTCAAAAAATTGTCAAATTTCGAAAAAAAAATTCCCTTTGAAAAATAACATCTTTACTCGAGAGTTCTACGAATTGTAACTATAAAAGAGTATTCTAATATAAGTATATAGTAATATAGTGGTACTATATTAGAGAGAGATAGAACAATATTTATTTGGAATATAAAAATAATAACTATAACAAATACGAATAAATTAAAAAAATACACTGACCGGCAAAAAAAACCGGCCACTAAAATTTAGCCACAATTTCAAAGCAGGGTTTCTCGCGAACCACTAATTCGATTTTGATGATTCTTTTTTTGATTGAAAGGTTGATTCTTCTGTAACAATCCTGCCATAAAAATTTTTATTCGGACATTAATTTGAGCATATATGGGGTGCAAAAATGAGAATAATTTTTTTTCTCGAAATTTTTATTACCCTGTGGGGTGCAGATGCTACAGCAGAGGGTGTTAACTGGAATCAAACGGTAGCCCAATCTTTTCTGAACAGTTTGTTTTTTTATTCACTCTATTATCTCTACTACTAACGAAGATGCAGTGTTTTAGAGCGAACGCCTGTGAAAACAAAACAAACAAGCATAACAAATCTAAGGTGGAGCGCTAGGTAGCGTATGAGAGTTGTTTCGAATAGTAAATTGACGGTTGTTAAAGATGCCGTTGTCAGTAACTGATGTTGCCCGTATTGTTACTTTAATTGAGGATGGCAAAAGTCAGCGGTACGTTGCCTATACGTTGGGTATACCACGAACAACAGTTCAGGATACCTAGAACCGATATGTGGAAACAGGAAATTTTACTAGGCGGCAAGGTTCCGGTAGAAGATGAGTGACAACGGCAGTTGATGACCGATTTATTATTCTAAAAACTCTGAGAAATCGTAGAACGACAGCTGTAGAAACTCGCCATCGTCTTCAAATGGTGCGTGGGGTTGATGTAAGTGAAAGAACCATTCGTCGAAGACTTGCAAAACACAGCGCCTGCTCCAAAGACATCGGCGAGCACCAAATTGAAGAATTTGGGCGCGTACATACAAATTGGGGAATGGAACAATGGAGTAAGGTGCTCTTCACTGACGAGTCCCGATTTTGTCTCCGTTCACCTGATGGTCGAGTATGAGTGTGGAGACGTCGTAATGAAAGCTTTGCGACCTGCACAATTTCGGAAAGAGTACCTTTCCATGGAGGTTCGGTCATGGTATGGGCGGGTATTTCGACGGAAACGCATACAGCGCCCATCTTTGTTGAAAATGTCACGCTAAATGCCCAACGTTATATCCAAGATATTCTGCAAGAAGCTGTCGTGTCCTCCCATTTGATTGTTGATAGTAGACAAAACCACTACTCATCCGTAAAAAGGACTTTCCTCCATTGCTCGATTTCCCAATTCACATGTAAGCGTGCAGATTGAAGACGGGTTCGTCGATATCTTGGAAGCAGCCTCGGTCCTTTGGCAGCCTTCTTGCAGCCAGATTACTTCTAGCAAGTTTTCAGCAAATGGTTCTCTCACTGACATCAACAACGTGCACCATTTGAAGACGACGCCGAGCTTCTATAGCTGTCGTTCTGCGATTGCTTAGAACAATAAAACGGTCATCAGCTACTATTGTCACTCATCTTGTTTTCACAGGCGATCGCTTTAAAATACTGCATCTTCGTTAGTAACAAAGATAATAGAGTGAATAAAAAAAGAAAATACTCAGAAAAGATTGGGCTACTGTTTGATTCCAGGTAGTACCCTCTGCTGTAGCAGTTGCACCCCACAGGGTGTTACAAATTTCGAGAAGAAAAGTTTTTCTCATTTTTCTCAACCCGTATATGTTCAAATTAAAATCAGAATCAAAATTTCTATCGCAGGATTATTATAAAAGAATCAACCTTTCCATTAAAAAAATAATCATCAAAATCGAATGCGCGGTTCGCGAGAAAGCCAGCTTTGAAGTTGTGGCTAATGTATAGTGGCCGGTTTTTTTTGCCGGTCAGTTTACATATATAAAACAAATATAAGATACGTCCAAAAGGGCTATAGACCTGAGTCTTCCTGCCCGAAGACCATTGATTTGATGAAAACTAACAAAAATTAAGGACAAACAAAGTTTATATGTTCATAAACATTGCTTTAGAGTGTCATCGCTATCGCAATCATCGCTGTCATCAGTTTCTAAGCCACACATAATGTCAACTTGTGACTCCATTGCTGACCCTACTGCAACTTCTGAAAATTCCTCATCATCGGGATAATCCATGTCTTCGAACACATGTCTACCCCACCAGCTCAGCGACTGTTTTCCTCTGTATCTGTGATTTGTTTTTTTTATTAAAATGAGTTTGAAAAAAAATCTCATAGATATTACTTAATTTTACATGACATAGCAACTTGATGATAGACTTGTTCATCAGATTCAGTGGCCAATTTTCTGCTGAAGTAGTGCAGATGATGTAAATAGTGAATTTTCAATGTGACGCCAATTTTCGAGAACAATGTTAACATCCTGGCGACAGAAACATCGTAGTTGCTAGAACGATGCTTTCCCAACAAGCCTTCTATTACTTCTTTAATTGCATTCCAAGCATTCAATTGAGCGTTAATCAAAATATTGTTAAATGCGTCACTTTTAATAAGCTTTCGTATATCTGGACCATTTAGTACGCCTAATGGAAAAAATGAATTTATTGCGATAGAAAATCATGAGAAATATGTTTGAAAAAATATGAGTCTCGGTAAATTAATTTCAAACACAAGAAAACTGTATCTCGTTTGGCGACAGTTTTGATGAAACAATTCCAGTTTCTTAACAATTCCAAGTTTAATGTGCAATGGAGGCAGCAATATCTTCTCTTTCGGCACCAGAGGTTTACGAATAATATTGGCCATTTCTAACCTGCTGTGGTTTCTATGATTCCATTCGTGGCATGCATATTGGTTTCCGGTAAACCTTGTGTCCCAATCGCACAAAAAGCACATATATTTTATATAACCGCTTCGAAGGCCGCAAAGCAATGCTACAACTTTTAAATCGTAGCATATGCGCCACATATGTTTAGCGTAGTTAACCATTTTTAAAATATGTTCTAGTGCATCATATGTTTCTTTCGTTTCTGTACTATACGCGATTGGAACTGAAGGTTTTTCATTGGTCTTATGCAGCAAAACCTCTTTCAAGCTGAATTTTGAACAGTCATCTGCTTCATGTTTTATTTCCATTGCGTCCATCAATTTTCCTACATCCGAGCAATATGCAGAGTTTTTTCATCATTCACAACAAATAAATTTTGGAGTGTTGCCTGACGACTTCGATATGCTGTGACTTTCGTACCGGCTGCCAAAAGATTGTTTGATTTCAAAAACGAAACCAGCTGTTCTGATTTATGCTGTATCAATTCCAATTTAGCAATAATGGAATCAAACTGATGTTGATTTATTAAATTAGGCTGATTGGATACAGATGGCTCGGGATCATCACTTGAATCATATGTTGCTGCAAAAGTCGGAGCAGTCACAGAGAATAGAATATCTGGGCTGAAACATTTTGGCACAGGAATGTAGCACGACTGAAGCAATGGTCTTTGGCCACTTGCAACACCAACGTAATTATACGATTTTCTTACAGTTTTTCTTAATGCGGCTTCTTTATTCGCACATGCTTAGCAATTCAATGGATTGTGACCGTCGCCAGGATTAGTCCAAATCATTGGAACACCGAATGGCATAGATTCACGTCTTCTATTTTTCCAATCCATTAGACAATTGTAACAACTTTTACACACTATATTTGACACCCAATTTTTGTTCACTACAACATTTTGGTGGGAGTACATCTTGTATGTTTGAACAAAATATCCACTGAAATTTCCCTTTTTTTCATGTTTTGACACATATTTACCACAGCAATAGCAAAAGCTATTTAAATCTGGCTTACACACTTCCATTTTTCGCGTTAAATTGAATGTTTATGTCCATACAAAATGTGAAATACGTATTGTGGAGCGTATACCACATAAGAATTGTTTTATTATTTTGTTATAATAAAAAATATTCAATTTTAATGATAACGTGTATTTTAGGTTTTCATAGTAATGCTGTTAAACCAAGGACAGTAGAATCTAACAAAATAACTGTCCATGAAAAAAACAAAGATAAATGACTGTTAATTGCCCTATTAACTGTCATTGCGGGGCATGGCTATTTGCCACGCCCTGTTAGCTGTCATTACGGGGCGTGGCAAATGGTGTGACGTATTTGCAGGCAGGTTGTCACAACAATGGATGTGTCAAATGTAGCATGCATTTTTTTTCGAACTCATTTTAATAAAAAAACAAATCACATATACAGAGGAAAACAGTGGCCGAGAGCAATACTTGCGGAAATTTGCTGGTGGAGTAGATTTGTGTTCGAAGACATGGATTATCCTGATGATGCAGAATTTTCAGAAGTTGCAGTACCCAGCCCCGAACAATCACCATCGAAAAGGCCTAGACTCTAGAGCAATGTTTATGAACATATAAACTTTGTTTTTCCTTAATTTTTGTTAATTTTCATCAAATCAATACTCTTCGGGCAGGAAGACTCAGGTCTATAGCCCTTTTGGACTTATCTTATACGTGTTTTATAGATTTTTTTTTTTTTTCAAAATTTGACAATTTTTTCAAGATTTCAATCGATTAAATTAGTCCAACTACATTTTTTACATGGATATATTAATGAAAATTATTTATTTAAGCATTAGCTAAGTCTTAGTCTTTGCTGAAGAAGGAAATGAGAAATCATCAATGATTCTTCAGTTATAAGTTATAACTGAAAAACTAAGCAAACAAACATCAAGATAAGGAAAGAGATATAAAAAGTTATAAAAGAAAAGTTTGGGCTGAGAACGCCAAACCCTTTGGAGGTTTTACTATACTGGCCAAGTACTTTCATCCTAACTTGGAATTTCTCACCCCCCAGATAATGACCCCGAAAATGTTCCACAGTGTTATATTTATAGTATACTGCCAGTGTTGTCAAAAATTTTTGAAATGCTACTGAAAAATCAATTAATCAATTATTTTGAAACTAATAATATTTTTAACAAACAACAATTTGGCTTTAGAAAAGGACTCTCTACGGCACTGGCTATACAAAATTTTATCGAGTATGTGGTCGATGGTTTTGAGGCGTCGCAATACACTGAAGCTAGTTTTTTGGATCTTACCAAAGCTTTTGATTGCGTGTCCCATTCTATTTTAATGCGTAAATTGTACGCTTACAATTGCGCCCCGGACGCTTGCAAGCTTTTGTCATCTTATCTTACAAATAGAAGTCAATTTGTTAAATTTAACTAGGTGATGTCTAACCCTGGGAACATTACAAGTGGTGTTCCTCAGGGGTCAATTTTGGGTCCTATTTTATTCTTAATATATGTAAATGATTTGCCTTTTTTCCTGAGTGGTGGAAGCTCAAGTTCAATCTTGTATGCGGATGACACAAGTTTGCTGACAAAACATGATTCTGACGTTGATGCCAGGGGATTGCAAGATTTAATGTTAAAATCGGCAAGGCATTGGTTTGCAAGTAATCGTCTAACACTGAATGCTGATAAAACAGAAGTAATGACCTTTACACTAAAGCAAACTACTATTAAATCCTATGTAGCGGATAGAGGAGTCAGGTTTTTGGGTGTTCATCTGGATTCCGGGCTTACCTGGAATGTTCATGGTGAGAAATTAGCTTCACGCTTAAGCTCCACTGCCTTTCTGTTGGGTCGTCTGTCTGAGTTTTCCTCTACTCGGGTATTGCGTTCCGCGTATTTTGCGCTTTTTCAGAGCCATCT
Organism: Onthophagus taurus; assembly: GCF_036711975.1. NCBI lineage: Eukaryota > Metazoa > Arthropoda > Insecta > Coleoptera > Scarabaeidae > Onthophagus > Onthophagus taurus. The sequence goes on along the minus strand of NC_091972.1, from coordinate 39,215,446 downwards.
AAGTTATGGGTTACTGGCCTGGGGACATGATCAATAATGGGGACCCGATCAATAAAAGAATATTTGGGATTCAAAGAAGAGCTATTAGAAATATTGCTAACTTGAACTATACTGATGACTGTAGGCCTTCTTTTATCAAATTAAAAATATTAACACTTCCTTCATTATATATTTTGGAATGTTTAAAGCTCACTTTTTTACATCATAGTCAGCACAGGAAAAATAGTGATTTTCACAATTATGGCACTAGGGGGAGGAATGACATTAGACCGGAGGCACTGCGACTGGAGAGGTCGAGAAACGCATATAATTACTATGGAGTGAAGTTCTTCAATGTCTTGCATTGTGGTTATAGAAGCTTACCTTATAAGGCTTTTGTAACCAAAATTAAAAATGTTTTAGTGGGGAAGGCGTATTACTCCATAGATGATTTCTTAAACGATATACAGTCCTTCGATTGATATTTTTATGATGTATTACGACTGTGCCTTTGTTTGCTACTGACCGGACACCGATTTATTACACCGATTATTTTATCAGGGGTTTAATGTAATGTAATGTATTTAGTAATTTATTCTTTCTTATATATGTTTTTATGTTGTATTTCTATTTCGATTGTGACGAATGTATGCCCTCTGGGTTATTAACATAATAAATTATTATTATTATTATCTACAAGATTAAGGAAACGTATAACCAAACTCTTATTGTTGGTGTTTGGATTTAGCAGATCCCGCTATACAAAATCGTTTATGTGATTTTAAAATTTGAGGTTGGTACCGAACATTGGGCCATTTGGCTTAGGAAACAGGAACGAACGAGGTCAAATGCTACAGGACTACTTGAGCTCTGAAAGTTTAATTTGCATCGACACTCACTTAAAGAAACCACCCCATAGGAGGTGCACATAGGAAAGCCCAAACAATAGGGTAAAAAATGAGAACGACATGAGAGATCTACAGCGATGTCAGTGTCTTCAACTCATTTAATATTGGCAGCAACCATAAAGCGAAAATCAGTGTCGACACTAAGCTGGAGAGGCGCAAACTGATAAAGAGCTGTGGTTATCCAACTTTGGCAAAACTAGAGCAAAGGTAACCCGAATATCAGGAAACCATCCAGACGAAGGTGTAATCAACGAAAGCTTTGCGTCGCATATACCTCGACGAACTATCTGCGAAGATCACCAACAGCGTTCAAGAGGCAAACAAAAGAATATCCGCCCGTACCAAATCAAGGGGCAAAAGATTCAGTGCCAATACGATGATCCCCATAGAGGAGCGACGTCAAACAAATAGAGACGCGGATGCATCCACCGCGATAAAACCCTCAACAAGATCATACCGAAAGAAATCCGGAAAGATCTGAGAAACCATATTGAAGAATCAATATGGTTTCTCAACAAGCAATCGCCAACAATACCAACATGCGAATTCAACGATTCAAGATAACTTGAGGAAAAACACATATCTCCAAGATGAAAAACGAACCGAGAGAAATTGTCACAAAAATCGTGAATGTAGTGAAAATCGTCGAGAACTTTTATCGCAAATAATACAGTACGGCGATCCCATCTTAAATATGGGCTCAGAGGAGATACTATAGATTGATAGTGATGAATTGCTTTAAGGAGGATGAGGAACGAAAAAGTACCTGGAAAAGACAGAGTTACAGGCGAAATGCAAGATGAAAGGGAAATCACTGGAGGCATTGCTCATCCTATGGAACAGATGCCTGTAGGAACAGAGGATTCCAACAGCCAGCGTGGAGAAATGCGAAGGTTACCCTGCGGTCCAAAAAAAGGCGATTGCCCAAGAAATTCAAGCAAACGTCGAAAAGTCGAACAAACGGGTTTTCGAAAAGGCTATAGCACGATATATCACCTCCAAATCATGGATATGCTAATCGAGAAGACTTCGTCGAGATATGACCAATACTAGAAGTAATGGACAAGATGAAAACTGATTCACGATACTCTAACCTTGTCCAATAGATTTATATTTTACCAATGCAACACTAACTGGATGAAGATATGCCGACGAAGAAGATCCTACACTATTCATGTTAGCACTGGAGAACATCTTCGAGAAATTACCTTCGGTGGAGACTATCAATATTGAGGACACCTACCTAAATTACCTGAAATTCGTGGATGACATCGTACTGATAAGCAGGGCATAGAAAAGTAGACCACCGAATTAACAAGAAGGATAGTATTGACATGGGCAGCGTTTGGGAAACTCGACATCATCCTCAAAAACCCAGCTGTGTCTATTAACCAGAAAGGGAAAGTGTTCGAATTAATAGGCTAAGGACAAACCAAAAAGAGCCATGGAGAAGGCAATGCAGGGGATCAGTCTCATAGACGGAGTGCGCAATAGAGAGATCAGAAGGCGTACTAAGAAAATGGGTAGATGACATCAGCCATCTCTCTATTTATATAAACTAAAATATAAAATGAAGGTAATTGAAAAAACACTTGATTTAGAAACCACTAATAAACCATTAATAAAGAAAGTAAAAAGAAAAGATACAATTTTCTTTATGAGATCATTTTTAAATCACCGAGATATTTGAATTTTTGTCAACGAATCAAGTGCCTTTTGTTAATTCTATATCTTTATCGATGCTATATGAAAATGAGATAAATTTGAAAATTTTAACATTGATTTAGAATATAAATAAAAAACGGCCTATAAATTGGAAAATATATAGAATTTAATTTAGATTACTATTACTTGTTTACCATGGTTGTCCAAGATGTGATCATAGATCGATGTATTTTCAAATTCTTGTCTGCGATAAGTTTAAATTTATACCAATAATTGCTCTTATTTTCATTTGGTAAAGAACTCAACATATGATCACCTGCTTGTTGTCTGTGCTCATCAGCTTTGATTTTGGCATTGTATATTTCCATACACCTTTATTCAATCAAAGAAAGGTTTATTAGAAAGGTGAATATCATATTTTAAGTGTGTTATCAACGTTTTTTTTTTACGAACATGAATTCTTTTTTAATTTTATTATGGTATGTGACAACAAGAAGTATTGGAGTTTTACACGTTATTTGTTGAACAGATTTTAATAGTTTATGCAGAAGAATTTAATTAACATTATAATTTGATTAAGCTACTATAGCTTCATGGAGCTAGTTGAAAACCCAATCACTAATCAAGCATGATATTGATTGATCTGTTCATGATATTTATTACATCACAAACATTTTCATTTGCTCAATCAATTTTTCATTAAAAGGTTTATAAAGGATTTATCCTTAATGTTCAGTCATTCCTTTCACGTTCAGTCATTGAAAATATCGAGGAATAACTCTTCTCAACACCACCATGGAACTGTTTACGTCAACAATGCGCGATTGGTTGCAAACAGCATAGAAATAACCATATATATACTATCTCCTATATCGCTGACTAAGGCAGCAAAAGAGTGTAAACACTAGAGTGCAGATATATATATATCTGTCTCTGTCGTGCCCCCGTCTACTCAAGAGACATGCGTGAACACGTGGTGAGTACGCTTTTATCTTATTGGACGGTGAATTAAAAATTAATAGCAGCTGATGACCTTGATGTTTATAAAACACCAAATAAATGTTTGACATAAACATAACCTAAAATCTAAATATTTAGTTATGTATATTATAGGTTTCATGTGTATAATAACATAATTATTAACATATTTTAGGACTAAGCAATTTAAAATGTAATTATTATTTGTTAAGAAAGTGAAGAAAATTTGTTAAAAGTAAAATAAAAAAGAAAAAGAGTAGGGGAGATATTTTTGGGGCCTAAAAATTGGTTGAGCAGGTAGAAGGAAAGATCTCAGTGTAATAAAAAAGAATTCAAAGCCCTCCTTTTCTTGAAACATTTTTCTTAAAAATTTAATTAATAATTACATCGATATGATGAACATTTTATGATAGAATATTATGTACATTAAATAGTAAGTACCCTAAGTACATATTTTATATCTTTAATTAATGTAACAACTTCATTAAAGCTCACAAATTATGTTAAAAATTAATAACTATATTTTGGTACACATTTTTAATAATTACTATGTATATATGTATTAATTTAATTTTAAAGAATATAATGTTTAATGAACAACCTACATAAAGTTGATATTTAAAGCAATATTTATTTGATGCATCTACGATAATTTATAATTAAAGTCAATTATCTACAATAATTGCATTTCAAAGCTGCATAAAATACGCGCGAAACACTCCAAACTCTTTAAAATTTACGATTCGCGCAAGCACCTTCGCCACATGGGGGCACGACAAAGACAAAACATATATCATTCCGTCTGCTTTTGATGGAAACGCTCGCCACACATTGCTTAGATAGGGAGTCAGCCATATATATACTATCTCCTATATCGCTGACTCCCTATCTAAGCAATGAGTGGCCATATATAGTCAGCCATATATATACTATCTCCTATATCGCTGACTCCCTATCTAAGCAATGAGTGGCGAGCGTTTCCATCAAAAGCAGACGGAATGATGTATGTTTTGTCTTTGTCGTGCCCCCATATCGTGAAGGTGCTTGCGCGAATCGTAAATTTTAAAGAGTTTGAAGTGTTTCGCGCGTATTTTATGCAGCTTTGAAATGCAATTATTGTAGATAATTGACTTTAATTATAAATTATCGTAGATGCATCAAATAAATTAGAATATATGTACTTTTGTGTGAAATTGACGTTGAATATTGCTTTAAATATCAACTTTATGTAGGTTGTTCATTAAACATTATATTCTTTAAAATTAAATTAATACATATATACATAGCAATTATTAAAAATGTGTACCAAAATATAGTTATTAATTTTTAACATAATTTGTGAGCATACGCCTTTTAATGAAGTTGTTACATTAATTAAAGATATAAAATATGTACTTAGGGTACTTACTATTTAATGTACATAATATTCTATCATAAAATTTTCATCATATCGATGTAATTATTAATTAAATTTTTAAGAAAAATGTTTCAAGAAAAGGAGGGCTTTGAATTCTTTTTTATTACACTGAGATCTTTCCTTCTACCTGCTCAACCAATTTTTAGGCCCCAAAAATATCTCCCCTACTCTTTTTCTTTTTTATTTTACTTTTAACAAATTTTCTTCACTTTCTTAACAAATAATAGTTACATTTTATATTGCTTAGTCCTAAAATATGTTAATAATTATGTTATTATTTATTATACACATGAAACCTATAATATATATAACTAAATATTTAGATTTTAGGTTATGTTTATGTCAAACATTTATTTGGTGTTTTATAAACATCAAGGTCATCAGCTGCTATTAATTTTTAATTTACCGTCCAATAAGATAAAAGCGTACTCACCACGTGTTCACGCATGTCTCTTGAGTAGACGGGGGCACGACAGAGACAGATATATATATATCTGCACTCTAGTGTTTACACTCTTTTGCTGCCTTAGTCAGCGATATAGAAGATAGTATATATATGGAGTCAGCGATATAGGAGATAGTATATATATGGAAATAACAGAAGAACAGATACCAAAGAAATTGTATATATAGAAGCAGTTGTAAACATTAAAACTTGAAGCCAACGCAACACGCGGTTTGTTTACTAACAACCTTTATCGAAACCAGTTGAAACAATGAACGTGCACAGATCGGACCATCGACCGATTATCGCCGAACACTCCCGAATATTATTTTAGCTCCTAGAATAAGATATACAATAAAATAACGAATCCTATTTGCGAATCAATAAATCTTCTAAGTCGTTCTTCTTTCGATTCGTTTTTCTTCATTTTTATTTATATACAGTGTGTCCCCGGATAGGTGAAACGACTCTTATAAAAGGTAATTTTTTTTCGATATTAATTCTTATTTTTTGAGGTTTAGCCCTGCTTGATTAACGATTAATTTTGAACATATTTTTAATTTTTAAAAAACAAGTGAGCCTTGACAGTGAAAGAAAAACTCTTTTTGTGGCAGGTAAAGTATCTTTTCTGTTTACAGTACGTGAAAGTGTTACTAAGAAGTTTTCAGAATGAAAAACTATGGCCATATGCAAATTTTCTTTGAAAAAATCCATATCAAACAATTTTATTTCTAACAAAGACTGCCATGGATAAAACAAAATTGCTTTCCTGTCACTAGTAATCTGTCAAACTGTAATTTAGTAAATTTAAAGTTTAAATTTAAATTAATTTTTTAATGGAATGTTAACATTAGAGGAAAAAGTTTACGTGATTCAGTGTTATGGAATCGGGGAAAAACCGATAAATGTGACTATTGCGTTATTTAGTGAAAAATTTCCAAATATTGGAATTAAAAACTTGTTGGCGTTTAATCAAAAGTTTACTATTTTTTTGTTTTACTATTGACGAAAATAACCAAAAATAGGTTTTATCAAAGTAGGCCGATGATTCCGAAAATTTGCATATGGCCCTAACTTTTCATTCTGAATAAAATTTCTTAGTAATATTTTACCATACTGTAAAGAGAAAAGGCACTTTAATGCACAAGAAGTTTTCGCTTCAGTGTCAACAGACATTTGTCTTTTAAAATTTGAAAATATGTTCTAAATTAGTCTTTAACCAAGCAGGGCTGAACCCCAAAAGATGACAATTAATATCGAAAAAAATTTACATTTTATAAGAGTCGTTTCACCTATCCGGGGACACACTGTATATTTATACATTTAGTATACCACTACTTTTAGTTAGAAATAGAACTTATCAATCAAAATAGTATATGTTGTATCGTTTACCAGGTATGTATATTGTTTCTAGGTCCTCTGATTAATTTAAAAGATTACAAGATTATATTTATTGTGTTTAATACTTTAAAATCTTATTAAAACTTGACAAAGATATAGAAAAAAATTCATTCTACAATTTATAAAATTATTCCGGCAATAGTTTTTCAATTGGTAGTTAGTTTAACAATTAATTTGTCATTGTAATTTTATATATGAAATTAGGATGCTCTTTATTTTGTTTGCAAACAAATGCTCTTGCGTTGGCTTCAAACCGGTATACGGGTGAACATAGGCGATGCGGCTTCTATATAAATATACAATTCCTTTGACAGATACAAGCACAAGTAATAGAAGTAGTAGGGATATACATACAGGATGTTCATTTCAAAACTTTCCACCTCAATTTCTGTAAATCCGGAAGTTTAAAAAGAAAATCGCTGAAATAGGTAAGGAATAAAACCAAGGGGGACAACTTTTTATGCAAAAATTGACTCACTCACTTCAACCCCCCGCCGCCAGAAACCAACCCCTTAAAAATCTTAAATGGAAAGGGGTGTCAAGTGATACCTCATTTTAAAGGTCTTTTAAGATACATGTTAGTATTTATTTTTTTTAAATTGATCGATTCGTTTTCGAAATTTCCCGCTTTAATTAATATTAAAAACTTTAATCACCTTCTTAAAAGCAAGAATAAGTAATCTTTTATTATTAATTTATAAAATTAAATTACCATGTTCGTTTTTATAACGACTTTATTATTTCGGAGCAATCCGAAATATTTAAGAAAACTAAACACGTATAATTATGAATTAAACTAAATTTTATTGAAAGTATTTTACATTAAACCTGTATGAAAATTACTCTTGACTCGAATGGCCAAAAAAAAGGAAAAAAAGAGATGAAATTTTTCTCTTTCTATAAACGAGTTATAGGCAGGCTCACAGTGCGAGAAAAGAATAAAATAAAAGCGCAATTCTAAACATAAGTTTATTTGATTATTACTTAAACAACTTTGTGTTATACACTTAACAAAGTTATTTAAATAAAACAGCAATAATGTTTACAGTTTGCAGGAAAGGATTGAAATTGTATTAATGTATGGATCCCAAAATGAATGTGCTCGACGAACTGCCGCAGTTTTTAATGAAAGACATCCAGATCATGAAGAAATTCACTCAGACTGGGTCCGTTGCCAACATAAAACATAATGAGTCGAGAGTTTTGAATGAAACCGCTCAACTGGAAGTGTTGGGTCATTTCGGTATCAACCCCAATACTTCATTGCGTCAGGTATCTCGTGCAACTGGTATATCCTTGGGTTCTGTTCATAAAGTTGTAAAACTTCACAAATTCCATCCTTATAAATTGAAAATACATCAAGAGCTAACTGAAGACGATTTTGACAGGAGAATACAGTTTTGTGAAGAAGTGACCACTATTATTAATAATAACAACGTTTTTGTGAAAAATATCTGCTTTAGTGGTGAATGCACTTTTTTTTTAAATGGATTTGTAAATAAACATAACTGCAGATATTGGAGTAATGAAAACCCTCATCTGACTGTAGAAGAGCATACACAATATCCTGAAAAAGTTAATGTATGGGCTGGCATTTTGGGAGACCAAGTGATTGGTCCAGTGTTTATCGATGGAAATTTAAACGGCGAAGTGTACTTGGATATGTTAGAAAATACTATCAATCCACTAATTACGGAAGCTCTCGAGAATCAGTTGGATAGAGAAGAAAATGCCTTACTTGATGAGAATGAATTACATTTTCAACAAGACTATGTTCTCCCAGTACGACAGTGGTTAGATAATACGTTTCCAAACAGATGGATCGCCAGATTTGACGCCATTAGACTTTTTTTATGGGGTCATTTAAAGTCTGTTGTATTTACCCCTCAACCTCAAAATTTAGAAGAACTTCGTCAGAGAATTACTGCAGCCTGCCGTGGAATTCAAAGGGAAGTTTTTGAAAATGTGCGCTGTAGTTTTGAACAACGGTTATACCATTGTTTAGCTAATAACGGACAACACTTTGAACAATTATTAAGTTGATTTTCTCTGCAAAAAGTTTTTGTACATAATTAAATAACTGAAAATAAAATAGAACGTTTCAAGCAGTTAAAAGTTGTTTAAGTAATAACCAAATAAACCTAAAAGAAAAGAAAAATGAAACAGAAATCGTTTTTTCTAAGTATCTCTGACAGACGCCAGGCAAGCTAGCCAACGTAGGTATATCATTGTTAAAATAACCTAAATATCAAAGATTACGGATTGCTCCGAAATAATAAAGGTTTAATGGTCGTTGTAAAAACGAACATGGTAATTTAATTTTATAAATTAATAATAAAAGATTACTTATTCTTGCTTTTAAGAAGGTGATTAAAGGTTTTAATATTAATTAAAGCAGGAAATACAAAACAAAGATTTTCGCAAAAATTTCGAAAACGAATCGATCAATTTAAAAAAATAAATACTAACATGTAGTACCTTAAAAGACCTTTAAAATGAGGTATCACTTGACACCCCTTTAGATTTAAGATTTTTAAGGGGTTGGTTTCTGGCGGCGGGGGGTTGAAGTGAGTGAGTCAATTTTTGCATAAAAAGTTGTCCCCCTTGGTTTTATTCTTTACCTATTTCAGCGATTTTCTTTTTAAACTTCCGGATTTACAGAAATTGAGGTGGAAAGTTTTGAAATGAACACCCTGTATAAACACAAGACCAGGAGATTCCATCAGTCAGGCAAGCAGGATACCGAATGAGCAGACATAACGTTAACATAATATGCTACGCGGACGACATGGTACTGATAGCGAACAACGAGGATCGTTGCAAACGTAATAAGTTAAGAACCAATCCGATATAAGATACAAATAGACGATGCAATAATAGGACATGTGATGCGGTTAAAATTTGGGTATTATGATAACGAATAACCAGAATATCGTCGAAGAAACAAGAAGCCAAACTATGAGAGCAGGACAAATGGTAGGGTGCTTGAAAGACACACTCTGGACAAATAAGTATATGAGAACAGAAGCTAAGGTAAACATACATATAAAGCTCTGGAAATACCGGTACTAACGTACGATATCGAAACTAAAACAGAAACGAAAAGAACAAAGCCTAGATGTGATATTGAGAAATAGAGGTCCCAGTAAATCAATCAGGAAAAATCAAAAGAGATGGGCAAAAGGTTGTTTATCCTTGTCTACAGCTTGGCAAATCTATTTTCTATTTCTCTGTTACGTTTCACGGAGTGCGTATCGTATACAGTGCCCAACAAAAGTATTCGTAAATATATTTCACATGGAACATTGAGACAGAAAAGATCTTCCCTGATAAAGCCGAGGTCACTTACGACCGAGGCGCCACAATATGATTACCAGTTTCAGGTTAATATAATCGTAATCACGGAGCCTCGGTGACTTTAGCTTAATTATTTAAAAGGTGATTTAGAAAATGATGAGCAGTTGTAGGTTAGTATAATACACTGTTGGAAATAATTCACGAGCACACCCTGTATAATCTGAACGAGTGTGTCTAGTGCAATAAAATTTGGTATGGAAGTAGTACTAAAGTAGTGTAACTTACTCTTACATGGAGAGCGGCACAACTCTGCTGGGAGGAGAAACATCAATAGCGAGAGTATCCCCCGTGATCTTCGCGTACCGTCGCTACACGACGTGGCATGGAGTCTATAAGTCGCTGTATTGTAGCAAGAGGGATGGCCAACCATGCCACCTCAACTCGCCTCCATAGCTCCTCAACGTTAGCCGAGGAAGCCGGATAACGTAGAAGTCTCCAACCACTCATTTCCCAAACATGTTCGATCGGATTCACATGCGGAAACCGAGCTAGCCATGGAAGCATTCGTATACGGTGCTCTTCCACAAAGGTCTGTACAACACGCCCGATGTGCTGTCGTACGTTGTCGTGCATGTATAGCAGACCTGGGAGCCGCCGAATGTAGGGAAGCACAACGGACCGTAGCACCTCATCTACGTATCGTTGACCCGCCATGGTCTGCTATACACGCAGCAGACGTGTGCGTCCACCATGTGTAATAGTACCCCAAACCATAATGCTCGGTTGTCGGTGGATAGGGCATTCTTGCACGCACTGCTCGAGTAGACGATCACCACGTCTCCGACGAACTAAAATTCGCGCATCACCGGTGCTCAATTCGAATCTTGATTCGTCGGAAAACAAAATGTCCCTCTACTCGGCAACCCTCTAATGCCTAGCGTTGACCCACTCGTGACGTATGCTGCGGTGCTCGGATGTTATTGGAATCCGCTGTTTCGCACGACGCACGCGCTGTGCACTATCTACCAAACGCCGCCGTACAGTTCGCGTAGTGAGTGTGCCTTCCCCTGCCGGTGGCCAAACAGCTCCAAGTTGCCTTGAGGAGGATTCACACGACGCTAAAGCGCTGAGCACAAGAGCGCGATCCTCGTGTGCTGGGGTCACGCAGGGCCCTCCCGGCCGCGGCTGAAGGTACCTATGTCCTACCTCAGACCATTCTTGCCATGCCCGTTGCACTGCCGATAACGACCGGTCGAGACGACGCGCAATTTCACGGAACGATACACCCTCAATGTGCATACCCTCAAACATTCCTCGCTTAAGTAACGCGATCGCCCATCCATTGCGCACAGAGTACGATAACAATGTGGTTCCTCACACCACACTAAAAACGACCGGTATTTTCCATCCATTTCGGTCTCCATAGCGACGGAATGTTCCACTTGGAAGGGCGGCTCAGTCAACAATGCCGCGATGGAACAACTCGAAACTCGATAAATAAACTCGTCTACAGTAAACCTTTGTGCTCCGCAAATATCATGGATTTATCTTCACGCGTTCAGATTATATAGGGTGTGCTCGTGAATTATGTCCAACAGTGTATGTATATTAATCATTATACCTCGGCCAACAAAATATATACAAAACATTTACAACTTCACCTGATATTTATTTCTGAGAAAAGCTGTACTATTAAAACGATCGTCGATATCACGAGTTCGACTATCTCATTTCAACAATTTACTATCCCGAGATAGGTTTGCTAAGCTGTACAGAATGAAAAGAGGCAAGACAAAAGGTAATAGAAATCGAACGAAGAAGTTTAGTTATTTACATTGTAGATCAAAATTGTGTATAAAATTATATACCAACCTGAGGTACACGGCTTCTAACATATTGAGACGGATTTTGTAATTGTTGATGGAGAATTTTTTCTTCCGATCGTCTAACAGTTTCAGAAAGCTTGGTATTTTAGCTTCTTCTTCTGTTAATGTACTGAAGTCCATCATATATTTGTTTGAGTTTATTTGAATTTCTGGTTTTATATTTGCTTCTATATATTTTCTAATGAACGTTTCAATTTCTTTTCTTTGTTCCTTAACTGTGTAGAACAGTTGTATTTGATAACTAACTTTTAATTTTTGCTTTAATAACGCTGGAGTGCCATAGCATTGTAATGAACCGTCTACAAGAATGGCAACACGATCAGCTAGTACTTCTGCCTCTATCATTAAATGAGTGGTGAGTATAATAATGCTGTCTTTTTTATATTTCAAAATTATATCCCAAATCTCTGCTCGACCATTTGAATCGATAGATGCTGTTGGCTCATCTAATATTATAAATTTGGGTTTTCCCAGAATAGCTATTCCAATGGATAATTTACGTTTCGTTCCACTTGATAAATCCAAAACGTTTGCTTTTCGTTTATCATAAAGATTTAGCTCTTTTAAAAGCACCTCTACATTATTTTTTATTTCTTTGTCAGGCAAACCTTTTAACTAAAGTAATATATTATTTTTTTGTATAATTTATGATGTTATTAAGTTTCATTTTTACCTTTCCGAAAAATTCAAGATGTTCTTCAACGGATAACTCGGGAAATAACATATCTTCTTGTGGGCAAACTGATATAAGGTGCCTGTCTTGTAAATTAATATTCTCCATTGATTTCATTGTCACTTTTCCACTCGTTTGCGTCTCTAGTCCTGTCAGTATCGATAGTATTGTAGATTTTCCCGCCCCGTTATTACCGAGAATAACAGTCAAATTATCCTTATAAATCTGCATGTTTAATCTGTTGAGAGCAACTATATCGCCATATGTTTTTGTTATGTCTTTTATCTCCAGCACAACTTCATGACCCTTTTCATGAGAAACTATTGGTTCTAATTCCATATTGATCAAATTATCTTGATTATTCCGACTTCGGAATAAATTTATACAGTTTGAAAGAAAAGTAGAGATTTTATATTTTCCTTGATGATCGCTATCGAAACATATAGTAATTGTTAAATAAAGTATGCCATCTACCAACAACATTATAAAAGTCATTTGCATTGTCATATCATCGGAACTTGCTCGGGGGTATTCAGTAAATCCAACGGGTGATCCTCTAATTTCCGCCACAGATATCACTTGAAATCCATTATATAAACCGATTGTGGGTATTAAAGAGGCTAACAATTTTAATTTAAGAGGCATGATATCCACATTCCCGACTATACTGGAGTAAACAAAATAAACAAGGAACCAAATTGATATACCGGTAATCATTGCTAAAATTGCTGCAGACAAACAAAGACAATAAATCAATGAAGAGATGCAATAAAAACAAATTAAATTACCATCTTTGAAAAAGATGCTCAAAGCAAATATAAAATTAATGGTAGCCGCGCAGTATAAGAATATCAATAAAGAAAGTTGAAGAAATGATACGTATTGAAGTGGAGCGTATTCAGCAGTAAAAAGACGTTTCGTTAATAAAATCGATATTATAACTGTAGATATTAGACATGGAATGCAAGCGTTGAGAAACCATCCTAGCCAATATACCCAAGATTTTAAACCATTTATTGTCATAAGTTGCTAAAACATATTATATTAAAAATTATGAGAAATTTTAATTAATTTGTTAAATTAAATCAAGGTCTAGTATTATTTTATACAGGAGTACGTAAAGTAGCGGATATAGGCGATAAAATCATTATAAACTGTTTATGGAAAAATTCCTGAATGTTTAGACTCATAAAAATAAACCTAATTATTTTAAATAAGTTCCTAAGTGTCAAAAACTGATTTAGTAAGTCCATGTGTGTATTTTAAGCCCTTAAAATCGCCTGGAAGGGATGGAATTCTGCCTATTTTTCTGCAAAAAGGTATAGAAGACCTGCTCTCTGTAATAATATCCCTATATATTATATATACAGGGTGTCTCAGCGAGACCGGTCATTAGACGTTTCAGGGGTTCTGGCGAAAATAAAAATTTGAGAATTCAGACTTAAGTATTATCAATTACGATCTCTTCGTCTAAAATATTTTCAGCTTTCTTGCACTTCCGGTTATACCGGAAGTCGCCACCTACTTTATTTTTTTAAATGGAACATCCTGTATATTTTTACATATTTGGATTTGTCTGTTTTCAGGGTTTATAAATAACTTTGCTTTTTGCAATTTGATTCGGCCGTTCTCGAGTTATTCGAATTTTTCTAGAAAAATCTGCTCCAGCAGACATTTGTTCAAAAAATCAGAGAACACTCGATTTTTGGGATATCAATTTAAGATTCAGAATATGCTTAAACAACATGATGGAGTATGTTTTGTTGTTGAGAACGGCTGTCTAGAACGTTTGGTCACTTTACTATGGCACGTTAACTTTTCAAAATTTGGAAATACCATAACTTCATTTTTTTAAATGGCACTCCCCATATTTTATTACTTACAATTAGTCGTGTTCGGCGTCTCATTTTACATCTTTTATATCCGATAGGAATAGGATATTCCTAACATTAATAGTTTGGGAAATAATTAGGGTTTTTTGAAAAAATGCACACATATTCATATTTAACCTAGTGTGCCATGGAAAACAAGCCTTCTCAATGAGTTCTTGTCAAAGTCTCACTTGTTTACGTCACTTGATGCATGTGAGCAAATAATTATCTGTTATGCCCCTTAATATTAGTACTGAAAAGAGTTAAAATCGATAACAATAACGAAAGTAATATTTACACAAATCAAGAAATTCTTAATTTATTTTTTATGCATAAAAAGCGCGACAAAGTTCGTAGTATGATTCCTAGATCTTCTTTGGCATCTCGAATTGAGGTGTTGGGACTGGGGTGCCATTTAAAAAAATTAAGTTATGGTGCTTCCAAATTTCGAAAAGTTTACGTGTCATAGTAAAGTGACCAAACGATCTAGACAGCCGTTCTTGGCACCAAAACATACTCCATCATGTTGTTTAAGCATGTTCTGAATCCTAAATTGATATCTCAAAAATCGAGTGTTCTATGATTTTTTTCTATGAATAACTTGAGAACGGCCGAATCAAATTGCAAAAAGTTAAGTTATTTATAAACCTTCAAAACAGATAAATCCAAATATGTAAAAATATACAGGGTGTTCCATTAAAAAAAATAAAGTAGGTGGCGACTTCCGGTATAACTGGAAGTGCTAGAAATCTGAAAATATTTTAGACGAAGAGAACGTAATTGATAACGTTATAACGTGTAATTGATAATACTTAAGTACAACTTTAGCTATCTACCTACACTATGGAAGAAAGTAAAGGTGGTCTTCATACCTAAAGATGGTAGGCGTTTAAACGCCGATCCCAAGGCATACATACCAATTAGCATAACTTCATTTCTCTTCAAAGGGATGGAAAAGGTAATTGATCAATACCTTAAGAATGGAGTGCTAGCCATTAATCCAAACAAAATCGAAATAGTCCCTTTCACTCGGAGAAAGAAGCTACAATTAAGAGCACCCTCCATTGAAACCAGAACTATTAACCTCAAAACAGAAGTTAAATACCTAAGGGTATTACTAGACAGTAAATTAAATTCCCATATAGACAAGGTGAGGAAAAAGGCATTATGACTAACCAGATCTGCGGCAGGCTCCTCGGAAGGAACTGAGATCTCAAACCATTGGGAATGGCTCATTGGACCTACGTACTAATAATCAAACCCATAGTCGCCTATGCCTCACCGGTTTGGTGGCCAAAAACAAATCATTAGACAGCACAACAACAGCTGGCACAAATCCAGCGGTTAGCATGTCTTAATATAACGGGTGCAATGAGATCTTGTCCGACGGCTGCTTTTGAAGCTCTACTTGGTCTCACACCACCCCATTTATATATACAAAAGGAGGCAGCTTTAAGTGCTTTATCACTGAAAACAGGTTCTTTACTCTAGTTGATGCAGGGCAACCTCAAAGGACATCTGGAAATCCTCAAGGACCCATGTCTAAATCACTTGATTGAAATTAAAACGGATCTTATACCGACAGAATACAATATCAAGCCGTATAAGGTCGGACGAAGGGTGGGACTCTACTAAACAGAGGAGCCCCAGCCTGGTACACCGATGCTTCAAAGACAGTTAGATCAGAAGTAGGCATGGGCATCAGTGGACCAAATAGCCACATTAAAGTGCCCCTCAGCTTGGACATAACCGTTTTTCAAGCAGAAATTGTTGCTATAAACTTTTGCATCGTTTCGAACCTACAATAGGGACAGAAGGGTGTATCCATAAACATTTTCACAGACAGTCGGGCCGCCCTAAAGGCAATTCAGGCCAACACGTGTGACTCCGCACTGATCAGAGAGTGTACCAGCAACCTGAGAGAACTCCCTAAGGGCAATGACGTAGCTTTATGGTGTGTTCTAGGTCACAGTTACATTGAGGGGAATGAGAAGGCGGACAAGCTGGCCAGAGAGGCAGCGAAAACGCCCTTCATTGGACCCCAACCCGGTTGTGGACTACAAAAAAGCCACCTAAAACAAATAATCAACAGTTGGGAGGCCTCAAAGGTATTAGCCTTACGCTGGAAAGAACTCCCATGTCACAGACAAGCGAAGAGTATGATAACTTCGTCGCAAAACAAAACCAAACAGGGGGAAAAATTCACAAGGAGAATGAACTGTGTTATTAACAATTAAAAAATTATATAAAATAAAAACCAAACAGGTTTTCTGCCTCAGCAAAGGTGATCGATTAAGGACGCTCTCGGGTTACCTGACCGGTCATGCGCCCCTAAAATACCACCGCTTCCAATTTGGACAAGCTGAAAATCAAACTTGTCGGCTTTGCAACGACGAGTCAGAAACGGCTGAACATATACTGTGTAATTGCTTCGCCTAGGCCGTCACAAAATTTTCGGTAAAGCTCTTTTGACACCTACTGACATTAAGGAAAAAGCCCTTGGGGCAATACTAAGGTTCATTAAGGACCTACATTTGCCCAAAACTTTTGGAGGGCTAAAGTTACAATAGATCTTATAGGTCGCGGTAATGAGAGGGACCGCTCCCCTCAGCCCAGCAACGATAATAATAATAAGTCCATGTGTTTACGTATTTGATGAAAAAGATGATCGAGTAAGCATTATTATTTACGTTATACAATATCTTGAGGATTACCGTTCGTCGAGATCACGCCACTAGGAAGATATATCTTTCTCAGCAGAAGTACGTACTGGAAAAGTTTCACATGGAACAGGCCAAATCCGTGTCTATCCCAATAGAATCTAACATGAAAATAACCAAAGAAATGGTTCCATCGACAGACAAACAACGACAAGAAATGAAAAATAGGTCTTACAGAACACTGATTGGAGGTTTGATTTACTTGGCGAATGCAACCCGGCCTGATATTACATTTTCGGCAAGTACGTTAAGTTTTGCTCTGATCCCGGAAAAGAACATTGGTTAATTGCTTAGCGTGTTTTAACTCGGATTGAGTAGAACACATTGATGACCGAAAATCCTATTCAGGTAATGAAATGCAAGAAACAAACGTCAGTTACACTGTTAACTATGGAAACAGAATATGTTGCTCTGTCAGAAGTTAGGCGTGAAATAGTTTACACGAAACGTTTGTTATCACATAAAGGTTTCGAAATTTTTGTGATTAAAATACAGCTTTTCATAAACGAAGTAAACATATATGTTTTCAACATGGCGATTGAATGTGCGCTTTGTTTTAAAAACATACAAAGAAATTCTGATTATATCGCTTGTCGCGGAAATTGTGGTCACAATTACCACCTAGAATGTGTACAAGTGAGTGTCGGAAAGTTCAACACCATGAAAGAAGACGGATCTATTAAAACATGGATCTGCTCTAATTGTACTAAAGATATAACCTCAAACTCGGGTGAGTTGGAAGGAGAAAATCCGCTTTTTCAACAATTTAAGACATACAGTGCTAGCGTAAAGTAACCCCCCCCTGTTTAACTTCTGAACAGATTGAGATATCAATATGAACAAAAAAACGTCAGTTTCTATATTTTATTAGCACAAATATTTTCTTATGGAAAATTTTGCTATCACTTTTAGTTTTTCCGGAAAATGGATCAGCTTTATTTTTTTAAATGGAACACCCAGTATATTATGGTATCTTTCGAAAGAATAAAACAATACGAATTCAACGATACCTCACAATCAAATATCGGTTTATTAGTTTTTTACATAAAAATTAAACAAAATGCGGCCTTTCGCCGGAAAAACCAACGTATCTTCGTTGACTACCTGTCGAGATACAATGAGCCAGATAAATGGTGGACGGTCAGTTAAAGGTCGGTCTACGCTCGGGTTAAGCAGGGTTAAAATCAGCAATTCTTTTAGAATGTTTTTATGAAACAATCAATACAAGAAAAGGATAAAAAGAAAGTTCTTTTTAAAACTTCTAAGAAAAAATTGTCATAACAACAATTTTAAAGTTTGTAGGTACTTTGAAATTTTGTATTTAAGGCAGCATGCAAATATTTTCCTTTATTTCTATCTTTGAATTCTACCCGACCAAGTATAACCAAAGAAAGGCGAGATCAAAACGGCTAGAAGGAGTTTAGAGCACAAAATCGAAGCAATTTTAATATTCGCTCGTGCTGACAGAAATCTACATGAAACAGAGCGACTATTTAAGGAACGATTTCCTGAACATCCAATTAGTCGAAAATATTTAAGAGAACTTGTGAATAAGTTTTTGGAAACTGGAAGCGTCGAAGACCGCAAATAAAATGGTCGTCAGATATTAACAGAAGTAGTTAATGCGCCCATGATGTCGTCTGCTGCTATCGCATCAACGTGTGATGTGTTAAATATTTCCGCGTCGTTGTTGGACGACGTGGAAATACTTAAAGAAGAATAAATATCATCCATTTTAAATAAAAATACTTCATGAATTAACCGAAGATGACCCTGATATAGAAGAACAGAATTTTGTGAGCTAATGACAAATATGGTTGAACGAAATCGATTATACTTGAAACATATTTGTTTCAGTGATGAATGTACTTTCTTTTTGGATGGAAAATTGCACCGGCGTGATGTTAATCCACATGAATATCGTGAAGTTATCACTCAATTTCCCTAGAATGTAAATGTTTTTTTTAAGACTTTTGCAAATTGTACAACAGAATCCTGACGATTTTGAAATGGAATTAGTGTTTCATCAAGACGGAGCACCTCCACATTATGCGCCAATGGTACGAAATTATCTTGATAAAAATTTTAATGGCCAGCAAGATCACCAGATCTGACACCTTTAGATTTCTTTTTATGGGGTTATTTAAAATCCAAGGTATATGAAATTCCATTGGGTAGTATTGAGGATTTAAAACAAAAAATTATTGACGTCTGCCAACATATTGATCATCACATGTTAAGCCGTGTGAGAGAGGAAACACTACAAAGATGGTACCACTGCCTAGAAGTTCAGGGTAATCATATCGAACAATTTACTTAATAGTTTGTTCTTAATAAATAAAAAATTCTTTTATTATTCAATAACAACACTAAGCCAATTTTTCAACCGTTACCTATACTAGCAAAATCTTTAATAAGAAAATTTCATTTCTTATATTGACTTTTTTTCTTTATAAATATTTTTTGATAAAAAACCCAACTTTTATTTCATTTCTAAAAAAAATAAGTAATTGAAGTTGCAATTTTAAATCCGTCTTAACTCGAGCATATACCGACCGTTAACCTACCGTCCACCATTTACCTGGCCGATTGCATTTCGACAGGTAGTCGACGAAGTTACGTTGGTTTTTCCGGCGAAATTCCGCATTTTGTTTAATTTTTATGCGAAAAACTAATAAACCGATATTTGATTGTGAGGTACTGTTGGATTCGTATTGTTTTCATCTTTCGAAAGATACCATAATATACTGGGTGTTCCATTTAAAAAAACAAAGTTGATCTATTTTCCGGAAAAACTAAAAGTGATGGCAAAATTTTCCATCAGAAAATATTTGTGCTGATAAAATATAGAAACTGACGTTTTTTTGTTCATATTGATATCTCAATCTGTTCGGAAGTTAAACAGGGGGGGGGGGAGGGGTTACTTTACGCTAGCACTGTATATCGATAACATGAGAAACGATTTAATTGAATCATTCAAACATGAAATCTCTAAACTTAGAGAAAATAATAAAAACTTAACATCAGAACTAAAACAAATTAAAAAACAACTTGCAATACAAAACGTTAAGTTAAGTACAGAAGAAACACCAATAGATGTCGATGTTTGTATTAATAACACGCATACATCTGGTGCAATAAAAAAACACACCGAACCCGGTAAACAACAACCTCTTCAAGTCATTGACCCGACTAACTACAATAAAATACAACAACAGAAAAAGGAGATGGAGAATTTCTTTAAATATCCAAAATATTCTGAATCTTTAAAAAAATCTGTGCAAAAAATGTTACTGTGCACCAAGAAAATAAAAATGAGATAAATACGTTACAACAAGAAAATGCACCCTTTACAACAGTAATGCGTAAACCAAGAAGGAAGTCAATGTTAAATATAACCCTCGGCACGGCATCTGATATTGAATTAAAAGGAACGCCACAATATGTTAACTTTCACATATGTGGTTTTGAAACTACAACTACTGAAACTGTTATAACAGAATATCTTAGTAAAAATAATATAAAAAACGCTAAATGTTTAAAAATTACATCAAAGAGGCCCGATGAATATTCCTCATTTAAGCTATCAGTACCTATAGAATATCAAAATGAAACAAAAAAACCAACGCTATGGCCATCAGGAGTACGTATAAGTCGTTTTTTAGAAATGATTTACATAACCCAACATAGAAGAACATGATGTATCTATAACAACTACTCCTGCTTTTACTAATTATATTAATACCACAACTACTACCAATGAATCAAACAATCCAATGATTTTCACAGTGATTCATCAGAACATTCAGAGTATTCGGAATAAAATTGATGAACTGCTTGTTTTCGTAGAATCCTTAGATATCACTGTAAATGTAATAACTTTGACTGAACATTGGTTGAAAGCTGATGAAGTAATACTAGTGGATGGTTATAAAGTGGCTTCAACATTTTCAAGGGTAAATAATCAACATGGAGGCAGCTGTATACTAGTACGTAATTATCTCAAGCTGATGAATATAAAAGACAAAAGTAAAGAATTTGTTATTGAATGTAGTGCTATAAAATTAAATGTACAAAAAGTAACGATTATCTGTATATACCGATCACCAAAATCGGATATAGAAGACTTTTTTAACATTTTAGAGGACATACTATTAGAATGTTCACCGCAAACATTGAAAACTAAATTATTATTAACTGGTGATTTAAATATAAATCTAGAAAATAGAAATACTAATACTCTCAGATTGTTAGATATGTTTAACCGACACAATCTTAGACCAACTATCAACAAACCAACACGGATAACTGAATATTCCAGCTCACTTATTGACAATATTTATGTGAACATAGAAAGTTGTAACAGTGAAGTAATCATTTCAACTTTTTCCGATCATACAGCGCAGAAGATATCTTTTCCAATAACAACTATAGATGGCAACACACAAGTAAAAATGCTAAAAAAACGTATATTTAGCAATACAATTCTCTCAGAAATACATGCTGAAATACATATAATTGATGAAAATTTTTTAAGTAGCTATAAAGACACTGACAAGTTAAATGACAAGTTCATAAATGTAATACATAATTGCATAATTAAAAAATCAGAGAAAAAGTTAATTAAAATGAATGTTAAATCGGCTACTAATAAATGGTTAACAAAAGAAATACAAAACAAAACGCGTGTGAAGCGTCAACTATATGAAGGAATGTTAATGGGTAAAATTGATAAAGAATATTACAATATTTACTCCCGACATGTTCGAAACGAAATAGCGATATCAAAAAGAACTGTTTTCACCAATTTTATAGAAACAGCTAAAAATAAAGTAAAGGCTACATGGAATACCATCAATACGCTCAGACAAAATAAGCAATCTGAAGATCTCGATTTATGTGATTTTCAACACAATTACAAAAGTAATGATGAACTGTTGAATGCAATAAATATTTATTTTGCCAATATAGCGGTTGGTAAAATGATTAATCTACAAGTACACAACACTATAAAAACAAATATCGACTTAAAGAGATCATTTGCGTTTTATCTGACTGATCCGTGTGAAGTAAAATCAGTCATAATGTCTTTAAATAATACGTCTGCAGTTGGTTACGACGAAGTTCCGATCTCTGTTCTAAAAGCTTGCGTCGATTATCTTGCTGAACCTTTAAGTAGTATTATAAACCTGTCATTTGGTTCTGCAACTTATCCACACCACCTGAAAAGACCTTAGTAAGGCCATTGTATAAAAAAGGTGACAAATCAGACTTTTCGAATTATAGGCCAATCGCTTTAATACCTAATGTTGCGAAGGTTTTTGAAAAGATAGTACTGATGAGACTTAAAAGCTACATTTACAAAAATCAAATACTGAATGAGTCACAAAATGGCTATATTGAGGGTAGATCTACAACCAGAGCAATTTTTCAGTTGATGGAAAAAATTCTAACTGAAATAAACAATAACGAACTTACCGGTTGCATAATGATGGATCTAACCAAAGCGTTTGATAGTGTTCATCACGACACCCTTGTAATGAAGATGGAAGCAATGGGAATTCGAGGTATTGCGCTAGAGTGGTTCAAATCTTACTTCTCAGACAGGGAACAGTGTGTTATCACTTATGATCAAAAGGGAAATGAACTAGCATCAAAATGGGTACGGGTTCTACAAGGAGTGCCGCAAGGATCGATATTGGGACCGTTTCTATTTCTCTTATACATCAATGATCTTCCTGGAGTAATTGATGATTTACTAATATTATTCGCGGATGACTCTACTACAGTATCAACTGCGAAAACGGAACAACAATTGTCAGCACAAATACAAAATAACCTCAGTTTACTGTATAACTGGTTTTCTAACAACAACCTTCAACTTAATATTGAAAAAACAAACATTATGATGATTGGGAGTGCTGCAGCGACCAACTGTGACATCAATTTGCAATTCAATGGCAAACAACTTACCCGTGCAGAAGAGGTGATGTTCTTGGGTGTTAAAATTGATGTGAATCTTTCATGGAAACAGCATATTAACGATTTAGCTATCAAGATAAATCGGGCGTGCTATGCGTTGAGAACTATTTCGCGGGTAGTTTCAGTGCAAGCGGCTACAAGTGCGTATTACGCATGTGTTTAGTCGCGACTGCGGTATGGTATGGTTCGTGGAATCCATCCACGAGATTCAAAAGCTATCTCAAACAACATCTTTTAGAACGAAACTTGTATTCGATAAATGATTTTTTTTTCTGGAACCATTACAGTAGATTAAATCAGACTGTTTGAATATTATTTGACGTTTTCTGTGCATTTTTGTAAAGATGGAAATAAAGCTTATTATTATTATTATTATTATAGACATCAGTTTTCACTTTGTTCGTGAATTAGTTGATGATAGTTGATACTTCAACCACATATATTTCGTTGCATCTAACATACGTTACTTTATGAACACAGTGAATACTTTTTCTGACAAGGAAACATTTACATTGAGTGGACACATTGGGTAAGAAAGTCGCACACCCAATATCCGCAGAAGATCAGTGTGAGAAGCGAAAGGGTATGGAATACTGTCCTGGGTTCTTACTTTTTCGAGCAAACCTTAACTGGAGAGCAGTTATTCCCACAAGAACAGGTGCGCCACCACACTTCATCAGTTTTTGACACGTGGGAAGTTGTTTAAAATAATTGGTTACCATAGTTACTCATGGTTACTGCTATGTTTATCATGTCAAGCAAATTTGAGGTAGTTAACCTTTAGTAATTTACTTATGTAACCAATATTAATATTGGCTGCTCTATATTCGGGAAAAAATCTTTCATATGCTACCTCATCGCTCATCCATCATATAATGGACTCCCATTAAAAAAAGCGATGATGTCATAGCTCATTTAAAAATGGCAAAAATAAATTAAAATGTACACCAAAAAATTGCAAAAAATTTAATAATGTTTTTATCGGCTATCCAAGAAAATGATTTAATTTTGATTCGGAATCCTCTCTTTATAATATTTACCTTCATTCCTGCTTTTTTCTCAATAATAACGATTCTTAAAACAGCTGGGATCAAGAAAATAAAACTTAAGATTGTTAACAGCGGTAAAATGTGAACAAACATAGTGTTCATGCCATTATCAAACCAATGTGGTGGATGTGGAAATTCTTGAAAGCTCATAGAAATGTTTAAAGGTGACTTGGTAAGCATTTCTAAGTAACATGTATCCAACGCCCATTGGAATATTAGAAATTCACTTTCTAAATATTGCTGTGATCCTAAAACATAAAATAAAGAAAATGCAATAATTACAATTTCTTAGTTTTAATACATTTTATTCCTACCTGCTTCAGGAGCATAAACTAAATCATATCTAAATAATTTGTCGGTTTTCCAGTCGACACCTTCTTTGTAGATTTGTATATCGTATTTTAATCTTGTTGGAATTTCATCCTCAACATCACCAAAATTAATATAAACTACGACCTCATCATCTCCACTGTTTTTATAGTACCTAATAACATCCTTATAGCTATCAAACCCTTTTACACCTTCATTATACAAGTTAACTTTTAATTGAATTTCTCTCGCCAAGTCAGAGGTAAACTTCGTTTGAGGAGAATAGAAGAGTTTGGTATCGACAATATTGATAGCAGTTAATAGTTCAGAATCCGTTGTTTCGTAAGGGGGTCTAGTAGGAGTGTAGTCTTTTTTGAACGAAGAGTGTTTGCTTCGTATAATTGCCACCACAAGAAATATAATGATTGGAAGACAAATCTCCAACAATGTTAATAGGAAGTGCCGTTTTCGTATTTTATAATGCTCCCAGAACATTGTCCGTAATTGCCTTATTGATGAATTCATTTTCATGGCTATTTAAACTAATAATAATTATATTAAATTTTAACTTTTCATACTATTAATATTTAATAGTTAATAAAGTTAAAAAAAGTCAAACCAAACGGTGTTCTATGCCACTTATCACAACGTATTATAACTAACTGCAACTTAACCGCAAATCATTAAAAAAAGGTTATCTCATCTTAGATAAATCATTTTTTTTTAATATTTCGAAACTGCAATGTTTATTACGTTATCTCCTTGCACGTGCAATAAATCTTATGTAATAATTATGTTAGAATGTATTAATTGCTACTCATGTACAAGAAGTTGTTCTTTTCTCTCGGATTACATATAGTTTTCTTTTTAAAGTAATTAATTTTAATAAATCGTAATTAAATTATATTTGTGTTGGGAAACACATTATTATAGTATCATTGATTGGAATGATAACTAGAGTCTATTCTAGAGTATTCTTGTAGAGTATTTTAACCGTGCCAAAAGTCAAGGCCCCTTTGAGATCGACAACTCTTTAAGTTCTATCAGTCGGCTAATATGACTATATGACTATGTAACTCAATATGACAATACATTTTCCATTTAATTGGGTGTGGAGGAACTTTAGATATCTAGGTGTGGACATCTATTGCAGTCACGACCCCACTAGCGAAGTAAAATGTCAAATAAATAAAGCAGCAATTCTATCGGGATGCTTAAAAGATATAATTTGGTCAAACCAACAGATGGCAAAATAAGATGTTATATCCGGTATAGAGCATATCGAGAAGACAAAAATCATACTGACAGTTGCTGAAAAGAACTTAAGCATTATCTTAGACAAAATAAGAAACACTGACATCCGGAAACAGAGCGGGATGCAGGACGATGGGGCCGACAGGGAGCATGGAGATTTGTACAGTCATATAAAAAATAATAATAATAATAAGCGAGCATACGCTACCATGTATTGTACCAAAAAGATGGTGGATAGCTGACAGACCGACAGTTCTAAGAGAAAGAAGAAGAAACAGAATTGTTAAGGATTTACAATTTTTTGCTAATAGGCTTAGTTTATCAACAAAATCTTTTTAAGTAATTGTTACGATACTGTATACAAAGCTGTTGCCATTTATTATTTTACCGTTTAGCTATGCATTTATTATGTATATTATAACCCATTTTTACTATCTCTCACCTATTGGATAACGTTTTTCTAGAAAGTAATTCCAAAATGACTTTTACCAATCTGCATTGAAACTACAAAACTACCATTTTTTAAATTTTGTATATTCTTGTCTTTTCATCCCATATACGGTGGTCCATTTAACGTGAGACAAGCGATTATCTCGAAAACGGTTCATTTTACATAAAAATTTCCGCTCTTTCATGTTTTCTGGCGTAGTTGGTACTTCGCGATAAACATTATCCTATTATCAGGTGATCTGGCAGACCAGGAAATTGGACTTCCCCTTCCAATCCATCGCCCAGTATAATCCCAAACTAAAGCTTCACGTGCAATATGTGAAAAATGTGCTGGTCACCCATCATTTTGCAGCCACATATTTTGTCTTTGTTCCCTGCTCAAATCTACAAATAACGTTGGTAAGACGTCATCTACAAAATTTCGGTATTTCAGCATACCCCATTCAGCATACCATCAATAAAGTATGGTACCGATCAATTTATTACCAATTATGCTACACCAAACATTAACCGACTGTGGGAAGAGTCACCAATTTGTGGGACAATTTAAAAAGAGATTAAAACCAATTTTCGTTACAACGTGACTTGACTTTTTATTTTGTTATAATAATAATAATAAACAAACTTTTTGTATCACTATGGATTTACAATTTTTGTTTAAAAAAGAACTTATTACTATGATTTATTCATTTATGATTTAATTTATAATTGTGGTGGTTGCCACACCGACCAAGGTCGTTGATGTTCTACTTCACGTAACCATCTCGGATTTTCAACGCTCCAATAGTGGATGTTATATCTATTGACTTCTCCTTTATTTGTAAAAGTAGACTCATCCGAGAATAGCACAAAGAAATTAACGTCCAACCGCATTCGTTCTTGTGCCCGTTGACAAAATATTAATCGATTTTCAAAATCACCTCCATAAAGCTGTTGATGTAATGAAATGTGGTATGGGTGATACTTGTTACGCTTTAATATTCTTAAAATGCTGGTCTTCGATATTCCGGCGTCAATTGCAAGTAGTCGAGTGCTAACTTGAGGATTTACGCTAGCTAATACCGCAATTTCCTTTTCTTCCGTAGTTATAGTTACTACAAGTCTTTTTCTTGATTCCACATTTCCAGTGTTAGTGAAATCATTCACAACTTTATAAAATGTACTTCTCGTATTTCGATCAGGAAAACGTTCTCGATACAAAGCTATACTGCCAGCAACTTTTCTGCCACTTTCTCCATAAATAAAAATCGTTTCGACTTTTTCTGCCACACTTAGAGTATCCATAATTTAGTGACTTAGTTTAAACACTTTGCCTTAATGTAAAACGATTCAGAATTTGTTGCCAAGCAGTTTTTATGCAAATTTAGTTTTACCTGTTAAATTTTAAAACAATTCAACCAATTAAGTCTCTGAAAGCGATATTCTGAAAATGCCGACATAAGCAGTTCCACGCACTCATGTTTTTTATGCGTTATTCTATTATCAAATTGACAAAGGCGGAGAAATATCGGTACCTTTTATACCTCTTTCCAAAGGTATTTCCGACGAGCCAGGTCTCCCGATATACCTCTTCTGGATTTTTTTTGTTGAGCATTCTTAAACAGTATTCTAAGAATTAAGAACTAAAGACAATGTATCGAAGGGAGTAGGAAAATCTTTAAAAATTCATAAATCTTATTTGTTTTTGCTAGATTATAAACGTTAGTTAATTAAGGCAAAACCACACAGGAATTTTGTTTTATTTTTTTTGAATTACTTCACATATAAAATAAAATATATGGTGCCCTTTAAAAAATTGGTCGTGACCTTCATATAACCTTGAAAATAAGGTCAAGGTCAAAAATGTTATCGTCATATGGGTTCCCCCTTCGCACAGAACAACTTTAATTTCGTTCATTTTTATGTAAAATGAACCGTTTTCGAGATAATCACGTGTCTCACGATAAATGGACCACCCTGTTTGTATAGTCAGCGTCATAAGGAAGATTTTCAAATTAGACAGGTAACTCCACCTGACTAATTTGAAAACGGTTCGAGATATCGTCATCAGCCAAATCACTTGAGGCAATTGAAAAGTTTTTACTACTATTGGATCTGGGATATAGAATGAGCATTAAAAGGATCAGTAGGGTGTTTACACTTTGTCTGCATTTGAAAAGTTTTTGCAAAACATATTGCAGTGTCCACTCTTGACACCTTTCGCATTGGATATATTGATTTTTCTTATGTTATGGTACTTTTGATAGCGCACTAATTTCTAACTAACACGTTGTTGATCTGCTTGATTTCGCAGATCTTTTCCATGTTCAGGGATAAATTAATAACTTTTTAGTTTGATCAAATATATAATATATGATAAAATAAACAGTAGGTTTTTGGTATAGCACAAAGTCGTGATGCATCAAAGGAAGATTTTGAAGGATCCGAAAGTTCTTATTATGTATATTATTACTCCTATTATTACCCTTATTATTACTCCATTGTTTATTTAAGAAAGAAAACCAATTTTAATGAATAAAATGAAAACAAGATATTAAAATTATTGGTTTAATTAATTTGTATAAGTATTAAAACACTTAATAAATTGATTTTAATTATTAGTTCTTTCTCTTAGATGATCTCTAAAATCGTATGTTAGCAATTTAATGCCAAGAAATCCACCAGATTTGCGGTTATTTACACGTTCTGTTTTATAATAAATCCCAAGTCCGTGTAAAGGACCGGATGATACCACTTCTTGAATATCAAAAAATGGTACGGTAGTCTGTGCAAAATCTGTTTCAAAAGATGAATGTGTGAAGTTTATGAACTGATTATTTTGTATGTTTACAATTGTTGACTTGCTTCCATTCCTTGGTATATCGGCATCGTTAATATCTATTTCATCACTAAAAATTTTCACATAAAAATAATAAAAATAACGAAATGTTAATAAATAACGGGTTTTCCAATAGGAACAGAACAAATTTTTATTAATACGAATGCACCCTTGAATGTTTTTCATGATCTTTCAACACCAAATCGTCTATGAAGACTAATTTCTTTATCATCATGAAGATCACGAACTAACGTTTGGAAATTATTACAAACAGGTATTGCAATTCTGTGTTGGTGGTCACAACTTTAAGAGCGCTTACAGCTTGGCAAATCTGGTAAATTTTTGATGTGAGATAGGGAATCTCATATGATCGAAGATGCCACGCCATTACAAATTAATAGTATTTAATAAGCCTATAATAGAATAGATTTTAGAATTTTAAATATCTTATCATCAATATTTTAAGCAGAAGGCACCTTCAAGAAGAAGTTATTGCTCAAACAATAAAAGAAGCTTTGATATTAGGTTATCTGAGGGATATAATATGGCGAAACAAGTATATGTCCCTAGAAAGGAATGTCCGCATGTATAAGATCTATGTAAGATCTGTTATAACATACGCGATAGAGACAAGAAAATACTACCACAAAAAGAGTCCCCAGAACAGCGGAGATGAAGTGATATGTTACGGTCAGTGTAGATCGTTATCGTCCATGACCAGTGATGGGCGCTGGGCAAATACCCGGCGGGTAGGTATTTATAAAATGGGTACTTACCCCGGCTCAGGGTAAATACCCAAACAGTACATGTAAAAGTGATACAAGTAAAAATATAACAAATTCGGACAAAAATGTAGAGGAACATGATGAAATGGGCGTTGAAGCCGAGGAATTGTCAACGATCGAAGACGTATTATTATCAGGTAACCACTGCTCATTCTTACAGGAATATCGCTCATGAAGATGTTTCTAACTTTCCTGTAGGCTGCCCATGCGAGTATCATCCTTCTGTTTAGTTCGCTTGTTTGATTATTATCTCTCGATACACGAACCTCATGGCCAAGATATATGGCTACGATGCGAACCAACTGAGATGAGTACTTTAAGAACAATAGTGGAAAAGACAAGAAGAGATAGAGTAAGGAACAAAATTGTAAAAGAATTGTGTGGACTCGGAGATGTCATGAGATTTGCTAGGGGAAAAATAAAAAAATTTAATGAGTACTTCCAAAGAATGGAAGAAACCTGATTAAGACAGCAAGAGACCAAAGATTAGCTAAGAGATCCCGGGAGACCAGGAAGTTGGATTTCCAGCTCTAATGAAACACCATGAATGATGCGTAAAAAACAGGTTACAACCTGAATAAAAAAAGAAGAATAATAAGATCTTAAACGAACTACTTAATTTTAAATTGGAAATCAACAATCTCATGGATCTTGGAATCTTGGATTTGATGGAAGTGCAATATGACTAGAAAAGAATCAAACAACAAGAATTAATGAAGCACAAAAACTGAATTTAGTCATTAATATTAGACTGATACTCAATTCAGGACATTCAAAGTTGTTTTTCAAGCATTAAAGAAATCGTTAAATATTTTCGAAGAGTATTACGTAAAGGAGAATGGCCGGTAGTGAAAATATAAACTTTTCCGAAATATATGTACACTTTAAAGCTAATAACACCGGGAATGTGTATAAATTTGTTAGACAGTTAATACAAAGGCACAAATCGCACGTAGCTTTATGCTGAGACGGAACAGGAAAAATAATATGTGATAGTGAAATGAATGACATTTGGAAAAATTATTTCCAAAACCTGTTAAGCATAGAAACTGATTTGGAAATAGACAGCAGTCCGTCACACCAAAGAAAGGATAGTGTCATGGAACCTATATCAATTAGTGAGGTTCAAAACGCAATCACTGCGTCAAAACATGGAAAGGCATCCGGGATTAATGACATACCATCGAAAGTATTCAAGATAGAAGTATTCATTATCACCAATATTGATGTTAGAGCTTGGAACAAGATTTGTCCTAAATTTTGTTGATATTTAGCCCGACTCAGTTGCATACTTCAGCATCAGTTTCATCTCTCCAAGACTATCCGAAATAAGGATTATATCGTCCGTGTAGCGCAAATTACTTAGGTATTGCCATCAATGTTTATACCTTTTTGGGTACAATCCAGTTGTTTAAATGCACTCTCCAGGACTGTGATGAACAATTTGGGTTCAACATTATATTGCCTTGTCTTACCCCACGCCCAATGAGTATTCGGTCAGTACTTTCATGCAATTTTACCGTCATTGTAGCATTCTTGTAAATGTAATAAATAAGTTTGGTGTATCGATAATGGACTCTGCATTCTTGAAGTACTAGCAAAACTGCCATCAACTCAATTTAAATCAAATTTTATAAATACCTCTAAATACCCATCTTGGGTAAATACCTCCGGGTATATATTCAGGGAATTTTCCCTTGAAAATAAATACCCGGGTATGTAACAACACTGTCCATGACTGACATCAAAGAAATAGTCACCTTACTCATGCGATTTAACGTCGTTAAATTCTTTTTAGGAAGTTGAAAGAATGGTGCAAAATTATGGCTAAAGAAACGTTACGTGCACATGTATTTGCAATGCTCATATTCTTAGTTCTTATTGAAAAACCCGATAAATAATTTACATACAGATAGATGTTACGAAAGTCAGTCCAACTGCTTCCTTTTTTGATAATCAAGGAACCACTTTCCAAATTGAAACGAGTTACGCGGACTTGTAATGAAAGAATACCTTCATATTCACGAAATCTCACCCCTGCAAAATAAGGAAAGTTTATTGCGTACATAAAATTATTAAAGACTATTTATTACCTGTCATCACATAATTTTTAAGGTTTACGAATTTAGAATTCATTTTAAAATCAGCCAAATGTATAGATCTTGAGTTAATAGAAACTCTTATATAATCTTGATTGGCAAAGATCATTCGATCGCGAACTTGAAAATTTTCAATTGGCACCCACCTAGATTCGCGAACTGTTAAAAATGGACCTAACGTGGCTTCTTTTATTTGTATGTGTATAATATCGTTTTGATTTTGAAATCGTGCACCTACAATTATTCTAGAAAACAACAAGAAAATGTTAATTTAAAAATAATTTGAACTTTTTTAACCAACCTATTTTTTAAAATGTTTGAGACAACTGCTCTAAGACTTATGTGGTTTTTCGAAGTTCTTTTATAAGTCACAGTGCACACACAATAAGAACAATCTTTATGTTTAGTAAACGTTTTTTCTCCTTTTTCGCAACGCTGATTTTTATCACCATACATTTTATTATTGAATTTTAAATATTTGTATATTCTTGGGGGTGTCTGCTTAGAAAGCAAAGAAAATTAATAAAAAAATAGATTACAAGAAATCATATTTTCTTTACATCAATACAAGTTGTTAATGTTGTATCAACTTCTGTACAATTACGCAATTCCGCGTTTGCATACGTTTTATAAAGTAATGAACAATCTTGTGACTTTACATCACATTTTTTACTCGTCATTATTGGAAATTGATATTCGTTGCATTCCTTATCACATTTATGCGGTTTAATGTGTTTTTCATCAACAATAACGCTTTGTTGAAAATTTTCAATTTCTAGGTATGTTTTTCCTTTCACATGTTCTTTGGGGTCGCGTTTCCATATATAGTCAGATGTTCTTACTGATAATAAAACATCAGAATACTTAACGATGGACGGTAATGGTTGTGAGAAATTTGTAAGTAATGTTTGAAAGCTCACCAAAACAAGTCCTTTCATATCAATTATTGTTAAATATTGATAAAGAAATAACAATAATTCATATTTTGAATATTGTTCCGATATATTTTCATCGTCTATTTTCAAAAATGTATTAAAGTACGAGACATTTTTAGTTTTGTCGCGAAGATCCTTTAATTGATTTTTAAAATTTGGTTTTTTAAATTGTTCTACCTTTTCAAAATATGCGGCATTCCTTTTATTGTTAGGTTTGTTAACTATATCAACAAAAACTTTAAAAAAGTCATTTATTGCATGAATTTTATCATCATTTAACAAATTTGAATATTTTGGATTATTTATTATAAACTCAAAATTTAATAAATTTTTTTCTGCCTACAAAAAAATCAGAATACGATACAGGTACATATAAATAAATTATTTTATCTACAACTATTGAATTATCTATTCGTTATACAATTGATTTTTGACGGGTAATGACACTCATTACCCATGACAGACAAAGTGTTGAATAATGAGGCCATTATTCCACACTTCTGACACTGCCTACTAATCAAAAAATAAAATATTAACAGAAATGACAGCTTTCTTATATTGAGGTTATGTCTGAAATGTCTATCAAGTTTATTTTTTTTTCGTTTTTTTGATTTTTTTTTCAAAATTAAATAGTTGTAGATAAAGTATAGTATTCAACTTGCGTATAATGGATGTTACCCACTCAGATTACAACACTCGCTCGCTTCGCTCGCTCGTGTTGCAACTTCTTCTTCGTGGGTAACAGCCGCCATTATACGCTTGTTGAATAATATACTATTATTGATTTTTATACCTGTTCGAATTCATCTAGAAACGGTTTGTAAGCTTGTAATATTGAAGTGACACCGTTTCCTAATCGGAATGTATCATTGCTGACAATTTTAGCGTGCAATTTTAAGAAATCATTTCTTAAATTTTCTGCAACCAATAAATGATAGCAGCCACTATTACAAAATAGTAATGAAATCACCAATAAAATCGACTTCATCATTACTTCAACCGTAACACCAAACTAACTAAATAAGATAAAACACTTTAATTAAATAGTACACACGAGTTCAAACTTTATAAACAAACAGAGATAAGACGACATAAACCTCAAAACTATACCTGTACAGGTGGTCCATTTAACTTGAGACAAGCGATTATCTCGAAAACGGTTTATTTTATATAAAAATGAACCAAATAAAAGTTGTTCTGTGCGAAGGGGGAAACAATATGACGATAACGTTTCTTGACCTTGACCTTATTTTTAAGGTCATATGAAGGTCACGCCCAACTTTTTAAACGACACTCTATGTTTTTGATTGCAAAATCTGAATCTATAAATGAAAGTAAAATAATTAAAAAGAATTACCGTGTGGTTTTGCCCGTACGACGGCGAAATAGTTTTAAATATAGTTTATTTATAAAAAAATGATTAAACTATACTATTAATCAACAACAAGTATAAAATTTATAATAAATGTTCAAATATTTCCCCACCCACTTGAATACATTTATTAACCCTTCTACTAAAACTTTCTTTACATCTTAAAAGGTTTTCTTGGCTACTATTTCTGCATGCATTTCTTATCCGCTCTTTCATGTTTTCTGGCGTAGTCGGTACTTTGCGCTAAACATTATTCTTAAGGACGCCCCAAAAAAAAATCAAGAGGTGTTAAATCAGGTGATCTGACATGCCAGAAAATTGGCATGTCAGATCCTCCCCTTCATCCCAATTCATCACCCAGCATAATCCCGATCTAAAGCTTCACACGCAATATGTGAAAAATGTGCTGGACACCCATCATTTTGCAGCCACATATTTTAACTTTCTTTCCTGCTCAAATCTACAAGTAACGTTGGTAAGACGTAATCTAAAAAATTTAGGTACATCTCCCCATTCAGCATACCATCAATAAAGTATGGACCGATCAATTTATCACCAATTATGCCACACCAAACATTAACCGACGAAGGTCGTTGATGTTCTACTTCACGCAACCATCTCGGATTTTCAACGCTCCAATAGTGCATGTTATATCTATTGACTTGTTCTTTGTTTGTAAAAGTAGACTTATCCGAGAATAGCACGTTACCTCAGAAATTGACGTCCAACCGCATTCGTTCTTGTGCCCATTGACAAAATATTAATCGATTTTCAAAATCACCTCCGTAAAACTGTTGATGCAATGAAATGTGGTATGGGTGATACTTGTTGCGCTTTAATATTCTTAAAATGCTGGTCTTCGATATTCCGGCGTCAATTGCAAGTCGTCGAGTGCTAACTTGAGGATTTACGCTAGCTAATACCGCAATTTCCTTTCTTCCGTAGTTACAGTTGCTTGCCGAGTTCTTTTTCTTGATTCCACATTTCCAGTGTTAGTGAAATCATTCACAACTCTGTAAAAGCTACTTCTCGAAGGCGTATTTCGATCAGAAAAACGTTCTTGACACAAAGCTATACTATCAGCAACTTTTCTGCCACTTTCTCCATAAATAAAAATCATTTCGACTTTTTCTGCCACACTTAGAGTATCCGTGATCGTGATAAACTAAGTCATTAACTTAGTTTAAACACTTTTCCTTAATGTAAAACGATGGAATGAATGTAAGTATGTAAATTTAGTTTTACCTGTTACATTTTAAAACAATTCAACCAATTAAGTTTCTGAAAGCGATATTCTGAAAATGCCAACATAAGCAGTTCCACGAACTCCTGTTTTTTCTATTCTACTTCTTGCGTTATTCTATTATCAAATTGACAAAGGTGGAGAAATGTCGGAACCTTTTAGACCTCTTTTCAAAGGTATTTCCGAGGAGCCAGGTCACCCGATATACCTCTTCTGGATTTTCTGTTGAGCGTTCTTAAATAGTATTCTAAGAATTAAGAAGTAAAGACAATGTATCGAAGCGGGTAGGAAAATGTTTAAAAATTCACAAATCTTATTTGTTCTTGCTAGATTATAAACGTTAGTTAATTGTTTCTGAAGAAGTTTCCATTTTTTTCAAAAGATGTTTTGCCGTTGTACCTACTGGTAAAACCACACAGTAAATTTTTTTTATTTTTTTTTTAATTACTTTACTTTTATCCAGATTCAGATTTTACAATAAAATATATAGGGTGCCATTTAAAAAGTTGGTCGTGACCTTCATATACCCTTGAAAATAAGGTCAAGGCCAAAAAATGTTATCGTCATATGATTTTCCCATTCGAACAGAACAACTTTCATTTGGTTCATTTTTATATAAAATGTTATTGAAAATTTTGTTCATTATATTGAAAACTGCTCTCGCCTTTTCTATAAAGCATTTTATTTCTCATGCATTGTTTCATTGCTCATTTATTATAGTTCCCAACTTCCCTGTTTTACACGTTCTATTCGAGTCCCGTTAATATAAAAGTGATTTCCGTTGATATTTTCTTTGCTGATTATTATCTATTTTGTTTTTTGGACATTGATATTAAGTCCATATGGTTGACTGTAGTGCGTGATTTGGTCTACTAACATTTATAACCTCTCTATGCTATCTACCTTCATGAGCTTCTTGTTCTTCTCATTAGATATTCGTCGATTTGTTAATTCTGAGGTCGTTGCCTTTAAACTATTTCCTGAGATGTCGATTACCAGCTCTCACGCCATCTCTTTAGAGGTCTCCCAGGTGGTTTAAACAGTAGGGGGGGTTATTTACAAATACAATTTTCAGACGTCATCACGTTATCATCGCTTATACACCCCACGTGATTATGCTATTGTCTTTTCCGCTGTCTTCTCCATATGACTATGTCTAGAACGTTGTATTGATCTTTAATATCCGAATTACTCACTCTGCTCATTCTCGTTTTTCCTGCAATTGATCTTAGTGTCTTCATCTCGGCAATTTGTAGCATGCTCTTGATTTTGTTGGTTACTGCCTTCATTTCTATTCCGTATGTCGTTATAGATCTTATACATGTCTTGTATATTCGAATTTTATTGTCTATTCGCATGTATATATGGATTGGGGAGTGCATGCAAAACCGCACGCCACACTTAGGCCCCATTGGGCCCCTTGTGCATCTTCCCATTACACACTCTGGTCACATCAACCAGCGTAAGGATTTGCCAAAGGCTAGGACAGCTCCTAGAAGTGCATTCCTGATGTCATCTGTGGTTGGCCATTCCTCCCCGAAGGGAGGAATCATTCTGGAGGCTCATTCTGAGCTCGGTCAGAGAGGGGCAATCACACAAGATGTGTTTAACCGTCTCGTCATCCTGTTCACAGGCTCGACAGAGAGGGAGTCAGCAAGCTTCATGTTTTGAAGGTGCTTATTTACCTTACAGTGTCCCGTGAGGAAACCTGTGGCAGTGCAAAGGGCACTTTTACCAAACCTTACGAAGAACTGGGCTGTTGCGGCTGAAGGATATTTTAACACAATTCGTTGGCGAGATGACAGCCCGGGTATGGTCCCACCCGTTTAAAAATTTTTTGTGGGTAATGCGCTTGATTAACTCGATATGCGTAGCTAAAGAGGGGGTAATTATCGGCTCGGGAACACAGGGCGCTCTACCGGCAGCACGTTTGGCTAGCCTGTCCGCGTGGTTGTTACCCTTGGAGCCAGAATGCCCCTTAATCCACTAGATTCTGACACGATTGTATTTCGCGGCCTCCTCCAGTGCTTTGTGACAATCCATTACTACTGCAGACGTTATAATAACTCTGCTTAAAGTTAACAGAAATTCTTTACTGTCTGTAAAAATAGTAAAACACTTAGCCCGCTTGTTGGAACAATGCAGTCAGCAGCAAGTTTAATAGCAGTTAGTTCCGCTTGTATGACGGTGGTACTAGACCCTAAAGGTTCCGAGAGGCGAATCGGGAGATCGTGAGAAAATACCCTCGCGCTTGCACCATTTCGTCCTTTTGAACCATCAGTGTAGATCTTAAAATTTCTTCGTTCATCTACTACTGTGGGACTGACGTGGGTGAGATACTTCTTTGAGAAAACATATTTTCACATATTCTGGTCTGTGATCAGTCTTATACTCGAGTAGGGGTGTGTCTAACACAGCTTCCCTCCAGAGTGTTGAACTGCTGCCAGCGTCCTTATCCTTCATAGTTCCTACTGATTGTAGTCTTATCATGGTTACCAACGCCACTTCCTGAATATGTAGGTTGAGTGGTGGTAAATTTAACATGATTTCCATGGCCGTGGTGGGGGTTGATCGTAGCGCACCTGTAAGATACAGACACGCGAGTCTCTGTATTCTATTAAGTGCAGTGGTGGCGGTAGACTGGGAAGTGCTAGTCCACCAAACCAGTACACCGTAAGTTAGGTCTTGGAAGACAGACCCCAATGTCTATTCGCATATACGGGTTCGACCAGATTGTGTCTCTTAATCATGCTGATATTGCGGATGCTTTATTAATTTGGTTCCTCAAGTCTTTCACTGGATCATGACCGCTAGATATCTGTACGCCTAAAATAGTTAAATTGCATGACTTGTTCGATTGCATGATCTTTTGCAGTAGTCATGGACTTGGTTTTATCAACGGAGATAGCCATATTAAGCTTGCGGCTTACTTGAAAGAAGTGGTAGAGTTGTCATTCTGAAAGATATACGATTGCTGCAAAAATTGAAATGATTTTCGTTTAAGAATTAACATCGGTGTTATCTGGTCTTATTGCTTTTCTATTTTGGGTAATTGACTTCCGATCTTTCATCATGGAAAATTGACTCTAAATATAATTTTCATTTGCTTAATATCTTGTTTGTCTATAATTAATTTCCCGTTTGAATCTATGATTTTCATCTCCTGTCGTTCCCTAAAGTTTCCCGTTATCTCTTTCACTTTTTTATGAATGTTAAAACATCCTCGTGTTGGCTTGTAGCATTTCTATTTCTACACTAATCTCTACCGCTTCTTTTTTTTTGGCAACTCTAATCCTTCTTCTGATCTGTCTTTGCTTCTTTTTGTATTCCTCTTTATTTCCTTTAAGTATTCTTCTTTGCTTCATCCAGTTTAAGATATCGTCTGTCATCCATGATTTTCTTTTCGTCGATAGAGCCTCTTTGGTTGTTTAGCAAGACGCACCACGAACAGGTGAGGTCATTTGGGTTGGCAAATTTTGCCTTCGCTCTCATATTAAATATGGTATTAAAGATGATATCTTTAAGAAGGGTTTGAAAGTAAAAGAGTTCAAGTGGAAGGATATCTTATAGAAGGATATCCTAACTTGCCTGCTGGCGCCATCTCGTATAGTCTTTTACTTCTGAAGGAAGTGTTGTTTTTTAGAGTCACGTGTTTTAATGTGTTCTCACAGTCTGTTACCTTTTTGTTAGTTAAAACAAATATTTTACAGTATTGGTAGTGATTAAGCAATCTGACTGGGAAAGTTATTGTAAGTACGTTACTTTTCTAGAAGAGATTAAAACTTAAGATAACTTTATGAATAACTAAAAGTGAGGTTATTCATTTTGGGGATCATTTTTGATATTTCTGAGATAAACGGCTTTGAAGTTAGCTTGAATTTTCCAGGACAAAGTTTAGAAAACTGTTTAAGTACTTTAGTTAAAGGCGAACAATTTTTTTATTTTTGCTTTTGTATTTCTTTTTCTATCTTTTTATAACAAAATTTCATATTCGTAATGAGAATTTAATGTTACAGTGTTATCACTTTATCATTTGCTTTTGTGTTGATGTTTTCGCCTGGATCATTAATTCGTGCTTTATGCTTTTATAAAAGTAGTGGTGAATCGGCGTAATGTAATCTAACAAGTTAAGCAAGTTTTTAAACTTTAATAAAAGAAAAACAGACTCCCAAATTTGTTAGGTTGCCATCATGCAACGGCAAAACTATATTAATATTTAGGGTACTTTTATATCTAAATGGAACCATTACTTTTGTTGGGATCATCCATTATTTTATTAAATGACAAAAAGAGTAAAAATCGTCTTTGTTCATATTATACACAATAAATTTGGCTGATGTACCTCTTATTACGGTGTTCCAAATGTGCTGGAATACAACCTTGAGGGATTTACCTTTTTTAATCTTTCATTATTCTTTATAATTGTACTGGAGGAATTGCCTGGAGGCAACAGTTTCGTTGCATATATATGACCTTTTCAGGTCTGTAAGTAAAGAAGTAGTTAGCAACATTTCTGAAATTTTTATTTTCGACAGTATCAGCTTTCTTGGCTTCTGTTGCTTTTTGGGTTTTCCTTTCGCGTAGCTCGAGATGTCGCTTGGCATTTTTTACACTTTTTTTTTCCAATGTGGACGAGTGCTCAACGTGTTAGCTGTATATCAGCAAGGAAAAGTGTGTTAGGTGCTTGGAAAGCAAGTTGGAGAATCCAGTAAGTATAGCAGCATAATCTAGGTGTACGTCGTGCAGAACTTATTAAACTCTCTGTTCCACCAGGTTCTGTAGCAAAAACAACAGATTACATCATCTTGGCTTCTCTAGTCAAAATTTAAAATGAATTTCAAAAAGAACATGAAAATATAAATAATCTACGGCAAGATTTTCATGCAAGATTTGATTTGACCGAGAAAGAAGTAAAAGAGATGAAAATAGCGGTAATACAACATAAGTTAAAATAGAATGAAAGAGAGGAGAGAAGAAGAAACGTAATAATTATGGGAGTACCGGAAGAGGAGGGGAATCTCAATGAGTTGGAAAAAATGGTGATGAATATAATTAATAAACAATTAAAAGTACAAACGGAACTGTTTGAGGTGGACCTAATAACGCGAATGGAAAAAAAAAGAAGATGGGAAAATTAGACCTATACTAATAAAACTCATTGCTTTAAGGAAAGTTTGGGAAATCATGAGGAATGGAAGAAACTTAAAGGGAAGTGGTATAATAATAACAAAAGATCTCCCGAAAGATATACAACTAAAACAGAAGAGCCTAGTCCCAACAATGAAAAAACCTAGAGAAAACGGAGAAAGAGCATTCATAAAATACTATAAGCTTATTTTAATGGAAAGGAAATACAGGAGAAGGACATCCAAAAATACTTCATAAGAAAAGACACAGATCAGAGGAGGGAGAAGAACACCAAACTAAAATCATGGTAATGGTGGCTAATAATACAAAAAAAATGAATTATCATGAAAATAATGAAACGAAAAATGTGAGACAACAGATTAAAATAATAAACGAGAGAACAGAAAGTAGAGGAATAAACACACCTGGCCTCCAAAAGTAAATTGATGGTTACTTTATGAGACCAAAGTCGCACTCGTTCACTACAGGGGACTTAAAAAAGCATAATTCAAAAGCAGAGACAGCAACGAAAAGCACACAAAATAACAATATCTAGCAGTCAAATTATAATACCAATTTACGCTCAAATATAACTACCGTGGCAAAAATAGGAAAGTCGAAAATAGAAACATACTATCTTACAACCTGGCTAAACACACAGAATATAAAAAATAAAATAATTGTTAATGGAATGGAAATCGACAAAGTAGAACATTTCGTATATCTCGGACAAAAGATTACAACTAAAAACACACTAAAAGAAATAACACGGAGAATGGCAATGGGATGGCAAATGTTTAACAGATACAAAAATATATGGAAATCAAACATAGAAATGGAGAAAAAGAAAAAATTGTGCGATATGTGTGTCCTCCCTGTCATGATTTATTTTATTGATGCGAGACATGGATATTAACAAGCAAAATGATTGAAAAGATTAGGGTAACACCAAGAGCAATACATAGAAGGATGATTGGCATTACGAAGAAATATTACAAAGAACAAAAGAATGGATAAGGGAAAAGTCAAACATTGAGGATATTGGAAAAATAGTATTGGACCGAAAATGGAATTGGGCGGGTCATATTATAAGAGTAAAAGACAAGAGATGGACCAAGAAAATCTTAGAATGCTACCCAATGGACAAAAAGAGAAGAAAAGGAAGACCCACTGTCAGCTGGGAAGATGAGTTTAAAGTGGCCCATACACGACGACTCTTGCAGCGTCGCATGCAGCGCCGAAAAAGATTTTTGGAAAAAATTTATAAACCTATATAGAATGTACCCATGTTTATGGGACTCAAAATCAAAAAATTACATCAACAGAAACTGAAAAACTACCGCCATAAATGAGCTTGTAAAATTGTCTGGCAGTATTTAGCTTTCTGCCAGCAATATTTAATTTTCTACAAGCAGTATTAGTATTCTGGAACCAATTTGTAGTCTATTGATAGCACTACCTAGCCTTATATAAACAATATCTATCTTTTTAAGCAGTTTCTAGTGTTGCATAGGTAGTATTTGTCTTCCGCAAGGAATTTTTGATCATCTATAGGAAGTATTTAGTCTTCTGCAAGCAGTATTAGTATTCTGGGACCAATTCCTTGGCTATTGGTAGCAGTACCTAGCCTTTCATAAACAATATCTATCTTCTGCAAACAGTTTCTAGTATTGTACTACCTATATTTGTAATATAGGTAGTATTTGTCTTCCGCAAGGAGTTTTTAGGAGTTTTTAGTTTTTTGCTGGCAGTATTTAGTCTTCTACAAGTAGTACTGGTATTCTGCAACCAATTTGTAGTCTATTGGTAGCAGTACTTAGGTTTCTATAGACGATATCTATCTTTTCAAGCTATTTGTCCTCTATAGGAAGTATTTAGTCTTCTGCAAGTAGTATTGGTATTCTGCAGCCAATTTCTTGGCTATTGTCTGGCCAGATATGCATTGGTATAGGTCCGTCGATAGCGGTTAAAGAAGTGCGGCACGACGCCACAAGAGTCTACGAGTGTAGGCCGCTTAAGAGCAGTTGTGGAGGAGTAACATGGCATAGGGTAGCTTGGGACAACTTGACAAGGAAGTATTACACGGACTAAATATCACGAGCATACGAACTCAGTCCCATTATGGGAATGCCACAGTTAACACCGAAATAGTCACCAAAACAAACAAAAGTGAAGATAAAATTTTGATTTGTTAAATTGTATCATAAATGAAAGATTAAGTTTACTATATTAATGTTAATTTAGTGTTAAATGTACAAAAGTTTATAATAAAGCTTCTGAGAACTTATGAACTAATGTTAAGAAAAATTCTATCGATGGTAAAATGTACCACTGATAGAATTCAATGTTATCAATAATTCCTGGTGGTTCCATGACTTTAACTCGTTGATCCGTGATTTTTCAATTGTTAAGTGGTATTCGATATTACTGCCATTTTGGAAATGATGAAAGGTCAACTCCAGAAAACACTGGAAAAACAGTCTATTAGTAAATACAAGGTATGATGGGGCCCATACATAGTTCCACTTCCTGCACTTCGGATTGAAAACACTCTATTTACTCTTCAGAGGATACCGATGTTGCAGATTTTTTGAAGGGCATTTTTCTGATGATTAAAGAGTCTTCTTAAAGTCTTCTTTGAGGAAGTATGAAAGTTATACTTTCCTCTTTAAGGAAACATATAATTGTTTGCTTTGTTTTAAAACATTTTTAGT
The DNA here is from genome assembly GCF_036711975.1 of Onthophagus taurus. Classification (NCBI taxonomy): domain Eukaryota; kingdom Metazoa; phylum Arthropoda; class Insecta; order Coleoptera; family Scarabaeidae; genus Onthophagus; species Onthophagus taurus. The sequence continues at coordinate 39,172,069 of NC_091972.1, read as the reverse complement.
TTAGTTTTTTTTACTAATTACTTATCAAAAATGCTATTATAAAATACCTTATAACTCAACCATATCAATATTTATCGAAATCTTTGCAATTCACGTTTACCAACGTCTTTATCGACTTCAAAGATTTTTATTAATTTTTTTAAGTGTTTTCATGTTTGTTTCAGATTTCTTTATTAAAATCATGGATACGATGGAAATTGATGAAGTTAACGATGACATAGATTTAATATCAAACCCAATTCAAGAGTTTCTTTCATCAAAATTGCGAGATATCCGTGCCAAGAACGCTAGAATAGAATCGGAATTAACCAAGAAGAAGGCATTACTTAAGGAATATTTAAATAATTCCCCATCATCGGATGACGTGAAAATCGAGAAAATTTGGAAGCGAGTTTGCAACGATTTTTACGTAATCGCTTTCAAGATGTCAAATCAAGTAAAACACGTGTAAGTAAAAATAGATTTTTTTTTAAGATAACAATTCATTTATTAACAATGAAATTTTTATAAAAGTATATACAACACCTCAACTTCTTCGCGGTTTAAATTTTTAATGTTTCGTTTACTATCACAATTGATTAATTGCAATTATTTTATTGTTGTTAACTACTTGTAAATTAGTTAATTAATTGCTTCATTAAAGTTTTTATAGATTCATTTCTATGATTTTCCTTCTAATTGTGTTGGACTATTTTATGACATCATTAACGTTTTAGCCATCCGTAACTTTTATGTTTGAATCTTTAATGTTTATTGCTTGTAAAAGAGCCGATGGGTCCTTATCAATTTGACCTACCTCTATGTAGCCGTTAAGCGTGTAATTAAAAAGTTCAAAATCGTATCTAAAATCAATCGGTTATTTCAATTAATTATAAACAAATCATTTTTACCTATAAATATGATATAATTGTAAGATTTGAGCTCTGGTTATTTGAGAATAGTATTTCTCGATTTGTTGCGCTGTTACTCCTCTTCCAGAATTTTTCCATTCGGGTTTGATTTTGTGCTGTAATCCCGCTTTAAAAATAATATATTCTTGATCCTCCTATAATAATAAAAAGGATCAATAAAAAAGTTGGATGAATTTCACCTATGCGAAATTAACCCTCCATTAGATAAGATTTTGCATGTATAGTAATTTGATTATAACAAGAGAACCTCTTAACCGATTTCGATTAACGATATCTCATTCGAAAGCCCAATGCGAAGGCTAATTCCCGATACAAAGTCTCTTTTGAATTTCGTTACATTCTTAATTAATTCCATCAAAATATTGCGAAGGAATACGAAAATTGCCATTTTTAGATGGTTATAACTTGTAAACAATGTGTTCGATTATCAAAATGTATACAGCAGTCGATTCGCCATAGTTGCTTCTATCCGATCTTTGACTGATCTCAATTCTTTCCCGTTAATCTTGCCCATCCCTCAGAACGACACCGTGTTCGGCTCGAAGGTCTAGCCCACAATAAGAAAAAATTAAATTGATTAATCTAAGCACGGGAATTTTTTACTAAAAACAATTATAGTATAAAAGTTGTAGCAAACTTTATTCTTAACAATATTGCTCTTTTACACATTTAATCTCAGATGCATAAATACGGAGAAAAATACGAAATGTTGAAATTTAAATGAAATCATGATTTTACATTTTGTTATTGGTAGAGGATGGGATTCGGAACATTTTAGAAAAAAAGTTTTGCTATGAAAGTTGTAGCAAACTTTATTCTTAACAATATTGCTCTTTTACATTTTTGCACTCACAATCAGAGGTATATACAGGTGGTCCATTTAACGTGAGACAAGCGATTAGCTCGAAAACGGTTCATTTTACATAAAAATGAACCAAATGACAGTTGTTCTGTGCGAAGGGGGAAACTTTGACTTTATTTTCAAGGTTATATGAAGGTCAATCCTACCCGCTTCGGCCCTAATGAATAAAAATTTAGCAATTGCTTTTTCTTCCAAAATCAAAGCAAATACTTGAAAACCAATGAATAAAAATTGAAGTAATTATTCTTGCCGCTAACAATTGCTTAAAAGTGTAGAAATTGCTTGTAGTCGAATTATTTTCTTAAAAAATAGATGCAATTGCTTACATATGCTTAAAATGTTATGAATAAACTAAGGAATTGTTTTTTCACGTGAGTTCCTATTCATTTAAGCCTTTTTAATTATTGCTGAATATATGAATGTGCGTAAGCGAAAAATATACAGTGTATATACAGCATTTATGGTTTTGTGATAGGGTAAAACGCCAGTAATTGACCGTTGGTCAGTGTTTGACCGTTTTTGTAAAAAAACGTAAAAAATAAGGATCCAAGGAATATCTAAAAAAATATAAATATATCCATAAATAGCCACCAGTCTCCTCTCCACCCCCTAGTACACAAAAAGTCCACGACCGGTATGGTTCTTGAGTTTTTGTTGTTTAATTTCGCACTAACTGCCGGCCTATTCGCATCGTGCTAAAAAGCGTAATTTTTATGTTTAGAAATTCGCCCAAACAGGGTAATATTATTCAGCCGTTTTTGCACGTATGATGTTTTTTTTTGTTTGCCAGTGATCTAATAATGTTTTCTATTGGTTATATTAAAAAAATACCGCTTTAATTAATTATTTGTTGAAATAAAGCCGGTCAATGACTGGTAGTTCTAAATTTATTTAAAAATTAGTGTTTGACCAAACGGTCAAATACTAGACGAATTGGTTGTTTTATAATCTCACAAGGATTTATATTTGATTAATAAAATGGAAAAATGTGTAATACCTGTTCTTAAAACTTATATCTTCCCGTTTAAGTTGTTTAGTATATGACCAAAACTTTTATACTTTAAAAGTAAGATACAATCAGTTTAAATATGCGGTCAATTACTGGTTCCTCTTTTGGTCATTTATAGGACACAAACACTCAAAACTGAGTTTTTTAACCGATTTTAAATTTTATGAATATTTAAGCGTAATATAAATATAAGTGTAAATGTTTGATTCTTTTATATTTTTTTAAACCTTTTTTATAACAATAAAAGTAATTGACCGCACTTAAGCAGTAATGAGTCTGTAAAATTGAAAGGATAAAAGGTTGGTCAAACGCTGACTCTTATACTAGTCAATTATCAAAAAATGGAAAATCTATATGGAAAATTTAGCAAATATGAATCTGGTTAACATTTTTTCAGTACCAATATGACAACGAAGCCTAAGTTTAAAAATAGTGAAGAAGATCTTCAAAAGACTCTCGATGTAAGAAGTAAGGGTTTATCTTATGAAAAAGCAGCCAAGATGTTTAACGTTCCGAAGTAAAATCTTTTTTATAAAGAAAAAGGAAAAACACCAGTGCAGAGGAAAATGGGCCCACCAGCATTTTAAAATTCTGATGCAGAAAAACTGCTGGTTGAATGGTTGTTTCATTCAGCAGATAGGGGTTTTCCTGTTACAAAAACCCAGTTGGAAAACACAAAATTATATTAAAGAGTCATATAAATATTCTTTTGTGAACAAAATAGTATGGAAAAATAATGAAAATGAATATTATATTAAGAATCGGTCAAACATTGTCGGTTTTAAGGTCAAAGACTAGATATTATTGGTCAAGTAATGTAATCAAAGTGGTAAAACACTAAATGCGAAATACTGTTTTCCTTTTTAATTTTTAATAGTTATTTAACCAACAAGTCTATTAATGAAGGCGATTAATTATCGAGATATTTTAACGCGTGAGCGAGCGTTAATTATTGAGATAATTAATCGCATTTTAATATACGAGTTAGTTACAATATTTTTCCGTTGACCGTCTTTTCAACAAAACAGAGAAAATCCATCGTTGAAAAATCTTCCAATTCTGTCACTGGCAAAATAACCTCACTTTTAATGTGTCATAATTTATTTTTGTAGTCTTACCGAATAGATATAGTGGTCGGTTGGGTCGGTATTACAAATTTCATTGGAGAATATTTATTAAATTGACTACTATTTAGTTCGGTCGGACTTTCTTAAAATCGTTTATTAATACAAAATCGTTTATTAATAGGTGTCATTAATGAATGATTTTGTATACATTTATAAATCTTATAAATACACGGTCGACGGAAAAAAATATTACTTCATGATGTTATATTTTATATGTAGGGTAAGTGACTTTAAATGAATGAGATCTGTATTTGATCATATTTTGATCATTTTATGTATAGGCAGAGGGATCTACAAGAAAAATAATATGGCTCGGTCGAACACTGGCATTAAAAAGTCCTTAACAGGTCAAAGACTGGTGCGTTTACCCTATTTGAGCCACTTTTCTGGTTTATACTCCTTCGTCAACCGCATCTTTTGCACTTCTCCGGAGTGGTATTCTCGTGTTGAATTCGTTTTGTGTCGGTTTGGGTTGGGTTGCGTTTGAGATGGGTGCTTTCAAGTTAACCTCCTTTCGTGTAAGTTTAGGTTGGGTTGTTTTCGAGTTGAGCTCCTTTCGAATTGAATTATTTTCATGTTGAGTTCCTTTTGGGTTGAGTTATCATTGGATTAGGTTGAATCTGTGTTGGGTTGCTTTCATATTGGTAAATCCACAGCTTACATTTTGCAGCAATTGTCGTCTCCATGTTTTACAGACGTACAGATAAGCGTTCTTCTTCCATCTCTTAGCCTGTAGGTGGATTTCATAACTCTGTTTAGAGACTTTAGAGCATTTACCGTTCTCTATATCATATTATTGATGTATGCAGGTTTCTAGCTGAATTGCTTTCGGGTTGAGATGCCTCGCGATGTGTTCCTTTAAAGTTGAGCTGGGTTGGGTTGCTCTTAGGATCCTTTGGAGTTAGGTTGCTTTCAAGTTGGGATCCTTTTGAGTTAGGTTGTAACTTATTTAGAGTCTTTAGACATCAATAATTTTTGATACATTTTAAAACATTTTAATCGAAAAGCGCCATCTCTTGAAATCTATTATCTGTCAAAAGACGAAATTAGGAAATGTCACAAACGATGTTGCGATCAAAGATGATGTTGAGAAAACTAAGCACGATTTTGAAAGATCTCAAGAACGATATTGAGGAAACCTAAGAAATTCTTAGATTTGTCTAATTAGTTTCTTAGTTGAGTGAAGCCAAAAATGATATTACGAAGAAACGCCATTGAAACTGCTCGGGGACGATGTCAAAACTAGGAATTAAAGAATACATCATAAAAGGACACCATGAAGTTGTCCATTTGTCTATTATAATATATGATAACTAACTTCAGATTTAAAATGTCAACCTCAATTTTGACATATTTATAATCTTCATTAAAAATCCTTTAAAATGAGTACAAACACGACATATTTATCTTCAATATTAAGGAAGTTATGGTCAACTTCCGGTTGGGAATATCAACGTCGTGAAAAAAAATCTTTTAAAATCACCCCAAACATGATACGTTTAATTCCAATATTACGCGAGATATAAGCAATTTCCGGTTTGAAATGTCAATGTCATTTTGATATATTGTTCATTTTTATAAAATGTCTTAAAATTTGTCGCAAAAACAAGAATATAACAAAAAACTCAAAAATTAAGGTCAATATCAACTTTAATTTTATTATTATATTCGTAATCTTCATAAAATAATCTTTAAAGTGAGTCCAAACTTGACGCATTTATCTCAAAAACCCAAAAAGTTTTAATTTTGACATATTTGTCAACTTCACTGAAAAGCAATCACTTCCGGTTTGAAACGTCAACGCCAATTTGGATATATTTGTCATCTTCCTTAAAAAACCTTTAAAATGAGTCCAAACAAGACGCACTTATCTCAAAAAACAAAAAAGTTAGAATAAAAAACATTAAACCCTAAGTTACCAACAATGACGATAGCAATTTAATTTTTAAATATTAATACCAACCCTAATTTTTTATTTTTTTTTAATATTTTTTGATTTCATATTTTTATATTGTTATTGATAAGAGCACGAGAGTCGGAACGTTTCAGAAAAAAAGTTTTAGCAAGTTTTAGATGCAGCAAGTTTTATTCTTAACAATATTGATGATTAACCCTAGAAAGCTAAACTATCGTAAAAACTACGAGTTCAATAAAGATATACAATAATCTGGCGCCGAATAACAAATAAAACTAGAACTAACTTAAAACGAGAATAAATAAACCTAGAGCTATAATTCTAGGTCTAGTGTTAGTTCTAGTTTTAGTCCAATGACAACATACAATCTAGCACCATCTAGTGATTATTAGCACTACTTAACACTGTCACCAGAACTAACACTCGATCTAGAACTAAAATCATTCGGCTTTAGCCGTTCGTCTCTCAAGACGGCTAAACCCGAATATTTCTAGTTCTAGGTCTAGTGTTAGTTCTACTTCTAGTAATAAACTAGGGAACTTTGATATTGTCCAAAAGTATCCAGAAGCTTGCTAATGGTCTCTATAGTTATCAAATAGTGTTTAAACGCTTTCTAGACAGTTATAAAGATTTCCAGAAGATTTTCGGAGATGTCCAGAAGTGTCCAGAAACTTTTTTTTTGTCCCAAATGTTTCTAGTACTAGATTTAGTGTTAGTTCTAGTTTTAGTTCAATAACAACTTACAATCTAGCACCATCTAGTACTTATTAGCACTACTTAACACTGTCACTACAACTAGCACTCTATCTAGAACTAAAATCATTCGGCTTTAGCCGTTCGCAAGACTATTGTATGGCATTCTGAACATTGTACTTGTGAATGCATGACATACATGTGTCATTTACGTTACTAATGTTATGAAAAGTCAGAAACCGGTTTCAAGAAGAAAATTTGTGCTGTGTCGATTGCGTTGAGGACTTGTAATTTTTGAATCTGACCTAAACATGTTTTTAATGATATATTTTGTATCAAAATTTGTTTCTAGAAGTATTGTTTTACTAAATTTGTTTTCCAGTTTAGCTTTATTTATTTATTTGTTTATTTATTTATTATTGGGACACAAACAGGGAGGATATCCCCAGTGAAGCATCCTCATAAAAACAAAGCACTTAACTACATACTAAGCAAAAAAACGAGAAAAAAAAAATAACAATAATTATAACATTAACTATGAAAATAATAATGACAGCATTGATAGTTGCTAATTAAAAAAAAGAAATTACAAAAAAAAAACGAAAAATATTATACAGGGTGATTCATAAGTAATGGGCCAAATTGTAAATGTACGTTCAGGAGGCCAAAATAATAATATTTTCATTATCAATAATGGGTCTTAGTCTGCTCCTTACTGAGATACAGGATGTTAAAGCGAAAAAAATAAAATAGATTTTTGTTAATAGATCAGCTACTTTTCTACATAATGACTCATAGTTGACTTATAGTTTTTGTAAGGGTAAACAATAATGTGTGAGAGGATTTGAGTTAACTCGTAGATGTCGCCACATGCGCCATATGAATTAGATGAAATCAGCTACAAATTTTTTATCGCTCATTATTTTACAACATACTTGTTTAATTTGGATAGCCCCATCATTTCTGTAGAAAAAAGCTATACTTCTTTGATCTTGAAAATATTAACGATTTTCGAGATATTTGAATTTTACTAATTCACTACACTACATTTCACGGTGGTCGACGTAGCATTAATCTGTTAAGACACAAGCATGGCATGGAATGTTGACATTTACCTAACCGTAATTGATAATTGATAACAATATTAAACTGAAACCATAAAAAAATTACGTAATAAAACAATTTATTGTACGCCAGTTAATAAAACGAAATACAACATTAGAACAGACTTGAACTAAGACCACTTACGACAACTGTTATCAAGACCTACATGTTAATGTTGTGCGAAGTTAAATTAAATTTAAGCTTAATTATGAGCTACTGCAAAAGGTTTTCAACATGACCACCACCAGCATTTATACACGCATTTAACCGTTTGGTTAAGGATTGTCTGACTTTAAAAAATGTAGCAGGATTATTTCGTATTGAATTGGCTGCATCTTGAATTCTATTCCATAACTCGTCTCGTGTATTTATAGTAGGTTCAGCATAAAAATCAAGTGGATTAAAATCGGGACTGCGAGGTGGCCACTGAAATTCACTACCACGTCCAATCCAACGGTGAGGGAATGTTTCATTCAGATGTTCGCGCACAGCACGTGAAAAATGTGGAGGAGCACCGTCTTGCATGAACCACATATTTCTTCTTAGTTGTAATGGAAGATCTCCCAAGAGGTCGACTAAGTCATTATTTAAAAAAATTAAATATGACTCTCCATTTAAATTAGGAGGTAATTCAACTGAGCCCAGTAATGTATTGCCTATTACACCGCACCACACATTTATTTTAAACTCGTGCTGGAAATGTCTATCTTTTTTTAAACGAGGGTTTTCGGTTTCCCAGGCATGACTATTTCGCCAATTAAAAACGATGGTTGGCTTATTCCAGTTGCTGCAGACAATCGACGAGTGCTTATTTCAGAATTTTGCGCAATTCTTACCAAAATTTCATCTTCTTGCTGCGGAGTGATAATCTTAGGACGTCCTGTATGATATTTTGGACGAAATGAACCTGTTTCACCCAATCGATTATAAATATTTTGAAATATCTTCCGGTTTGGCTGCCTTCTGTAAGGGTACATTTCACGATATTTTCTGGATGCTGCTTGCCCAGAAAAACGTTCTTGTGCGTAAACGCATAACATGTCTCTCATTTCTTCGTTTGAAAAGTGATTATGTCTCGGCATTTTGATTTATGTTAGGACAAGAAGGAATCAGTTTACTTAACAATAAAATGTTTTAAACTATTCATTAAACGTAAAAGCTATTGACGTTTCATAATTCATATGGCGCATGTGGCGACATCTACGAGTTAACTCAAATCCTCTCACACATTATTGTTTACCCTTACAAAAACTATAAGTCAACTATGAGTCATTATGTAGAAAAGTAGCTGATCTATTAACAAAAATCTATTTTATTTTTTTCGCTTTAACATCCTGTATCTCAGTAAGGAGCAGACTAAGACCCATTATTGTTAATGAAAATATTATTATTTTGGCCTCCTGAACGTACATTTATAATTTGGCCCATTACTTATGAATCACCCTGTATAATCGTACTACAATACAGAAGTTAACAACTAAACGTTACGTAATAGTAATTCTCTAAATGAGCGCAACGAGAGTCCAAATAGAGTAACATGGTTGAAGTCCTGATTGTAAGTATTCAAAAGCCGAACGATAGGCGAGTTTAGATGAGCGTTCGTGTTCGATGTGCCTAAAAGGAATGTAGTATTCCGCCGCGTGAAACGCTGTGGTACATTAAAGTTCGACACAGACAGAAGATCAGGTGCGTCCAGCAAGCCATTGACCAGTTTGAAAAGAAAAATTAAGTCTGAGACTAGCCGACGCGACGCTGCCGCAGGGATAATAAGTTAAAAACCACACAGCGTCTATCGTAATCGCAATAGGGAAGATGATATTTGTAAGCCAGATAGCGTACAAAAAAGCGTCGTTGAACCGCTTCGATGCGATCACGATAGACCGCGTACATAGGATTCCACACTATGGAACCATAGGATAATACGCTATTAACAAATGCCATATAACGAGATTTAATGCTTGTAAAATTGGTAACCTGTCTACTTATTCTGATAACAAACCCTAGGTTACGCAGGGCTTTCGCCACCATGACTTCGATGTGAAGGTGATATCTCAATTTGGCATCAAGTAAAATGCCAAGATCCTTCACTCTGTCAGTAGAGATAATAGGTCTACCATTAAAGTTGTAATTAAAATTAATAGGATAGCGTTTCCATGTAAACGTTATTTTTTGGCATTTGTCATAGTTCAAATAATATAAGTTTGTTAACGCGACAGTAATCATGTAGACGATCAAGGTCCTCCTGAAGCCTTAGGCAGTCATGACTAGAGCTGACTCTAGTAAATATTTTATTATCATCCGCATAGAGCAGGAATTTGGTAAATTTAAAGCAAGAAGAAATGTCGTTTATGTAAATTAGAAATAATGTGGACCCAAGGTGACTTCCCTGAGGCACACCAGATGAGATGGGTTTGTAGTCCGACAAAAAGCTACCCATCCTAACTGCCTGACTTCTGTCAGAAAGATATGACATCCAGCGCACAATGCCGGCAGGAATGTTAAAGGAGGACAGCTTTTGTATAAGAATTCCATGGTCAATCTTGTCGAAGGCTTTAGAGTAATCGGTATAAATTGCGTCAACCTGTGAGTCCTCATTTAAGGTAGAATGAATAAAATTAACATAAGACACTAAGTTAGACTCAACCGATCGGCCAGACAAGAATCCATGTTGTTCAGTAATGAGAGAGTGAGCAATAGAGTGGTTAAAGTAATCGCAAACAATTTTTTCAAAAACCTTGGGAATAGACGAGATAATAGAAATTGGACGGTAATTAGATACCAACTATCTATTCCCTGATTTAAATATTGGAACGACAAAAGCTGTCTTCCACGCGCGCGGAAAAGTACCTTCGAGTAAGGATTTTGAAAAAATAAGAAAAAGTGGGGTCGATAGTTCGGCAGCAAACTCCCTCAAAAAGGAAGATGGAATACCATCCGGACCAGAGCTAGAGGACTTGTCAAGAAACACCCTGGCCACCGAAGACCATTGAGCGGTCAATACTACCATCTACGAAAACCGAGGCGAAATACTCTGCAAATGCACAAGAGATATTAGGACCTGAGGTCACCATTGACCCATCAACAGAAAACATAGCGGCTGGCAAGCCAGACACATCCCCTTTCCTGGACTTAACAAAGGACCAGATTCCTTTGGGATTTTCCATAACCCCCGCCTGAATCGAGTTTAAGTAATCTCTGTAATCAGCCGCAATAAGCCTCTTAGACCTGGAGCGCAAGATAGAGAAAGCCAAGTAATCACTATTATGGCGAGTAGATTTCCATTTTTTATGGTAAAGTAGCTTTTCTTTAATGAAAATAAATAAATCTTTAATGCTTTTCTTTCTAGGGTTAAGCTTTCGAATGAGATATTGTTCATCGAAATCGGTTGAGAGGTTCTCTTATTATAAATAAAATCCTATGCAATTGGGTTCTAACTTCGCATAAATATAAATTTCTTATTCTCTTACCTGCAAAGTTTCCGTGTGCGCTATGACGTCAAAATCGAACATACATGGCGTGCAGAACTCGGTTATAGGAGTCCAGTGCATATCTAACGTTTCCCCGTCTTTGATACAATCGAAAAGGTATAAAATAAATTCTTCAAAAGATGGCCATCGCGTATCGCTTTTACGGAAAGTTTTCGATCGATACTTTTTGATTATTTGATTTCCAAGTTGTTGGTGGTAACTGTGCGGTAAAGCGTGTTGTAATTTGTCTTTGTACGCGGACATTAAACGCTCTAACGGGTGACGAACTATTAAAAACGATAGGGAATCGTTAAAAGATTTTTTTAAATCATCCAATGGGACTCTTGGATATTTTTGTCTGGCTAAATGTAAAGGTACCATTTTAGTTTTTTGTAAAAAACCTGGACTATATCTAAAAATAGACTTTAAGAAATAATTTTTATGGTTTCAATTTTAATTTTACCCCGCTAAAATATTAAAATTGTACATCCAAGATGTTGAGGCTGCCTTAAAAACGTTACACCATATAATATGATCTTGCGTATTTACCAAAAATTCCCAAGCGTTCGGTTTATGTAAAGAATCATTTCCAGGAATATCCAGGCCTAAATTAGAGCAAGTTCTCTTTAAAAACATTTTCCGCTTTTCTAATCTTTCCGCAACGGCGGTTAAATTTTTTGTTAACTTTACTTGCGAACTTATAACAGCATCAGAAATCTACAAAATCAAATTTATAAACTAATAAAAATCATATAAATAGCTTACTTGAGGTCTTATAAATCCCATCTCACCAACTCTATTCGGTTTCATATACTGATCGGTTGTAACAAGTAAAACTAAAGTAACCGGGATGACGCAAATTGCCATAAAAAATATGACGCATCTTCTAAGAACCTTCCAAGAGGCAATTCGATGTTTTCTAGCCAAACTCATTCCGGGCCATCCACTTTCGGTTTAGTTACTTCACTCAATGTGTTACCTAAAAATCAATAATGCTTATCAGGACGGTGCAATAAAAATATTTTATCAGATGTTATTTAGTTTATTTCAATCCTAATAGATATCTATTTATACGACATACAAATACGAAAAGTGTGAGTAGACAATTTTACTCAATTCATTTCAGTTAAACTCTAATTGAACCAACCTTGCGCGCGATTAAGGTTGCTATCAGTAAATGTGTTCGAAAAAAATCTATTTCGTTTTTATTCGTTTTTAAGAATGTAAATGAATAAAGGTTGTTTGTTGGAAATAAATTGTTTTTGTGGCTTTAAGAATTTCAACGCGGTTAAGTGGTCTATTATTGACTTTATAGATCTATTCGTTTTCAATTCGAACTTTTTTAATGAAACTTGGCTCGTAACTCGTACTTAAAGATTCGTAAAAAACTTTATTAATAACACCCACTCAATGTCAGTTAACATTTTTATACTGATCGGAATGAATGTAATCCAACAGTCTGACTCTAACTCTTAAATCAAGGTGAATTTATTGAAACAAGAAAAAAAAAACATAACAATAAACTAATATTTATTTAAATACCAATAAATAATAAACACAAAACAAAATGAAAAAACAAAACAAAGTGAAGAATTAATGCAAATGTTGAAAGTGACCTCTACGTTTGGAGAGGTGAGGCGAATGATATTTCTAGTGGCCGAAACTATTATTTATCGATTTGTTTTGTGTTTAGATTTGAAGTTGAGTTTAATGAGGTTTCCAAGTATTTTAATGCTTCAAAGTTTATATACATATAATAAAATAAAAAAGAAAAGTATAAACTTCAAAAATTTAATCTGGTTATAACTTTAAAAAAATGAGAAATCATTAAGGAGTGAGATACGTTTAGATGAGCAAAAATAAGTGCATTTCAAGATATTTTTTCATTACGATTGGTAGGTAGTATGAGATTTCCAGCATAAAAAATGAAGCAATCCACAAATATATCATATTGTGGATTCCATGCAACAGTGCAGTAAATCAAAATGTTAAATACGTATGTACAGGGTGTCCCAGACCACCCGTACCAGCCAATTTATTCGGAAACGGTGAGTCCTAGAGAGTTGAAATAAAAAATTCGTCAACTAAAGCAGACACCCTCCTTCTAGATAGTGTGTTACGACCGACCAACAACAACCGGAAGTGGGTGCAATTGAGTAGTACTTTAATATTTTATATGTAAAGAGGGGTCAATTACGATATCATCGTAAAGAACTCTTCAATAGAAATCTCTTTTGCTTGAAAAAAATTTTTATATTGCTAATCGTGTTCGAAATAATCCACCCTAATTGTTGGTACTTTTTACCGGTGTTATTTAAGTTGACAAATAGATGTCGCTATTCGTCGTTTTGAAAAATCGTGTAATTTAGAAATGGCTGGTTAATAACAAGAAATTGTTTTTACTAACAAAATGAATAAAATAACAAGGAGTTTTTTTACCACAGAAGAATATTACAAAACACTAAATAATAAAACTTAATAAATTAAAGTAAAAATACCAGTTCTTATTAAACAAATGAATAAAATAACTATGGAAAGGAATTATTTGGACGACAAAACGACACAAAACGCTCAATCTAATAAAAAATTAACAAAATCAAGATAATAAAGATTATAAATGTTCAAATTGTCTACCATTTTGAGCAACACATTTTTCAAGCCGGAGCCTTACACTATCTACCGCATTTAAAATTTCTCTTGCACTTAAATTCTGACACGCTTCTTGAATTCTGTTCTTCATTTCTTCCTTTGTTGTTGGTCGATGTTTATAAACTAAATTCTTAAGTCGATCCCAAAGATAGAAATCAAGAGGGGTCAAATCGGGTGATCGTGCTGGCCACGCCACACAACCTCCTCTTCCAATCCATCGCCCAGGGAATTTTTGGTCACAAATCGCACGAGATACCGCAGCATAATGTGCTGGGCAGCCATCTTGTTGTAGCCACAATCTCCTCCTTATTGCTAGTGGAATGTCACCCAACAAATCATGCTGCAATGTGCCAGCAAGAAATTCCGCATACCTGCGACCATTGAGAGTGCCATCAAAATAAAAGGGCCCAATTATGATGTCGCCCAAAATCCCGCACCACACATTTAGAGACCACAGATTTTGATTGTTCATTTCAACCATCCAATGGGGGTTAACTTCTGACCAGTAGTGGGCATTGTGCAGGTTTAACTGCCCATTACTTTTAAATGTCGCTTCATCTGTCCAAAGGATATTCCGATGAAAAAATTGAGTTTGGCCTAATAACCAATTACAAAATTGTAATCGGTTATTAAAATCTTGATCTCTTAATTCTTGGCAAAGATTTACATGATAAGCGTAAAATTTATTTTCTTTTAATATCCGTTGGACTGAGCTCTTGGTGATATCGAATTCCCTTGCCATATCACGGACGGATAAATGAGGGTATAACTCAACACCGGCTATTACTTCCGCTGTTCGATTGTCTTGCACGGTTCTTTTTATTCTGTGTCTGATGTTGTGATTAGGACGAACTACCCCAAATCGCTTAACTCTACAAGCAAGACGACTGAAGACATGACGACTTTGCTGTGGTCGGTAAGGAAAGCGCTCGGCATACAATCTTTCGGCAGCCCGAAAATTTTGTCTGCATTCCCCCAATAACATCAACATGTCATACGCTTCTTCATTGTTGAAAGGCATGTTGATGTTTAAATAAAATTCTAATTAGTTGTTCAAGATAAATACGAAGAATTGATAACTGCTAGTTTCACAAAGTTGACGTTCTGTCAATAACAATTAAATAATTTTATTTTTTTTTTATAATTTTTAATTTATTAAGTTTTATTATTTAGTGTTTTGTAATATTCTTCTGTGGTAAAAAAAACTCCTTGTTTGATGGCACTCTCAATGGTCGCAGGTATGCGGAATTTCTTGCTGGCACATTGCAGCATGATTTGTTGGGTGACATTCCACTAGCAATAAGGAGGAGATTGTGGCTACAACAAGATGGCTGCCCAGCACATTATGCTGCGGTATCTCGTGCGATTTGTGACCAAAAATTCCCTGGGCGATGGATTGGAAGAGGAGGTTGTGTGGCGTGGCCAGCACGATCACCCGATTTGACCCCTCTTGATTTCTATCTTTGGGGTCGACTTAAGAATTTAGTTTATAAACATCGACCAACAACAAAGGAAGAAATGAAGAACAGAATTCAAGAAGCGTGTCAGAATTTAAGTGCAAGAGAAATTTTAAATGCGGTAGATAGTGTAAGGCTCCGGCTTGAAAAATGTGTTGCTCAAAATGGTAGACAATTTGAACATTTATAATCTTTATTATCTTGATTTTGTTAATTTTTTATTAGATTGAGCGTTTTGTGTCGTTTTGTCGTCCAAATAATTCCTTTCCATAGTTATTTTATTCATTTGTTTAATAAGAACTGGTATTTTTACTTTAATTTATTAAGTTTTATTATTTAGTGTTTTGTAATATTCTTCTGTGGTAAAAAAAACTCCTTGTTATTTTATTCATTTTGTTAGTAAAAACAATTTCTTGTTATTAACCAGCCATTTCTAAATTACACGATTTTTCAAAACGACGAATAGCGACATCTATTTGTCAACTTAAATAACACCGGTAAAAAGTACCAACAATTAGGGTGGATTATTTCGAACACGATTAGCAATATAAAAATTTTTTTCAAGCAAAAGAGATTTCTATTGAAGAGTTCTTTACGATGATATCGTAATTGACCCCTCTTTACATATAAAATATTAAAGTACTACTCAATTGCACCCACTTCCGGTTGTTGTTGGTCGGTCGTAACACACTATCTAGAAGGAGGGTGTCTGCTTTAGTTGACGAATTTTTTATTTCAACTCTCTAGGACTCACCGTTTCCGAATAAATCGGCTGGTACGGGTGGTCTGGGACACCCTGTATAATAGAGAGTCATTAATGAATTAGTGTCAGCAAAATCAGTAGGTGATCTCATGACGAATCCAAGCATACGAAAAGCCTTACCAACCACCAAATCGACGTGCTAAAGTTTATAGTTCTAGTGTTAGTGCCTTCGTACTTATATGTTTTTAAACGGTTTTAAATAAATTAAGAGTGAATGAAAAATTATCTATCAACATGAAATGAAGTTAAGATTCTCTCTCGGGTAAAACTTTGTTCCAATTTTTCCTTCATCAAATAAGAAAGTTAGGGTAAGAAGTGATTGCGTTCTGCTACCTGTAGGTTGTCTTTCAGGTGCGTTTCTTTTACAGACTCTGGCAGATATTGACGGCGTCAATAAAAAAAAAAAAAATTCGGAATAAGATAGTCCAAGGTCAGCTCTTTCCGAATATGTAAACCATTTATTGAATTTTCGTCTGGTAACGGCTGCACAAGGCCGTGAAGTTTGGTTATTTTGAGGTAAATTGACTGCAGCGCGACGTTTCTTATTTTTTCTTGCTCTCATTATCAACATATCGGACGAAAACTCGGTTTAAGATAGAGAAAAGACCAAGCTTTCCAACCATGTGCTTAGTTTTTCGCTATCTTTCTAGATAACGAAGATATGGGCCTTAGAAGTAGGTGGAAATATAAAGGAAAAAGTTTGTTGCTGGGCGGTTTGTTGCTATCGTCTCGCCGGTCAAAAGCTTTACTAAAATCAGTGTATACAGAGTTCACCTGACAGTTATCATCAAAAGAATGTAAAATGTAATTGGTATATTCGAGAAGATTGGTCTCTACCGAACGATCAGCAAAAAATCCGTGTTCTCGAGGGTCTAAAATATTTTTTACAGTGCAAAAAATAGGCTTGTAAATTAAGCTCTCAAAGACCTTCCCGAAAATGGGCAACAAAGAAATTGGTCTACAGTTTTCAACTAAGCTTCTACAGCCAGATTTAAAAATAGGCACCACAGAGGCCTGCTACCAGATTAGCGGGAGGGCAGAGTCTTTCAGAGATATATCTATTGAATAGAATTGATGACGGTTCACTAAGAGATTCACAGCAATTTTTTTATAATAATAGGAGGTATACTGTCACCACTTGGCCCTCCGGAAGGGTTAACGGCTCGGAGAGCTTTCAAGACCTCAACCTGCTCAAATTGAAGAGACAGGTCCCAAAAACGCGGGCCGCCACAGCGGGAATCATTGCTACTACTAAATACTGAGTTGAAATAGCGAGAGCACCATCGGTAGCAGTGACACCGTCAAACGTAACCTCTGCAGGCAAGTCACTTAGCACTCACGCGCTCTTAGCTCTAACAAATGACCAAAACGTATACTACTCTCAGCACTGACTATAAAATAGCGGTAATCACGATCGATAAGGAACTTTGAGTGACTTGCCAGGACTTCCTCAAAAGGGAAAAAGTGATATATGTAGTTGAGGTGATTTCTATACCGTTTCCCCTTCTTATGCATCTTACGTTTGTCACAAATTACTTTTATAGTATCTTTTGAGAACCAATACGGAAAACTGACTCCGAAGTCTCGTTTGCGCGGTACGAATAGTTTAAAAGCATCAGCACCGGAATCATCATAACAGACAAATGTAAAATCGAGAATTGCTGGCAGCAAATAAAAACCAGTATAGTTGCAAAAGAGTCCACAAAAAAACGAGAAATTAATATAAATATATAATGATTTTTTAAAGAAATAAGAGAACTTGCAGGAGTAAAAAGGAAAAGCTACATATCTATAAAAGCTCACTAACAGAAGCGCAACGTATAATGTACATAGAATCAAGAAACAAAACCAACGCAGACATCAAGACTATCAAAAGGGAGTACTGGAGACAGTTCACAAGTAACATAGACCACGAGCTCTAAGGGACACAGAAAAAAGTCTAGAATATGCTAAGGAACAGAAAGGCAGTTACTTTAGGGACTAGCCCTGTTTTTTCCATTTGTCTTCTTCCGTCCTCTTCTTCTTTTAATAATAATAATAATAATAGACTTTATTGCCAAACCACACAGCAATTACAGAAATAAAACAATATAATATAGCAAGATAATATAACCAAAAATAAAAACAATAAATGATTCGAAAGAAAAAAAAAAAGATACAAAATAAAACTATCTAAACAAAAGAGAGCTATTATAGCATAGTGCGGCAAGCAATTCACGAGGCGCAGATTCAGGAAAGTAAAATCCTGTTCTTCCATCTGGACCTCGATAACAAAAAGAGGTATTAAACATTAATAATTGAAGACGTAACAAACACAAAACACAAAAAAAAAATTATTAAATTAGTTGTAAATAATAAACTAATTAACTAAACTCGATTCCGTGACATGCGCAACGCAACTCGATATGGGGACCCCTTGCAACAGAGAAGCACACTGACATCTGAATAATCTTTCAAATAACCGAGACCTGAACGTCGATACACTTAACTTCCTATCAGCCATCGAAATAAGATTATAGGATTTGTAAACATGGTATGAGAAAGATCTCTCAAACAAACCCGTGCGATGGACAGGTGGAGAAATAAAGGAAATAAACCTAGTCAATCGATTATGAACGTTACTTCTAAAATTAATCTTCCTGTATAAGTAACTTGGAGTCTTACTCAACATTAGTTTATGATAAACCACCAATGTCTGAAGCACTCTTCTGTTCCCCATCGACAACCATCCAGCGTCAACTAACTTATGAGATTTTCTCTTACCAATTCCGTTCCTATGGGTTGTTATCTTGTGATGACGGCGTCCAATTCTCATGTGTTTATGTGTTCTTCCTGGAAATTGCCTGGTGTATGATTTTTGCGTTTGATTTTTCTTTACCAATCATTCCTCATCCATCCGTGATCCCTCAAATATCTTGTCCATCAGACCACATCCTATACCTTGCACATCTTGCGGTTCCTATCGCTTCTTACCCTGTCACGTAGGCTGCAGCAAGGTTGCTGTAACTTCTTAGAGTTCTCATCTCTGTGGCTAATATTTATAACTTGTTTAATTGTTGATGATTCGGCTGTTATCTCGGCTGCGTATGTTAGCAATGATCTTACATAGGTTATTTCTTTGCTTTTTACCGTCATGTATTTGTTCCGCCATATGATGTCTCGTAAGCAACCAAATATTACTGTTTCTTTGGTTGTTTGTGATTTCACTTCATGTCTGGTGTTGTTATTGCTTAATATACATATAGACTCAAAGATATTTAAACTGCGTAACCTATTGGATCGACTTTCCATTGACCTCCAATTTACATCATGTTGGAGCTTGGGAAATGACGATTGATTGTGTTTCTGGGTAGAAATTTGCATGTTGAATTGTTCTACGGTTGTTTTCGGTTTGAAGAGCAGACGTTGCAGATCATCTTCATTCTCAGCCGTTATGACTACATGGTTGGCGTAGCTCATCATTTGTATTTTACAATTTCAGATTTTGTAGCCTATATTAGTGTTCTTGATCATCATTATGTGAGAATAAATGTGACAATAAAACATGTCCTCTGTATCACTTGTGAACCCACAGGACGTTTTATTGCCACCTCTTCACATTAAACTTGGCCTTATTAAGAACTTTGTCAAAGCGCTCAATCGCGAAGGAGCGGCTTTCCAGTACTTAATCAAGTCGATTCCAAAACTGTCATACGCAAAAATCAAAGAAGGAATATTTGTCGGACCTGATATTCGAAAACTAATGGCTGATGCAAAGTTTACAAAATGTTTAACGCCTGATGAAGCAGCAGCATGGGCATCGTTTCAAAGTGTTGTTCGTAACTTTCTCGGTAACCACAAATCACCTGATTATAAGCAAGTAATCGACATTTTTTTGCAAAATTGCCACAAGATTAGAGCTCGAATGTCTCTCAAGATACATTTTCTGCATTCACATCTTGATTTTTTCCCACAAAACTTTTGCGACACTAGCGACTACACGAAAATATAGCGAAAATCGAAAGGCGATACCAAGGATTATGGGATGAAAGCATCATGAGCGACTACTGTTGGTCCCTAATGCGTGAAACAAATCCCAAGCAGTATAAAAGACTCAGTGCAACCTCTGTTCATTTCTGATTTACTCTGATTTTACTATTTAATTCAATAAATGGCCGTTAATGCTCAAAAATAGCAAAATAATGAATTTATTAAATATTTCAAAAACTAGAACCAATTTTAAAAAACGGGCTGCTGATTTGGATTCAGCCCCCCAATTTACCTTTAACAGCTTTAAACGCTGATAAAGCTATTAAACAGCTTTTGGTTGCTCAGGTCCAAAACCGTGTATACTTGTGTAATTAAAACTAGAACTAACACTAAACCCGAATGTTTCTAGTTCTAGGTCTAATGTTAGTTCTAGTGACAGTGCAAGTGTAAAACTAGAACTAACACTATGCAAAGAATCATTTGGGTTTAGCTGCACATCTTTAAAGACGGCTAAACCTGAATGATTCTAGTTGTAGATATAGTGTTAGTTCTAATTTTACACTTGCACCGTCACTAGAACTAACATTAGACCTAGATTTAACCGTGCGTCTCATAAGACGGCTAAACCCGAATGTTTCTAGTTCTAGGTCTAGTGTTAGTTCTAGTTTTACACTACCACTATTATTATGTAGAACTAACACTAGGTCTATACCTAGGTCTAGTGTTAGTTCTAGTTTTACACTAGCACTATTACTATGTAGAACTAACACTATACCTAGAATTAGAATCATTTGGGTTTACCTGCACGTCTTTAAAGACGGTATATAGTCTAGTTTTACGCTTGCACTGTCACTAGAACTAACATTAGACCTAGAACTACAAACATTTGGGTTTAACCGTGTGTCTCATAAGACGGCCAAAGCCGAATGATTCTAGTTTTTCATCTAGTGTTAGTTCTACTTTTGGTTCAATAAAAATATACAACAATCTAGCGCTGCATAACAATTAAAACTAGAACTAACACTAGACCGAGAACTAGAAACATTCGGATTTGGCCGCACGTCTCTCAAGACGGCTAAACCCGAATGATTCTAGTTCTAGGTCTTGTGTTAGTTCTAGTGATAGTGCTAGTATAAAATTAGAACTAACAGTAGACCGAGAATTAGAAACATTCGGGTTTAGCTGTGTGTCTGAAGATAGAACATAGTGATATTTTTGCTAACTAGCGCTACCTACCAACTACCAGCCGTCTTTGTTAGGTATAACTCGAAAATTAAAAATTGGAAAAAATTTTGTTGATAAGAAATGTTTTATTAATCATCAAAACGTTATCCGTAAGCGATTAGAACTCAACAATGATCATTACCAATCTAAAAGAGTTAAAGTCTTAAACGTTTTAAGTTTGTCACAACATCTTGGTGTTTGATTTCAATTTTTGTTTGCAATCTCAGCAATACAACCGATAACTTCGCAATTTCGTACAACTTCCTGTGCACTAACCGCCGATTCCCTTTATTTATAAACGTTGCTTTACCGCGATAATTAAAAATGTTTTTCTATTCGTCTATCTGCGGTTAGGAAATTTGTTTTGATATCGTCTTCCCCCTTAAGTATTTCCTCACTCTCCCAACGGAAAAATCATGCAGGTTTGCATTATTTAATCACATTTAGTACAAGGTTTTCGAAACTCTATTTATCATTAAAAAAGTTCTTGTAATTGAAATTCTTTGTAACTAACTCAAAATTTTAAATGTACCAACATCATATATAACGAAATTATTCTATTTAAAGATGTAAGTTGACTTGTGACTCACCGTGTATTTGCTTTCGTTGAATAAAGTCTGCACTAAATAAATATTGGCAAAGAATGTAACAGGAAAAATATATTAGTAACGTTAAATATTATTATTACGTTAACTTTATAGTTTTTATAACATCAACTATAAAGACGTAAATTTTTTAGAGCTATTTTTTGTTATCACTAAGTATTTATCTTAATTAAATAGAAAATTTAACACTTTACTTCTAATCTTATTTTTTCTGTATCGTTATATCAGCGAAAAGAAACCTAACAAATAGATAACAGGTGATGATTTTTTATTTTTAACTGAGTTTGACAAACACTTTAGTAAATTAAATTTTAATTGATTACATAAATATCTATACAACATTATTTTTTATTATACTCACCAAAGGAATTTTATTTTCCATTATAAAGTCCTTTACTTTAACTCACACCGAATAGTACACAATTTCATATAAAAATCTAATTTAGATTTTTTTTTTCTAAACAATTATTTTTGATTTTCTAATTTTTATTAATTAACATCAAACACACGAGTATTTATAATATAATATTTAGAATTAAAATAAAATGAAACTATTTTTTTTTAAATTTGGAAGACCTTAATTTCTTAGATTTAAAGTTTTAGATTGAATTTTCAGTGCCATATCCGTCGACGTCGGCCTGAAATTACCGGTTCTAGGTTATGTTCAGTGTGTGAGTGTGTGTGAGTTGGTTACATTTCAGGAGAGATGTACGTTTCAGGGAACGCACGTCCTGGACGACTGCATCGCGACGATTCATGCTACCAGCAGCAAATCGATCCGTGCTGCATTGTTCGGACGCACGCGCACCAACCGATCGTTTCCTTACGTTTCACGAGGTTTTATTAAGGTTTCCACCTACATTTCCTCTTCTCTTCATCCACCTTATTCGCGAGTCCTTTTTGAATGAAAGCCTCCTCCTCCAAAAATAGAACCTCACAAACGGATGCACGAATCTGTTCTCCTTTTCTCAAGGTCGATTCGATCTGCTCTTCCGGGATTAAAACGTTTATAAAGGGTTTATATCACACTCAATTTTGACGATAATGAGTTTATAGTGAGACTCGAAATAGAATTTAAACTGAACTGAGCTGCTTACATTTATTTTTAAATGTTTATTTTTGGGGGAGTCCAAAAAATGTTTTAGTTTTTTTTTTGTACTAAATGGGATTGTTTGTTTTAATGTTTTTAATGGATTATTTTATTTAAAAATAAACTTTCTATTTTTATATTTAATATTTTTATATAAAAGGATTCACATAAAGTTTTTAATCCTTATAACTCTCCATCTGGTTAGGAAAAATTAGATCCCCAGTTAGTCACAATGAATATATTGATTTAAACATTAGCGGATATGAAAAAATGTAGACGAAGTAAAAATCAAGTAATTTAGTGTTCAATTTATTTGATTCAAGATGGAATGTATGAAAAGGAGGGAATAAGAAATTGCCCAAGGCGATGTAAACGGAAATGAAGGAATTTTGTCAAGAAAATTTCGTTTAAGACGTAAGGAATGAGCAGGAAGGGGAAATACTGAATATTGATGAAGAAAAAGTTAAGGACCGAGTTGAAAAAAGACATCAAGTAAAAGCCCTAAAAATCTTCGAATTTAGTTATACAGAGTGGAACAAAAGTTTGGAAATGCCTAATTTTCTCTTAAATGAGTAGACAGACCTCAAACTTAATAATCACAATTACCTTGTTGGGTTATAGTTTTTTATTAAGTTTTACAAAATCATAACTTAAATTCTAACAACTAGTTTATCTCTGAATCTCTCAAATTTAATTAATTAATAAAAAAGTCTGCTAAATTATCTTCACTATTACAATGGATCAATTTAATTCGTTTTGACTTGATTATATCATGTATAAAATGAAAACGAACGTCAATATGTTTACTTCGTCTTTAATAATAATAATTCATTTATTGACTTGATAACAAAAATCTAATTCAAACATATAATAACATATCAAAATAAAAATATTATTAATTAAATCAAGTCAACTCGGACGATTGTCAGAGGAGGTTTAGATAAACAACTCTGATTTTCACAATCGCCGGAAAATACTATAAATAAGAAAAGAATAAAAGAAAACAAGAAAACAGATAAATCGAGAAAACACGCAAAACGTGACAAAACACAAAAGAACAAAAACAAAATTGTTTTTTCAAGCAACATCAAAAAACAAATTGTAATTTAAATGCCTTTTTGAAGGCAGGCACTGATTGTTTAGAGCGCAAAGCTTCCGGCAGAGAATTCCAAAAATCAGCAATTCTGTAAGAAAACAGAATGGGTGCTATGAGGCAGGATAGACAGGCAGTTCTTTCTGCGGACGTTTATATTATGAACGTCCGTTCTAAATCTGATTTTATTGTGCAAGCAAGCCGGAGTTTTGAACATAATAATTTTGAAAAATAATACTCCCTCATGAAAAATTCTCCTTGCTTTCATACTCAGCCACCGTACCTCGGGCAACTTGTAAGATATCCTTTGATTTCGACGTATATCGAATATCAAACGGAGACACGCCCCCTGGACTCGTTGGACTCGTGCCGCAGCATCTGCACGCAGATGAGGTCCATAAACAGCGTTGCAGTGATTAAACCGAGAAAGTATCAACGTGTCAGTGAGCAAGGCTCTACTTTGCGTGCTTAAAATGTGACGGTTGGCGTATAAAGACTTTATCGTGGTATACGAACATCTAATTAAGTGATTGATATGTGTATTAAAACCCCGCCATACCGCCAAGAGTTTTACAGTATCAACTACGCGCAATTCATCGCCGCCCACACGAATGCTCAATGATGCTCTGGCAGGACCAAGGTCTTTACTTCTACCGAATATAATAGCTGATGATTTCGTACCATTAATCAATAGACCGTGCCCTTCCGATACATTCACCACCCGTTCGATATCTTGATTTAAACGACTATTTGCACTTTCAATCTCTGACAACGGAAAACTCAAATATAGTTGTGTATCATCCGCATAAGTTTGTAATTTACAGTAACGGACGTGTAACGACAAGGCACTAGTATATAGGACAAATAGGATAGGACCGCAAATACTACCCTGCGGCACACCTGTAGGAGTGTAAAATTCACGAGAAGTAGAATCACGAACACGCACCCTCATACTTCTGCCCTCCAAATAATGTCGAAAGAAATCAACGGATTCACGGCTAAAACCCATAAACCTAAGAACAGCAAGCAACATTTGATGATTGATAGTGTCAAATGCCTTAGAATAGTCAAGTGTCACCAGGGCCGTAACAAGGCCAGAATCAGAGGAGCGCACAATGTCATCCGTAAGGTTTAAAAGAGAAGTAGCGCACGAAAAACCCGGACGAAAACCCGATTGGGAATCAGGCAGAAGATTATATTGAGTTAGGTGTGTTCGCAGCTGACGATCCACAATTTTTTCAACAACCTTGGAAAGGCCGGGTAGAAGACAAATGAGCCTTAAATCGCTATAATTGGAAGGATTTGGTTTTTTGGGTATTGCAACTGCAATAGACTGTTTCCAGATGGTAGGGTATACATTTTCTGTTAAACAGAAATTTACGATATGTAAAATATATCTAGATATAAAAGGAAAACACATCTTAACAAATTTTAGTGCTATGCCATCGACTCCAACGGCATTGGAAGAGATACTAATCAACGTGGAGTATAGATCGTTCTCCGTTATAGCCCAGAAGGAGAATTCAGTTTGAAAAGCAGTAGCCTTGTTGTTATTATAGTATTGATACACATCACAGTCGATATCAGTTTGAGGAACAGCGCCGCCGAAGTGACTCGCAATCTCATTTGCATTGGCCAACAACTCCGGGATAATACCCTTACCTTTAGTAATATTTACGTTTTCCCTAATGCGACGCCAATACTCGAAGGAAGTGTTTGGGGAGAGCTGCGAGTCAAAGTAGGCCCCTTTTTCCCTTCTGATAGCGGCTGTAACATAGTTTCTCAAGCTTTTATAATAATCCTTATGAGAATCCAGCCTGGTATGCTTGAATCTCTTATACGAGTTATCACGAAGTTTAATCATTTCTCTAATAGTGGGCGTCAACCAAGGAGGCCGAGGGCTAGATACTCTCACCACTCTACTAGGAATGTGTACATAAAACACTGAGAGCAGCAGCTCATTGAAAATTCTCAATTTATCGTTAACATCCTGCGTATAAATAATATCCATCCACGGCAGCATCCCCAGGTCCCTCTCAAGAGCAACCCGATCTGCAGAGCCATAATCCCAGACAGTTTTAAAGAGTAGAGGGGGCTTGAAGTGCTCATGCAAAATGGTGCAGAAAGTGAAAAAGTGATTCGAGAATTTAAAAAATTCCCGAACACCGCAATACTTTCCGTCACCAAAATAAGATCAATAAGCGTAGAACTAGAGGCAGTTACCCTAGTAGGTGAGTTTACAATCTGAAGCAAACCGTCTTTCTGTTTAAGATTCCATTATTGATCAAGTCTATAGCACTTCTACTGTTTATTAGTATTATTGTTTGTATTTCTTCACCAATCTCGTTGTCCAACTAATAGGTCCTTCGTTTAATATTATTACATAACCACTAACTCTTTTGCGCGTATCTGTACAATTAGCATAGTCAGCATCTGTAAATGTCTTGTTCCATCTTTGTCGGGTACTTGTCTTAATCCACGCAGCGCCTTTTTCAATTTATAGACTTGTCCTTCTAAATATCCCACTGTATCTTCTTTCAGTTCGTCATACAAAAAATCAAATTTTGTTATTTTACATGTTTCTGCACCTGCTGTTGCTAATATAGCTCTAATACAGCTCATACTTGCTACAGGACTGAATAACTCTTCAATGTGTTCTTGTGATTGTTCAAAACCTCTTACCACTAATCTGGCTTTATAAGTTCAGTCTTCCGTGATCTTGAATACCCATTTATTACTCATTATTTTTTGTCCCTTAATTTCTTCGCATTTTACTAATTCCCATACTTGCTTCACCTTCAATGACTTCTTCTATTGCACCTAGCCATTTTTTCCTGTCGTCACCATTTATTGCTTCATCAAATGTCATGTACACATAGTCCTTGAACTTTACAGATGGCTTTCTGGTTTTTTGTCCCCTTCCATTATGATTCTCTTCATCTTGCTCTTCCTGAGTTGTTTTTCTTTCATTTGTTCATCAATTTCGTTCCTCATTTGATTAACCTCTTGATCTAATCTTAATTCAACTTGCTCAGGTATATCTTCTGGATTTTTAAAACAACGTCATGATCTCGTTGAATCTTAATTCAACTTTGATTAAATTATCCATTAGCAAGCTTTGTTTAAGTCAATTTAAATAAAACAAAATTTTCCTCTTTCTTGCTATTTATTTTATTATGCTTCTAAATCGATTTCGAGGAAACAATTCTCATCTTCAGTAGAATCTAGATTCTACTGAAGATTTAAATTGAAGTTTTATTTAAATTGACTTAATTCAACTTGCTCAGGTATATCTTCTGGATTTTTGAAACAACGTCATGATGTATAACTTTTTGTTTTTCATTATCCCACAATCTATAGCCCTTTAACGTGTAGCATACAAAGTTATATTTTCTGCTTCTTTCATCTAATTTCTTTATGTATCCTAGTACTTTTGCATATGCTTTACATCCAAATATTTGTATTCCAGATAAATCAGGTCCAGATTTTTACTAATTCCCATACTTGCTCTACCTTCAATGACTTCTTCTCTTCTTCTATTGCACCTAGCCATTGTTTCTTAGCTCATCACCATTTATTGCTTCATCAAATGTCAAGTACACATAGTCTTTGAACTTTACAGATGACTTTCTGGTTCTTTGTCCCCTTCCATTATGATTTTCTTCATCTTGCTGTTCCTGAGTTGTTTCGTTTTTTTCTTTCATTTGTTCATCAATTTCCTTCCTCATTTGATTAACCTCTTGATCTAATCTTAATTCAACTTGCTCAGGTATATCTTCTGGTTTTTTAAAAACAACATCACGATGTATAATAACTTTTTGTTTTTCATTTATCCCACAATCTATAGCCATTTAACGTATAGCCTACAAAGTTATATTTTCTGCTTCTTTCATCTAATTTCTTTATGTATCCTAGTACTTTTACATATGCTTTACATTCAAATATTTGTAATCTAGATAAATCACGTCCAGATTTCATACGGAGTTTTTGTTATAGCTTACTGTTTCTTACAATACCAGATTTTATTAACTATATTTTTTGCCCGTTTTTCCCCAAAACCATTGTTCAAGATCTTGCTCTCTGAAGTTTTTGTCTCGATTTTCTTTATCTGCACATTCAATAATATCAAAATTAGATTCTACAACCCCAATTGCTTGATGAATTATTTTCAAGAACACAAATTATTTATATCAACATAAACTTGACTCTGAACTCCGAAACAACAAGAGCTTTTTTAAAATTCCAAACTATTCGTTTTACGTCACGAAACACACCTCAGCAACGTTCAGGGCGACACTGTAATATTATAAATAATAAAAGAATCTCTTATTTAAATATTCAGGTCACATCTGTGAGTGTGGACGAATCGCATGGTCTGCTAAATTTTTCAGCCGTATATGGACCTTCAATAGGAATCTAAGATATCGCTCACTCTTCTTTGTGACTATAAACACAGAGGCATCCACTATCTTAATGTCTTTTATAACGAATAAACTTACCAACTGGCAAATATTAAAAAATGTTTTGGGAAAATTCATTTAGATTAGAGAGAAAATAAAATTGAGGAAAAACTGGCAAAACATCCGCTCGTGTCTATATAAAAACCCTGTTAAATCGAGCCACACGTCACATAAAAATCATCTTATTTTAACTTATTTGTATATAAAAAGAAGGAACTTACAATGATTTTTTTGTAAGTTAACAAATTTTTTAATACCAACTATTTCATTTGGAAGTTAAGTAAATCCATTAACCAACGTGTTATGAAAGATTCGATCAAAATGTAAAATGGTCAATGAACAGGAAGTAATATAGATAGAAATTACTTAATTACAGCCTTTCCACCTCACACGAGACAAATCTCTACGGGCGTTGAGAAACTAATCATGGATGAGGCCAACGGTAAGTAACGAATCTATAGGGGCTATATTAACAGTGAACATATTAATGATATTAATCACTTAAAACAGAGAATCACAGACGTTATTCACTCTGTCACACCAGACGTTCTTAACCATGTATGGGTAGAACTTGATTATCGTTTAGTTGTATGTAACGAATAGACACCACATCGAACTGGAATGAACAGGTATGAAACTAGGAGAATTTTCCTTTTGTATGGTGGTGATTTCACAGTTCTATCTTGCTTTGTTGCTTTCCTGTGTCTGGTCAAAAGTGATGACTTTATGGACACACTGTATTGAAAATGTTGTGTTTCAGATTGAGAATTTTCAAGTTCAGTGGAAAATCGTTGAGGTAAAAATGATATCAAAACCTGATAAAGATCCTAGTCACGCCATATCATATCAGTCCTTAATATGATTTTTAAAAGAATGAAAAATCGTACCTATCAAGGAACTATGGCTGCTACGAGAGAGATATTTAGATACCTCACAGCTTTCGATTGGGTCTAGTTTACTTGTGAACTTTATTGGTGGCTGTCGCATCAATATTATTTCCTAATGCAGTCCTATCACAATGGGAGGTTTATCTTATTCAGTAAGTGTGTCCTCAAGTCTTCAATTCGTACAAGCTGGAGTTCTGCAGGCTTATGTCCTGGTTCCGACTTGATATCTGCTGTATACTGCACATATCCCCATTTCTACTTACAATGCAATTTTGGCCACACACATTGACAAAGTTTAGAAACCCGTTCGAGTTTGATATAAAGGTGACATTAAATAAAAGTACATACCCTGTTAGTATGGATTTGGGTCAACAAGACGATCACTTAAACTGAGGAAAACATATCTGGACTAAAAAGTTCCGACTGGGACTCATCTATAGAAGAATGTATTGGTTTATAGGGAAAAACTTTGTGTTATTGTTACGTACTTGATAATGACAAAATATTAATTGTTGCGAGTTTCTAGTCAATCTCTTGGAAACCTCATCTGCTGACTATTCTTACTACCTACTCTTCCATCCTCCATTAGACATTTAGGATTATAATATATACAGATTTGATGAGTGCCAAATTATTGAGGTTTTATTATTTTAAATCTTGTATTGTTTTATCTTACGTTATGTTTCCACATGTTGCTTTCCTTCTTTCGGATCCCGTGACCGCATCTTGACAGCCTTGCAAACTTCATGACTGACTTTCCGTCAAGCCGTTAACTTATTTCTCCATTTACCCTTTTTTTCTATTACATTTCTACTGATTTCATTTCTGTATATTATTTTAATTTCACCGTCCTGTACTGCACTTTTATCACCATATCGTCATAACTTTTGCAAATGAATCTAAAATTACTTGTAATCATCCCTGAAAGCTCTTCCTTCTCTCAACTATTCCCCATTATGATCGTGTTCTATCTTGTTATTCTGGAATTCTTTTATGGTCCTCAAATACACAAGAAACTACAGTTTCACTGTACTGTTTTGTTTTGTTTAGCCATATACTCAAACTCCGTACTTGACATAGCTTGTTTTTTACTTTCCCAAGATATTGTTACACCTGACAATTCAAAAATATAACTTGTTTGCGAATGTCTATCTACCTGATCACTTGCCCAATCGGCATCTACAAAACCCTGCAAATCAATATCATTTTTCTTAAATGTAAGACCATAATTTTTTGTTCCCTTTAAATACTTTAAAATCCGTTTTGCACATCTCCAATGTGGAACGTTGTTGATAAGGTACATTACAATCATTTTTATTATCATCTTTAAATACTACATTAGGTTCTATAGGAGTTACTGACGTTTTGCAAAAATTCCATTCTGAATTTTAATAATAAATCATCAATATATTCTTCCTGATCTAAAATTATTTTATCTTTATCATCAATTATCGTAACACGCATACCTAAACATCTACTTATTTCTCCTAAATCTTTAACCTAAAAATTATACAAAATTAGATTTTTGTATTCCATTTCTTTCAAAACTGAATCAACCCTACTATTCCAAGCACGAGATGACTGCTTTAATGCATAAATAGCTCTTTGCAATTTACAAACCTTATTTTCGAAACCTATTTTTATAAATCCTTCAGGTTGTGTCATAAAAACTTGTTCCCGCAAGTAACCGTTTAAGAAAGCTGTTTTTACATCTAAATGAAAT
This sequence comes from Onthophagus taurus, assembly GCF_036711975.1. Classification (NCBI taxonomy): domain Eukaryota; kingdom Metazoa; phylum Arthropoda; class Insecta; order Coleoptera; family Scarabaeidae; genus Onthophagus; species Onthophagus taurus. The sequence continues at coordinate 39,141,061 of NC_091972.1, read as the reverse complement.
ATTTCCAATTTAGATTTTACTGATAAAGCGAATAAGAGTCTTATTGTTGAATGTCTGACCACAGGTGAAAAAGTTTCATCATAATCCACTTCACGTTTCTGAGTAACCCACCAACCTTGCTCTAAAAGTAACTTTTTTATCACTTCTACATTTTCTTTTAAACACCCATTTGTTTTTCACTAAAGTTGCCTTCTCTGGAATATCAACCAATTCCCAAGCGTTACAATGGTCAAATGCTTTCATTTCTTCCTCCATTGCTTGTTTTTTAAATTTAGCTTCTTCCCCAGATAATGCTTGTTCATATGAGCTTGGTTCTTCTTTTAAACTATCTTCTAGCCCACACATGTATGTTATATATTCTTTATATTCCTTTGGCTTTGGTGTTCTTTCTGATTTTCTTCGTGTTTGTTCATTCTTTTCCACAATTTCTTCTTCCTTTTCATCTGAACCTGTAGATTTTTTAGATTCTTATTCATTTTCCTTGTACATATTCTAATGCTGTGTTTTCAATGGTTTTGCTATCCTCAACTGAATCTAATTTTACTAATAATCTATCATCAGTTTCATTTTTCATTATAATCACATATCTACTTGTAGTAATTTTCCGGTTTATAAACTCTATAACCTTTCGTGTTTTCCCCATAACCTACTAAAATCATCTTCTTTGATTTTTTATCCCATTTTTCTCTTTTAGCTTTTGGGATATGTGCCATTACTGTACTTCCAAAAATTCTTAAGTAACTAATATCTGGTTTCTTGTTATACCACATTTCATATGGAGTTTTATCTGCTAAGGTTGTCGTTGCCGTCTTGTTTTTGATGTACACAGCAGTGTTAATAGCTTCAGCCCAAAATTTTTTCTTTAAATTAGCATCAAAAAGTAAACACTTTGCTTTCTCTACTAAACATCTATTCATCCTTTCTGAAAGTCCATTTAGTTCTGGAGTCTAAGAATTTGTTTTTTGATCTACAATACCATTCTTTCTTAAATAGTCATCCATTTCCTCATTACAAAATTCTCCTCCGTTCTCACTACGCACAATTTTAATCCTAGAATCCGTTTGATTTTCTACTAGTTTCTTAAAACGTTTGAAATAATCTAGTACTTCATACTTATACTTAATAAAATATACAAAAGTCATTCTGCTATAATCATCCTCGAATATCAAGAAATATTTAGATCCTCCTAATGATGTTGTTTCCATAGGTCTACAGATATCGGAATGAATCACTTCAAGTTTCGACTTTGTCCTTGTTCCAAAGTGTTTAAACGGCAATCTTGCCTGTTTGTCCTCACAGCAAACCACACATTTGTTTGTCAAATTTGTTTTTGTAAAAATTTCAATTCCTTCTACACTTTTAGTCATGTTACAAAGGTCATTTTGATTAATGTGACCCAACCTTGCGATGCCACATTTCTCCACTAACTTTACTTGTGGACATAAAAGAATAACTGTTATTAGTATACAGGGTGGGCAAATTTGGGTGTTATTATAGGCTATCTTAGAAACTATAAGAGATACGAAAAAAGTAGGTGCCATGTCTCGGTCTCTTTTTTCGAAACCAGCTCAATCCCGCAAACACCAAACCTCTATCTTCTTTTGTTTTTTAGTTATAGCCAAAAAATCAAATTTTCATGATTTCAAAAAATGCTCATATTTCGTTTATTTTTGAAATTAGAGGAATGAGGCTGATACGTTCTTAAGACACTTTTTTAAGTAGAATATACTGCCGTTGAAAAATTTTAAAAATATTTGATGATTTTTGAGATACAACACAAAGTTGTATTTTTTTAAATACAAACTATAATAGATTATGGTGTTACTGAAAAGAGCATATTTTTAGCTTTCCAATGATGTATTGCACGCATGGTGTATTTGGGGAAAATAAGCGTTATTTTTTAATTCTAAAATATTAAAGATTAATATTCAACATTTTAATTATAGTAGGCGAGGAAAACTTTAAATGCCACTTAGTTACTATAGTAACGTGAGATTACTGATCATTTCATTCATGAATTTTTCGAAACGAGTTTCCCGCTTAAAAATTCCTCATTATTTTTAAATACATAAAGCGATAAAATTAAAAAATGATTCTTTGAAAATGATAGATAAGGCTCCATATCCCATATAAACATCGTTTCAATGGAAAGTCCGCTGCCCAGTTTATGATCCCTAATCTTCCTCTATACTACCGAAGATTTCATTCATTGATACCCAACTGTTCTAACCTTACAACCAGTAAGTTTAGTAGAAGAAGATGACACAGTCCGTGACTGTTTAGTTCCTGAAGCTGTTGTTCATATTTAATTATTCATTAATTAATACGTTTCTTGTATTTTTAATAAACAAACTTTATCTTATGCCCTTAACTTTAGGCCCACTTTTACCACCTCCTGATAAATTTATCCGATAGATAAATCCAATTCTTAGCCAATGAGAGCGCTTAAAACCGCCGTAACCATGGCAACTATCCTCTAGATAGTTTATCAGGAGGATGGTAAAAGTGGGCCTAAATCATTTTTATTGGTGAACAAAGTCAGGGACAAGACACTGAGAAATTTAAATCAACTATTCAAAGTTTTTATTCGTTGGTACAAAACCAACTTTATCCTGCATAAAGTTAGGTGCCCACTTGAGAGAAACTTCTGAGAGTAACTCTCGATATCTACTCTCAACTCTGTGTCCACTTGAGACTGTTTTAGCTTTCCGAGAGCTTCTATAAAACTTCCGAGAGCTTTCTCTCAGACAGTTCTCTCAGGACCGTGTTCACTAGTGAAATGTGTCCGTGCTATGGAAAGTAAAATTTATTTTCTTTCAGTGCTTGGTGTTTGTAAACAAAATTGCAAGTGCAATAGTGTTGTACAAAATTTCAAAAAAAAAACAAACTGAAAAAATAAAAAGAAGCTGTTGGGTGAAATCATGGATTTGGCGTAGATTAGAGCTGGGTGTTAACAAATATCAACATTCGTTGTCAAATTGTTAGTTATTTGGCATACTGGATTCACAAAGAAAGTGAACTCGATTGCTTTAATGGCACTTATAAATGCAAACTATAAGTTTATTGTCGTACCCGTGATAGTTTAATAGTGGCTTGGCAGTATTTTGGAAAATTATTAGAAAATATAAACTTAAGCGCCTCAATTGCTGAAAGAGACTAGATATTGCTGGCAGAAGACTCAGTACTACTAATGAAAGACTAGATGTTGCAAATGAAGCAGATTCTTCTTACAGAAGACTGCACACTACTACCAGAAGACGAAATACTGTTGGTAGAAGACTAGATATTGCTGGCAAAAGACTAAGTATTGCTAGTGAAAAACTAGATATTGCAAATGAAGCACGTCCTTCTTACAGAAGACTACACACTACTACTAAAAATCAAATACTTTTAGCAGAAGACTTAATTTTACTGTCAGAAAACCAAATTATGTTGTCAGAAGTTATTATTACTAATGGTACAAATCCCGTTTAAATTTCTGTCCAATACTTGTTAAAATTGCATCCTTCGCTTCCCGATTTCTATGTTCATTAGATGTGATATTCCGAAGAATTGAATTTTCTTCATACACTTCAATTAATTCAAATACTTCTTCTTGGGACTATTTTCTTTTAGGTGTTATCTTTAAACGTGTTATATTGAGAAAACTAGCAGCTACTAGCAGCAAATTTTGAACCGTGTTCGGTTTTTGACAGTTACTCTCACGATAGATAAATTGTGCGTGTCCACTTGAGTACAAATCTCAACTTGTTTACTCTCCGAAAGTTTGTGGGGGCTCTGTGATAGTTACTCTCAGATGCGTGTCCACCAGAAAACATACTTTCGATAGCTTCTCTCGAGAGCATTTCTCGCAAGTGGACACTTAGCTTAATGGTACAAGACCAACTTTCTGTCATATTCGTGCAAAACCATACAGCAATTAGGTAGTAATTAATGTCCGAACCAGCCTACTATAATCAAAATTTTGAACATTAGCGCTTACTATTTTGGAATTGAAAATTAACGCTTATTTTCCGCAAATGCACCATACATGCGATACATCATTGGAAATCTAAAAATATGCTCTTTTCATTAACATCATAATCAAGTATAGTTTGTATTTAAAAAAATACATCTTTGTGTTGTATCTCAAAAATCATCAAATATTTTTAAAATTTTTCAACGGCAGTATATTCTACTTAAAAAACTGTCTTAAGAACGTATCAACCTCATTTCTCTAATTTCAAAAATAAACGAAATATGAGCATTTTTTGAAATCACGAAAATTTGACTTTTTGGCTATAACTTAAAAACAAAAGAAGATAGAGGTTTGGTATTTGCGGGATTGGGTTAGTCTCGAAAAAGAAACCGGGACATGGCACCTACTTTTTTCGTATCTCTTATAGTTTCTGAGATAGCCTATAATAACACCCAAATTTGCCCACCCTGTACATCCGCAATTTATATACATCATTGATTAAATCTGCTTTTGCAAACAGTTTATTTTTACTATTATAGATTTTGCAACCATTCTCATCAAACTTTACTTTATTACCATTTTTTATCAATTGGCTTACAGAAAGTAAATTTGTTGTTAGTCCTGGTACGGATTTTACATCTTTTATCGTTAAGTTATAAATACCACCCCCACTACAGTCATAACTTTTACACTCTACAGAATGTCTTTGGTTTTCAGCAATTACTATATCATGCATACCATCATCTGTGGAGATATCCTTTAACCAGTTCTTTTTTACTGTTAGATGTATGCTAGCTCCTGAATCCACATACCAATCACTGTCCGTAAATTTTCCATTTACAAATGTAGCACTGTTCTTTTGTTTTCCATATTAGGACATTTGTTTTTATAATGGCCCATCAGCTTGCATCGGAAACATTTTATATCCTTCAAGTCCTTAACATTATTACTTCATCCTAGATGTTTTCTTCCTGCATTCCATTGTTTCTTTGTCACACCAGCAAAAGCTGTATTTGCTTCCTTTGCTGTTGGTTCCATGTCCAATAACTTTGTTTCTATTGAATCTCCAGTTATAGCTGTACCTGAATGTTCAATTGCCATAGTCATTGGCCCATATTTCTCCGGTAATCCAGCTAATAACAATGATCCAACCCACTCTTCATCTACCTTAAAAGCAGTACCTCTTAACTTTTGAGCTGTCTCACAGCTTTCCAATTGTGTGTTTATCAAGTTTCGAAGTAAAATGTTTTTTCTTGAGAATCCTGAGTCATCAAACAAAGCTTTCAACTTGTCATAAAATTTCTTCGCCGTATTCGCTTCCTTAATATGTAAGTACATAGAGTGATCCATCAATGGATAAAATGAGCTTAGTTTGTGCTTTTTTCTTCGTCAGTTTCTGTACCTAATATGCATTTATCCAGTCCATCCAATATTAAAAATTTTGTATGGCGAATGTCCATTCGTCGTAGTTTATTCTACCTTTTAATTTTGGCACGTTACTAAAAAAATTCACGGCAGCCATTCCTGTTCTAACTTCTTTCGTTTTTTCAGTTATTTGTTTATCCATAAACACCCACTAGTTACGTTCTGGGCCCATAACCTGTTAGTCTGGGATTCTTTTATGGTCCTCAAATGAAACTACTGTTTCACTGAACTGTTTTGTTTAAAAGATTTTATTACGACTTGTTTTATAAAACATACAACGATACGTTTTTACCAAGTTGGCCAGTATTTTTGTTTCGTCTTGTGTCTAACTTAACAGTGTAATAATTTCTCCTTTCTACCGTTAGATGTCGCTTATCTCGCTATCATTAACAACATATCTCACCTACTCTAGCTCTTTTTATCTATTTCTCTCAGTGCCAATACTTCCCTTTTACATCTTTTGTACACTTCTCTGCGTGATTACCGATGACTCAACACTGCTATAAAGCACTATGGTGATCTTGTTATCTTCCTATTTGTGTATATTAAAATTTTTTAAAACTTGGCAAGCAGACCATCGAATTCAACGTGGTGTTCTTTGTTCGTTGCGAACTTGCTTATTTGCTCAATCTTCTCCACACACTTCTTTCCACTAAAATCAACGTTGCAAGCGCCATTAATTGGATCTGGACACAACGGCTCACGTCATTATATTTAGAACTCTTAAGATAACTTATTTTCATTTTTAACGTTTTTACGTGTGTTATCTAAAAAGCTCTGCTTAAAAACCAACTGATAATTCTGTAAAACAACGGTTTTAAAACTGACTTCAATATAATTTGCTTAACAACAACACTGAATGTGGGTTTGTTGTGTATATTAATTGTTGAAAACTTTTTTAAACAAAGTATTGCTTAACCAGTATGAAATGAAACATACTGGTCGTCGCATTGTAACGCTAAATACTTTCTTTATCAAATCTGCACAAAAATCCTTGGTTTATTAAAAAACCAAGACTAGAAATATAATCTGCTATGCAAGGATGGTGTTTAAGATAGTCCTTTTTGTGCTTTAGAGCTTAAAATTATGGATGCTTTTGCATCTAGGCTTAATTTAACACAAATTAATTATTAAAAAAGGTCAATTGCAATAAATATTTATAAACTACTACATTTTAGCTCTAATTTAACTTAATAATTACTATTTCACATTCATAAAAAACCTAAAGTAATTATTTGCGTTACCAACTACTTTTAATTTAATCAAAATGAAAAATCCAATTTCAAAATTCAATATGTTAGATTTAAAAAGGTTTTTTTACTTACTTTTAAAAAAATCCTTTACTTTTTATTCCCCATATCATTCACATCATTCCGTCACTCACTAACATAACTTAATACTAACGTTTCGATAAAATGCATCCTAAAGATCTTCCGTCTTGTTTTAATATGCAACGACCTACTTTATACCACTTTAAATTATTAATTGATTGGTAACGTCAGAGTTTAGTTGTGTAGCGTTGCATATCGACGAGGAAAACATCGAACTCGTTAATGGATTACTAACTACGCCTTTAAAAAAAATTTCATAATCTGAAATCGAAAAAATTACTCATCAAAAAAAAGTGTATCAAACAAGATTATCAAAGATTTTTATCGAAAATGTTAAAAGATCATTTTTGGTTAATAATAGATAAATAATTGCTTATCTTAATTTATTATTTTTTTTTAGACCAATGCGTGTTTCGAATATTTTATTAAATTGGGATTCCTCCTCATTGATTACTTATAAATTAAACGTTTTTAAAATCGATGAAGATAACTTTGATGTGAATAATGGGTTTGATGAGGAAGGAATTGTGGTATTATCGATTGAGAAGCCCAACTTTTTAAAACAACTCTTATTTAAAATTGACGCTGTCCTAATCTACGAAATTACCGGCGTTGAATATCAAATAAACATCCCCGAATTTAAAATTGAATCGAATGATTTTTCCGATGTTTTATTAGAATTAAAACCAACCGAAATTTTGAATGGAAATTACGAAGACTTATTGATTTTGTATTCGTGTTATGAACGATTTTATTTAAAAGGCGAATTAAATTCGTTTATGCAAAGAGATATTGCTACGATTTTCGGAATCGATTGTATGTTTCGAGAGATTAATTTAAAAAATAATAAAAAAATGTTTTACATCGATGGCATATCAACAGTTTTAAATGGTGGATTGATTGAGATGTTAACCACGAACGAAAATGAATTTCAATTTGTTGTTGTATGTAAAGATGAGGAAGTATTATTACAATTGCTACATTATTTTTATAAAAATATTCAAGGAATACAAATCTTGCCGAAAACTATTAATTTAGAATTAGAAGATGATTCTTTAACGGAAGCTTTACGTCGAGAGATTTCAATAATTAAAAAATATTTTTCGAATGGAAAAGAAGATAAAAAAGTACATGATATTTTAGAGTTTCGAAATGAGTTAAGTGAAATACAATATGAAACTGATTGTTTGTATGCTTTAAGTAATAATAAATCCGAATAAATAAAGAGTTTATTTTTGTTTTTATTTGTATTTTAGTGATATTCCAAAAATCTTTCACAATTCCGGCATATACATATATCTAAAAATGATGCAATATAGTGAGTTAAGAGAGTGATAAAGATATTCGAATCTGCATCAGATTCATATAATTATAGTTTACCAGATAACTAATCAATATATCAATTGAACTTTAATTGTAAGTTTTGGACTTATTTAGGTTTCAGAGTGATACAGTTTCTACTTCTTGAAAAGTCAATTCTACATTTACTTTTAAAAATATTGCACTAACATAACATATAATGCCATTAGTGTATGCCATTAGTAATTTATTATAATTATAAACCCTATTTGAATGTTCTAGGATACTACTAACATGTCGCAGTTTCTGGTTCCTGAAAACAAATTGCAAATTTAGTACTAAAAATAAAATTAAAATATTCAGTTCCTAAACAAAAATCTGGAATTCAATGTTGTTCCAGGTTGCCATAATTCCTGAATTTTCAGAAAATAGTAGGATCGTGTAATGATTGATATAATTGAAGGGTTAAGAATGACGGCAATTGCGTTTCTTGTTTTAAGAATGCAGATTTGAAGGTTGATACATTGCAAGTAACCTAAGTACACTAAGTGTAGGTTTCAAACCTTCAATTTTGAGAAAAATGTAATTAGAATTAAATAAATCTTTATGAATAAACGATTTTGAAGAAGAATGAAAGGATAATGGAATAGGTTGAATAGGCGTAAACTAGAAAGGAGTGGTTCAATTTCTGCCGAGGAATGCCATGCAATAGCATTGTAGAAGAGCAACCAAGATCTTCTTTTAGAGAGCACCGAAACCCTAAAAGAATAATGGGCAGATCGTTATTCTATCTGTTACCAGCTCCGCGGGCAATAATGGCTGTTTTGAGAATTCTATGAAATCTCTCCAACATACCATTACTTTAGGGTGGTAAGAGGAAGTTCGAATTAGGTTGGTCCCTAAAAGGCTATTGTATTGCCGAAAAAGTTTGGATTCAAATTGCCTTTCCTGATCATTTGTTACAAACCTCGAAAAATAATTGTGTAGAAAATAGCGATTGTAAAAGTAATTTTTGACAGGATAAACTTTAGGCCAACGCGTAAAACGTTCGATCACTGTAAGCCTGTATACAGTGTGTCTCCGGATTGTGTCCCCGTAAGGTATAATTGACGATAAATTTTTGAATTCAAATTCCATCTTTTGCAATTAAAGTCTGGATGTCATAAAACGAAATATAACCAAGTTTTACGTCAAATATTCTGAAAGTACCAAAGTTAACGCAAGAAGTTTGTTAACCGTTGCAGGTAAAGTGGCCTTTCTGAGCAATGTACAACAAAAGTTGATTAAGATAAAATGTATACAGGAGTATACAGGAGGTGTCTGAAAATCGTAAATTTTGAAACACTCCCTGTATATCAAAAACGAAGAGGGCTATGAAAATTTGGTTTGCGCCATTGTAAGTTTCACAAAAAAGTAGCCCAGGTTCGCGAAAGCCGCAACTTTCTATCTTTCATAATAATAGTTGGAATGTTTGAGCAGAATTTCTTAAACCGTAAGACATTCTGGTAAATTCATAAAGTCCTCTTCCGCAACAAGCATTGCCCGTACAAGATCAATTTTAAAATCGTTTATGTGAGGCTATCGATCAGGAACTTCAAATGGGACCACATTTAGGAGAGTTCCAATTAATAAGGGTAATTGTCTGCTTATACACTTTATCCGTAAAGTAGCAGAATAAAATCGTTATAAACTGTTTATGGAAAAATCCCTGAAACGGGTCTAAAGATTTAAATTTGTTGCAATCTTTTGGTGTTGATTTTAATTTTTTTTTCGGCATTTTTAAACGTTAAACATTAAAATCTACATCAATAAATTGCAAAAACTTTATTCCATAAAACCATTTATAATGATTTTTCACCTATATTCGCTACTTTACGGACATACTGTATATGAATAAGAGCAGCAACAAGTCTGACATCTTTCATCACATCTTTTTCGGTATCTTTTTGGTCATCTTCCTTGACATCCATTTTACCACTATTTTACATTTTACTAACTCTTGTCTCCTTTTCTTTGGTATCGCTTTTAACATCGTTGACTTCCTTTTCGTTGTCATCTTTGCTAATTTCTTTGCCATCTTCTTTGACATCTTCCACGATATCTGTTTTGGTAATTTCTGTTACATCTTCATTAGCATCCTTTTTGATATCAAGTTTGTTGATTTCTTCTTTGGTAACCTTAGTCTCATCGTCTTTAACATCAATCTTGACATCACCCATGATTTCGTTTTTGACATAATCTTTGGATATTTCTGTCTTACCTTCTCTAGTATCAATTTTGACATCATCTTTACCAATTTATGTTGCGTTTTTTTAGCATCTTTTTTGATATCATCTTCACTAATCCCGGAGGTGTGTCCCTAACGACTTGGACAGCCACGACAAGATCAACAATTAATATCGAGAAGAAGGAGAGATTAAGGAGGAATGTGACCATGTGGATGGGCGAGTGTACAAGGAATGAAGTGGGATAGGATGTTGAAGACCCAGAGTGAGGTTGGATGTTTGTGGTCGTTGCGGAAAAGACGTGGAATATCTCTCCTAGGAAGGAATGGTTAGACATGATTCATAGGTATTTGATGGATGTAATTAATCGGGAAGTGAGGAAGATACCCAAAATGATTTGGTTGCTAAAGCCTATATATCTTTGGTGGTAGGTGAAGCTTTGGGCAGGGTTATTCCGGCTGGATTGATAGATTTCGTTTAGAGTAAGGGTTGGTTAGCGGCGGCTCAGTATAGAGTTAGGAGAAGCAGAGGTACAATTTAGGGATTGGATGGATTAATAGACAGTATAAGAAAATGTAAGATTTGTAGATCAATTTATTTTCTCTTTTCTCTCTGTTGTATTCATTTTCAAAATTACACAGCTTAATTTGTTAAACAAAATATAAAACAATAAACATACACCAACACCAAATGCATAAACGTCCCAATTATTTACTTGATACCATCTCATTTCTCTACTTCCAAGAGATAAATGATTTAAATGCCCATGTTTAAGCACGTAATCAACCCAAAGTAAAAACTTTTCCAATTGATTTTCTGGTTGTTCATTATACAATGTAGATAATCGTTTCATATTATTTTTGTACCTGCAAAAACTAATTTAATAAATATTTTTATTTAAAAGAAAATAACTTACACAGGATTAGACAACACTTCCAAAATAGAATTATAAACATTCTCCGTCGTTAATTCCCAATACTTTAGAACTACACCTCCATTAATCGATTGAATCTTTCCAGCTTGACTATATTGATCAAAAAATAACGGTATTCCAATAACTGGAACACCCCTAATTATAGTCTCTTGCGTACTTAATCCACCGCAATGAGTTATAAAAAGCTTCGTGTTTGGATGCGCTAAAATATCGGTTTGAGAGAACCATTTTCGAGTAATAACATTTTTAGGAAGATCATCATCGTCAAATTTCCAAAGAATGGTTTGATTTAGTTTTGAGAACGATTCTTTAAAAGATTTTATAGCATGTTTTCCGTAATATTTTGGTACAAAGTTTGAACCTAAAGATACGAAAATTACTCCTTGTTTGGAATCGTCTAAAATTTTTTGCAAATCCTAAAATAGATCACTAAATTAGTTAGAATATTTTTAACAAATTTCTAATTTCACCTTATCAAGTTTTTTTGGTGGTTTAACTTGAACACCACCGATTGGAATAACATTCGGCGCTGTTGGTTTGGGGTAATCCAAAATTGGATGATCGTTGGGAAACATTAAAGAAATTTCTTTAAATAAATCTTCAATGCTTCTAGATTTTGGTCCAAAAGTTTCTTTAGAAATATCATTTAAATTCTTCAAATTATTTAGTCTTATTATGCTTTCCATGGTTAAATAAAATGAACTGTGTATTCTTTCAAAAAAATTCATATGATCTGAGTATGGTAAAGCGAAGTATGGAATATAATTTTCGGTTGTTTGCCCCATAACATCATTAATGTAAGAATACATTCCAAAAGCGGTAACAGCAACAACTGGGGGTAATCCAAAATGATCTATTAAGGGTAAATAACATTCAGCGTATATTACATCGAAAATTATCATATCAAATAAATCTTTGGGATAATCTAAAAGCTGCTTAAATTGCTGGGTTTTTAAACAATATTTACAGCTATTTTCTACATATGCTGCTAAACCTAATGTTCCTTTTATACTTGCAGAACCAGAAGCTGACATTTGTTGGAATGCTGCATCAACACTGTGAGTAAATGGTTTAACTATACACAAAAAGAAGTGTTTAAATTTAACATAATTTTTAATTTATCTTAACTTACTATCGATTTGTAAAACTTCATAATTGGGATGTTTTATTTTTGAATCATAATATCCAATCATTGTAACATTATGGTTTCTACTTAATAAGCCTTCAATTAGAACTTCATTCCATCCATGATGGCTTGGTGATGGAACCAAATCAACATATAAAATATTTTTACAAGTAATTTGTTGAAATGAAATTAAAACGAGAAGAAATGTTAGCATTATAAGAGCTGCTTGTTATTCGGATGCTTAATACAATACGAAAGAAATTGAGAAATAAACTTGCAAAAGTGAAGTGATATTATGTAATATCGTCAATTGAGAAAATTAATAAGACATGCAATGTTTCACGTGTCGCACAAAAACGCACAACCAATTATGCGAAATTATACGTATTCTAACTGTTTAAATATCATGAAATTTATCATATTTCATTTTGTTTAAAATTCATATTTCATTTATTAAGGAATGTTTAAAAATTTATATTTCACTTATTAATCATTATTCAAATTAATAGTTTAAAAAATAGAGTGCTTATTGGAATTGTAAAAAACAAAACAACATTTATTGATTGTTCATTATCAAAAAAATCCTAAAAGTTATTTCTTCGTTACAATAGACATTCATTATTGAGTGAATTAAAAACATTTTTTCTGGTCCTTCGAGCAATGATACACTTACATCATTGTAGGATCAAATTCCCCTAAGTACCGGTTACGAACTATAAGAGAGTGGAAGAAGAGGGGATGCGAGTGTTGCATGTGAGAGTTGGCAGCACAGATTACTCTGTGGTTGGCAGTGTGTAACTAGCAGTGAGAGAGAGACATTGATTCTTAACCAAAAGTGGTGTATTTTTGAGGTTATAGTAAAGAACTAAATATCGATTTATTGTGTGTGCGTGTTTTATTTTTCTCCCACAATATCCAGTTTCCACAAATTTTGGGGGCTCAACCGGGATTCTGGTTAATTCGAGGGGTAAACCGCTGGGGAAGTAGGTGTACAAAATAGGGGAAATGCGGAGGAATTATGGGGAAGTTCGACGAATTACGGGGAAGTCTGGGGAATTATGGGGAGATGCGAGTAATTACGGGGAAGTACAAGGAATTACGGGGAATTATCGAGGAAGTTTGGGGAAGTACGGGAAATTATTTAGGGAAATTTGGGGATATATTGAAACACGATCGAACACGATTAAACACGATATCTAACGATCGAAGTTACGATGTTCCATAAACAAGCTAGATCTAGTATTAGGTGCGCAGTTTCTGTTTCATAAAGGGTGTGTGAATTGTTACTAGTAGAAGCATCGTTTTCATTCAAAGGTAAGATTGAATGAGTATCATATTAAAATTTAAATTTATATTAACATATCGTGAAGAGTCGATGGTACTAAATTCGCTCGTAAATTCTGTTTTATATTAGGCGCCAGGATGACGGCAAATCGCTATCGCTGTTTTCAAGAGGCCGAAAATTTTCTACAATTTCAATTAAATGCAAATGTTAAGGAAATTCTTATTATTAGCGGATTTGATAATGAGGTGCTGCTTGGCACGATTGACGAAAATGATCTAGAAAAAATAGAAGCATTTATTAGAAATGACTACCATGAATTACTAACTTTGGAAGAAAAAAATTTGTTTTCCGGGATTTTTAAAAATAATCCGCAGCAATTTAAATTGCTATCTGGCACGAAAAAACAAATAGTTTTAATTTCCAAATTTCCAGACTCAGTCTACGCAAACCGACATAACTGAAAACATTTCTGAGCAGACATTACCACCCCCCTCAGCACAACCATTAAGTGAGACTGCAGCTACAGATCAGGAAACAGAAAAGTGCGTTATATTAAAAGCTCTTAAGTGCTGGCTTAAAACAAAAGTTAGTCAGGAACAAAATGGTTAATATGTGAATCAAAATGTAATGGTATAAGCCTAAAAATTCAAAAAGGATTAGATATACATTTTTCGTGCACGAACGATCAAATTAATGCACCGGCAACTATTGTTGAAAGTAAACGCAAGGAAACATCAATTACTGATTATTTTACGTTGAACCCAAATCCGTGTTCTTCACGTGCAAGTTCTTCAGTTGAAAATAATTCACAAAAGATTATTATACTAGAAAATATTTCCGTAACACCTGTTGACCGTACTGACACATCTCATCATGAATGTCTGAAGAGTATTGAAAATATTTACTTTAATGAAACCGCCTCGGAAACCGATAAAAAAATGTTTCTTCAGAAGTATCCGAGGAAGTATCAATCGGCGTAACCGAGTGTGTAACTCCAACAAAGACCGAAATCTCGACTGACACCCTTACACGAGTTCCTACACGAAAAATTGTTACTCGTAATAATTCTCCCCAGACTAGCTCTTCAAAATGGAAATTAGAAAAGTACGGAAGAAGTGAAAGATCTAAACGCAAAAGAGACAATATTGACAATAATCAACTGTTTATAACAGACTTTTTTTCTTTACTAAACGACGCAACAAATGTTTTATCTGCTAATCCCGAAATAATTAATCAGATCGATGATACTCTTAAAATTAGAGGGGAAAGCGATTTCTCATTGAAAAATGCGAGAAAGAGTGTGACAGGGTTGCTAAAAATTCTTTGTGAAATTTCCCTAAAAAATACAAAACGTTCAAAATATAAACACACTTTTGACGACGTTATTAAAAAATTTAGTCTTTATTTATTTTACATTGGTGGTAGACTTTTGTATGAAGTCCTTTATACAAATTTAAAGGGCGCACTCCCAAGAATTTCGACCCTGAATAGATATGTTAACAATCAGAATAAGTATTTTGATGAAGGCAGTTTCGACTTTGCCAATCTTAAAGTTTTTCTGGTCGAAAGGAATCTTCCCTCGATTGTTTGGATTGCTGAAGACGCCACCAGAATAACGGGAAAAGTTGAATACAATTCTAGAAACAATACGGTGATGGGATTTTCTCTGCCACTTAGAAATGGTTTGCCTGTAACAGATGCATATTTGGCGACTTCATCAAGAGTTATGCAGGAATATTTCCTAAATTGTCCTAAGGGCAACTGCGCCTACGTGATAATGGCGCAACCGCTGTGTCAAAACGCACCAGCTTATTGTTTATCAGTATATGGCACTGACAACACATTTATATACAAAGACGTTCTTCAACGATGGAAATATTTAGAAAAGGAAGCTAGTCGTTATGGAATAAAAATATTGGGTTACTCCTCTGATGGAGATACGCGGCTTCTAAAGTCTATGCGTATAAGAGCAAAACTTCCTTTCAAACAAACGCAGGAGCCTAATTGGCTGTGGTTTCAAATACCCATAGACAATGAATTTAACCCTGAAAACTGGTAATGTTTTACACAAGACGAAGTTCATATCGGAACTAAACTACGAAATCCCCTACTTAAAGCCAACATTTATTTGCAGATAGGAAATTTTACTATATCCGTAACGCATATTGAAGAACTAGTGAAGAATCAACCAAAAGACAAACATTTTTTAACGATTTCCGATCTAAATCCAACAGACCGAATGAACTTCAAATCAGTGGAAAAAATTACATCCTTAGAAGTATTGGAATTGCCGAAGAACGTAGAAGGTTCAGAAGGCACAATCTCGTATTTGAAAGTCATCAGTTACATATTAAACGCATTCTTAAATAAAAACATATCTTTAGAAAAACGACTGTATTATATTTGGTACGCTGTGTACATATTAAACGCATTCTTAAATAAAAACATATCTTTAGAAAAACGACTGTATTATATTTGGTACGCTGTGTTTTACTTCCGCATATGGAGATATTGGATAAAAGAACACAAAACATATAAACTAACCGATAATTTCATCACTTTAAACGCCTACCTCTGTGTAGAACTAAATGCACACTATTTGATAAAACTTGTATGCATATTTCGAAGTAACAATTTTCATTCTGATATGTTTTGTCCGTGGCTATTTGTCCGTGGCTGGATTTTTTTGTATGGCCGAAAACACCAGACATCGCGGTTGTAGATGAAGAGTATGTATTTTACGGTCCCATTAATTTACTTGGTAACGGCATATTTCAAATTAGCAGACATGATGATGTAGAAATAAAGAAATTATACAAAGCTTTCAAACAAAATGATAAAAAGCTTTAAATCTGTTTTGTCAGTATTATTATTTTCTGTTTTTATATAGAAAAACTCAATGTTTTTATTTGCCAAAGAATATATGTTAATTTTTATTGACTTTTATTTGGGTGTTTTACTTAAATACACACGTGGATATGCTGTCCGAAGGGAGAGGCGGTACGAGTATGTAAGAGGAATTACGGGGAAGTACACGGAAGTACGGGGAAGTATCGAGAAGTATAAGGAATTATGAGGAAATACACGGAAGTACAGGGAAATACTAGGAATATAAGTAGGAAGTATAAGGAATAATTTGTCAAAGGGGAAGTAGGTGTACAAAATTTGAACTAGCGGTTTACCCCTCGGGTTAATTAGAGTACCAACTGGATAACCTGAGATATGCTGTTTAGCACACTTGATCTAAAAAATGGATTTTTCCACGTACCTTTGGAACGAGAAAGTAGGAAATATACTTCATTTTTAACTCCAGATGCCCATTACAAATTCTTGAGAACTCCTTTTGGATTCTGCAATTCCCCATCCGTTTTTCAGCGCTTTAACAATGCGGTCTTCAGGACACACATCAGAGAAGGGGAAGTACTAACTTATTTAGATGATGTTGTAATAGTGGCATCCGATGGAGAGCAAGCTATGGATCGATTAACCCGTGTAATAAAAACGGCAGAACGTTATGGTTTGCAAATAAATTGGAAAAAATGTCAACTGATCAAAACAGACATCACCTATTTGGGACATTATATTGAGTATAACCTTATCAGACCATCAGAGGAGAAAACGTTAGCTGCCCAAAGATTTCCAAAACCCACAACTGTTCAACAGGTACAGAGTTTTCTCGGCTTGACGGGGTATTTCCGTAAATTTATTAGGGATTATACATACATTGCAAAACCATTAAGCGATTTGCTGCGTAAGAATATTAAATTCAAGTTTGAAACACCACAGGAGGTTGCATTTGCAACGTTGAAAAATGTATTGTCTAGCAGACCAGTGTTGGGAATTTATCATCCCGAAGCGGTAACTGAATTGCACACGGATGCGTCATAACTTGGTTATGGAGCAGTATTTCTGCAAAAAGGTGAAGACTGCAAAATGCATCCTATTTACTACATGAGTAAGAAAACAACTCCGGCAGAACAAAATTATTGCAGTTACGAACTTGAAACATTAGCTGTGATAGCAGCCTTGAAGAAGTTCAGGATCTAACTGACTGCGCAGCGTTATCCATGACTTTGCGGAAAAATGATTTGTCACCTAAGCTAGCGAGATGGGCTACGTTTTTGGGAGAGTTTCAATATGAAATTGAACATAGACCAGGTACAAAAATGGCGCATTGTGATGCTCTTTCAAGGAATATTTTAACTGTTACCATTAATTCCGAATTAATAGAGCAGGTGAAACGAGCTCAAACTGATGATGAGTATGTCAGGACAGTGATGAAATTGTTAGAAAATAATCAACCACACGAAGACTATCAGTTGAAGTACGGAATATTGTATAAAACTGTACAGGGAATAGATTTGATTGTAATACCAAATAAGATGCAAATGGAAATAATAAGGAGAACGCACGAAGATAACGGGCACTTTTCCATGAGAAAAACTGAAGATATGATTTTACGTGATTTTTGGATTCCAAAACTTAGATCAAAAATTGAACAATGTATTAAAAACTGCATCAGATGTATCCTGGCTGAGCGAAAATACGGAAAGCAAGAAGGTTTTTTAAACCCAATCCCAAAAGAGGAAATTCCATTACAAACTTATCGTATGGATCATCTAGGACCACTTGAAACTACGGCTAAGGGCTACACGTATTTGCTGGTATTCATTGATAGTTTTACCAAATTTGTGTGGCTATATCCTACCAAAACTGTTACAACAGAAAAAACTATTAGCAAATTGGAACAACAGAAGATGATATTTGGTAATCCCGAGCATATTGTCACCGATAAAAGTACAGCTTTCACGGCAGAAAGGTTCAGGGCTTATTGTCGAGATGAAAATGTTCAATTAACCCACATAACTACCGGTGTTCCAAGAGCCAACGGACAAGTTGAGAGGATCAACCGTATAATAATACCGATATTAACTAAATTAACTGTCAATGACGAGTCAACATGGTTTAAACATGTCGGTAAAGTGCAACTATTCTTAAATAAAACGTATCAGAGAAGTATTCGAACTAGTCCAGGTGAAATCCTATTTGGAGTACCTTTGAAACACAAAGACGATATCAGATTAAAGGAAATAATCGAGGACGAATACCTACAAACTTTTGTAGAAACCCGAGAAGAATCCAGAAAATTAGCAAAGGAAAACATACTGAAGATCCAAGACGAAAACAGAAAACAATTTAATAAAAAGAGAAAATCTTCAACACAGTACAAGTGTGGTGATCTCATTGCTATAAAACGAACCAAATTCGCAAATTGCGGTCAGTTTAAATCAAAATTCTTGGGACCTTACAAGATTGTAACCGTTAAAAACCATGATCGATATGATGTTGAGAGAGTTGGTAGGACAGAAGTCCCAAAGAAGACTTCAACCGCTGCGGATTTCATGAAACCTTGGAAAGATTATTTGGATGAAGTAACATCAGAAGAAGAAGGCCAAACAGTAGAATTAAATGAAAATCAAATTTATGAGTTGTCTCAAAATGAAGAGGGAAGAAGCAATGAAGATCAAGATGAAAGTGAACAAGAAAACCATGGAACGAAGATGAACGACTTAGAAAAAAATCAAAATGGGATCGAGGGCGATTCCCAAATCAGGAATGGCCGATCTGTAGGATCAAATTCCCCTAACTACCGGTTACGAACTAGAAGAGAGCGGAAAAAGAGGGGATGCGAGTGTTTCATGTGAGAGTTGGCAGTGTGTAACTAGCAGTGAGAGAGAGACATTGATTCTTAACCAAAAGTGGTGTTTTATTTTTCTCCCACAATATCCAGTTGCCACATCATTATTTATTTAAACAAATTCAAATAGTTTTAATTATGTTGTAATTATAAAAATTTAAATGTATTTACAAAAGTTCTTTATAATAATGTGTATAACCTTAATTCAAGTGCATTTAGTAGGTAATTTTTTATATTAGCTATAGGTCGACATGAATAACTTTGCTGGGGAAAGCTAAAACTGCATGTCGAAGTTACAAAATATATTTGCTGTGTTAGAAAATTGAATTATAGAAGACTTCATACTACCAGAAGACGAAATACTGTTGGTAGAAGACTAGATATTGCTGGCAGAAGACTAAGTATTACTAATGAAAGACTAGATGTTGCAACCAGAAGACTTCACACTACTACCAGAAGACGAAATACTGTTGGTAGAAGACTAGATATTGCTGGCAAAAGACTAAGTATTGCTAGTGAAAGACTAGATATTGTTACAGAAGACTACACACTACTACTAAAAAACCAAACACTATTAGCAGAAGACTTAATTTTACTGTCAGAAGACCAAATTATGTTGTCAGAAGACTAAATATTACCAATGGTATAAATCCCGTTTAAATTTCTGTCCAATACTTGTTAAAATTGCATCCCTCGCTTTCCGATTTCTATGCTCTTTAGATTTGGTATTCCAAAGAACTGATTTTTCTTCATACACTTCAATTATTTCAAATATGTCTTCTTGGGACTATTTTCTTTTAAGCGTCATCTTTAAACGTGTTATATTGAGAAAACTCGCAGCAAAATTCGAACCTTGTTCGTTTTTTGACAGTTACTCTCATCATAGATAAATTGTGCGTGTCCACTTGAGTACAAGTCTCAACCTGTTCAGTCTCCGAAAGTTGGTGAGGACTCTCTGATAGTTACTCTCAAATGCGTGTCCACCAAAAAAAATACTCTCGACAGCTTCTCTCGAGAGCATTTCTTGCAAGTGGATACCTCGGTTAAAATTAGGGTTTCTTGAATTTGCACAAAAGTCGAATTTTACTTGATTCTTGCTATTCGGCAACAAATTTTATTTACAGAGGGTGTAAGGTACATAACAGGGATGAAGGCGACTTCATTGGAAATAAAATCGAAAACTTCATGAGAATTTCTTTTCAACGCTAAGACCAAGAAACTTTGCTATTAGGGATAGCAAAGTGGATCGACCACCAGGTACATATGTATCGAAGACACGGCCTATGTAGAATGGAGAAGGAATCTTTGGGAAGTCAGAACCTGCACGATGATAATATTCCTGGACTTTTGGAATTTAATTTTTTGTGAAACCTAAAAATTCACACAAATGATGCCAAGGCCGCAGAAAAAGAGATTTTATATAACACATTGCACACTATCTCAAGTACGTTAGGTTATGGCAGAGAATAAATAGTTTTAGAATTTAAACGCAAGAACAGCGAAGCAGTAGGCAGGTTTAGAGAAGAAACAGCTAACGATAACTCGCAAACAATATAAAGTCAAAAAAAGAGAAAAAATCAAACGAACCTATAGAATACTACAAGACAGCATGAACTACTTATACCAAAAAAGACTAGACGGAAAAATACAAAAAATGTAAAGAAGGAAAAATGTAATGCAAATGTACTCTGAACTCCTCAACGTAACACAGTAAGCAGATAACGAAGCCTTAGGCGAAAAACAAAGACCTACAAAAACAAAATGATATAAAATAAAAGGTATATCAAAAACGCTTAAATCAAAAAATTTGTCAAAAAATAAATTAATTATACAGACAACCATGAGGATCGTTAGTCTTAATGGCGGGCTAGGCAGTGCGATCCTTAAAAAACTACAACAATAAAAAATTAAGTATACCAATTATTTCTGTATTGGGTTGACAAGAACAGTATGAAAGAGAATTGCCAAAACAAAGACCTAATACGATCACCAGCAACATATAAATTAGAAGAGCCTCCGCCAGAAATAATTGTAGCCATAATAAAGTAAAAACAGTGAAAGAAATGAAAGACAACGTTTAAGCGGCCTGGAGTTAATAAAGAATATGCTCAACTCAGTGCTAGAAAGGGCGGGAACTGTCTTTTGAGATTTTGTGAATTTGCTTGGAAAGAAGGATGGATAACACCGATCCATAAAAATTGCGACAGGAAAACTGTTACAATTACCGATGTCTAACAGTCATATTGAAAAACTGAATACAGGAAGAATTGGGCCATTTGAAATAGAGAAACAAGCGAGGATCAGAGCGGGAAGAAGCGTGGATAACATTTTCAGTTCAAATCAAATCTCAGAATAGAAAGTAGCTGCAAAAAGAGCAACACATCTATTTGTTGATCTAACCAAGGCATACGATACCATCACTAAAAAAAGTTGTTGCAAGTTCAGAAAGCTTTAAGATCACAAAAAGCCTCTAGCAAGACTGCACATTGTTTCATATATACGTGCAGAATGGATAATGCTGTATAGCCTATATTTGGCAGATCACCAAGTGGTAGTGGCCCAGAACGAGGACGTCCTTGAGTATATGACAAGAAAATTAATAGACGGTGCATCTGTTAATTGAAAAAAAGAAGATAACATCATAATCAAAGCATGTAAAGAATATAATATGTACCTTGGAAAAAAACTAGACTATAAACATATCAAAGGCAATAAAATCCCCATATGTGATGTAATTATTTCTTCTATCTTATTATTTCTTGTCCATCATGGATTTTCCAATTCTACTTCCAGGACTTCAAATCTGCCCAAACAAATTCTTCCTCTAATTCTTGTTCTTTTACGCTTCTAATACTCCATGTACCTAAATTCTGGGCTTTCCTGTCTTCTTCGTTGATCCATATATTTGTGGCTATTTTAAAAATTTTATTTGCTTAAATTTTCTCAATGTCATCAATATTAATCTTCTTCCAGTGTTTCTCTCTCGCCATCACCACCTTCGTAAGATCTCTATTCTTTTTCCTGTTTCTTGATTTTATCATTGAGTTGTTTATTTTTTTTTATCTCATTCATACCATTAAATACTTTGTGATCATTGAAAATTTGTCTAATTAGAGAACTGACTCCCAGCTATTTCAGCTTGTTCAAACATTTATTTAGTATTTTTGAAAATAATTGATAACTGCTTAAAAACCTAAATGGATAGGAATTGGTTCATAGCTATTCTAGGTTATTCAAAATAATAGAGAACTGTATCTAAAGTTTTTCAAAATAAGTTTATAGTGTTGCAAGATTACCCAAATTAATTGAAATTTGGTTGGAAATCTTTTAGGACGTATCTAAATGATTGAAAACTGGTTCACATATTCCAGGTTTCAAAGCGATTGAAAGTTTATTGATGATCTTTGAAAACCTGTCTAAAATTGTCAAAATTAATTGAAAATTGGTTCCCAACAAATTGAAAACTTGTCTAAATAATTGGAAACTGGTTGCAAGTCATTAAAAGTTTGCTTAAATTATTGGTAGCTATTTCAGATTTGTTAAAATGTTTGAAAGCTCTATTTATAATTGTGTGACTTTTACGCTCTGAATCGTAAATCATCAACATTAATTTTCTTACTTCCTATCATTTTAAAATTTTTTGCAAATTTACATAAAGTTTTACATTTTAGATCAATTTATTTTCTCTTTTCGATCTGTTTTGCACATTTTTAATATTACACAGGATATTTTTTTTAATAAAACATACAAAAATAAACATACACCAATAATAAATCCAAAAATATCCCAATTTTCTACTTGATACCATCTCATTTCTCTACTTGCAAGAGATAGATGTTTTAAATGACCATTATTAAGAATATAATCGATCCAAATCAAAAATTTTTCCATTGGTTTTTGCGGTTGTTCATTATACAACATGGAAAATCGTTTCATATTGTTTTTATACCTACAAAAAGTGATTTAATAAATATTTTTATTTAAAAAAAAATAACTTACACAGGATTAGATAAAACTTCCACAATCGAATCATAAACTTTATCGGTCGTTAACTCCCAATATTTTAGAATTACACCTCCATTAATTGATTGATACTTTCCGGCTCGGTTAAATTGATCAGCAAATAACGGTATTCCGATAACTGGAACACCCCTAATTATAGTTTCTTGCGTACTTAGTCCACCACAATGAGTTATAAAAAGCTTCGTGTTTGGATGGGCCAAAATATCGCTTTGAGAGAACCATTTTCGAGTAACAATATTTTTAGAAAGATCACCATCATCATCGAATTTCCATAGAACGGTTTGATTTAGTTTTGAGAACGATTCCTTGAAAGCTTTTATAACGTGCTTTCCGTAGTATTTTGGTAAAAAGTTTGAACCTAAAGATACGAAAATTACACCTTGTTTGGAATCGTCTAAAATTTTTTGTAAGTCCTAAAATCAATTACT
Organism: Onthophagus taurus; assembly: GCF_036711975.1. NCBI lineage: Eukaryota > Metazoa > Arthropoda > Insecta > Coleoptera > Scarabaeidae > Onthophagus > Onthophagus taurus. The sequence goes on along the minus strand of NC_091972.1, from coordinate 39,117,329 downwards.
AAATTAGTTAAAAATATTTTTAACAAATTTCTAATCTTACCTTATCAAGTTTTTTCGGTGGCTTAACTTGAACCCCACCGATTGGAATAACATTTGGTGCCGTTGGTTTGGGATAATCCAAAATCGGGTTATCATTAGGAAAAATTAAAGAAATTTCTTTAAATAAATCTTCAATGCTTCTAGATTTTGTTCCAAAAGTTTCTTTAGAGATATCGTTTAATTTCTTAATAGAATTTACTCTTATTATACTTTCCATGGTTAAATAAAATAAGCTGTGCATTCGTTCAAAAAAGCTCATTTGATCGGTGTAGGGTAAACCGAAATATGGAATATAATTTTCCGTTGATTGGCCAACAATATCGTTGAAATAAGTGTACATTCCGAAAGCGGTTACAGCAACCGTTGGGGGTAACCCAAAATGATCTATTAAAGGTAAAAAACATTCTGAAAATGTTATATCGAAAATAATCAAATCAAACGAATCTTTGGGGTAATCTAAAAGTTGCTTAAATTGTTGCGTATTTAAACTATATTTACAACTATTTTCAACAAATGTTGCTAAATGGAATATTGATTTTATACTTGCAGAACCATCAGCTGATATTTGTTCCATTATAGTATCAACGCTTTGAGTAAATGGTTTCACTACACATAAAAAAAAATTAAACAAGATTACTTAAATTTATCTCAACTCACCATCAACTTGTAAAACATCATAATTGGGATGTTTTATTTTGGGTTCATAATACCCGATCATTGTAACATTATGGTTCCTGCTTAATAAACCTTCGATTAAAATTTCATTCCATCCATGATGACTTGGCGATGGAACCAAATTTAAAAATAAAATATGTTTGCAAGTTATTTGTTGAATTAAAGTTAAGACGAGGAAAAACTTTAACATTATAAGAGTAGTTGTCTATGCTGAATACAATAAAAGACCGTATTGAGAAATTGTACAGAGACACTTAAAACGTACAGTGATATTATATAATGTGAGTACCTATTAATCTAATCTTTTTAAGGTCAATTCAATTTTATTCGTTTTCGTTATGTTTGCGGAATTAGATTTTGTTATTTTGACCTTATCGGCTAATAATTGCATTTTTTTTGTTTTAATTTTTAATAATTAATTAGGATTATGTTATCATAATGTTTTTGTTAATTACATCTTAAATAGAATAATATTTAATCGGATTGATAATCGTTACTTTCAACTATCTTCCATGGTTCAAGAATGATATTAAGCTCTGCTTCAAGATTAAAGAGTTAAACAAATCGAAATGAATTAATTGTAAATGTAAGTACTGTTAAAAAGAATTTTGATAACTGCTTCAAGGCTTCGAGGAATTTCTCAATTAAGAAAACCTTTACAAGTTAGTGGTGATGGTCTGTTATTTTCTTTCTGGTGAATTATTAAAGCTTTGCTTCAGTAATTAAAGCCAATGCATAAATAATAAGTCGTTCAGTAACCTTCTTTAAGTTTCAAAGACATTTTCAAAGACATATAAGCACATCTTGATGTAAAGTTCATACTGACAAATGAAAACCTAAAAAATTATACAAATGAAGATGCCAAGGCCGCAGAAAAAGAGATTTTATATAACACATTGCACGCTATCGCAAGTACGTTAGGCGAGAATGTTTACTTTTAGGACTTAAACGCAAGAACAAATAGAAGAATAAACAACGAAGCTGTAGGCAAGTTTGGAGGAAAAACAGCTAACGATAACAGGCACTGATTAATAGACTTATGTACAACAAAAGGAATGAGAACATAAAATGACTTCTTGAAACATAAAAACATACATAAATACACATGACATCAAAATACAAGCACTAAATTAAAAATCCAAAATAAAATAGTCTCTAGAAGTCTTGAATACGAATCAAACCATTACTTCCTAAGCAATAACCTGCAAACAATATAACGTCAAAAGAAAAGAACAAAAAATACCAAAAAAGACTAGACAAAGAAATACAAAACATGCAAAGAAGGACAATCGTAATACAAACGTACTCTGAACTCCTCAACGTAATACATGAAGCAGATAAGAAAGCCTTAGCCGAAAAACCAAGAGCACAAAAGAACAACAAAAAATTATATGAAATGAGGACCTACAAAACCAAAAGGATATAAAATAAAATGCATATCAAAAACGGTTACATCAAGATACGGAACAAGATCGAGTATCGGATGAAATATTAATAAATCTGTCAAAATATTAATTAATTATACAAACAACCATGATGATCGATCCTTAAAAAACAACATCAATGAAAAATTAAGTATACCACTTATTTCTGTATTGAGTTGACAAGAACAGTATGAAAGGGAATTGACAAAGCAAAGACCATAGTTCCTAATACGATCACCAGCAACATATAAATTAGAAGAGCCTCCGCCAGAAATAATTGTAGACTTGATAAAAAACACTGAAAGAAATGAAAAACAACAAGGGAAGCGGCTTGGAGTTAATAAAGAATGTGCTCAACGCATTGCTGGAAAGTCTGAGAGACATCTTTTGAAATTTTGTGAATGGCGAAGAAACTCCGGAGGCTTGGAAAGAAGGATGGATAACACCGATCCATAAAAGTTGCGACAGGAAAACTGTTACAATTACCGATGTCTAACAGTCGTATTGAAAAACTTAATACAGGAAGAATTGGCGCCATTTGAAACAGAGGAACAAGCGAGGTTCAGAGCGGGAAGAACATGCGTGGATAATATTTTCAGTTCAAATCAAATCTCAGAATAGAAAGTAGCTGCAAAAAGAGCAATACATCTATTTGTTGATCTAACCAAGGTCATCACTCAAAAAAAATTGTGGCAAGTTCTATCATAAACATCAATAAATGACACACTAAGTAAGGTAGTACAAGAACTATACAAAGGGGCAAAAGCAAAGTTGGAACAAGGTTGCGCATTGTTTCATATATATGTGCAGAACAGATAACGCTGTATAGCTATGTTTTGCAGATGGCCAAGTGGCAGTGGCCGAGGACGAAGATGTCCGTAACTATATGACAAGGAAATTAATAGATGCATACGACAGGTGCATCTGTTAATTAAAAAAAAAAGATCTGGTTGTGAGCGATTACATCATAATCAAACTATGCAAAGATATGTGGGGCGGAAATACAAAGTCGACTACAAAAGGGCAAAAACATATCAAAGGCAATAAACTCCCCATATGTTTCTTGTCCATCATTTATTTCTCTTTGCTCCTTGCTTTATCTTTGCATTTTCAGCGTTCCATTATTTATATTCCTATTGTCAGTATTTTGCCTACTTCATTTGCTATTCTCAAAGCAAATTTTTCGGACATTATAGAACAGCTTTTGATTACTTTTCCTATATTTCTCTAATTTTCTCTCAAATTCTTCTCATGTTATTCGTTTTGATTGTTTAACTAGTATCTTCACCCTTATTCTTACTTCTTTGTTTGTTATACATTATGTGACGCTCCGATTATAACACTTTTAATACTTTCCATAATTTTTCTATATTAGGGCTATCTGTTGTTTCCATTTCTTTTATTAAATTTACGACTATTTTTTGTTCATATCCAGTTACTATTATTTTGTGTGTACGATTTTATAATTTCTTCACATGTGTTTCCTTAAGCTGCTACTTCATTTTTCTGAGCTTCCTCTTCAGCTATTCTTAAATTTGCTATTAGCTCCATTATTATTATATTTTCTTACTCCCACTCTTCCATTAAAATCTTCAGATATGATGATGTCTCTGGTTGTTCCTACTACTTTAAAGAATATCAGAAGTTTTCTTTATTATTTGCCCTTTATCTTCATCTGGTTCTTATACTGCTGTTATGATTTTTGTATTTGTCATGTTTTTCAAGTCTATATTCAGTATTCTTTCCGATAGTGCTCTGCATTGTCTTACTGTTTCTTTAGTGGTTCTTTGGATTATAGAACCTATTCGATCTATTGTGTTCGCCCACTTTCCTCCATATGAAGTGACATTTTCCAATTTTACTTCTAGGACTTGAAGTCTGCTCATACAAATTCTTCCTCCAATTCTTGTTCTTTTAGGCTTCTACTCCATGTACCTAAATTCTCGTTTTTCCTGCCTTCCTTAGTAAAGTCTTCGTGGATAAATATATTTATGATCCTTATATTTTCTCAATGTCATCAATATTGTATGTATAGTCGTACCTCATTCGCTGCCTCTAATAGTCACCATATCAATCCTGTTATGACTGGGGTTTCTTTCGGTATCTCTGAAATTAGCTATGGCGAAATGGTGGAATCCTTCAATAGATTTAAGGCAAAAAATACAACCGGGCCAGATGGTATTCCTGCATTTATAGTTAAAGACTGTGCACCTGCATTTCTGCGACCACTGCAACATATTTTCAATCTAATTGTAAGGAACTCTGATTTTCCGGAAACCTAGAAATTGAGCAGAATTTGTCCTGTTTTCAAAAAAGGTGATAGGTGCTGTGTGATGAACTATCGGCCAATAGCTATTATAAATAACTTCGCGAAGCTGTTTGAACAAATCGTAGCATACAAGATGGAATTCTACACCAAAGCACGAATGTCTGAACATCAACATGGTTTCTGCAAAGGTAGATCCACAGCCACTAACCTGTTGAGTTTTACCGAATACGTATCTAGGGCACTAGATCGCCGTGGACAGGTGGATGTCATATACACGGATTTCTCACGGGCCTTCGATTGTTTAGACCTCTTCTTGTTGACGGAAAAGTTGGAGAAGTTTGGGTGTGATTGTTCTCTTATACGGCTTCTGTCATCCTATGTGTCAAATCGAAGACAATACGTCGAGTTGTCTGGTATTAAATCGAGAAAAATAAGCGTTACTAGTGGCGTACCACAAGGATCCATACTTGGCCCTCTACTGTTCAATATTTTTGTGAATGACTTACCAATGAGCTTTAGCACCAATGCCCTATTGTACGCAGATGATCTGAAGTTGTTTACTACTATTGGTAGTGAACAGGATTGCATTTCACTTCAGTTGGACTTAAATAAACTCTACTCGTGGTGTACTACTAATAGATTGATTCTGAATACTTCCAAATGTCAGGTAATGACATATAGCCAGAAACGTAACACCATCAATTTTGATTATGAACTTGGGACTGACTGCCTATCGCGCATTCATTTAATTCATTTAAATTCCCCATTCAACAAATTAATGCGAGCTGCTAATACGACCGAATGTGTATCATTCTTCGATGTTTAACTTAGCAGTTTGTTAAATTGTTGTTATTTGATTTTTCATTTTTCATTGAATATGTTTTCTTTCTTTTTCTTTTTGTTTGTATATATTTACTTCTTATTATGTCAATTAATGTACGTTCTTAGGCTTAATTTTGTTGTTTATAACATTATCTCTCTTTTTGGAAAACAAATTTCTGTTGGGATAATAAAGTTATTATTATTATTATTATTATTATAATATTGATCTTGTTCTTGTCGCTTAGAAACTTTTTCCAGTATTTCTCTCTCGCCCTCACCACCTTCGTAAGATCTCTATTCTTTTTTGTGTTTCATGATTTTATCTTTGAGTTGTTCATTTATCCTTTTATCATATTTTATCATTAACTACTTTGTGATCATTAAAAACTGGCTCGGAGCTATTTCAGCTTGTTCAAAAATTTATTTCGTGTTTTTGAAAATAATTAATAACTGTTTAAAAATCTAAATGGTCTAAATGAGAACTGTATCTAAAGTTGAAAATAAGTTTATGGTGTTGCAAGATTGTCCAAATTAATTGAAATTTGGTTGGCAATCTTTTAGGACGTGTCTAAATGATTGAAAACTGGTTCACATATTCCATGTTTCAAAGTGATTAAATTTATTGATGATCTTTGATAACCTGTCTAAAATTGTCAAAATTAATTGAAAATTAGTTTCCAACAAATTGAAAACAACATTTGTAACACATTATTACAAACTAAGGCATATCATCAACATTAATTTTCTTACGTCCTATCATTTTAAAAATTCTTGAAATTTTACATAAAGTTTTACATTTTAGGTCAATTTATTTTCTCTTTTCGATCTGTTTTGCACATTTTTAATATTACACAGGATATTTTTTTTAATAAAACATACAAAAATAAACATACACCAATAATAAACCCAAAAATATCCCAATTATCTACTTGATACCATCTCATTTCTCTACGTGCAAGAGATAGATGTTTTAAATGACCATTATTAAGAATATAATCGGTCCAAATCAAAAATTTTTCCATTGGTTTTTCCGGTTGTTCATTATACAACATGGAACATCGTTTCATATTGTTTTTATACCTACAAAAAGTGATTTAATAAATATTTTTATTAAAAAAAAAAATAACTTACACAGGATTAGATAAAACTTCCACAATTGAATTATAAACTTTATCGGTCGTTAATTCCGAATATTTTAGAATTACACCTCCATTAATTGATTGATACTTTCCGGCTCGGTTAAATTGATCAGCAAATAACGGTATTCCGATAACTGGAACACCCCTAATTATAGTTTCTTGCGTACTTAGTCCACCACAATGAGTTATAAAAAGCTTCGTGTTTGGATGGGCCAAAATGTCGCTTTGAGGGAACCATTTTCGAGTAATAATATTTTTAGAAAGATCACCATCATCATCAAATTTCCATAGAACGGTTTGATTTAGTTTTGAGAACGATTCCTTGAAAGCTTTTATAACGTGTTTTCCGTAAAATTTTGGTAAAAAGTTTGAACCTAAAGATACGAAAATTACACCTTGTTTGGAATCGTCTAAAATTTTTTGTAAATCCTAAAATCAATTACTAAATTAGTTAAGAATATTTTTAACAAATTTCTAATCTTACCTTATCAAGTTTTTTCGGTGGCTTAACTTGAACCCCACCGATTGGAATAACATTTGGTGCCGTTGGTCTGGGATAATCCAAAATCGGGTTATCATTAGGAAAAATTAATGAGATTTCTTTAAATAAATCTTCAATGCTTCTAGATTTTGTTCCAAAACTTTCTTTAGAGATAACATTTAATTTCTTAATAGAATTTACTCTTATTATACTTTCCATGGTTAAATAAAATAAGTTGTGCATTCGTTCAAAAAAACTCATTTGATCCGTGTAGGGTAAACCGAAATATGGAATATAATTTTCCGTTGATTGGCCAACAATATCGTTGTAATAAGTGTTCATTCCAAAAGCAGTTACAGCAACAGTTGGGGGTAACCCAAAATGATCTATTAAAGGTAAAAAACATTCTGAAAGTGTTATATCGAAAATAATCAAATCAAACGAATCTTTGGGGTAACCTAAAAGTTGCTTAAATTGTTGCGTATTTAAACTATATTTACAACCATTTTCAACAAATGTTGCTAAATTGAATATTGATTTTATACTTGCAGAACCATCAGCTGATGCTTGTTCATATATAGCATCAACGTTTTGCGCAAATGGTTTCACTACACATAAAAAGAATTAAAAATGATTATTTAAATTTATCTCAACTTACCATCAACTTGTAAAACATTATAATTGGGATGTTTTATTTTGGGTTCATAATATCCGATCATTGTAACATTATGGTTTTTGCTTAATAAGCCTTCGATTAAAACTTCATTCCATCCATGATGACTTGGAGATAGAACCAAATTTATAAATAAAATATGTTTGCAAGTTATTTGTTGAATTGAAATTAAAACGAGGAAAAACTTTAACATTATAAGAGTAGTTCTCTATGCTGAATACAATAGAAAAACATTGAGAAATAATTGCACTTAAAACGTAGAGTTATATTGTGTAATGTGGGTACCTATTTATCTAATCTTTTTAAGGTCAATTCAATTTTATTCATTTTCATGCGGGATTAGACCTTATCGAATAACTATTGCATTTTTATTGTTTTAATCTTTAATAACTAATTTCTTTAATTATAATTATGTTATCATAATGTTCTTTTTAATTACATCTTAAATAGGATAATATTTAATCAGATTGATAATCGTTACTTTCAACTATCTTCTATGGTTCAAGAATGATATTAAGCTCTGCTTCAAGATTAAAGAGTTATACAAATCTTTAATTAATTGTAAATGTAATTAGTGTTAAAAAGAATTTGAATGACTCCTTTAAGGCTTCGAGAAATTTCTTAATTAAGAAAACACTTACAAGTTAGTGGTGATGATCATTCTGTAACCTTATCATGGAAGCTTATTCAAAATCTATGATTTTGAAATGGTTTATATCGATTCCAGATAATACAATATGATTGAAAGCTGGTTAATAACATTGCAAAGTTGTTCAAAATGATTAAAAATTGCTTGGTATACTTCAACAATTTATCTAAATGATTGAAAACTAGTTCAGCTTGTTCAGAATATGTTTATTGTGTTGCAAAATTGTGCAAGTGATTGAGAAGTGGTCAAACCATTTCCAGGTGGTTCAAAGTGATCGAACACTGGTTCCTAGTTATTGAAAACTTGTCTAAATGGCTTAGAACTGGTTCGTAGGTATTTCATGTTGTTAAATTGTTTGAAAACTGCATCTAAAATTGTTCAAGACAAGTTTACAGTATTGCAAAATTATCCAAATTAATGGAGAATTGGTTGGTAATCTTTTGACGTTTGTCTAAATAAATAAAAACTCTGAATAGTTGAACACTGATTTAAATTTATTTCAGGTTGTTGAAACTGACTAAAAATGTTGTCTAAAATTGTTTAAAAGTAATTTATAGTTATCCAAATGATCCATATTGCAAGTTATTGTTTTAATTTAAGTTTATAGTGTTGCAAAGTTGTTCAAATAATTGAAGTTTCGTTGGTACTCATTGAAAACTAGTCTAAATTATTTAAAACTAATTAGACTAGGTTATTCAAAATAGTAGAAAACTGCTTAGTAATCATTAAAAAGTTGTCTAAATAGTTAAGATTTGGTTCACAGTACAATTGGTACAAGTTTCTAGTATTGCAAGATTGTTCAAAATAATTGAAAATTGGTTAGTAATCATTAAAAACTTATTTAAATAATTGACAGTTGACATATATCTAGCACTATAACTAGAACTAACACTAGACCTGGAACTAGAAACTTTCGGGTTAAGCCGTGCGTCGTCAGAAAGTTTCTAGTTCTAGGTCAAGTTTTAGTTCTAGTGATAGTGCTGGTGTTAGTTCAATTAATACTGGCCGTGAAAGCATTCGTACTTAAATAGAAAACTGATTGGCAATCGTTGAAAAGTTTTCTAAATGGTTAAGAATTGATTTAAAGTCATTTCAATGTTTGGAAATAATTGAATACTTTTCTAAATACTTGAGAACTGGTTCAAAGCTGATTCCGGGAATTTAGTGATATTTAAAGAAGGATCAGATCACCACATCGATTAGTTCTGAAGTTGTTAAACCATTACGACCATGTTGCGGAGAAAATCTTTTAATTTTCTTGAATGACTGCAAATTTTCGCGATAGTTACCGTTGAATCGATCCAGTTATAAATCAAAACGTCGCTACCGAAGTGCACAAGTACCTTAACGGCATCGAAATCAGTTTCAAAAGGAAACACGAGTTTTAAAGTTGTTAATACTACTTGCACTATCCAAAGGTGATCAAGACGAAAATGCCCCATCTCTCCGAATGCACTAATCAATCCCGAGTCAACAATGAACCCTGGATGGACAATGCTCCTCGAAGAAAATCTTCACCGTGAACCTGTTATTTATTGCATCTACTTTATTCCTTACAAATAGTAACTAATCTATTTCGATGTTGCAGATCAATCTGAGAACACGAGGAGACTTATCTTCACCAATCAGTCGCATTTCTAGTAATATAGAGGCAATTGATCAAGAGTATGAATCATATTTGACATAGTATTCGCTTCTAAACAACGAATCCGCTCCTTTTATATCTTCTCGGTTATCTTCCCTAATTTCTAAAAATTCATTCGTTCATTCTCCACCTGTATGTAACCTTCGCCGAAAGATCAAGCATGAAGAGAGCAGATGCTGAGAAAAAAATAGAATAATTCACAGCGGAGGAAGTTTTGCTGCCGATAAGACGAATAAAAAAAGTGAAAGTAATCAGGTGTGGATCTCTATGAGCTGCTTAAGTGGAGACGAGAAGAACTAACAGAACAAATCATGAAGCTGTATGATAAAATACTGCAGAATGTATAATCTCCAGAAAGCTGGAGAACCAGTATCACTATTTCATTTTTTAAAAGAAGAATATCCTCATACCAAGAGAATTACCGAGGAATTTCCCTTCTAAACATATCCATGAAGCTGTTCTCCGTCTCCTGCAAACAGCATTCTGAAGTATATAACAACATGCTAGGAACAACAGGGGTGTTTGAAAAACAGGTCAATGGTCAATGCGGTCTACTACGGTTTACGGTTTAGTTAACTAACTAGGAGAGAAGAAAAATAGAAAATAATTAGGTGAAGTAAAAGTCATATACCACGCGGATAGTGCATCATTAATTGACCATAACACGGAGAATGGACTATAATGGCTACACCAGGAATTCAAGCAGAAAAAAAAACATGTTACCAAACAAAAACTATGGTAATAGCTAGAGAATCTAGCGAGAGAGATGTAAACTAGAATTGAACGACCACGTAATAGAAGAAGTAACAGATTACACTTGTTTGGCCATAAGTATATCATCTTATGGACACCTGAACAACCTGAAAAATAGGTCAACAAGTGACCCATTAGGGAAGCAGTAACGACGAAATATAATGTTTCATGAATCCAAATGAATAGACTTCTAACGATTACAAAAATTGCATATCAGCATCCAAATGGTAAGGTGACCAGATTTTAACATTGGAAAAGCGGAACATCATTGATCGTGAAAAATAGTATCGTAATATATTTTTTAAATTTCCACATAAGTACAATTTACTAATACAGGATGTCTCACGGAACTGATTCGTTAGAACTTTTTCAGGTTCCACTATTCGTACTGTTTTGAAATTTTGGTAGCATGTGTTATTCATTCGAATCTTTCGATTTAACATATTTTTAAGATGGCTGCCACTTCCGGTCTACCGGAAGTAGACCATAACTTCGTTATTTTAAATGTAATGCTATAGTATACTGATATACTATAGTACTATCTCACGAACCAGTTACGTGAGACATCCTGTATAATAAAAAAATGTATAATATTATTTTATTCCTTGGCATATTTCTCATTTGAGTGAATTTCTTTTAGTACATATTTGTTTTTTGAAATTTTCTTACTTATGAGTGGTTATGTAAACTCCCAAGAATTTACCAAACAACGGATTACCAAAATTAGTAAAATTAAAATTCCTCTGACTTAATATTATTCTGACTGTTTTCCCATCATTCAAACACAACTCATTCGCGATGCACCATTTACGTGCTCTATCTAGAACCAATTCTGATCCTTGAATGACCTCTTTAGCTTCATCGCTTCGGATAATCAAAGTGACATCGTCAGCATATAATAAATAGTCAATGTCCCTAAAATAAGACTGTCACGGAAAGTCATTGAAAAACATCAAAAATAAAAGAGGACCAAGGATAGACCCTGTGGAACACCCCTAGTCAAAGTGACTCTTTCCGATGTCACTTGTGCATGTCTGTCCTTGAAACAGATAGCTCGTCCTCATCATAAGAAATGTAAGCAGAACAGAATGGATAGAACAAGCTTCTACGGCTCCTTCAAAGAAAAAGCAGAAGTAGAAGAAAGTCTGACATGCGCACATTAATTTAACGATGTCCCGTAGGTGGTTAAACACAACTCGCAATTTAGTCATAGAACTCTTTTGGAAAATCCCCTATGATGAGGTGAATCCAACCTCCATACTTGTCATAGAGCTCATAGCAGACTTAATGTGACCCAATGTACCAAAGAAGGGAACTGATCCATCCGATTATTCTTTGTTGTGCTATCGTGTATGCGTTAAACTTTCTTGCGCAAATTTCACGAATAAAATCAAATATGTTATACCCTCAAATGAAAAGACCCTGTTTATTACATCTTCTGATTCCAATGGAATGTTTTTAATTTATTTTTGTGGCAAGTAAATGAAATGAAGTAAAAGAAACGTTTTCTCTTTTTGTAATGAATTTAATTGAAACGACACGATTCGAAGTATTAATTCGCGAACGGGGCTCCATGTTCCCAGCCCGCCAACCTCAGCATATCTAAAATGTGAAAATGCCACATTGCTGCTTTGGTTCATGAGATATTTGCGTTTTTTGTAGGTGGGGCTGGAGACATGCCAGCCCCCCATTATCGAAATTAAATTTTTTTTTATGGTATTCGTTTGTGCTACGTTTGTGCTGTTTTGTGCCGCAAACGCGATCATTTGTGCTGCTTTTGTTCACGAGATATTTACGTTTTTTGTAGGTGGGGCTGGAGACATGCCAGCTCCCCCACTATCGAAATTAAAATTTCTTTTCATGGTATTCGTTTGTGCTGTTTTGTGCCGTAAACGCGGTCGTTTCTGCTGCTTTCGTTCGTGAGATATTCGAGTTTTTTGTAGGTGGGGCTGGAGACATGGAAATTAAAATTGTTCCCTATGCCGCCCCTGTTGTACTGACATAAAAATGCCCTAATAGTTTTCGTTTGTGCTGGTTTGTGCCGCAAACGCCAAGATTTGTATCTGTATTAAGCTGACATAACTGCAATGGGGAGGTCTTTGTTGTTGCCAATTTTGGTAAAAATTTTCACAGCGAGTGTCGCCTGGAAATATGTGCCGGCAGAATGGACTAAGGTACGGGTATCTTACATACCCAAAGCGGGCCGTTCGGTCCCTACTTCTAATGCCTTTCGACCCATCAGCCTAACGTCATTTCTGCTGAAAACCCTTGAAAAAGTTCTGGAACGGTATATCCGTACGGTGCCATTGGTATCTGGTCCACTAAGTCGCCACCAGTATGCTTATCAAGCGGGAAAATCAGCAGAATTGGCTCTACACAACTTAGTTGGTAGAGTATCCAGGACGCTGCAGGATAAAGAAATCTTGGTTTGTGCGTTTCTGGATATAGAGGGAACGTTCAACAACGCAATACCACAATCTCTTGAAAGAGCTGCTCTTGACAGGGGAGTGGAAGCAACTATAGCGGGTTGGATCCGCAATATGCTAGATAGTAGAATAGTTTCTACTTCACTCCACGGTGATACGATACGCTTCAGGCCGGGAGGTGGCTGCTCGCAGGGAGGGGTGTTATCTCCCCTGCTTTGGTCCATCCTAGTTGACGATCTGATTGCGATAGTCGAAGCCGTTGGTGTGGAAATGCAAGCTTATGCTGATGACATTGTCGTTATGGTCAAAGGAACCTGTTTGCCGAGGATATCTAAAGTCCTCCAGGTGACCCTAGATACCATTTGCGCTTGGTGTAAGGGAGAGAACCTCTCAATAAACCCGCAAAAGACACTTGTTGTGCCCTTCACCAGGAAGCGAAAGTTGGATGGACTAATCCGCCCAACTATCCAAGGTGAAGAAATTCCTTTCTCAAAGGAAGTCAAATATCTAGGAGTAATCCTAGACAAAACCCTGTCATGGAATGGACATTTGCAGGGAGTCTTGCACAAAGCTAGACTATCCTTGTGGACTTGTCGCAGTCTTTGTGGAAAAAATTGGGGTCTTACCCCTGAAAGACTGTACTGGCTCTATGTGACTGTGGTTAGACCTATGATCACATACGGAGCAGCAGCCTGGTATAGGAAAGTCCGACAGATTTCAGTTATCTGTAAACTTTCACGAATTCAACGAGTAGCTGGATTGGCAATCTCTGGTGCGATAGGCACAACGCCAACTCTAGCAATGGAGGTTCTGCTTGGCCTATCTCCACTGCATTTGCATATAGAGAAAGTGGCTAGAACAACCATTTACAGATTTAAGCAATATGCTCAAAACTGTTCCGACATGTCCTACCAATGGGCTGCGGAAGACATTATAAGCACTGATACTGTGCTATCAATGCCGTCAGATTTGATGTTCAACATGACAGTACGAATTTTCTCAGACAGTCAAGCCGCTCTCCAGGCGCTGCAAGCCGTGAAAACGGTGGCGGTTCTGGTTAATGATTGTAAGAGAACATTAAACACACTGAGTTGTGATAACAGAGTCTCTCTGATCTGGGTCCCGGGTCACTCTGGGGTTGCTGGTAATGAAGCGGCAGATAAGCTAGCACGAGATGGCAGCGCTGAAGCGTTTGTGGGGCCGGAACCAGCAGTTGGTGTATCATTTGCGATGGCCAAATATAGGATTGGACTGTGGGCTGAAGAGAGACTTCGCCTACTGTGGACCAGTTCTCCTGGAATGAGACATGCTAAGGTGTTTATTAACATCGCCACTGTCAAACCCAGGAATATTTTAGGACTTGTCCGTAGTAGCATAAAAGTTCTAATGGGTGTTTTTACTGGGCACTGCCGATTAAAAGCACACCTCAACTTGTTGGGTTTAGCCGACGATGTTGAATGCCGACTATGTGCGGAGGAAGCAGAGACGGTTGAGCATGTTTTATGTCACTGCCCTGCCGTTAACCGTATCAGATTCTCGATTTTTGGGTCGCAGTTTATCTCCTCAAAAGATCTGAATGACCTTTCGCCGAGCAAGGTATTAATGTTCGTTAAGAGCATTGGACTGCACGGTGAAATTTGATAACGATATCTATCGGGGTACAATAGATCCTTAGGGTCGCGGTGCAAGGTTGGTTGGTCCGCCTACCCGATATGTATTCTATGTAATGTAATGTAATGTAATGTAATGTACTTTACCAGTCATACTGTGATAGTACCTCCTTCCAAACTCTACTTGACAAAACTGATAATTTGTTGATGAAGTTGCTTCAAAAGCTTGTGAAAGAAGGAGTTTCCAAGACAGTTTACCTTTATCATTCAAAAATATTAATTGAAAAGCTAACCCCCAAACCTCAACCCCAGGGAATTTACTTATATGACGCCACGTATACCCTTTCCCAGTTATTAGACAATATTGACAATTATCTTCCAAAATCATTGAAGGTAGTTACCAAATGTATCAAATGCGAAAAAAACATTACCGAAACACAAAATGCGTTATTATTATTACCGTCAGACACCTATACTCAGCACAAGTTGGGGCAACTTCTGCAAGAATCCCTTAAACCTGTGGTGGTCAACTATTGCTGTGGAGAAAAAATTATGAAAGTGCCGGTTGTAACTTACCCATATATAATTTTTGAAACCTTCACTGCATGTTAACTTTCTTTTGAAATTTTTCCGAAAGTTATTGTGATGGAAAATATCAGGTACCATTTGAAGGGTCTAGTAAACTATTTTGGAGGTGTATCAGCCAAAAGTGTTGGACATTTCGTGTCTTATTGTCACAAAAATTGTGTTTGGCAAAAGTACGATGATTTAAACAACAAAAGCTCATCAATTAAAAAGAAAATGTGTAACAACGTACAAACCATCGTATACGTCAAATAAAATTAATTGCAAAATGTAAGGTACCTGCGGCAAATAAGGTCCACTTAATTTCAAACCGTAATAAAATTGTGTATGAAAAAGTAGAAAAACAAAATTTGACTCATCAATGAGTTTTTTAAAAAAACCCACTGTTAAACAGCCGCTTCAATGGGCCTTATTAAATAACCCTACTACAATAATATTAAAAAAAAATCGCCAGTTCTTAATTAATGATGTTGACCTATTTTATTTAAAAACTTCAGATACTAGAGTAGAATTCTTTAACTGGAAGTTTTTAAACTGGTTCCTTCTTAAGAATTGTGGGCCATATTATATCAGTGCAACGGAGGCGATTTCCGCGCACCCTTAATAAGAAATAAATTAATATCTGGCGTACCGTAATAGCACAAATCTTGGCGTTTGCGGCACAAACCAGCACAAACGAAGCACAAACGAAAACTATTAGGGCATTTTTATGTCAGTACAAGAGGGGCGGCATAGGGAACAATTTTAATTTCATGTCTCCAGCCCCACCTACAAAAAACTCGAATATCTCACGAACGAAAGCAGCACAAACGACCGCGTTTACGGCACAAAACAGCACAAACGTGGCACAAACGAATACCATGAAAAGAAATTTTAATTTCGATAGTGCTATATATAAACGGTGCTATTTATGAGGAAGTTATGCTTTTCGAAATCCGAAGCACAGTAAAATCTAGTCCTCACTGATAAACGATGCCTGCGAATCCTGATCTATTTATGCACGCACCAAAACTACTTCTTCACGAGGAGAAATGGCTAAAATACATACTTTAGTAGTCCTTCTCTTAAAATTCTTCAAATTTTTAGCATAATTTAGAAATTTGGCCTTCATTGGCCGTGAAAACCAATGAAGTTCTAAATCTATTTCGGCGTTACACATGATAACCCAATAACGCAATTAGCTGTGCTGATGGAATGTGATTAAGTTAAGTGATGTTTGTAATTCGGTTATTTTGGGAATGTTGGAGTTTTGGTGAATAAAATGATTTAAGTTAATGAAATGATAATGAGATTATTTATTATTTACATTTTTTCGTCATAAAAAAATATTCGTTTTAATCAGTTTTTTCTTTTTTATCTCCACCGTTAAAAACCAATTTATTCACCAACATTTTTACCACAACAACAATAACCACAATTAATCCCAAGATATCATAATTATTCGTTTGATACCAACTCATTTTTCTTCCCGCAACCGAAAGATTACGTAAATCACCATTTTTTAATAAATAATCAAACCACATTAAAAACTTATCAAGCGGTTTTAGAGGCTGATTTTTATACAAAGACGATAACTTCATCATATTTTCTTTATATCTGTTAAAAAAAACAAAAATTAAATTTAATTCAATAAAAGATTAAATTAAAACCTTGAATTCATCAAAACTTCATTGATTGATTCATAAAGTTTATTCGCTGTAATTTCTTTATAGTTTAAAATAATTCCTGCTTCAATTTCTTCAAATTTCGCGCTTCTATAATATTGATCATGAAATAGGGGTATTCCGATTATCGGAATTCCCCTAAATATAGTTTCTTGGGAACTTAAAGCACCACAATGGGTTATAAAAAGTTTTGTATTCGAGTGGGCTAAAATATCGCTTTGAGGGAACCAATTTTTAATGATAACATTTTTTGAAGTTACGATATCATCAAATTTCCATAAAATAGTTTGATTTAATTTCGAAAATGCTTCGATGAAAGCACTTTTTACGTGGTCTTTATAAAATTTCGGTTGAAAATTTGAACCTAATGAAACAAAAACGATTCCTTCAACAGAATTATTTAAAATCTTTTCTAAATCTTCATCGATTTTTGTTGCTGATTGATTTATTTCTTTTAAATGAACCCCACCGATTTGGATGACATTTGGGACGTTTGGTTTTGGGTAATCTAATATTGGGTCATCATTAGGGAAAATTAATGATATTTCGTTTCCTAATTCGTTAATTTTTCGAACGTTTTCGCCGAAAACTTTTTTATTTATTTCATCTAATTTTGGGAGGTAATAAAATCTGGATAAGCGCTCGATTGTTGTGTAAAAAATGCTACAAAATCTTTGAAATAAATTCATTTTGTCGGTGTAAGGTAAACCGTAATAAGGAGTATAAATTTGGATTGATTCGCCGATGATATCATTTAAATATGTTTGTAAACCAAACGCTGTTACTCCGATTGCGGGTTGATTGTTAAAATGATCGATTAAGGGTAAATAACACTCTGAAAATGTTATATCGAAAATTAATAAATTAAAAAAGCTTTTTGGGTAATTTAAAAGTGCTTTAAATTCTTCTGAGTTCATGTTAAACTCGCACGATTTCTGAATAAACTCCCACATCGATAAAATTGATTTAACACTAGTTTCATCAATTACATTTTTTAATGTTGATGATATATTTTCAGTAAATTTTTCATCTAAAATAATTAATTACACACATAAATTGCATAATATAAATTTAATAATAATATATACACACCATTTATTTGTAAAATAGAATAATTGTTACTTATTATATTCGCAGGATAAAAACCAATCATTGTAACATTATGATTCTTACTCAACAAACCCTCAATTAAAGCTTCGTTCCAAATATGATGACTCGGAGATGGCACCAAATTCACAAATAAAATATTTTCCGCTAAAACGAAATGTACATTGATTATTAAGAATATCTTAAACAACATTTCGTTTTTCGACGGCGATGAACACGCGATGACTGAAATAAAAAGAGATTGTCGAGGACAAATTTAGAAAGTTTAACACAATTTTTACGCTAGTTTTTTAAATTTCAAATTATTTGTAATTTCATTTCACAATTCCCATTATCTTTATAGTAAAGAATTGTTCTGATTTGACCTTGTGGATTAGAGTAATCATCGTAGATAACACTAAATTCAACAATATTAGTGCAGTTGTAAAATAACCTTGGTTTGAGTCGAACTTACAATTAGTTGAAATTTGTTTTAGTTTGAAAATGCTAAAAATATTCTTTTTAATTTTATTTGTGAAAAGTGTTTTATCTACAAACATTTTGTTCGTAACTTTGTTGGCATCGCCCAGTCATCATATTTGGAATGAGGCTTTAGTGGATGGTTTATTAAAGTATGATTATAATATTACGATGGTTTCTCATTTTCCAGCGACGATAAAACACAAGAATTATACGTTACATCATGTTGATGGTAATATTATTTTTTTTTAATTAAAAACAATTTAGAAGAATTATTAAATAAATAAACTTAAATAAATACAAGTACGAAGGCTACCACAAAATAAACCATAAAGCCTATTTATGGGCTGCAGTCCAGGACCCTAGTCCATCAAAGGGCCCTATTTCTAATTTACTGATTTAGTATTTTTAGAAAATGAAATTTTTCTTATAGCCATAGCTGGTTACCATAGCAACGAAACCAAAAATAATACAAAAAAAATAATATCGTCAAGTGGTGCTGTTGAATTTTGTTGTTCAAGAAGGTATTTCTTTGATAAATGGTTATTAAGTGTGATTATTACAGATCATTTTAAAAAGAAAACATTGAGCTTAAATTTAAAATAAGTCTCATTCCTTAATTTCAATAAACATGGTTTCTAAGAATTTTTAAATTAGCATCTTTTTTGACTCTTTTAAATGTAAGTGTTGTTTCAACATTTTTTTTCTTAATATTTTTCCAATCCAACCCAACAATTATTATATATCATTTTAAAGAGAGAGCTTTGAGCTTTAATTTAAAATAAGTTTCATTCCTTAATTTCAATAAATACGGCTTACAGGAATTTTTAAATTAGCATATTTTTAACATTTTTAGGTTATTCGAAAATGTAAGTTTTATTTCAACTTTTTTTTTCTCTATATTTTTCCAATCCAACCCAACAATTATTATACATCATTTTAAAGAGAAAGCTTTGAGCGTTAATTTAAAATAAGTTTCATTCCTTAATTTCAATAAATACGGCTTCCAGGAATTTTTAAATTAGCATCTTTTTTGGCACTCTTAGGTTATACGAAAATGTAAGTTTTGTTTCAACATGTTTTTTGTCAATATTTTTCCAATCCAACCCAACAATTATTATACATCATTTTAAAAAGAAAGCTTTGAGCTGTAATTTAGAACAAGTCTCATTCTTTAATTTCAATAAATATGGCTTCCAGGAATTTTTAAATTAGCATCTTTTTTGACACTTTTGGGTTATACGAAAATGTTAGTTTTGTTTCAACATGTTTTTTGTTAATATTTTTCCAATCCAACCCAACAATTATTATACATCATTTTAAAAAGAAAGCTTTGAGCTTTAATTTAGAATAAGTCTCATTCTTTAATTTCAATAAATACGGCTTCCAGGAATTTTTAAATTAGCATCTTTTTTGACACTTTTGGGTTATACGAAAATGTTAGTTTTACTACTTTACTTACTTTATTGAGTTTTACTCAATACTCTCTTTCTCAATATTTTTTTAATTCAACCCATCGATTGTTATACATCGGTTTAAACAGAAAGCTTCAAGCTTCAATTTAAAATAAGTTTTATTTCTTAATTTCAATAAACACGGTTTCCAGGAATTTTTGAATTAGCATCTTTTTTGACACTTAGACTATGCGAAAATAGGGGGATTGCATATTTTGCTAAAATTTTATTCCAAAGGCCTTTAGTGAGTGTATTTTGATAGCGTTTTAATTCTGTCTGATTCTGTCACAAAGTTTCAAAATGTTTGACTTCTTGGGACACAAAGGGTTAAGTAAGTTTATTAGTAAGTAGTATAGTATATTAAGTATATATACTATACTAATATATTTTAAGTATATTAGTATAGTAAGCTTCAGAGAAGTTCTGCTAGAAGAAGAAATGAAAAATAATTGATTTTTTTATAAATCTTGATATAGCCGGTAGAATAAGTTTTTTTATAATGACTTCTTAAATATCGCGATTCTGTAAGCCACCGTGTAAAATGCAGGCAAAACGTTGTTTAGTGTCGATGGAGTTTAAAAAAATGAATATTTTTGTTGTATGAGTTCTATTAACTTCTTGTTTTCTGACTTTTCATTTATATTCTTAGTTGCTTAAATTTATTATATAATTAAAATAGATTTCGAGAAAAATTCTTTAAATATAGTACCTTAATTTTTCTTTAGCTGTTATAAGTTTTTATTCAATTAAGAAAATTACAAAATGTGTTGACGTCGAGTTTTGAAGAGAGTTTCTGGTTGCAGACCTCATCCATGGCCTGTATCTTCAACAGTTGCAAACTCCTTCATTTTGATGTTATTCACAAAGTCTCCTAACTTTCTAGCGTAGAATAGCTTTTGTTTCATATTCCTTCACACCAAATGCAACTGATAATTTAAAATTTTCAAATAACCACGAAAATATCAGCTTTTTCAATTTTCTACAAAAACCATTTATCATTAGAGCTCGGATTTTTATGCAGTCAAATTATAGGAGATATGCGCATAAATATGCAAGCTTTTTATTAAAAATATGCAAATACCTTTCTATCACATTTTTGTATATGTTTTGCACTTTTCACATGTTGTTCTATTTATTTTTTTCCTCTCACACGTTATCTTAAAAAAGAATAATTAAAAAAGTTTGCCATAGATACACTAACAGATGAAAATTTAATTCTGAGCCTATAAAACAGATTCGTATTTTTCATTGTCTAGAAACATATGTAAAAACATATTTCAAGAAGATGGGACATCAAATTTAATATAGTTTTATTTAGTTTTAATTTAACAGTTTTCCATTTTTTTTAACTCCTAGTTTAAAAGTCTATGAGAAATACAATTTCGGAACAAACCATTGGCAACTCCTCTGAAAACTCTAATTTTTAACTTAAATCTTTGGCTAAAACGCTATGACAATTTTAAAAAAATACTTACAACTTTGGCACAAGTTATACAAAATAATTCCTCATTAATTAAATTTAGTTCGGGATAACTTTTTATCCACTGGGACACAAGACACGATATCACTTTAGGCGTTGTTGTTATAGATTGGTAGATTAATGTTCACTCACACTGAACACAGCCACAGTAACTATGGTTGGGGATTTCCTTAAACTTAAACTCAACAACGCTAGGGATTTCCCGCATGTTTCTGTGAATCGTTGTAAACAAGAAATCAACCCGCAATCAAAAAATATCCTGTATTGTGCTTTAAACTAAAAGGTATGTTCGCATATTTAAAAATCACGTAGTCATTATATTTATTTAATTAAGCAACAAGAACAAATCAAAGTCCAATTAAAAAGTAAAAGGCCAATTTATGCAACAATCAAAAAAATTGGAAAAATATGCAAAATATGCAATTTTTTATTGTATCATCTGCCTTATTTTTATGTAATTTGCCCAGAAATCAATTTTGAAAAAAATATTCCAGAAAATAAAGAAGATGCATTTTGCATAAAATCCGAGCCCTATTTATCATATAGGGATCAATCACAAAGTCTCCTTATTTTTTAACATACAATACGCTGGTGAAGGAAAAGAGTGAAGTTGGCATTTAAAAAAATTAACTTTTCGACTTTTCGAGATAGGGTAATTTGGCGCAAATTTTTTAAGGTAGTAAGGAAGATGAAAGAACTGGTAAAAGCCACAGGAAATCCGGCAGAACAACAGAAAAGCTTATTCGTACAGGCCCCAGTACCCCCAAGGATATATGGATTACCTAAAATCCATAACCCAGCGGTTCTACTATGCCCTATTGTCAGTGCCATAAATTTTCCACCTATCAGCTAACAAAACACCTTGTAAAGATTCTGTCTCCTTTTACAGGTAAAATAGAGTCATATGTCAGAGATTCCACACATTTTGTAGAATCAATCAGGAGTATGAAGCTAGAACCTCAGGATATCCCGATAAGTTTCGACGTGGAATTTCTATTCACCAGAGTACCAGTCAAAGGTGCCGTGGATAGTCTTGCCAGAAACTTAGACCGGGAGGTTTGCCAAAGTGTATCCCATGAGTATTACCTATCGTCGACATATTTTAGCTGGAAGGAAGAGTTCTACGAGCAATGCGAAGGGGCATCCATGGGATCACCTCTATCACCTGTGATCGCCAATTTTTAAATGGAGATGTTTGAAGAGGCAGCGGTAAAGAAAAGTCATTGGAAACCGAAACTACGGCTCCGTTACGTCCATGACACTTTCGTGATTTGGCAACATGGAAAGGAGCAACTCCAGGAATTTCTAGACCACCTCAATTCATAGCACCCCATAATAAAATTTACCATAAAAATAGAAACAGCAAAACAGTTGGCATTCTTGGATGTGTTGATCACTAGAAAGACAGGTGGGGCATGGACGCATACGAATAGGTCCGTGATTCAAGCGTTATTCCAGCGAGCAGAGAGCATATATGTTAAAGGAAACCTGAGGAAAGAAGAAAGATTCCTAGAAGATGTACTGCAGAAGGATGGTTTTAGGAGCCTTCCTTATGTTTCATGTGTGACGGAGCGAATTGCGAGATGTCTGAAGAAGAATGGTATCGTGGTATGATACAGTACGGTCGGCAAAATACAAAAAACCAAAGAATAGCCAAAGACAAACTTACCCCATTAAAGGGAGAGGGAGTCTATCGGCTATCATGCAGTTGCAGGAAATATTACCTTGGCCAAAATCGTTGCCGTCGTTGAATGCCATCAAGGAACACGAGAGGGATGTCAGAGTGAGTATAATCCAACAATCTGCAGTCAGAGAGCATTGCCACAAAGGAGGTCACACCATAGAGTTTGACAAAACCAAAGTACTATCAAGAAACGAACATTACTTCCAAAGATTGACGAGAGAGGCGAAAGAGATTCGTCAACATGAGAATAACATGTATAGAGAAGACGGTTGGGAAGTCAGCCGCACATGAAAGATGCTAGTGAACTCAACGAAACCTTCACCCGGATTTCACAAAAACAACGTGGTTGTCAATTAGACAGTAATTAGTTATTAATTATCTTTTTCGACACTTCGAACTTGTTTCTGAAGAAGGTTGCAATATGGCATCTCAAACGTCAAAAATTTTTTCGAAAGACTCACGGCTTAAGCCGAAAGTTTCTAGGTCTAGTGATAGTGTTTGTCTAGTTTTATCAAAAAATTATGTTTATTGTGATGAATCTAGAGATATGATAACTTATATCAAATTATATTAAAATTTAGCGGGGATCTCGAAAATTTAATAAAAATTGGACATTCCATTTAAAATAACGAACTTTTTAGCTGAAACGAGCTCCTCGGATAAATCCTGTATGCTAATTTTCACAAAAATAGTGTTACTAGTTTACCATATACACTGTTGGAAATAATTCACGAGCACACCCTGTATAATCTGAACGCGTGTGTCTAGCGCAATACAATTTGGTATGGAAGTAGTACTAAAGTAGTGTAACTTACTCTCACATGGAGAGCGGCATAACTCTGCTGGGAGGAGAAACATCAATAGCGAGAGTATCCCCCGTGAGCTTCGCGTACCATCGCTACACGACGTGGCATGGAGTCTATAAGTCGCTGTATTGTAGCGAGAGGGATGGCCAACCATGCCGCCTCAACTCACCTCCATAGCTCCTCAACGTTAGCCAAGGAAGCCGGATAACGTAGAAGTCTCCGACCAGTCATGTCCCAAACATGTTCGATCGGATTCAGATGCGGAAACCGAGCTAGCCATGGAAGCATTCGTATATGGTGCTCTTCCACAAAGGTCTGTACAACACGCCCGATGTGCTGTCGTACGTTGTCGTGCATGTATAGCAGGCGTGGGAGCCGCCGAACGTAGGGAAGCACAACGGACCGTAGCACCTCATCTACGTATCGTTGACCCGTCATGGTCTGCTATACACGCAGCAGACGTGTACGTCCACCATATGTAATCGCACCCCATACCATAATGCTCGGTTGTCGGTGGATAGGGCGTTCTTGCACATACTGCTCGAGTAGACGATCACCACGGCTCCGACGAACTAAAATTCGCGCATCACCGGTGCTCAATTCGAATCTTGATTCGTCGGAAAACAAAATGTCCCTCTACTCGGCAACCTACTAATGCCTAGCGTCGACCCACTCGTGACGTATGCTGCGGTGCTTGGGTGTTACTGGAATCCGCTGTATCGCACGACGCGCTCGCAGTCCACTATCTACCAAACTACGCCAACTGTACGCCGGACAGTTCGCGTAGTGAGTGCGCCTTCCCATGCCGGTGGCAAAACAGCTCCAAGTTGTCTTGAGGAGGACACACACGATGCTAAAGCGCTGAGCACAAGAGCGCGATCCTCGTGTGCTGGGGACGCGCAGGGCCGTCCCGGCCGCGGCTGAAGGTACCTATGTCCTACCTCAGACCATTCTCGCCATGCTCGTTGCAATGCCGATAACGATCGCTCGAGACGACGCGCAATTTCACAGAACGATACACCCTCAATGTGCATACCCACAAACATTCCTCGCTCAAACTCGCTTAAGTAACGCGATCGTCCATCCATTGCGCACAGAGTACGATAACAATGTGGTCCCTCACACCACACTAAAAACGACCGGTATTTTCCATCCACTTCGGTCTCCATAGCGACGGAATGTTCCACTTGGAAGGGCGGCTCAGTCAACAATGCCGCGACGGAACAACTTGAAACTCCCTGAATAAACTCGTCTACAGTAAATCTTTGTGCTCCGCAAATATTATAGATTTATCTTCACGCGTTCAGATTATATAGGGTGTGCTCGTGAATTATTTGCAACAGTGTATATTAAAATTTAGTGGGGATCTCGAAAATTCAATAAAAATTGGATATTCCATTTAAAAAAACGAACTGAAAATATTTTAGCTGAAACGAGCTCCTCGGATAAATCCTGTATACAAATTTTCACAAAAATAGTGTCACTACTTTACCATATACATATAGGCAGACCCTGTTCTTGAAGGCATACTTTCTTTGTTATTTCCACAGATATTCTTGGATGTACCCAAATGGTAATAGTTAGATGATTTAATACTAGCTGATAGTTAACTAAAGAACCTTCCATTCGGTCAACGGTGTTGGAGCAGATTCTACAGAGTAGAGCAATGTCTCACAAAAATTTTGGTAGTTGCACGTTTTTATATTTTTCGACTTCATATAAAAACGTGCAACTTTACTGTAGTTATAAGTTTTGTTGAGTAATATGAGGCCTTATATGTAGGAGATCGTCAGTGTATGTAGGAGCTGCTCGAAGCTTTTCCAATAATTGAGAGACTGCTATAGTTTTTGATGCGAAATTATTGCTAAGATTTTTAATCCTTTAAAATTTCTAACACCATCAATGATTCAGTAGACTCCAATTTATTGAAAAATTTAGTTTTTCGGAATTTTACAATTTCTCCTATCTTCATAACAAAGTATTAAATTTAGACTAATCGCAGATAATATTTTTTGATAAAGATAATACATTAAAGAACATTGTTTCAGTTGTAAAATAACGTCGTCTTTAGTTAAACAGACTTGATTTTTTGAAATAGTTTTAAAATGTTAAAAATTTTCTTATTAATTTTATTTTCACAAATTGTGTCGTCCACAAATATCTTATTCGTAACTATGGTTGTATCACCTAGTCATCATATTTGGAACGAAGCTTTAGTGGATGGTTTATTAAAAAATAATTATAACATAACGATGTTTTCTTATTTTCATGAAACGATAAAGCACAAAAATTATACCTTACATCATGTGGATGGTATTATTTTTTTTCTATAATAAATATAACAATAATTTATTTATTTAATTTATAATTTTGAATTTTCTATTTTAGCAAATCTTCTTCTGGAATATTTGGATGGAAATTTTATAAAAGAGGTATCTCAAGATTCAACCTTATTAGCAGTTCTTGCACCTTGGAAATACACACCATTCATGTGCAGATATTGTTTTGAATCGGACGAATACAAAAAGATCTTAAACTACCCAAAAGATTTTTTTGATCTTTTAGTATTCGATGTTACTTTCGCGCACTGTTTCTTTCCTCTAATCGATTATTTCGGAAAACCACCAGTAATTGGAATCACAGCTTTTGGAATGCAACCTTACATAAGCGATATAATCGGACAAAGAATAGAATCTTACTCACCATATTATAATTTACCTTACACAAACAAAATGACGTTTTTTGAGAGATTTTATAGCTTCATTCATCAAAAAATAGATCTTTTAAGTAAATGGTATTATTTAGAAGAAGTTACTGAAGAATCGAAAAGATTTTTTGGTAAAAACATTCTCAATTTAGATGAATACGAAAAAAGTATTTCTTTAATATTTAGTAACGACGATCCAATAATGGATTATCCTAAAGCTTTCCCGCCTAATGTAATCCCCATCGGCGGGGTTCATTTAAAAGAACCTAAAAAGCTCGAAGGTGATCTCCAAAAAATTATGGACGATTCTAAAAATGGAGTGATTTTAGTTTCGATGGGTTCTAATTTTAAAGCCGATCATTACAGTGATGATGTTAAATCAGCCTTAATCGAAGCGTTCTCTAGGTTAAAATTAACAATTTTATGGAAATTTGAAGATGAATTAAAAGTTTCGAAAAATGTTTATTTAAGAAGATGGCTCCCTCAAAGAGATATTTTAGCCCATCCAAACACAAAACTTTTTATAACTCATTGTGGTGGACTTAGTACTCAAGAAACTATCGTTAGAGGCGTCCCGGTTGTTGGTATTCCTTTATTTATGGATCAATACAATAAAGCAGCTAAATTTAAAGCGACAAAAAGTGGGATAATTTTGAAATATTCCGAATTAACTGCCGATATTATTTTCGATGGTGTTAACGAAGTTTTATCGAATCCAGAATATAAGGAGAATATGATGAGGTTGTCAAATTTGTATAAAAATCAACCGCAAAAACCGATTGATAAATTTTTGATTTGGGTTGATTACGTTTTGAAAAATGGTCATTTGGATCATCTTTCGGTTTCAGCGAGGTATATGAAGTGGTACCAAGTAGATAATTGGGATATTTTCGGGTTTTGTTTAGTAATTCTTTTTGTTACTTTGTATGTTTTTAAGAAAGTTTGTTGTTTTGTATCAAAATGTTTTAAGAGAAATAGTTCGGGGAAACAAAAAATGCATTAGATTTATTGTTATTTAATGTTGTAATTTTTGTAATAAAAATTACAAACATATTTTTTACCAAAATTAATTTTTAAACTTATCATATCGTCGGTATACAAGAGAAAGTAACTAAGTCCACAGATAGTGGTTTTGAGTTATTAGTATTCTAATTTTTGCTTCTTATTATAAAATCAATTATTTTACGTGAGATTAGTTTATAACGATTTTTATAAATAATATAGTTTTTAGAATATGTATTTTAAATTAAAAAAGTCTATAACTAATTTAAGCAAATACTAAACCAGTAACTCATTTCAACTGCATAGGTTTGTAATGGTTTCTATGAACAATGCAGATTCTAGAATATGTATTTAAACTTAAAAAAGACTATAATTAAACAAGTAGTAGTAACTAGTTTCAACTTCATATGTCTTCATCACTATATTCATTGTGTGAGGGTTCTGGACACTTGTCTTTCAAGGAATTGTCATGTAAAAGTACCAACCATGGTATTCGATCGGAATTACCCCCTTATGGCAAAGTTGAATTAAATCGTTTTTCTTCTTGATCGATATAGGCAAGGGTTCAGTATAACATTTCTTTAACTCAGTTTCTTTTGGAATATTATTACTGGGCCTACCTTTTGCTTTGCCTTTAATGTTAAACATTTTATACTCTTCATCATAGTTGTATCGGAACATTATAAACTTTTTTTCTCTTTTTCGTACCTTAATTGTTTGATCTTTAACCATTCTATTTTTTCTCCCCCTTCATCCCGGATTGTGCTTTCAAGTCAATAATGTCACGGTAAGTCATTTGCTCTACAATGTAGGCACCAGAAGTTTTATTTTTGCCTCTCTTGGATCGATTGCTAGTGTCATAATTGTCTTCTAATCATTAAGACAAAATACAGAAATGTATTTTTTTACACTTTCAATTGCACTATGCATCGAATCGGCCTCCATGTGCGAGTGACCTTTTTCTAAAAAGTTGTGAGTAATAATCTCTATAGGTAACTGGTTGACTACAAACAACAAAAGAGCCACAATGTATTTATTTCGGTTTTGGCCGCCCCATGTGTCGCTAAAGAGTGACACTTCTTTGACAGTATCAGGTAAAGTTTTAAACCACTTCAATAAAGCTGTACCTATTTCACAACTTCCTCGTTGGCCATCAACTTCGGACCAAAGGTAACAATATCCCTTATTTGGTGGAGCTGCTTCATCAATTGCTAAATTGTATGCACATAGCTTTCGACTGTAGTAAAGAGGTGATACATCGGAGCATGGAATTTGCAGGACACTCTGTAAGTCAAAACTTACTGATACAAAAGTTTTGTCATGAATTGCTCTTTGTTTATCTAAATCTTTTGCTCTATTAGCATCATCCCTTCGCTTTATGTGAGAAAGAAATTCTTCTGATTTTTCAAAAAGATTTAGCTTCTTTAACACACAGCAAACATTGATCTTTCTTTGGTTTGAAGAAAGATAAGTTATACTGCGTACAAAACACCCTCCTATATGTTATTGGAGAAACAAAATCCTTTTGATTGCTGATCTGTAAATCTTTGTATAATTCATACATTTTAAGAATGGATAAGGTAGAGTCAAGATACTTCCGTGTAGTGCCACGTCTACAATATTGTGATTCCATCACAGGAAATGATTCTATATGTCTCTTCACCTCATTCAAAATGACAGGTTTAGTCTTATTTCCTGGGAAACTTTTTCCTCGTCGATCTTGAATTGAATGATTTATTCCATTTATGATTTATGATTTATTCCATGACTTATCGACAAGGTTTTTAAGTAAAAATTTTTACAAACTCTTTTCTTTTCTCCGTTTTTAACAAATGTATAAATTTTAGAGACATTTTTTGCAGGTCTACCAGAGTCCCTCGTTCGTTTTCTTCGGCATTCAGAAGTTGCAACGGTATTAATTATAAAGTCCTTTTGTCTGTCATAGGATAGACTGTGATACTGTTTACAGATATCTTGTCGACGATCTGCAGGAAATACTTCTGTACATTTGTAGGGGACTTTGCAGGCATTTGTTTGCCTTTAGTATTAATATACGCTAAACACGATTTTTTTAATAACTTGTTTTTCTCACGTTTTGTTCCTTGAGGATTTTTTATTACCCATCTGCGTTTTTCTATAACTTGCGTAGGATTTACTAGTGGTTCATTTATTATTAAAGTCGTAGGGCTTGTATTACTAGAATTAGTAGCAAATTCTACCGGAACATCCCTAAGATCATTAATAATTTCTTGTGCGTTGTTATAATAATTTTTTTTTTAACAACTCATTTTGCCACTAAAATAAGGTATTATTGCATTAGCTTATTATTTTTTAAAACTAAATATCCGAAAAACAAAATTATTGTAATACGTGCAGATAGTGACCAAGTCCATACTAAGACATGACTAAGTCCACTTAGTCATTTTCTCCTGTACAGGTTTTTACAAAATGGACTTGGTCATTATGGAATTTGAAATTATAAGCATTATTATGGCATTTTTGGACTTGTTCATTTTTTCCAGAAAAATAATATTGAATTTCCGGTACATGAGCATTGAAACCTAAAAATCTAAAATTTTGGACTTGATCACGTCATTCTCTTGTATACCGACGATATGTATATTAAGTTGTCTAACTTATACACCACAACCTCACTTCTTTATTTATTATTTATTACACAAGTATACACGGTTTTGGACCTGAACAACCAAATGTTCTTTCTGAGGTAATTAGCAACGCTGAATTCGAATCTCCCGTTTTTTAAGATTGGTTTTAGTTTTTGAAATATTTAATGAATTAATTATAATCTTTTTAATAAGATTGAATAAAAAATGTGATAAATCAAAAATGAAGTCATTCTTTAGGATCCACGTGTTAGAGTTCAACAATAATCGCTTATCATGTCATCATCTCAAAATCCTCGATTTTCGCCGTCTTAAAAAAATCAAGATAGGAATGCAAGAAATTAATCTTGAGAGACATGCGAGTTTCCAATTTTCTTTAAAATCCTTCATCGGGCGTTAAACATTTTTTAAAGTTTCCATCAGCCATTATCTTTCCAATATTAAATCCGACAAATATTAATTTGATTTTAGTGTATGATAATTTAGAAAAACTAAATCATTAAGTACTCAAAAGTCGGTCCTTCACCATTACGATACGTTCTTAATAAGGCCAAGTTTGAGTTGAAGTGGTGGCAGGAATCTTGTGATTTTACATTTGGTACAGAGGAGGCGTTCTGTTTTCCTGGCTTATAACAATTACGACTTGGCCAATTTTTTCTCACATAATGATGTTCAGTTACATGGTTATCCCACAGACACCTTTGTACTGCATCAACAACTGCCTATATATGTATTTTGAACCATCGATGAACAAACGCCATTCCTTTCCATCATACTACGTATTCATGGCATCAATTAAGCCTTTGATGTAATTGCAGAAACACGTTTCCTTTTTGCTTGAAGAATTGTTGAAGCGTTTCATTTCTTTTCCTGTATACAGTGACTCGTGTTCCACTGAAAAGATATTTCCATTCATGCAACTGTTCTGCCTTTTGTTTCCAAAAGCTCAAATCACGGAACCAATCACTCAGTTCACTTTGCGTTATTAAATAGTTTCCTTCCATGACGAAATTACTACTATCACTGGTTGACGGAGATATCTTGCTGGGCACTCTGGACACACTCGGTAATGGGTCACTACTCGTGATATACATCATGATATTTGTATTGTACTAGTTTTCTTGCATTAATACTGACGACGTTCATACATCTACATGATTTTTTGGTTCTCTCCATAGAATTGGCAATGAAAATAAAAAGTACACTTTTTCAGCAAGTGATCACTTCTACAGCTTTGTTCTGCATGCATTACAAAATAACTTAGACACACACGGCTTCTCAATGTCTGATATAGAGAACCCAAAGTAATGCAAATACGCGTGAACTGCTTTTTAGCGGAATGTCGGTTGAAAACTATTTAAAAAACTCAAAATTCAAGACCTCTTTACAAACAGATTGAAGATACGGAATTGTATCTTTATCATTCAAATGCAGTAGCTACAGAGTTACATTCAAAAATCCTTAACATCTCAGATCCGATGCCTATCTGATAATGGCAATAGGAATTAATAACTTTAGTACGACCTGTTGCTCTTCCGAATTTCTATCACTGTGAACCTTGCCAAGAAAGGACTTATCTTTATTTCTAGACCATAAAGACTAATCTCGAGCTGCCGAAACTCTACTCACCAGTTGCCGTTTATCATCATAGCCTTTATCCGAAATAGACGTTAGCGACGAATCCATCAAGACAAAAATTGGATTGCATATATCTGCCCTGTTTGTTATTACCGGTGTAACTTTTTTCATGTCCAGCTTGGTTAAAATACTCTGCAATAGTCTTGTTCAAATCCTCTTCTGACATCTTCAAAAAACTGCTCACAGGTTCAATCTAAGTAGCGCACATAATAATTAGCTAAGCTGTATGCGTTTTGCCTTCCAGCATCCACTCTTTGACAATATCTGCATCTGTATCTTCATATGTTTGTCCAGAGTCCAAGAAGTCACTAAGCACTAAAAGTAATGCGGGGTCTGAACATTTATTTGTACAGTCTGAACTTTATATTTCCCGACGTTACTTCTAATCGGGTATATTTCAAAAAATGTTTTGTCTCATAATAGCGTCTAATATTGGAACTTTTCAAAACAAAGTTGTAGGAAGTTTATCACACTATAAATAGAAAATATTTTTATACATACAGGATGTTCCATAACGACGTACTGAAATAAACATATGTTATTTAAACGCTTTGATATAGTTTTTATTGCGTATTCTGATTCTACACACAAAACTAAGTTGACTTTGATAAAACATGTTGATACCTAGTATTTTAGTTTTTGAATTATTTTAATTAGAAACTTTTTTTAGCAATTAACACTGTCCTTTAAATCTGAATTTTTTAGCGACTTTCTGAGCTAGAAAGTTAAACATTTGTAACAGTTGCTGCTTGAATATCCCTAAATAGAGCGCCATTGGCTACATCAGTTTATCTTCCACAGGCTGTCCAGAAATGTAACTACTGTTTTACCATATTCAATTGCAACAGAGTCGAACATTTAAAATGGAACACCCTATATTTGATTAGCTTATCAGATAGAGAATTTAATTATCTACAAATCTTCAGTACATGTCCGAAGAAGCATGTAGCAGAATGAATCAAAATCATGCAAAGACTGGCAGATTATATTTATTTTTTCTCTTAGTAGGCCATGAAATATATGCATTTGTCAGCTTTCAAGTGGTGCCGCCATAAATGTTTGTAATTTCACAGGTGGTAAGCGTTAACTTGATCCAAATTAAGAAAAAAACAAGTTAACGATGACAAATTAAACAAATTTTTAAATGTCATATTTTTATTAATAGTCCAGTTGTTCATTGGTTAATGCTTGATTATGAATTACACAAAAGCCGAATTTATCACCATGATTTTTATTTTGGGACAATGTCAAAGAAATAAATAAGTATGTATCATCGTAGGAAAGTGCAGTGTTTGTGCCTATACCATAAAATTATAAACTACAAGGAACCACAGTATCTCTACCAACTGATAACTTTCCGAAATGATGTCCACCGAATAAATACGCGATTTCGCGGAAGACTGTCGCCACCCTTCTATCGTTTGTCTTTGTTTCAGAGATCATACTTATTTCAAATAACTTCGAAATATAATGAGGTGGACGATAATTGCAAGGGGTTCTCACTACGAAGGTTTAAATTTACACAGAAATATTCTTGTTTTCTTGAACAATGTCTACATGGGGGCAAACGCTGATCTGACATGTTTTGCAATCTTGTTGTTGTATCTAGCTGTTGCTTTGTAATTTTTGGCCGAGTCATGTTTTTCTTTTTTTGTTTCTTAGGTTAGTTAGAGCAGCTGTACTAACTAGTACAAGCTGGAACTCGCCTATTTTCTTTTGTATGTTTTTTTTTTTGTACAATTAAGCTTATTTTCTAATAAAGGCATTTATTATTATTATTGTACTCGTGTTGCTCAAAGAGTATATCGTGAAAGATACTCAAATTGAGCGACTTCCGAGCAGGCGATGTTTCGATAATGAACGATGATATTGGAGATTGGAGATATTGGAAGTGTCGACATACCTAAACGTCGAAAAAAGTCGTATGTAGTTCGAAAAGAAAACAACGAACTAGACAGATCGCTAGAGCAACAAATATGAGTAAAAGCTCTCTAAACTGAATTATAAAGCTTCACAATTACCATCAAGAATTTCATGGTGATGATTTTGCTAACAGCGTAGCTTTCTGTACGACAACTTTAGATGAAATAAATGAAAACCCTCGTATCATCAATTCTATTTAGTGATGAAGCTACGTTTAAAAGTAACGGGTTAGTAAACCGACATAATAATAATGCATATTATGCAACCGAAAATCCTCTATGGCTAAGGCGCGTAAATAATTAAATGTTTGTATACTAGCGGGACAAATTTGCAAAACTTTTTTAGAAGAAGAGTTGCTAGAAGATGTAGATTTGGAAACTAGGCAAGAAATGATATTTCAACACGACGGGGCACCTGCACGTTATTTCAGGGATGTTTTCCAAAACTTTTTAAATATTGAGTATGGAAAACATTCGATTGGTCGTGGAGGTCTAATACCGTGGCCAGCAAGATTACCTGATCTAACTCCCCGAGAGTTCTTCCTTTGGAGATATGTCAAAACTCAAGTGGTACGCTAATATTCCAACGACGAAAGAAGATATGAAGAATAGAATAAGAGAAAGCTTTAGAAATATCTCTGCTGAAACACTAGATAATGTGCAAGCCGAATTCGTAAATCGACTTCATTTAAGCATAAAGCACAGATGGCAGATATTTGAACGCTTATAAATAACGTTTGGTTGAAAATTATTTATCGTCTTATTTCATGGCCTACTAATGAAAACATGAACAAGTTCGGCCATACTTTGCATGATATTGATTAATTCCACAATATCTCAAAAACTACAACTGATAGGTATAGGGACATATACTGAAGATTTGGAGAGAATTAAATTCTGTATTTGATTAACTAGTCAAATATGGGGTGTTGCATTTAAAAGTTTCGATTTTTTTGCAATTGAATATGGTAAAACAGTAGTTACATTTTGAACACCCTGCATAAGATAGACCGATGTAGCCAATGGCGCTCTATTTAAGGATATTCAAGCAGCAACTGTTACAAATTTTTACTTTCTAGATCGATCAATCGCCAAGAAATTCAGATTTGAAGGGCACAGTGTTAATTGCTAAAAAAAGCTTCTAATTAAAATAGCTTAAAAACTAAAAGCACTAGGTATCAACATGTCTTATCAAACTCAACTTAGTTTTGTGTGTTGAATCAGAATACGCAATAAAAACTATATCATTCCATTAAAAATAACATATGTTTATTTCAGTACGTCGTTATGGAACAATCTGTATGTATATAGTTATTTTTGATACAAGATAGCGAAATGACATTTTTGCATTCGAGAACGAAAGTTTTTTTTTTGTGAGCTTTAGCGAGCAAAAAATATCGTTCGAGAATGCAAAAGAATTTCGCTGTCGTGTATCAAACAAAATTTTTTCGAAAACTGCGGATTCTAAAGTTATAAATTAATAAAAAGACCAAATTCTGTATAATGACATTTAGAATTCATTTAATGTTATGTCAAAAACTTAACGTCACATCAATTTAACCTCACTTATTGAACAAATGTACTATTATAAATTTGTATTTAAACGTGAAATGAAATGATAAAACAATTAAATGTTGATTATTTTGTGTTTATAATTTGTTGTAGCTTGTTTGTAGCTGGACGTAATAGTATATTAGAAAAAAGTTTCGTAAGACACGCTTGAAATGCACGAATTCTAGTTGAAAAACGAGTGGCGAAGCCACGAGTTTTTTAATGAATGAGTGCTTTAAGTCTTATGAAACGTGTTTTTTATGCTATTTTTTGTAATTCGCGTTTTTATCCTTTTTTTTAACAGAAATAAAATAAATTTTGACAATGTAGGGAAATAGGTATGCAGCAGTTGGTAACACCGTAACACTTGAAAATAGGAATTTGAATTGACAATTAGAAACTGTCAAAACACAAAGTGTATTCACCTGAAAAAAATGTTTCATGTACACCTCCCAAAATAAGAGAAATTGCTCAGTGTTCAATGTCCTCATCATTGTGGACCTTGTATTCGATGCTAAGAACGTGTTTAAACATACATAGACAAAAATTGTCACATTGACAACTAGAAAAATTATTGACCCAATGTCACCAACTTGAACTGGTTCCATAAAATGTTACTAAAATCTCATTACAGCATCGGATGCTGTAAGGAGTCTCATTACAGCACCCGTTTGAGTACTGTTAGAGCTTTCATTGCCCTCGCGAATTACAAAAAAGTCTTTTGCGTCCTGGACGGTCGCTAAGTACTACGCAAAAGTCAACTTTTAATAGCAGTTTTCGAAAAAAAATATTTTTCGTTTATATATTATAGTGTCCTAAATTTCCTACGACTTTTGTCTAAGGAAGAACTGCGTATCTCGGCTCCTTAATGCCATTTATGTACTTTGTTGCTTACGTGCTTACGTACAACCATTAACAACAAGTTCCCTCTTAATCATAACGTCACCGATTTCTCCAACATCACAGAAACCGACGTTAGTGTCCTTTCTGGGTCCTTTCTGTTTAGCTACTTTCAGCGCAATACTAAAGTTTTCATATGTTTTCTTCTCTTATTTCTTTGAGATCGCGGCATAGATAACAGTTCGAATTGTTTTTCTAGATCACTTTGACACATGAACCTTTCACGTTAATTATATTCAATGGATCTATAGCTATTCCCAAAATATCTATAGCAGCGCTTTATAACTTCATAGGCTAGTTTTTCGTTTTATTACAAAGTTGTTGTCCGTAGAACAAAATATTGATCATCAACATATTTTGTATTATGAAACCAAATTCCTCTATTTCAATTTCATCGATTTGTAATATTCATGAACATCTTTCAATTGATTTTTCCTAGTTACATCCGAGTCTATTCGATTGAACTTCGTTTCCTAAATTTACTTCATTACAATTGATTATCTTTTACCCTAAGGTTTTCGATGTTCGGCTGAAACCTCATTAAATTACAGTTATTATAAAATTTTTTTGGTTACATTTCTGATTTATCATCTTTCCCATTAGATTTTTTGATTAGATTGGTACATTTGATTTCTGCACAACGTAACGTTATAATATGCTTTGATTCAAAGCAAGCGTATTCGCCAAATCTTTATCTTGGCTATAGTATATGCATAATTGACACAAGGTAAGTTGAATCTATTATTCCTCTTAGATAACTCAAAAGAGCAGAAACTTAAAATTTTATTTGAATGTTTCATTTTCTATGTATTGGTGTGCGCCAACCTTAGAGATTCTTTAGAATAGTTTTTGTTTGGTGCAACTTGGATTGCCTATATAATATTTTTGTTACATTTATTTAAAGTACGCCGTATCATTATTCGCCAAATAAGTCATAATTCGTTACACAATAAAACAGAAATTTGAAGAATTAGTTGAAACCACCAGCTAAATTCAAAACCATCAAGTATTAACAAAATCGACCTTTCTAAAATATCAAACACTAT
The DNA here is from genome assembly GCF_036711975.1 of Onthophagus taurus. NCBI lineage: Eukaryota > Metazoa > Arthropoda > Insecta > Coleoptera > Scarabaeidae > Onthophagus > Onthophagus taurus. The sequence continues at coordinate 39,080,095 of NC_091972.1, read as the reverse complement.
TCTAACATTTACAAGCCCTTCTTGATTTTCGTACTCTATTGATTTTACAGATTTTCTCAGATCGATCATGGAAGGATCAAACAATTGCCTTTATATGTTTATGTACTAAATGTGCAACTATCTAAAGCTACATTTAGACAGATTGTAATTTCCTATTTTTTTGAGTAAATCTATAATAATAAATATCTACACTTTCTATTTATTTATATTGTCTGTTGAAGAATTTCATTTGTTTAACTCATTTAATTTAATAGAATTTTAATTAACGCAGTAATTAACAGCAATCACCAAATCATCTTTTAATTTGTTTTCGTTCACTATCAAAAATAAATGTTTTTAAGTTACGCATCAATGAGTTTCAATCGGTGCATAAACGGTTCACTCAACAACCGTTCCCACTAACCTTGGAATTGAAACAGTCTTTTATAGAACATTAACGCTACAATCTACATGCATCTCTCTGATTTGCGAGATAAGTTTTAGCTGTTACAAAAAGAAAATAAAATGCATTTATTGTTTGTGATTACACTTTTCGCTGGAAGTTCATCAGCGGCTAACATTTTATTTTTAACATTACTCGGCGCGCCAAGTCATCATATATGGAATGAAGCCATAATAGGGCAATTATTGAAAAATGGGCATAATATAACATTATTAGGACATGATAAACCCAAGATTATATCATCTAATTATACTGTGATGTATATTGATGGTGAGTATATTTTTTTATTAAATATTTTCTCTTTAACCTTTCTTATCTTATAAAAAAGTACATTAACCACTTTAAATTGTGATAAGAAATATAATTTATAGATCCTTACAAAGATTACACATTTGACGTACTCGAATATTCAAAATTAAGCCCAAGCAAACAAATCGCATTAGAATGGGATTACCAATATTACCACTGCGAATTAGATTTATCATCGGATATACCAAAAAAACTCAACGATTACCCTCAAAATCATTTCGATTTAATCGTTTTTGATGTAGGAGGAGGCCAATGTCTTTATCCGTTAATTGATTACTTTAAATCCGCAAAAACGATTGCTGTTTCACCATTTGGGACTCCACCTTCAATAAGTGATACGATGGGGTATCAAGTCCCATCTTATGTCCCTAATTACAGCGTTCAATACGGAAGTAACATGGATTTTAAAACGAAAATTTACAACTTTTTCTTACAAACCTATGAATTTACTTTAAAACATTATTATTTAAATAAAATGTCGAAGAAATCCCAAGAAGTTTATGGAAAAAATATAAGAAATTTCTACGAAATTGAATTAGATTTCGATATATTATTAACCAATAACGATCCGATTTTGGATTACCCCCAACCTTTTCCCCCGAATATTATTCCAGTTGGAGGGTTACAAACGAAAAGACCGAAAACGATAAACAAAGAGATTGAAAGTATTTTAGATAGTGCTAAAGATGGGGTCATTTATTTTTCGATGGGGAGCATAATGAAATCGCAATTTATGAGTAACGAGATTAAAGAAGCTTTCGTGGATGTTTTTGGTAAATTGAAACAAACCGTTTTGTGGAAGTTTGAAGTCGAGGGGTTAAAGGTCCCGAAAAACGTTATCATTCAAAAGTGGTTCCCTCAAAATGAAATTTTGGGTAAGATAATTTAATTACATTTATTAATATCGAATTTAAATCGAATTTTTAGCCCATAAAAACGTAAAACTTTTTATATCTCATTGCGGTGGATTGAGCACTCAAGAAGCTATTTACCACGGAGTACCCGTTCTTGGAATTCCAATCGTTATCGATCAACATAATAATGCTGCTAAAGTTGCAAGTAAAGGAGGGGGACTTACTTTGAATTATTATGATATATCTAAAGATACATTATTTTCTGCTATTAGTGAAATTTTGAATAATCCAAGGTAATTATTAATTCTGTGTATATAAATATGAAGGCTTTCACGAACTAACAGTAGACCTAGAACTAGAAAATTGTGATTCGGCATCCCCTTCGGCCGGATATCCGGTATATCTATCCGGCCATTATGGTTATAATTTCTGGTGCATTTCTGAAAAATTTGTCGATCATTTCAAAAATTTATTTCTCAAGAACTGAAAGTGATTTTTGAAAACGGCTTTTTACATTAAAAAGAGGATGCTTTAATTCATAATTGGTGATATTTCCACAAGGATCCTGCAAGAAATGAATTTTATAGCGAATTGTGAAAGTTATCGATGAAAATTGCAACATCGAAAATTTTATCAAAACTTTAAATATTGTTTTCTCAAAAACTAAAAGTTATTTTTCAAAACGGGTTGATTTATTGGAAAGAGGACACTTTCATTAACACTTTGGAATTTTCATACTCATATTCCAAGAACTGGATTTTATACCAATTTTTAAAACTTAATCGGCGACAATTTAAAAATTCGAAAAATTTGTCGATCATTTCAAAAATTTATTTCTCAAAAACTAAAAGTGATTTTTCAAAACGTTTTTTTGCATTAGAAAGAAGATACTTTAATTAATAATTGGTGATATTTCCACAAGGATCCTTCAAGAAATTAATTTTATAGCGAATTTTGCAAGTTATCTACGAAAATTGCAACGTCGAAAATGTTATCAAAACATCAAAAATTGTTTTCTCGAAAACTAAAAGTTATTTTTCAAAACGGGTTGGTTCATTAGAAAGAGAACACTTTTATTAACACTTTGGGAAATTTTCATACTCATATTCCAAGAATTGGATTTTATACGAATTTTTAAAACTTAATCGGCGAAAATTTAAAAATTCGAAAAAATTGTCGATCATTTCAAAAATTTATTTTTCAATAACTAACAGTGATTTTTTAAAACGGTTTTTTTGCATTAGAAAGAAGATACTTTAATTAATAATTGGTGATATTTCCACAAGGATCCTTCAAGAAATTAATTTTATAGCGAATTTTGCAAGTTATCTACGAAAATTGCAACGTCGAAAATGTTATCAAAAAACATCAAATATTGCTTTCTCGAAAACTAAAAGTTATTTTTCAAAACGGGTTGATTCATTGGAAAGAGGACACTTTTATTAACACTTTGGGAAATCTTCATACTCATATTCCAAGAACTGGATTTGATACGAATTTTTAAAACCTAATCGGCGAAAATTTAAAAATTCGAAAAAATTTTCGATCATTTCAAAAATTTATTTTTCAAGAACTGAAAGTGATTTTTGAAAACGGCTTGTTATATTAAAAAGAAGATACTTTAATCAACAGTTTGGGAAATTTTCTTACTGATATTCCAAGAACTAGATTTTATACAAATTTTTAAAATTTAATCGACTAAAATTGCAAAATTCGAAAAATTGACGATTATTTCAAAAATTTATTTCTCAAGAACTAAAAGTGATTTTTCAAAACGGCTTTTTGCATAAAAAAGAGTATACTTTAATTCATAATTGACGATATTTCCACAAGGATCCTTCAAGAAATTAATTTTATAGCGAATTTTGGAAGTTATCAATGAAAATTGCAACATCGAAAATTTTATCAAAACTTCAAATATTGTTTTCTCAAAAACTAAGTTATTTTTCAAAACGGGTTGGTTCATTGAAAAGAGGACACTTTTATTAACTCTTTGGGAAATCTTCATACTCATATTCCAAGAACTAGATTTTATACGAATTTTTAAAACTTAATCGGCGAAAATTAAAAAATTCGAAAAAAATTGTCGATCATTTGAAAAATTTATTTCTCAAGAACTGAAAGTGATTTATGAAAACGGCTTTTTACATAAAAAAGAGGATACTTTAATTCATAATTGGTGATATTTCCACAAGGATCCTTCAAGAAATTAATTTTATAGCGAATTTTGAAAGTTATCGATGAAAATTGCAATATTGTAAATTTTATCAAACCTTGAAATATTGTTTTCTCAAAAACTAAAAGTTATTTTTCAAAACGGGTTGGTTCATTGGAAAGAGGACACTTTTATTAACACTTTGGAACATTTTCATACTCATATTCCAACAACTGGATTTTATACGAATTTTTAAAGCTTAATCGGCGAAAATTTAAAAATTCGAAAAAATTTTCGATCATTTCAAAAATTTATTTCTTAAGAACTGAAAGTAATTTTTCAAAACGGCTTTTTGCATTAACAGCGACAGTTCTGTTAGTTTTGAATGTGATGATGAATTACAAGCGAAGAGAAAAAACTAGATTAAATTGCAACAAGAAATTTTGTATATCTTATTGGGATTGTTGCAATGAGGTTGCTAATGACAAACTTGATATAAATAAAGTTGTATTCAATGAAAAAACTCCTATTGGGGTTGAAGTTGATTATTATCTGCAGTGTCCAACACCTAAAAGAGATACTAATTCCTGTGAATGGTGGAGTACTAATAGGTTTTTAATATCCGGTCAAAGTCGGATATTTGGTAATGGATATTTGATAGTGCTAGTGCAGTATTAGAACTAACACTAGACCGGATCGCTAACACTAGAGACGGCTAAACCCGAATGAAAATAAGTTGACCAGAAAATCTTCTAATAAACTTTTTCCATATTCTAAGACCAAATACATACAAGAGTTGAATTTGACCTATTGTCCTTGCAGGTATAGATTCAGGTAACTCTGATAGAGTTACTTCACTAAAAATTTCAAAATTTCAGGGCAGTAGCCACTCCAAGAATCCAATAATAGTAATGATTTGGGATCGGTGTTTGAGAAATACACATTTAGTAGCCAATTTTTCATATGGACAGAAGTTAATTTACCAGACTTTGATGCCAAAATGAATATATTATCTGCTTTCAACATTGTATTTAGAAAACAACAATTCATTCTGAAAACAGTCTATTTTTCAACATTGGTGAAAAAAGTAGTTTTCTATCTGCATGGAAGTCGATGACACCAACTGTACCACACTTTCCACGGTTTTAACCCCTAAATCGTTATTATCGTCCTTGGTGAGATTTGGCCACTCTATCTACTCTACATCCAGCTTCTTTATGTCGTTGGATATATCGTTTATCCATCTCATTCTAGGTATACCCTATTTCTTGACATATCTGGTTTGCTCGCAAATACCTTCTTTGCTTTCTTGGTTTCCATCTTATTCTTTGAGCTTCAGGAAACCTAACAATGTTTTCTGCTTCAATAAGGTTGTTTAATTCTTCATTAAAACAACGTAACATCTCGTCTTGGTAACATTTTTCTTTCAAATATCTTTAGCCTATTCTCATCTTTTATTGTAAATGGCCAGACTTCGCTTCCATATGTGATGAAGTAACGTGCATTTGCAGCTCTTTCTGAGTAAAATGTCCAGATACCTAATGCATTCCACACCTTCAACGTTGTACTCAGCAACAGTTCAGTTTTGCGGAGTTCTTCTATTTTCATCTCTGGACATTCTTATGCATTTGGCTTTTCTCTACTAATTTTTATGTCGATTATGTTTCTACCATAGTGTATAGAGAGCAGGCCATTATTACTATGTCATCTGAGTATCCAATCATTTGAGATGCCTTATTGAATACCTGCCTCCGTTTTCTAGATCACCAATTGCATATTGCAAGGCTAGATTGAATTTCCCTTGCACTATTAATTTTGCTTTAGATTCGTACATTGTCATCATTTCCAAGCTGACGATTTTCTTTGGAATACCTTTACATTCTCGTCTTTGTTATTTCTTTGCATTCCAAGCTTCCTTAGGAGTGTTCCACACTTTATAACGACTCGATTATCAATACATACATTTATACTGATGAACATCATCCAATATAAAGAAAGTTTCTAGTTCTACGTCCAGTGTTAGTTCTAGTTTTAGTTCAATCTTTTTTATTATTATTTCAAATTTTATTTTTTTTGTAGTTATAACAACGAAATGAAACGATTATCAACATTATTTAAAGACCAACAAAACCATCCATTAGATAGAGCAATATTTTGGATTGAATATATGTTGAGGAATAAAAAAACGTATAAAGGAGATTTAAATCATCGTTCTAGATACATGAAATATCACGAAATTTACAGCATTCAAATCATGATTTTTGTGATTTTATTTATTTCGGCATCATTCGTTTTATGCGGATTAAAACGTTTAATTAATAAATGTAAATCAACTAAAGTAGATAAGAAAAAGAAAAATAATTAATCGTTAGGTATGTTTGGTTGCATAACTTTATAAGAAATATTTTTTTAAACAATTTTAAATCAATATTTAATCACTTTTTAATTATATTATAACGTAATAATAAAGTTTCGTTTAATTATTTTTTGTGTTTAGAGAAAGTCTCCTCCATGAATAATTTCTGTTTATCTCGTTTTATCAGTGAGTTTATCAGCGCCTACACACAACCTTGTCTCTATGGTTAAGGTTTACCTCGTTAAATTATTTCCGCTGAAAGTTAAAATTAGTGCTCGAAAATGTGTGGAGAAAATTCGTTGTTTCGCAAAAAAAATTAAGTACTATTTAATTCCGAAAAATTCTCAAAAATGGATTTTCTTAAAGGAAGTTCACTAGACATAGCAATTATAACAATTTTACCAATTTGTGTGATTATGTATGGTATGTACAAAATGTATCTGTTGGTTGTATGTGCTGTGAAGAAAAAAATAAGGAAAAGAAAAGCGAGGAAGGTTGCCAAAATGGATTAGGATGAAAGGTTTTAGATTATTGTGTTAAGAATATTAGAAAATAAATAAATACTCATTGTATTATTTGTATTTATTAAAATGTAAATTTAAATTTATTGTAATTTATAATGAAATTTAATCTGGTTATAATTAAATAAATTGCATTTTATATTTTCTTTTTTATTTACTACCAGTAGGTACTTAGAAATCTTTTGATCAATCATCTTTTGGCAAAAATAAAGATAATAGTGGTAAGATTAATAGTGAGTTTGTCAATGGGATGCTTACCATATTAATATACTTATAGCAATAAATTTGCTAAAACTAGAAAGAAATTATATCATATAAAAACTTGAAAGAATATTAGGGAATACTGTTTATTAGGTAATGCTTTATCTAATCTATCACCGAAAATGACAACTGAAACAATTACTAAGCAAGAAAAACGGAACATTATTGTATAGTGTGATTTTATAGCTATGATTTTATAGTAGGAATCCTCAGGCAAAAGGATAATAACACGATTAGACACACTAAGAGCCATGATGATTTCGAATATATTCAATCGAATATTGTTGTATGTTTATAAAGTGAAAAAACAACTTCGATTAAGCAATTAATGAACTAATTATTATTCAGAATCCTCCATCAAGTACAATAATATCTTTCATTACGGCTAAACTTTATACCGTCATTGTATCTCTGGTCATACTCTGGTACCACGAACCTCAAATAGAGGTTCGTTTTTTCATGTGGCTGAAGTTAGATTCATATTCGAATCTGTACCAGATTCAGATTCATACAATTACAGTTGACCAGACAAGTATTGAACATATCAATTAAAATATCGTTTTCTGAAACTACAGAAGTTGTAGCAATCTGCGACTACCCTGGATAATTCGAATAGACCCTCTAGTATGTTGCATGTCTACCCTCACCCTTAGACTTGCCGTAGGGGCCGAGAGGTTCCTCGTTTTCAATAGCTTACTTAGATATTATTTTCTCAATAACTAGAGACTGCAGCACCCTGGGACTAGTTAGTCTAGATTATTGCATTAGGTCCTCTGGTATCCTTGTAGCCCATCAGCACCCCCAGATTTGCCGTAGGGGCCGAAGGGTGAATTTTTTAATATTACTCGTTTTCAATATCAAATTTAAACTTTATTTTCTCAATAACTAGAGACTGCAGCACCCTGGGACTAGTTTAGATTATTGCATTAGGTCCTCTGGTATCCTTCTAGCCCATCAGCACCCCCAGATTTGCCGTAGGGGCCGAAGGGTGAATTTTTCAATATTCCTCGTTTTCAATAGCAAAGTTAAAAATTATTTTCTCTATTACTAGACACTGCAGCACCCTGGGACTAGTCTAGATTGTTGCATTAGGTCCTCTGGTATCCTTCTAGTCCATCACCACCCCCAGATTTGCCGTAGGAGCCGAAGGGTGAATTTTTCAATATTCCTCGTTTTCACTAGCAAAGTTAAAAATTATTTTTTCAATTACTAGACACTGCAGCACCCTGGGACTAGTCTAGATTATTGCATTAGGTCCTCTGGTATCCTTCTAGCCCATCACCACCCCCAGATTTGCCGTAGGCGCCGAAGAGTGAATTTTTCAATATTCCTCGTTTTCAATAGCAAAGTTAAAAATTATTTTCTCTATTACTAGACACTGCAGCACCCTGGGACTAGTCTAGATTGTTGCATTAGGTCCTCTGGTATCCTTCTAGTCCATCACCACCCCCAGATTTGCCGTAGGAGCCGAAGGGTGAATTTTTCAATATTCCTCGTTTTCACTAGCAAAGTTAAAAATTATTTTTTCAATTACTAGACACTGCAGCACCCTGGGACTAGTCTAGATTATTGCATTAGGTCCTCTGGTATCCTTCTAGCCCATCACCACCCCCAGATTTGCCGTAGGCGCCGAAGAGTGAATTTTTCAATATTCCTCGTTTTCAATAGCAAAGTTAAAAATTATATCCTCAATTGCTGGACACTGCAGCACCCTGGACTAGTCTAAATTATTGCATTAGGTCCTCTGGTATCCTTCTAGCCCATCACCACCCCCAGATTTGCCGTAGGCGCCGAAGAGTAAATTTTTCAATATTCCTCGTTTTCAATAGCAAAGTTAAAAATTATATCCTCAATTACTGGACACTGCAGCACCCTGGACTAGTCTAGATTATTGCATTAGGTCCTCTGGTATCCTTCTAGCACAGTAGCACCTCCAGATTTGCCGTAGGGGCCGAGGGGTGAATTTTTTAATATTCCTCGTTTTCAATATCAAATTTAAACCTTATTTTCTCAATAACTAGAGAATGCAGCACCCTGCGACTAGTCTAGATTATTGCATTAGGTCCTTTGGTATCCTTGTAGCCCATCGGCACCCCCCAGATTTACCGTAGGGGCCGAAGGGTGAATTTTTTAATATTCCTCGTTTTCAATATCAAATTTAAACCTTATTTTCTCAATAACTAGAGACTGCAACACCCTGGAATAATATTATATTTAACAAAATTAAAAAATTTTTCCACAGGTGTAATAAAACAAAAAGTCGTAATGAACAAATAAATATTAAAGGTTGCAAAATGACTAAAGACCACAAATATCCTAAACAAACGGATAGCACAAATTGTGGAATATTTGTTATATATTTTATGAGCGTTATAGGAGAACGTGGCAATATTAATGATCTTTTTTATGTAAATAAACAATTGGATACAGAGGAATACCGGTTTAGGGTACGAACGTACTTATTGGAAAATTCTGAAAATATTAAAAAGTACTGCCCTAGGTGTGATCTCTATAACGAATCGCAATACATTTTTTGCAATCAATGTCAACGGTGGTATCATTTTAAAAATTGTGCCAATATTCCACCAAACATGTCTTTTGAACAAGCGTCCCACGTTACCTTCATATTTACCTGCAATCTTTGTTCAATTTAAATGCTTTAATGCGTCTCAAAATTTAGAAAAGTGTAGTTCAAGTTTCATTAATAAAGAAGTAAAAGCCATATGAAAATTATACTTTCAAATCAATCTAAATATTGAATAAATTTTGAATATAATAATTTAGACCAGTCCCAGGGCGCTGTAGTCATTAGTTATTCAGAAAATAATTTTTAATTTTGCTATTGAAAACGAGGAATATTAAAAAATTCACCCTTCGGCCCCTCCGCCAAATCTGGGGGTGTGGGTGTGCTAGAAGGATACCAGAGGACCTAATGCAATAATCTAGACTAGTCCCAGGGTGCTGCAGTCTATAGTTATTGAGAAAATAATATCTAAGTATGCTATTGAAAAGGAGGAACCCCTCGGCCCCTACGGCAACTCTGAGGGTGAGGGTAGGCAGGGAACATACTAGAGGGTCTATTCGAATTATCCAGGGTAGTCGCAGATTGCTACAACTTCTGTAGTTTCAGAAAACGATTTTTCAATTGATATGTTCAATACTTGTCTGGTCAACTGTAATTTTATGAATCTGAATCTGGTACAGCTTCGAATATGAATCTAACTTCAGCCACATCGTTTTTTCAACTTTACATTCACCAAACATTGGTTTGTAGTCACTTCACTAGGTTAAAACGTTTTGTTCTTTTAAGCTGATGTACTAATCCACTGTTTTCGAGAAGCTAGACAGCTTCGACGTTATCGTGGTGGTGAAGCTGGTTATCATAATATATGTCCCTATTTGCAACTCTTGATGTAAATAAGCGTTTTTGACAAAACGTCAAGTACTTTATTTTGCAATCTCTTGTATTATGGCAATATTTTGTTTTGTTTAGTACCACCCCATATTTGGACAATGTAAGTCCACACAAACATCAATATTTACTTGTATATGAGCAGTTTGTTTTGAATGGATATTTGATGTCTAGTTGCTCGCCTGTTTTCTGTGTTTTTTCCACCGAACTTTTGTCATCAGCGTCATGCCAAGATATTTACCTACATATGTCAGAATGTGATAATTGTATTGATAATTACAGGAATGCAATCGATACGTTTGTTCGTAAATTTAGTTTTTGTAATTCGCGACGGTAATGAAAGCTATAACAGTACTCAAACGGGTGCTGTAATGAGACTCCTTACAGCATCCGATACTGTAATGCGATTTTAGTAACATTTTATGGAACCAGTTCAAGTTGGTGACATTGGGTCATTAATTTTTCGAGTTGTCAATGTGACAATGTTTGTCTATGGATGTATAAACACGTTCTTAGCATCGAATACAAGGTCCACAATGAAACATTTTTGTCAGGTGAATACATTTTGTGTTTTGACAGTTTCTAATTGTCAATTCAAATTTCTATTATCAAGTGCTACGGTGTTACCAACTGCTGCATGCCTATTTCCCTACATTCTCAAAATTTATTTTATTTTTGTTAAAAAAAAGGATAAAAACGCGAATTACAAAAAATAGCATAAAAAACACGTTTCATAAGACTTAAAGCACTCGTTCGTTAAAAAACTCGTGGCCTCGCCACTCGTTTTTCAACTTGAATTCGTGCATTTCAAACGTGTCTTACGAAACTTGCTTTTAATATACTATTACACATTCATCGACTGCCAAAACAGCGATGTAGTCGGCGAATATTCCCGTGGTGGCCTCGTTGAGTTTAGGAATATCACTGGTATCTCGCCAACTTTTATAACACGAAAGGAACAGTATTTGCCTTCTTGTCGTACTCTGAAGCAGTGTCCTTTTAAATATGATTTTATTAAGTCCATAGATTCTACAGGAAGTAGTTGTAGAGAGATTGCGAGATTGTAGAGACTCTATGTAGTTATTGGATGTTTTAGCAGACCGTTTCAAAACCAATCTGATGAGACAAAATGATGTTCCTTTATTCAAGAAGTGATGTTAATCTGTGTCAATTTTTCAAATATTTTTGATATTACCGGAAAATATAATAGAAAAATTGGTTTGTATGAGGTAACATAGTTTGGTGATTTGCTTGATTTAGGTATCATGATGACTTGTGCTACTTTCCAAAGAGCTGGGACGTATTAATGTTTAATTTGTATAAAGGCTCTATCCCGCTGAAAATCTTGACAGGAGGTCAGTATCATATCTCCGCGGAACGAAATGAATCGCTTTACGCTTGAACAACGTTGGGAAATATTGTAAACTTATGTGGCTGCCATAGCCGAGCATTCGCTTCGTTATCGCTTCTCACTTTGGACCTTAAAGCAGCTCGAAGTGGAAAACGATTTTGCCCGAACAATCATCTTTTCTGACGAAGCGTATTTTCATCTCGGCGGCATGATAAATGATTTTTTATGGCCGGAAATTGAAGACATGGATCTGTGGTTTCAGCAGAATGACCACAATCGATGTTTTGTGCTACAAGTTCGGTAATCGTGTTATCAGCCGTCTCGGTGATGTCAATTGGCCACCTCGGAGCTGCGATTTGACGCCGGCCATTAGACTTTTTTTTGTGGGGTGACGTGAAGGGCCAATGTTATGCGAACAATCCATTAATGATTCAGGCCCTTAAGGCGAATATCGAGCAAGCCATTCGTGAGATAGGGCCAGAAACCGTTACCAAGGTCTTTCTTGAAACTTTCTTAACAGGATACGCTACTGTGAAGTCAGCCGAGGCAACTACATGAATAAAATCCTGTTCCATAAATAATAGGAATGTTTCCTCTTTCGAACAAACCAATAATATACAAAAAAAATTGATTTTTGTTCATTTTTTTTAATTTTAAAAAATAAACCATATGGGCCACCTTATATGTATAGTCAGCGCCATGTATGGGAGGTTTGTATTTATAATGCACTTATCAGGTGGAAAAGTTTCTCTATGTAATCTGCAAAAAGTTATGCTTTTAATGATATTTTTTTTTTGCCCATGATTGATCTTCTTTTCTTATTGGTGGACTTATTCACTTTAGACTTAGTATATCATAGAGAAATTTACATGGACTTATGGTCTCTTCTTACCTAACTTAATCTAAGCGGATGACAATTTTCGCTCTAGGATTTTTTGACAATTTTCGGTATAGCTCCCCAGAGTGCTTCTTGAATATCGCAACTGAATTTCTCCACTTTGTCTTTTAATTCATTAGGGATCTTCAGTGAGATTCTTAAGTTTGTTTTGCTCTAACAAGGTTTTAAATATGTTATAATTCATCAGCAGGGTTGTTAAAGTGATTTTTTTTTTCTTTTTGTTTGACTACTGTCATAATAGGAGAGCGGTCAAAACCTAGGTCAAACTCCTTTGTAACGTTGTTAAAACTTGGCGATAACTTCCTTGAGATGGAAAAGTTAATTAGATACGGGAGTTTGTTAACATCCGTTGACCAATAAGTTGAGCTACCGGTTGAGTGGATTTCATAGTTGTAACTGTTATATTTATGTCGAAATGCTATTTTTAACAATTACCACACTTCCTTCACTATTATCCATTTCATGCACTTTTGCTGTTGGTCGGTTCGACCTTATCAAGTCTAATAGTCTTCGTTTTTGTTTAGTTTTTTTTTAATTAACCGCAATGCATGATCACTTTCATTTCGTAACTACCATTTACTTGGCATGATTTTCGTTGTATCGTTTCTGACTGCGAAGTTGTCTTTGCTTTTGCTACATACACATAGGATAAGAACTGCTAACGTTCTGTACAATTTACTATTTAGATTTTCTAGTTTCTTGTATTTGGTCGCTATCGTTAGGAAGGATTCTTTTGGATTTATTTGTGTCTGAGATTTTTAAGTACGACTGCAACCTTTGAACTTTTGACTTTGAACTTTTATGGCAGCAAGTACGCCACAAAAAGCCAAGGTGTCACTTTTAGCATTGAAGTAATAATTTTGATTATTTGTAACATTTCTAACTTCGGTGATTTTGTAAATTTACCTGTCGAAAAAAATGCGTGACTTAGAAGCCAAGGTTGCCAAGCAGCTGAGGTAGTGGAGCGTGCATAAGTATGAATCCAGGCAATAAATATCTTTTTTTAACTCAATTATATTGTTAGATTGGACTGGCAGTTTTACTGCCGAGACACTGGAAGAAACCTTAGTGTAAAAATAACTGTCAAACCTTTTTTAATACAATTGCGTTACTCAATAGCCGAAGCTGCAAAGCTGCCGAGGCAGTGATAGCAGAGGTCTTATAGCAATAAATAAAAGTTTCGTTTCAGCATTAATGTCTTATGTAGAAATACGGTTAATGCAGCCATTGATAGTGAACGTAAGGCATTTTTGGAGAATCGGGTTCGGTGTGAAAAAGGTAATCCTTGGAGGGCGTTGAGGTCGGTAGGTATGGGCGGTATTGCGGGCAATTCAATACCAGAGCATCTTCAACGACCTGATGATTTAAATTTTTATTATGTCAATTCTGTTTCATCTTTATTACCTTTCGATGATGATTTGTACAGATATTATAGTAGTAATCGAATTAATAGTAACACTTTTACATTTCAAAGGATAAGTAACTCTGACATATACGAAATTATAAATTCTATAAAAACAAGTGCAGCAGGAATAGATACATTGAATATAAATCTAATTAAACTTTGTTGTCCTTACATTACAGATTATATCACACATATAATAAATCATTGTTTGACGGAGGGTGTATTTCCAATAGCGTGGAAGCTATATTGATAAAAATAAAATCTTACCAGATGTACAGTCTGGATTTCGCTCGGGGTACAGTTGTGCAACTGCTTTGTTGACAATTGTTGACGATATTGTGAGAGAGTTGGATAGGGGCAGAGCTACTGTATTGTGTCTGTTAGATTCTTCGAAGGCATTCGATATGATTGATCATGAACTGTTGCGATCTGTGTTACAGTTTATTGGGCTGGATGATATTGCAGTCACTTTGCTGTATAATTATGTAACGCATCGGCAACAGCACGTTATTATAGATGAGGTATTATCGTGTCCTGTAGATTTAAGGTCCGGTGTGCCGCAGGGTTCTGTCCTGGGTCCGCTTCTATACACTGTCTACACTAGTAGATTTTATTCTCACTTAAAATATTGCAGAATACATTTTTATGCAGACAACACTCAGTTGTACCACAGTTTCTTGCCAACAGAGTGTGCGTTAGCTAATCAACACATTAATGATGACTTGCGGAATGTTGTTGAGATCTCTCGCAGGCATGGCCTTAAAATTAACTCCATGAAAACTGAACTGGTTTTATTCTCACCGCAGAAATATCGTGATTCAATTAAGTCTAGCCTTGATGTTTGTGTTGGTGACGTGAGGGTACCCTTTGCAGCGTCGGCAAAGACTTTGGGCCTGATTATTGATTACTTTTTAAAGGTCCTCCTCTACACTCGCTTAAATTTTTTAAAAATTCGTTTACGTATCAGATTATAACAGTTATTAACAGTCTCCCGATAGATATCAGAAGTTGTAATACGATAAGGTCATTCAAAAATAAATTATTTGTTCATTTATTTAGTGCATCATTTGATTTACGATAATATAGCAGCCGGCGCACAGTGGGACAGCTGGTGATTCTAGCGCGACAAAATTAAAAAAATGCAATACCCATAAACTATAAAATTAATACTATCAATCTATTTGTATACATATGCCTTCTTTAGCTATTGCAGAAATTAAAACTTGTCTAGTATGAATACTCTTAGAGTACTAGCCGATAATGATTATACTCGTTTTGTTTAAAGATTTTAGAGTGTATATTGAAATTTTAAAAAAATGTTGTAAATGTATACACAGGCCATTATTATTTTATTGAAAACTTAGTGTATAAGAATAGTTTTCATTTCTGTAGTAATTACATTACATAATATGTGTTTTGTACTTATTGTTATTATTTTTTTCATGTCACCATGTTTTATTCTAAATTTCCATGTTTTTTTTTAATTATAACGAAATTGTCGATTTTTCTTGAAAAATGATTGATATGACGTTATTCTTTGCATATTTTTATATCATTTTCAGTAAACAGAGGCTGCGGTAATTTGCGGTCATTTACAATATCTTCAAAAGTTTTAACTTCCAACGCCAACGTTCTAGATATACGTACGTGCGTAAATTTGATAATGTACGATAATTTTATAATGTAATGAGTTACGTTAATGAAATTTGGTATATAGGTATGGGATTATAATAGCAGATCCGTTTCAACATTTAAGCCAAACCCATCAACCGGAAGTGGTACTTTATCTGCTACTTATATAATTTTTATATACATATAATATAATCTATTATAATTTCGTGTGAGTTTTGAAAATGATGAAAAGTTATTAAAATCTAAATTAAAACAAAGTCACATGACTGGAAGTGGTACTTTACTTGAACACCCACTTGTTATTTTTCATATGAACTAGGACTTCAAGAGGAAAAACTATTATGTACTAAATGTCAATCAAATCACGTTGGTACTTTTAAGTTAGTAACATTCATTATTTTAAGTTTGTAACACTGGTGGGTTGGTACTCAATCCAGGCGGTGCGCATTACGCGCGATTGAGCATGTAGGGATTGGCTAAGGGACGAAGCGAGTGGCGATGAATTTAAGTTAAATAAATTGTTAAAAAAAATATTAAGTGGTAAGTGCAAATAAAAAGTGAATGTGTGCAAATTCATAAAAAAATAAAACAGTGTTTGGAAAACCCTTGGAGTGTGCGGACAACTGTTTTAAAATCCGAATTTTATTAAAGTCTTAGTGAAGTTAATAGCATCAGTACTTTTCAGTACTAATAATGGGTGATTTCATCACAAACGGTGAGTTATTTCACGCCTGCTACGCCAATCGAAATATGAGTAAAGCAGAGGAAATTATTATGGAATATTTGTCGTCCAAATTGGTTCAAGATTACACCTATGAAACCAAATTAAAGCGAAAAGTGACTACTTTTTGAAACAGTTTACGTGTTAAGTGGCAAAGTTCATCAAGAAATAAAACAACATTTGAAAAAAAAAGCATCACGTTTGGTTGCAACGTAAATTCGACATAACAATGAAGTCTCAGTTAAATGCACCTGAGGTAATAAACCTTAATACTAATAATGGTCCTGGTAGACCTTCCAAAGATTTTGAATTAAGTAGTATACGGTCAAAACAACGAAAAGTAAAATATTTAACCGATACTGTACCACCTAATGAATTATTGTTTGCAACTAAAACCGGAAAGCGAGCTGCGGCTGATTTGCTGTCGTTATGTACAGAGCACTCCCCAAATCGCCCTGTAAATATCAGAAACGTTTATCGTGAGAGTCTTACGGATGCTAAAAAAACTGTACCTATGACTCCCGATGAAGCGCTTGCTCTATTCATAAACTGCGACCTTTCGAAAACTTTATACTTATCGTTGAGAGCAGAAAGCAAAAAACGCAATGCGAATATATACCCGATGTATCAAAAAATTACTGAAGCAAAGAAGAAATGCTATCCGGACAATGTGACTGTGAATGATTCTGGTATATAGATTTTTATGCTTGACATGTTTTGGGCTTCATCCTTATTATTAGTATTTATCTTAAACACCTTATTTAATTTTTTTAGGAGCATCAGTACCTTTACAAATGTTGCTAAATCATACATTGCAAAGACTGTTTGTAAATGTTAAAATTCCTTTAGGAATTAATAAGTTAGAATTACATTGTAAATGGGGTGCTGATGGAAGCAGCGGACACTGCGCGTACAATCAAACTCCAGTAAAAACGGAAACCGACATCAACGGAGTCTACAATGACGCTAATTTATTTTTAATAACTTTAGTTCCAATTTATTTAAGAAATTTGAATGAGGGAAAGCAAGAGATACTGTGGGAAAATCCGCGACCATCATCTACTCGATTTTGTCGACCTCTAAAGTTAATCTATAAGAAAGAAAGCAGAGAATTGGTTGTATCAGAAATAGAAAATGTTCAAAAACAAATTAATGAGTTAATTCCTCTCCAAATAAGACTGGAAGAAGATCGTATTGTAGAATGCAGTTTCACTTTACATCTCACAATGGTAAACATAATTAAATTTGTGTTTGTTTGAATTTATCTTCATAATAATTTGTGACCTAACTATAGGGAGGGGTTTATATGTGATTTATTTAGATTCTGTAGAAAAAGACTACTTTTCTCTTCTTTAGAATCTAAAAAAAAATAATGTTTTTTTTAGGTGGATGGTAAGACTATAGTTTTTCTAACTTCGGGAACCACCCAAACTTGCTACATCTGCGGTTGCAAACCCACCGAAATGAATCAATTAGAGGTTGTAAGAAAACGTGCCATAAAAGAAAAAAGTTTGCAATACGGTTTAACAATTTTACATGCATGGATTCGATTTCTAGAGTGTATTTTACATATTGGATACAGGCTGAATTTAAAAGCTCCATCTAAGCGTGGTGCAACTCAAGAACAACTAGAAGATATTGAAGCTCGAAAGCAAGATATCCACGAGAAATTGTATAGAACATTAGGGATCCGAGTAGACAAGGTCGTACAAGGTAAAGGTACCTCAAACACTGGCAATATAGGAAGAAAATTTTTCAAAAATTGGGAAAAGGTTTCTGAAATAACAG
Organism: Onthophagus taurus; assembly: GCF_036711975.1. Lineage (NCBI taxonomy): Eukaryota > Metazoa > Arthropoda > Insecta > Coleoptera > Scarabaeidae > Onthophagus > Onthophagus taurus. The sequence goes on along the minus strand of NC_091972.1, from coordinate 39,061,990 downwards.
GAGTTGATAGCGAGTTAATCAGAAGGTTTGGAACGATATTAATTGCACTAGTGAGTGGTCACGATCTTGACAATGAAGCTTTCTCTGTTTACGCTAAAGAAACTGCTGAAATATATGTATCAAAGTATAATTGGTACAGGATGCCAGTATGTGTCCACAAAATTTTGATGCACGGAGGGGAAGCAATTAAAAGGTGTATGCTACCTATAGGTACTTAAACTTTTTTATTTTTGCACAACATAAAGAGTCATTAGACTGTAAAAATGACAATAGTAAAAAGTAAAGCTTAAATTATTTATTGATATAATAGGAATGATGTCAGAAGAAGCACAAGAAACGTGGACTGAGGATCTGATAAACACAATGTTTGTTTTGTCAGATCCTATAATATCATTAAAACGGGGACTTCCGAAACATAAACGCGAAGCATTGCCGGACGAGGTTCTTCAGTTTCTCAAAATTCAAAAAGACCAAGAGGAAGACAATAATGATGAAGAGGAAGATCAAGAAGAAAACGATGACGATGAAGAGGAAGCAGAAGAAAATAATTTTGCGTTTTTCTAAACTTTTCGTTAATTTATTTATTTTATAATTACTACTAAAAAAGGTAGTGTGGTTAATAGTCCTTTGCATTCATGCCATTTCGTCAAAATAGAACAACCAATTCAAATTTAATATCTTAAAGCTTTTCATTATTATAAATACTTAGAAAATGATGTCCCTTTATCTCTAGTTGAATTTCTACTTTATATTAAGTATGTGTTCTGCTAAAGTACCATTTCCGGTTGATGGATTTGATTGTGTTTTCCGACGCACGCACACACACTTAATGCTTTGAATGGTTATTAATATCGGTTCTAGAGGCTTAAAAATATACAGATTAATCAAAATCTTGAAGCATATTTTTCATGATATATAATGTTCTCTTCACATAGCTGATAATACGTGAAAGAGTAAAATGATTAACAAACGCACATTTTTATTAGTTTCCTTAAATGATCTTAACTTAATAACAACGCTATATCAATAAATTTCTAACCGTCAGAATTTTGTCGCGCTAAAATCATAATCTGTCCCACTGTGCGGCGCCGTGACATCGCTGAGTTTAAACATTAGAGGGTGTGCAAGGTTCTCACTGCAGATGGCAGTATTATTTGTTGTTTCTTTTTTTTTAATTATTATTGTATATTATTATGTTTTGGTTGTATTATTATTATTATTATTTTTTGGTATTATTTTCATTATTATATTACGTATCTGTTTTTTTTTCGCTCTTTTAAGGTTAAGTTGAAAATCAGTATTTTACTGAACTTCGCCTTTTTGTTCACCTTTTTATATGCATAAAATATAATTTGTATAATGTATATAGGTGTAAGTGAACGAATAAAGTCATTTATTATTTTTATTATTAATAAGCTGAGGCAGTGGAGGTTATATGGTTGTAAAAACAAAAATTAACGCTTTTACTAGTACGCCTGCGCTACTAAAATATCAAAGCTGCCAACCACCTGATTTAGTGGTGCATACCGTGCATACACAAGTATAAAACCAGGCAATAAATATCTCTCTCTTTCTCTAATTTGATTGTGTTATTTGATTGCCGAGGCATTGGCTCGGGTGCAATAAATAAAGCAGTTCTTTCAGCATTGGCCATAAGCCAGCACAGCAATTAGTAAAATTTAAATTAATTAAATTTTTCCAAACACAAATCTTTAGAAGAATGAAAGAAAAGTCTGTTAAGCTGGATTTAGAGCAAAGTAATAAAGGAAAATTAATTATCAATTAATGTAATGGTTTTTATTACAATCTATGGAATTAAACATGGTTATAAAATATATTACACGTAGTATCGAACTCGACATCTTATTTTAACTTAAATTTTTTACTTTACAATCTGCCAGACACGTTAAAGATCTTTCAAACTTTGGTGCTGGACGTTCAATTTTTTCTTGTCTCGTTTGATAAAGAGTCCTACCCGAATACCGAAATTTAGACCCCAATCGAGGTAAAATCCTTTTTTCTTTAACCCTTGGCGACATCAATCTAAAAAGATAATTAAACGTATACAAAAAAGCTTTAATAGCTTTTTTTACCTAAAAAACGAGTGATGTTCCACCGCACTTTTCCATAATTTCTCCGCATCGCGATAACTTTCCAGTTTGAAACAAACGGTCGATTGAAACTCATCGAATTGATCAATCCTCAGTTTTATGTAAAAATTATGCTCCTTAAAACTGATTTTTACAATTTTTGGCCAAACAAATTTATTCATCCTCAATTGATTTTTGAAAATAACCAAACCGGAAGAATGTACACCTATTCGAATTTCAAAACCGTCACTATCTTTAGCCGAATGAAAATCAATTCCGTACATTGGTAACTTTTTAGCGTTTTCTAAAAAGTTTAATTCAGCTTGAGCAGGAGTTTCGCCTCTAAAAATAAATAAAAATATTTAAATTGCTTTAAATATAAATTAATACAAACTTATGTAATTTATGTAACTCCATAATTTTACTTTCCAATTCCTCGTTTTGATCGAATCCAAATTTAAAACTACTCAAATAATCATCTTGCATCGTCTCTGAATTAAAATCGCCCAATTCAGATTGAACCAAATAAGATCCTAACAACGCTAAAGTCACCAAAGAACATGGTAATTTATTGTTGAGGATGTCATTTCTTATTTGAAGGCACAATTGATATCTTGTGATGTCTTCTTGGAGTTGGGATGGATCTGGTGGGTAAAATTTAACTTCAAAATGAATTAACCAAGGTTCAAATTTGATGTGTCTCTCTATTTTCTCTTCCATATCCAACCAATTTCTCGAACTACGTTTTTTCGTGTAAATCAAACCAAAATATTCTTTTTCTAAAATGTTTGCGAGTTCGCAAACGGTGTTTAAAAGTTCTTGACCTTTCGATTTTTTCTGCATATATTAAACAAAATATTTTTTTTAAATCAAATAAATTAAGCATTTTTATCTTACACTTATTCCAAGTTCTAAAGTTGTCCCATCTAACATCGCAACTTTAACAACAACATTTTCAGAATCTCGAGATTTCTTTAATAACTGAGCATTATCGGATTCCGATGAAAAAGTTTTTCTTTCAACCATTTTCATTTCATTAATTTTATCATAAAGATTGATTAAAACACTACATCAACACGCGCTTTTTATTTATTTATTTTTTATTCGCTAAGGAATTTATTTACAAGGTTACCTCGAGAGTAAACAAACCGTAAACTCAACTTTACCACACACAAAATCGATGTAGACGCGGTTGATTTCAAGAAGACATCAAAATTAAATTATAAAATGGTTTTATCACACACAATATGAATCGTGTGGGTGTTTATTTAAGAACACACTGAGTCACCACGCGTGTGGTGAAACGAAGAAAAAATTAAGTTTTTAAACTGAATTTAAAGAGACACAGAGAAGCAGCAATTGGACGCAAGCTGCACACAGTGAAACTATTTACGTTGGAATTTCTTCTTGTGTAGAATCGCGCTGAGCTCGGTCGTGGAACTTGATTGGTCGGTTGTTGAGGTCACTTCTTCGTTGTGACGCTTCACGCTTTAACAGTTCTAATGGTTTAATAAATCTACTTTCATTTTTTCAATGGTTTTCATTTAAAGATAACGGTTTGTTCGAGTTTAATTACTTTTTCTTGTGTATTTTTTGATTATTAATGGTTGGAACGTGACGAATCCAAAATAGAACTTTTTTTAATTTAATAATTAAATAGGATTTAAGATAAAATTGAATTAGGAGTATCACCAATCATTCACAATTTCAAATTTAATCTCCATTACTGTGAATATACATGCTGAGTTGGATTCTAACAATTATAACACCGAGATTTATAAAAACAAATAATTTATTTGTGTGTCATTAAAATTAGAGAGAATGGTTTTGTTTTAGATAATTAAAAGCAATATATAACATAAACAACAACATAATGTACATTCTATATTAAGTCTAAAAAGGACTATAGACTAAAGTCCTTCCGCCCCATCAATAATTAAAATTTTATCAGCCACATATTGTTATCCTGTCACAATCCTTTTTTTGTAAATAGTGTCGAATTCTGATTGTATAAATAGGGGTGACATTTCTTCGGACATCTTGCTCTTAGATTTATTTGCTAAAATTAGAAGTCGCTCCGTCAAAGGCTTTATTTCGGTTTTTTCATATAGCGTTTCATTTGCGATGTTGTGCAATGGATTGTTCGGGTGTCTCATTTTCGTTACTGCTCGGAGACTTGTTCTTTCGCCAACTTCCAAACTCCTTAGTGTGCATCGCTTGCTATCATAGGTCAATAGGCTTGCATACTCTAAAATTGATCTACAAATAGTCTTATAAATATGCGCAGCGCATTTGATGTTAATGCCTTCTTTCTTGTAGGTTAAACTTCTAGACAGCTTTGCTCTAATGACTGCTTTCATTTTAGCCTTTTTTGTGTGTATGTGGAACTTCACTTTGCTGTCAAAGATTATACCCAGGTATTTGATGTACGCTGAAGGATTGATTTGCGTCTGTCTGATGTATACTGTTGGAGAATTATCTGTTATCCTATGGAATGGTATTAGAAATTGTGTTTATGTTAATTCTCCAGGAAGAGTACCATTTAGTTATTTTGTTAGTTGCTTCTTGTAATGTTACTATGGCTGTTTCAAGTTTCTTCCCATGCGCTATTAGTGCAGTCTCGTCGGCATATTGCAGTATATACAGTGTGTCCGTAAAGTAACTGATATAGGCGATAAAATCATTATAAACGGTTTATTGAAAAATCCCTGAAACGGGTCTAAAGATTTAAATTTTTTGCAATTGTTTGGTGTAGATTTTAAATTTCTTCCGCCATTTTTAAGCGAGTTATGACGTCATCGGTATTTTTTTCAAATGGCAATCCCACATTTTTATTACGGAATATGAAAGAAGATTTTTTTCTGAATCTAATACAGTCAATATTAATATTGCTTACAGAAGAAAATTTTCGAGAAAAATTACTTTAAAGTTAACTACTTCAGATTTGTTGACATGATGAAAATAGCAGCAGCCATGAGTAACTATGGTAACCAATTATTTTAAACAATTTCCTAAGTGTCAAAAACTGATTTAGTAAGCAGTTGACCTCTTTAATACAACATATCCTGATCGCCAACTCATTTGCCCAAGTATGGTAAGCTTAGCTGTGACTAAATTTAAACAGCATGGCCATCTGCCATGCTGTTTAAATCTGCTCATTTTGGCTGGGCAAGAAAACCCTCATGTTACTGATTCAGAAAAAAATCCCCTTTCATATTCCGTAATAAAAATGGGGAAATGCCATTTAAAAAAAATATCGATGACGCCATAACTCGTTTAAAAATGGCGGAAAAAATTTGAAAGCTACACCAAAAAATTGCAAAAAACTTAAATCTTTACACTCCTTTCAGGGATTTTTTCATAAACCGTTTATTACGATTTTATCGCCTATATCCGTTACTTTACGGACACACTGTATAAATCGTTAGACAGCGTGGAAATTTCCATCGTGTCATATGCAAAAGCATTGTATAGTATTGGTGAGAGCAGCGAACCCTGTGGTACGCCTTGTTGAATTTGGAATTCATCCGAGAAGGTTTCATTTATTCTTACTCGAAAACAACCATCTTTTAAAAAATTTGACAGTAATTTAAGTAACTCAGGTGGAACGTTTAATTTGTGTAATATGTAAATCAGACCATTATGCCACACTGAGTCAAACGCTTTTTGTATGTCTAGAAGAAGAGCTGCTGATTTTATTTGCTGCAAGCGACAAGTGTGTAGATTTGAAGTAAGAATAGCTAGTGGCTGTATAGTCGATTTCCCTGATCTAAATCCAAACTGATGATGTGGAATGTTATCTTCAACATACATTAGCAATCGTTTTTTAATAAGATTTTCAAACATTTTCCCGATGACAGGAAGCAACGTTATAGGACGATAACCAGAAAGCGTTTATAGGTTCGAGTCTTTTTTTGGGATGCATACTACTGTCCCAGTTTTCCATTCATTAGGAAAATTGAAGGTTCGTGTCAGCTTATCATAGCTGGGCCGAAGTATTTTTTCCCTTGCTTAACAATTCCCAGTATTCATCTTCGTCGACATTCAATCTGTTACTAGGAATTTGTGCAGTGTTATCAAACGCTGTAAACCAGTCTTCAATAAGACGAATAAGAGGTTTTCAGATTTTTTAAAACATTCTTCGCGATATTTAGCATGTACTTGTGCCTTTTCGAAATCAGTGTTACAGCTGGAGCCATCAGATGGATCTACATATAAGATAAACCGGCTGGATTACGGGTTTTGTATTTTGATAGTTTTTTGACATGATTCCAGAAACATTTTCCCTTACTTTGGTTGATATTATTACAAGCTTCAATAAATCTGGAACATCTGAATTGCCATATTAACTTCTGAATACTTTTACTAAGCTCATTAATTCTCTTCTTGGTGTCAACATCTTCATTTCTTCTGAACTCTCGGTACATGCATCTTTTACGTTTAATTAACGTTACGATATAAGGAGGGAGTGGGTAGTAGTAATAGGACTTTTTCCTTTTTGGGGAGTGATATACTAGTGATTTCGTTAGGTGTTTTGATAAACGATGATATGTTCTCTGTGTTAATAGCAGGATTGTTATGGATGTAATTTGTCATGTCATTGTTTAGGTTTTCGATATTGCATAAATTAATATTAATGTGTCTGGAATGTTTACTATTGGGAAGTGTGGTGAGGTGTTTAGTTGAAAATCTATGCTGAGGTGGTCTGAACCAAGATCTGTTATTGAGATGAGAGGATATATGCTTGGTGAGCCTATTACTAAATCAGGCATGGTGTTGGTATTGGTTTGCATGATAAATGTAGGTGGTGTAGCTATTTTCTTGTATCCAGTCAGATTGAGGAAGTTTGATAGATGTTTATTTTTCGACTTATTTATATTAAAATCTCCGATTATTATGGCGTTATCGTATAGTGAAGCTTTTATAAATATAGTGTTCGCGCGACAAATGTCGGGAATAATTGTAGGTGTTGGTTCGAAAGAAAAATTGGAAAGTTCTTACTTGAATTGGGGTTCGAAGTTGAATTCTTCAGAGGATCGAATAAAAAGCGTCGTTTTAATAACGAATACAATAATGGCTTCTATTCCATTATGTGGGTGAATATATACCAGGAAAATGTGTAGTTTTTCTTTCCCAAATGGTAATGAAAAGTGTGTGCATATTTCTTTCACTACAGACCAGTTTTGAAATTTGATATGTTCTTTGGATTTTGTTTCTACAAATAAAGTACACTGTATAGGATGAGCATTCAAATAGTTACCTATTAAATAAGCTTTCCGATGGTAGCTATTGATGTTGGAGTATAGGAATCTGATATTATCCATTGGAAGGTTATGGTATTGTTGCTTGTTTTCCATTGATTGGTTCCGTGGGTGAAATTGCGTTAGGGTTCTCCAAATCAAGCATTTTATTGGTTGCTTACAATTGCAGAATGCAGAAAAGAGTTACATTTAGAGTATGCAACTGGGATTGGAGTAGGAACCAAACTGTCAACTACTGGAAAGTGCTTGTTTTTATAGAACAATTAAAATTAGATTGAATAAGCTTTAAAATTGTTGTTATCTCAATTTGTGTTAGAGATACGACTTTTTAAGTTTACCGGTTTTTAGCATCATCTCCTCGACTGTAAATATGCAAAGTTTAATTTAAAAAATCGTAACAGCAGGATTTATGGAAACTAAGAAGTGATGCGAAAAAAACTAAGTAAAACTAAGAAGAAAGGCTTGGCACGATTAAACTAGGTTAAGTTTGCTTTAAAATGCTTGTTAACTTATAGCGATATCTCAACAGGTGTAGATGATTTCTTAAGTTTTCCTCTTATTAACATAATCTCCTTGACAGTAAATGATACTTAAAACTAGATTAAGTTTCCTTTAAAACGCTTGCTATCATATTCTTCTTCTTCTTTATCATTCATCTTCTAAAACTACGTCTGTTCCTTGCCATATTCTTCACTTCTTGCACAGTTCCTCTCATTTTATCCTTGGCCTTCTATGTTTTCCAACTATTCCCATTTCCATTACTCTTCTGGCATTCTCTCTAGGTGTCCATACTTGGTATGTACCAGGTGTCCAGCTGTTTGTTTTCTACTTCAGTTACCAGCGGTATTTGTTCTAAATCGTCTCTTATAGTTTTGTTTCTAATTCGATCCATTATTTTCTTCCCTGTAATCTTTCTTAAAAAATTTCATTTCGACTGCTGATATTTTTGATTGGTGTTTATCTCTCATCGGCCATGTTTCAGCTCCATAAGTGAGGGTAGGTGTTTATATAGTTTTATGAATTCTTAATTTTGTATTTGTTCATACTTCTTTCTTGTCCACAATTGTGTTATTCATTTGGTAATATACATTAATTGCTATTTGTATTCTATTTTATATTTTTCTGTATATTGTTCCATTCTCAATAATAATGGTGCCCAAATATTCAAATTTAATCCACAATTTCCAGTCTTGCAATCTTGGTTTTCCCGATATTTATTTGCATTCCCTTTCTTCCAAGCAGGTTTTCCAGGTGGCAATTTTTCTTTATAGTTCTGTTTTCGTACTTGCTATCATCATTATATCATCTGTATACACTAGATCAAAGGTCTTCATTGGTGTTAATTTATAATATAACTTCTTTTACACTTCGTAATTATTTGATCCATATAATTATTGTTATATATAGTTAAATTAGTTATATTTAGTTTTAAGAGTTTAGCTTGGTAAAAGAGAGAGAGATTAATTCAAGGTGAATGACAGGCAAGAACAAGTAAGGAACCACGTTGTTTATCTAATAAAACTACATTTTAATATTAAACGGTGTTATAAACGGTGTTTAATATAGCAATTATCATACTATCATATTCTCATATCTCAATTGGTGTTGAAGATACGATATTTTAAGTTTACCGGTTTTAAACATAATCCCCTCGACTGTAAATGTGCAAAGTTGTATTTAAATAATCATGACAGCGTATTTTATGGAAACTAAGAACTGATGCTTGATACGTTAAAACTACATTAAATTTCCCTTAAAATGCTGGTTATTTTATAGCGATGTCTCTATTGGTATTGAAGATACGGCTTTTTAAGTTTACCTGTTTTCAACATAATCCCGTCGACTGTAAATGTGCAGAGTTGGATCTAAAAATCATAACAGCTAGATTTATGGAAACTAAGAAACGATGCTTGGCACGATAAAACTATGTTAAGTTTGCTTTAAAATGCTTGTTACCTTATAGCGATATCTCAATTGGTGTAGAAGATACGATTTCTTAAGTTTACTTGTGTTCAATATAATCTCATTGACTATACATTTGTAGAGTTGAATTTAAAAAATCATAACACCGGGATTGATGGAAACTAAGAAATAACGCTTGGCACGTTAAAACTAGATTAAGATTCCCGTAAAATGCTTGTTATTTTGTAGCGATATCTCAATAGGTATTGAAGATACGGCTTTTTAAGTTTAACTGTTTTCAACATAATTTCGTCTACTGTAAATGTGCAGAGCTGCATTTAAAAATCATAATAGCGAGATTTATGGAAACTAAGAAATGATGCTTGGCACGATAAAACTAGGTTAAGTTTGCTTTAAAATGCTTATTATCTTATAGCGATATCTCAATTGGTGTAGAAGATACGATTTCTTAAGTTTACTTGTGTTCAATATAATCTCATTGACTATAAATTTGTAGAGTTGAATTTAAAAAATCATAACACCGGGATTGATGGAAACTAAGAAATAACGCTTGGCACGTTAAAACTAGATTAAGATTCCCTTAAAATGCTTGTTATCTTGTAGCGATATCTCTATTGGTGTTGAAGATGCGGCTTTTTAAGTTTACCTGTTTTCAACATAATCTCCTCGACTGTACACGTGTAGACTTGGATTTAAAAAATCATTACGGTAAGATTTATGGAACTAAGAAGTGCTGCCTGGCACATTAAAATTAGATGAAATTAGCTTTAAAATGCTTGTAATCTTATTCTCATATCTCAATTGGTGTTGTAGATACAGCTTTTTAAGTTTACCTGTTTTCAATATAATCTCCTCGACTGTACACGTGTAGATTTGGATTTAAAAAATCATAACGGTGAGATTTATATAAACTAAGAAATGATGATTGGCACATTAAAATTGGATTAAATTAGCTTTAAAATGCTTGTAATCTTATTCTCATATCTCAATTGGTGTTGTAGATACAGCTTTTTAAGTTTACCTGTTTTCAACATAATCTCCTCGACTGTACACGTGTAGATTTGGATTTAAAAAATGATAACGGTAAGATTTATGGAAACTAAAAAGTGATGGTTGGCACATTAAAATTAGATGAAATTAGCTTTAAAATGCTTGTAATCTTATTCTCATATCTCAATTGGTGTTGTAGATACAGCTTTTTAAGTTTACCTGTTTTCAACATAATCTCCTCAACTGTACACGTGTAGACTTGGATTTAAAAAATCATAACGGTAAGATTTATGGAAACTAAGAAGTGATGGTTGACACATTAAAATTAGATGAAATTAGCTTTAAAATGCTTGTAATCTTATTCTCATATCTCTATTGGTGTTGTAGATATAGCTTTTTAAGTTTACCTGTTGTCAACGTAATCCCATCGACTGTACACGTGTAGATTTGGATTTAAAAAATCATAACGGTGAGATTTACATAAACTAAGAAATGATGATTGGCACATTAAAATTGGATTAAATTAGCTTTAAAATGCTTGTAATCTTATTCTCATATCTCAATTGGTGTTGTAGATACAGCTTTTTAAGTTTACCTGTTTTCAACATAATCCCATCGACTGTACACGTGTAGATTTGGATTTAAAACATCATAACGGTGAGATTTATATAAACTAAGAAATGATGATTGGCATATTAAAATTGGATTAAATTAGCTTTAAAATGCTTGTTATCTTATTCTCATATTTCAATTGGTGTTGATGATTCGGTTTTGTAAGTTTTCACACTTTTGCTTAATTATTTAATGAAATTTGCATAAACTTATTCACAAAAAGTAATTAATATTTCAAATAATTAAGTATACCTATTACATTTCATAAATTGTTGAGTTGGCTTATTTTTATCTTTTTAATTTCATTATCTATCTTAACATTTGCTTATATTCACTTTTTTATCATGTAAAACGTGGGAAACGATAACTGTACAAAAAATCTACCTACTCATTTAAGATATTAGATAATCTAAGATGATTAATACAAAAGTTAAGTACATAGGAATATTTTTTCAAGCTTATCAATAAAAATGTTGAAAGCACATTGTTTATACTTATTCTTTATCTAATGACTCAGTCAAATTAAATTTAAATTAATAAAAATATTCTGTTTAAATTTTTCAATAACTCATTATATCCACCTACAACACAATAAATAAAATGATAACATTCATCACGTTAAGGTATAAACTCATTGTTGTCATTGATTTATAAAAGGCTGATAGTGTCTCTCGCTCCTCTGAACAAAACGCGTTTTTGTCGATAGACCGCCGATTTTTATTTTCCTGATGATCATTCGATAAAATTCGCGTTCTAAGTAAATATGCGCGCGTGCTTTAGTTATGTAGGTGTCAACACCCGAAGCTAGATAATAACTTCTACTAATAGAGAATGCCGTTAAAACTGTTCTTCGTTTAAACTAACAAAAAAAATGTTATTTCGACAAGTGATCATAATTCTCGCCTTAGCTATTCCATCCACGTTTTGTGCGAACATACTCTTTGTGACATTGGTTTCATCGCGTAGTCATCACAAATGGAACGAAGCTTTGGTGCAAAAACTTTTAGAAGGAGGACATCAAATCACTTTGATTGGACACGAAGAAAGTGATGTTCAAAATGAAAATTATACACTTTTTCAAATTGAAGGTAAGTTAAATATTAGTGAGTAACCGACACAGAGAGTAACAACGCGTGGAGAACGTGTTATAATTTTTTTTAGTATCTTATCAGGTACCACCACGTTAAATCAATATTGATAAAAGTTTCTTTTTTTATGAAAAGTAAATATATTAATGAGTTGAGCAACTGTAAAAGCAATATAGTTTTTAAATGCATAAATAATTTCTCTTCAAAATCTTAATATAAAATAAAATACATATTTATTTTAATAAAAGTTTATTTAGCTTGTTGCGCTTTTCTTTATAAATAAATATAATGTTGAGGCTAGTGTTTATTTACATTATGAGAGTCTACCTGCTCTAGCATAAACAACAGTACTTAATTAAAAACTTAGGAACGATATTTATTACAGAGAACAACTATTTTAATGTAAATTCAAAAGATTTTACAAAGAAAATTTGATTTAAATTTTATGCAAATGTTGTAATCAACGAAGTGGTTTAGTGACCTTAGTTTATATAACGTTTGCTCATAATTTCGATTCTTCAGGTAGTTCCTTCGATGACTATTGTATGAAGTACTCATCAACTTCGATTTAGTTGTTTGCGATAATCTTTTACTCATTGTTCCACTTCGCTGATTGAAGATATACTTACCCAAATTTCATCGTCTCCATCAGACTTTTTATTTTACTTTCTATAACGCACAAAATTCGTTACATAATTTATACAATCGCTTACCAATTAATGAGTACATACAAGCAAATACAATATCTGCAAAAGAATGGGAGAAGCACTTCCGACAATTATATCATCGAAAATAGAAGACATAAATGAAAAGATAGAAGAAAACACAAGCAAACGATCTTTTAGGTGGTCAACTATGGACTATATAATAAATTGCATACATAAAAACGGCTAGCGGACTAACAAGAAATATTACCAATGCTATCTACCTGGGTATGGGCAAGGAGATAACCTCAGCCACATATTATTTAACGTCATTATGGGCGAAATTATCAAGAATGTCAAGACCGCTAGTGACTGGTACAGAGTAGGAGACAAACAAATTAAAATAATCTTTTGATTAACAAAAAAAATACTGCCTTTAATAAACTTGAGGATGCTTGAGAACTGAGTAAATACTCAGTTCTATAACTGCAAATTCCACAGGTTTCAATATATCAATTAAATTAATTAAAATATTAAAATCCATTTCAATGTACAAATTACTTCGTCCGATTTCTTCTAATGCTTTGTTTATGCAGTCTTTTATTTGAATGAATCTTTCGTTGCAATATGTCGTTCCTAACTGGCAATGTTCTGAAAAATTGTACTATCTGGCGCACATTTTGCAAAATGTTTTCTTCATCTGAAAATTCTTGTGCTAGGCTGGTACTATCACATTTTTTATAAAAGGTATCCATTACAGCTAAATAAATTGCATGGTTTAGGCAAAATTGATTTTCAACGCCATTCAACTGTGAATATTTTTTCATAACACTGGCCCCATCTTGAGTTGAAGCCAAAATATGAGTATTTAGCGTAATATCATATTCGCTTACTTTTCTTTCAACTAATACCTGCACTTGATGGGCATCGCAAGAACCCTTTATTGAAATAAGACCTAACTTATAACTGTCTTCCATTGTGTGCAGTGTAAGAATTACTATTTAATAGTTTTCTTTTTCTCATTACTGAAATTCACAATTAGGTTTATTACTGTATTTTCGCTTCTTGGCATTTCATAACCTCGGTTTGTTATGAATTCCCGAATTGCAGAAGACCGTGTTAAAGCATTAATAGAAAAGCCATCATAAGCAGCACACTTGGCTAACAATTCTACCATGGATTCTCTTTGAATGAAATTCACCATGCTAGAAGATTGAAAAGCACGCTTATTTCTTCTTTCAGGAGATTCGTCATCATCAATATTTTGTTTAATATATTTGATTAATATTGAAATGGGAACAGATGAGAAAGGAGATGTATGGTGATATTGCGAGGTAACCGGAGACAATGAGGAGAATTAAGGGGACGTTCTAGAGGTATACACGGATGGTACGAAAGGAAAGGAGAGATTGTATGCAGGGGTCGTGACTATGGTGGGTGAGGATGTGATGAATGAGCTCAGAGTAAGGATGGAAGATGTAGTGACGATAACTCAGGCAGAGCTGAAATCGATAAGCTTGGAAGTGGAATGGGTGATAAGGACAATATGACAGCCGTGGGGTGGTGGATGATAACTAAAAGAAGAAGTGTGGAGGTGAATGATATTATGAAAGTGCACAGATAGCAGACAGGCTATGCTGGCGGTAAGTAGGCATCGAACTACATCGTCATTAGTGAAATCCTGTCGGCAATCAGTTGAGGAGGCTAATATTTATAACAACGTCACGATCTGTGAAAAGCACATAGTGTAAATAAGGGACACGATCATGCGGACAGGTTGGCGAAACGGGTGGCTAAGAAGTCACCTCAAGCTGATCAACTCCATCTCCCATCGAGCATGTTGTGATAGATTGGATGAGACTGCAGTAGGTGTCTTTGCAAAGAAAATTCTGCTCTACCCTGACTGAAAGAGATCTACACACTTCTGGGAAAATCAAAAAATGACTTGAGGCTTCTCACCCACTCCCTCAATGGACACTGCAGGTTACGTAAGCACATGTTCTACATGAACCTGGCAAATACATCCCTCTGTAGAGGATGTGAACTGGAAGACGAGACGGTGAGTCATATTGTTTGTGACTGTCCCAACCTCGCGTACTTAAGGAAATCCACTTTTGGCGTACCATGACCACAAATTTCGGATATAAAGAATATACCCTTCTGTTTTATATTAACCCTTTCAAGACGATTTTTTATTTGGAGAAGATAGAAACTTGTTTTAGTCTGGTGAAACATTTACTGGTACATACGGTGTACCAGGAGTCTCAAAAGGGTTAACGTTCATTAAAACCTTGGGCTGGTTTTCTGACCCCTAAAACCACTGTAAATTGTGGATATGTACAGGGTGTCCAAATTTCGATGGGTTTGCATGGTATCTCAGTTATTATGAAAGATAGAAAGTTGCGGCTTTCGCGAACCTGAGCAACTTTTTTTGTGAAACTTACAACGGCGCAAACCAAATTTTCATAGCCCTCTTCGTTTTTGATATACAGTGTTTCAAAATTTACGATTTTCAGACATCTCCTGTATCTCGGCTATCCGGAAACGTAAAAACGGATTCTAATAGATTTTTTCACGTAGAATCCAATGGTGCACGTAGAATTTTTCTAGTCATCACTGTTTTTGAGTTATAAAGAGTTAAGTATTTTAGAAGTTGAGTATTCATTATTTGAGTTGTGTTTATAATTCAAAAACCGTGATGACTAGAAAAATTCTAGGTGCACCATTGGATTCCACGTGAAAAAATCTATTAGAAACCGTTTTTACTTTTTTACTAAGTTGCCGGATAGCCGAGATCCAGGAGGTGTCTGAAAATCGTAAATTTCAAAAACGAAGAGCGCTATGAAAATTTGGTTTGCACCGTTGTAAGTTTCACAAAAAAGTAGCTCAGGTTCGCGAAAGCCGCAACTTTCTATCTTTCATAATAACTGAGATACCCTGCAAACCCATCGAAATTTGGACACCCTGTACAAAGGGCCCGCTGGAACCTAAGTGCTGTGAAGGAATTCACCTCCACGTGAAGCTACATATACATACATATTATGAAAGTGCTTGAGAAGGCGATGAAAATAAGTAGGAAAGTGAAAATGGGATGAAACTGCAGGCAGGATTTAGGGATGTGGAAAGCGGATGAGGTGGTAAGGTCAGAAGTAGTGGAAGAGGATGTGTGTTCGGAAGCGTTTGTAAACGATGTCGTGAAAGATGTTAAACAAGTATGGAAGAGGAGACACTCCGACTACAGCATACTGTGCAGGAGTGTCCGAATGCGAAGAAACTGGATCAGTAGGAAGAGAGAAAAAGAAGGTAAAGGAGAGTTGATTATATAATATATCATGTATGATATTACTTCAAATTACTTTCCTTCATATCTGGTTCGTTCTGGTTATTTAAAGTGTATGTCTAAGTCACAAAACCTTTAGATAAGTTGAGAAATAGCAAATAGTTTTCATGTGTAGGGGGATCTTATTGTTGTGGCACGAATGGTAGCGTTGATGCATAAGCATTAAGAAACGTCTTAATTCAATACCAAATTAAATCCAAACAGAAAGTTCATTCGCTATAGCTGGGATGATATATTCGAAGCTTAACATTAACGTTAAGAACTGCCCAAAAGCTAATCTTTCTGGATTAGCTGGAGCTTACACTTCCTAATTACTTCATTCATGTATGCTAATCCATGATCGCCTAAGGCCATCCCTGAACGTGGGCCCTTTAGATTTTAAATTTCCATTTACCATAGCATTAACATTGTTTCCATATATTATATCACCTGTATGATTCTTAATATTTTCATTCCTCTTCCCTGTGGTACTTTCTATAATTTTTTTGGCATACTATTATTTTGTTGTAGGTTGTAGGCTATTCTAAAGCCGTTTTGAACTTCGTACAATTTTCTTTCAATTATTGGCTCAATTTTCTTATTAATAATTTGCTCTAGTATTTTCATAGGAGTACTCAAAAATGTTATTTCTGTGCAGTTGTTGCAGTCTTTTTTGTCTTCCTTCTTTTATGTATTGGGACTACTAACCCTGTTTGCCAGTCATATACTTCATCATTTCTGTAGTTATTCTATCTTGTCCGGGTGGTTTTTCGTTCTTTATTTATCAACTCTTTTATTTGTTTAAATTATCTTTTATCCTCTTATTGTATTGTACTTACATTTCCATGCTACATTCAATAGTTCATCGAAATGTTCTATCCTCTTCATCGAAATCCATTATTTTCTTATTATTGTTCTCAACATTTTACATCTTACCTAGCTGATGCAGCCTCAGAATGAAATTGAATCATTCAAAGTAATTAAATAAATGGCCTTATTCATAAATTATGTGTAATATAGTTTCTTTACCTCGACTAATCTTGCTCTTTCCTTGTTTAATATTATTCGAAATTTGAAACAAACGTTAATACTGTAATCTTCTCAGTTAATTAATTATTTTTTTTAGGAGCTAAACACTCATATTATGATATAGTACAGAGACCATCATTGTATTCTTGGACCGCAATAGAAAACATTTACTCAGTATGGGACTACAATTACTACATTTGCCAACACAACCTGAAATCTCAAGCTTTAAAAGATCTGATGAAATTCCCAAGAGACCACTTTGACTTGATGGTTTACGATCTCCACTCCGGGCAGTGCCTTTATCCTTTAATCGAGTATTTTGGAAACCCACCAATCTTAGGAGTTTCCGCATTCGGACTTCCGCCGTTCATCGCAGACGTTATAGGCGCTCACGTTTACTCGTACATCCCGTTTTACACCTTACCCTACAGCGATAAGATGAATCGTTGGCAAAGAGGATACAATAAAGTTTTGCAAACGCTAGATAGCATAATTAAGTGGTGTTTTTACATGCCACCTATGTATATGGAAGCGCAAAAATATTTCCACGAAGATATTAAATATTTCCAAGAGGTCGAGAGGCAGGTTTCGATTTTATTAACGAATAATGATCCAATTTTGGATTACCCACAACCGTTTCCGCCGAATATTATTCCAGTCGGTGGGATGCATATAAATAAAATTAAAAACTTGCCGAAGGTGATTAAAAATTATTAATTAAGTAATTTGATAAAATAAAGTGTTTATTTTGTAGGATCTAGAAACAGTTTTTGAAAAATCCGACAGAGTTATTTATGTGTCAATTGCGACAGATATCATTCAAAATCACATGAATTCTGGTACCATAGAAGATTTTCTACAAGTTTTTAACGAATTAAACGAAACTATCTTATGGGCTTACGAAGATGAAACAATTAAAGTACCCAAAAATGTAATTGTAAGAAAGTGGTTCCCACAAAATGATATTTTAGGTAAGCCTTCTTTTTATTTTATATAACAAAATGTTATTACGATATATTTACCTATTAATAGCCTTGACACTTAGAGTGTCACTAAACTTATTTACATTTAACGTAACTAAAATTTCAAATAAATAATTTCCTTGATTTAATGTAGGTATTTACGGTCTTGTGATTTTATCTTCAACAGGCGATTAAACGTAAGAATGTCTAACAAAAGTTGCACTCAGTGATTAAGATTATATTTTTTGACTAATTAAGCCGAGGCCGCATGTAGCTGAGGCTCAATCAATAACAATATATTTTTTGATTAATTAAGACGAGGTCACTTGCAGCCAAGGCTCTAATGGTAATACCACATCAACCCGAAACTGATTTTCACATTGAAAAAAATTAGTACCCTAACAACATTACCTTAACATTAATGTTTATGATAACGCAAGATTGAAATCAAAAATTCATAACTATGAAAGTTTCAAAATATGAAAATTTACTTTAAATTGTTTCCTAATTTATATTGATATCTTAATAAGATGTTGAGATACAATTTCTTTAATATCTGTTCTTAAAATAATCAAACATGCCAAGTTGGGTTTGTAGAATAGCATTTAAAAAATCATAACAACAATGTTTATGGAAAATGAGAAATTATTCATGGCACATTAAATCAAATTTGTTTTAAAATGTCTTTTATTTCATAATTTCACAATTTATTAACATTTATATTTCATATCTATATCAATCAATAATGCAGAATTGATTTAAAAAAATCATAATAACGACGTTTATAGAAAATAAGAAATCATTGATGGCACATTAAATCTTCATCATATTTGCTTTAAAATGATTCTTATTTTACGATGATATCTCAATTCGTTCTGGAGATATGATGTTTTAAAGTTTATATTTCAAATCTGTAACAATCAAACATGCATAGTTGGATTGAAAAAATCATAGCAACGATGTTTATGGAAAATAAAAAAATCATTTATGGCCTATTAAATCCTTCATCATATTAGCTTTAAAATGTTCTTTAATTCATGATGATATCTCAATTCGTTCTTGAGATACGATGTTTTAAGATTTATATTTCATATCTATAAGAATCTAAAATGCAGAATTGGTTTTAAAAAATCATAACAACAATGTTTATGGAAAATAAGAAATTATTTATGGCACATAAAATCTTTAACAAATCATAACAACGATGTTCATGGCAAATAAGAAATCATTTATGGCATATTAAATCTTCAACAATTTTGCTTTAAAATGTTCTTTAATTCATGATAATATCTCAATTAGTTCTTGAGATACGATTTTTTTTAATTTCTATTAAATCTATAACAATTAAATGTGCAGAATTGAGTTTAAAAAATTATAACATCGACGTTTATGGAAAGTAAGAAATCATTGATACTTTCAATCTTCATATTTGCTTTAAAATGTTTCTTATTTTATGATGATATCTCAATTCGTTCTTGAGATACGTTGTTTTAAAATTTATATTTCAAATCTACAACAATCAAACATGCACAGTTGGATTTAAAAAATCATAACAACGATATTTATGGAAAATAAGAAATTATTTATGGAACATTCAATTTTCGTCAAATTTGCTTTAAAATGTTATTTATTCCATGATGATATCTTCATTTGTTCTTAAGATACGATGTTTTAAAATTTATACTTCAAATCTATAACAACCAAACATGCACAGTTGGATTTAACAAATCATAACAGCTATGTTTATGGAAAATAAGAAATCATTTATAACATATTAAATCTTCAACAATTTTGCTTTAAAATGTTTTTTAATTCATGATGATATCTCAATTAGTTCTTGAGATACGATTTTTTTAATTTCTATTAATCTATAACAATCAAATGTGCAGAATTGGGTTTAAAAAATCATAACATCGACATTTATGGAAAATAAGAAATCATTGATGATACTTTAAATCTTCATCATATTTGCTTTAAAATGTTTCTTATTTCATGATAATATCTCAATTCGTTCTTGAGATACGATGTTTTAAGATTTATATTTCAAATCTATAAGAGTCAAAAATGCAGAATTGGTTTTAAAAAATCATAACAACAATGTTTATGGAAAATAAGAAATTATTTATGGCACATAAAATCTTCATCAAATTTGCTTTAAAATGTTATTTATTCCATGATTATATCTTCATTTGTTCTTGAGATACGATGTTCTAAAATTTATGTTTCAAATCTATAACAATCAATCATGCACAGCTGGATTTAACAAATCATAACAACCATGTTCATGGCAAATAAGAAATTATTTATGGCATAGTAAATCTTCAACAATTTTGCTTTAAAATGTTCTTTAATTCGCGATGATATCTCAATTAGTTCTTGAGATACGATTTTTTTAATTTGTATTAAATCTATAACAAGTAAATGTGCAGAATTTGGTTTAAAAAATCATAACATCGATGTTTATGGAAAGTAAGAAATCATTGATACTTTCAATCTTCATTATATTTGCTTTAAAATGTTTCTTATTTTATGATGATATCTCAATTCGTTCTTGAGATACGATGTTTTAAAATTTATATTTCAAATCTACAACAATCAAACATGCACAGTTGGATTTAAAAAACCTTAACAACGATATTTATGGAAAATAAGAAATTATTTATGGCACATTAAATCTTCATCATATTTGCTATAAAATGTTTCTTATTTTATGATGATATCTCAATTCGTTCTTGAGATACGATGTTTTAAAATTTAAATTTCAAATCTATAACAATCATACATGCACAGTTGGATTTAAAATGCCATAACAACGATGTTTATGGAGAATAAGAAATTATTTATGGCAGATTAAATCATGATCAAATTTTCTTTAAAATCTTCTTTATTTCATGATGATATCTTCATTTGTTCTTGAGATACGTTGTTTTAAAATTTATATTTCAAATCTATAACAATCAAATATGCACAGTTAGTTTTAAAAAATCATAACAACGATGTTTATGGAAAATAAGAAATTATTTATGGCATATTAAATCTTCACCAATTTTGCTTTAAAATATTCTTTAATTCGTGATGATATCTCAATTAGTTCTTGAGATACGATTTTTTTAATTTGTATTAAATCTATAATAATTAAATGTGCAGAATTTGGTTTAAAAAATCATGACATCGATGTTTATGGAAAGTAAGAAATCATTGATACTTTCAATCTTCATCATATTTGCTTTAAAATGTTTCTTATTTTATGATGATATCTCAATTCGTTCTTGAGATACGATGTTTTAAAATTTATATTTCAAATCTACAACAATCAAACATGCACAGTTGGATTTAAAAAACCATAACAACGATATTTATGGAAAATAAGAAATTATTTATGGCACATTAAATCTTCATCATATTTGCTATAAAATGTTTCTTATTTTATGATGATATCTCAATTCGTTCTTGAGATACGATGTTTTAAAATTTAAATTTCAAATCTATAACAATCATACATGCACAGTTGGATTTAAAATGCCATAACAACGATGTTTATGGAGAATAAGAAATTATTTATGGCAGATTAAATCATGATCAAATTTTCTTTAAAATCTTCTTTATTTCATGATGATATCTTCATTTGTTCTTGAGATACGTTGTTTTAAAATTTATATTTCAAATCTATAACAATCAAATATGCACAGTTAGTTTTAAAAAATCATAACAACGATGTTTATGGAAAATAAGAAATTATTTATGGCATATTAAATCTTCACCAATTTTGCTTTAAAATATTCTTTAATTCGTGATGATATCTCAATTAGTTC
This sequence comes from Onthophagus taurus, assembly GCF_036711975.1. NCBI lineage: Eukaryota > Metazoa > Arthropoda > Insecta > Coleoptera > Scarabaeidae > Onthophagus > Onthophagus taurus. Next base: position 39,040,260 of record NC_091972.1, on the reverse strand, counting down.
TTGAGATACGATTTTTTTAATTTGTATTAAATCTATAATAATTAAATGTGCAGAATTTGGTTTAAAAAATCATGACATCGATGTTTATGGAAAGTAAGAAATCATTGATACTTTCAATCTTCATCATATTTGCTTTAAAATGTTTCTTATTTTATGATGATATCTCAATTCGTTCTTGAGATACGATGTTTTAAAATTTATATTTCAAATCTACAACAATCAAACATGCACAGTTGGATTTAAAAAACCATAACAACGATATTTATGGAAAATAAGAAATTATTTATGGCACATTAAATCTTCATCATATTTGCTATAAAATGTTTCTTATTTTATGATGATATCTCAATTCGTTCTTGAGATACGATGTTTTAAAATTTAAATTTCAAATCTATAACAATCATACATGCACAGTTGGATTTAAAATGCCATAACAACGATGTTTATGGAGAATAAGAAATTATTTATGGCAGATTAAATCATGATCAAATTTTCTTTAAAATCTTCTTTATTTCATGATGATATCTTCATTTGTTCTTGAGATACGTTGTTTTAAAATTTATATTTCAAATCTACAACAATCAAACATGCACAGTTAGTTTTAAAAAATCATAACACCGATGTTTACGGAAAATAAGAAATCATTTATGGCATATTAAATCTTCACCAATTTTGCTTTAAAATGTTCTCCATTTCATGATGATATCTCAATGCGTTCTTGAGATACGATTTTTTTAATTTCTATTAAATCTATAACAATCAAATGTGGAAAATTGAGTTTAAAAAATCATAAAAATGATGTTTATGGAAAATAAGAAATTATTTATGGCACATTAAATCATCATCAAATTTGCTTTAAAATGTTCATTATTTCATGATGATATCTTCCTTTGCTCTTGAGATATGATGTTTTAAAGTTTATATTTCAAATCTATAACATTTACACTTACACAATTTGTTTTAAAAAATTATAACAACGATGTTTATGGAAAATAAGAAATTATTTATGGTATATTAAATCATCAAATTTGCTTTAAAATCTTCATCATTTCAAGATGATATCTCCATTTGTTCTTGAGATAAGATTTTTTATAAATTTAGATTTCATATCTATAACAATCAAATATGCAGAGTTAGGTTTAAAGAATCATAACAACGATGTTTATTGTCTTTATAATGTTCCAACAATCACTATGTACTAAAAATTAGTGTACAAAAATATGTAATCGTAAAAAAAATAAGTGATATTTTAGATAAATTTTCTTTTATATTTTCCATCTCTTTATATAACAATACGTAATTATATTTACCTATTAATAGCCTTGGCACTTAGAATACTACTGCACTTATTTACTTTTAGTGTAACTAAGAATTCAAATAAACAAGTTCCTCGAGCCGCACGAGCCTCGCTTTAATGTATTAAAATTTTTTTGTAACTAACAATAAGTGCATTTTATTGTAGGTAACAAAAAAGTTAAATTATTCATTACTCATTGTGGTTGGTTAAGTATTCAAGAGGCTATTTATCATGGAGTTCCGTTGATTGGCATTCCCGTTTTTATCGATCATCATAATAACGCAGCCAAAATCTTATCAAAAACAATTGGCAAAACTTTAGATTACAAATCGTTGGACAGTCGGATTTTACACGAGTCGATTAGAGAAGTATTTGATAACCTTGAGTGAGTATTAAATTTAATTTTAAATGAATTAGTTTTAATAAAATTTTAATTTGGTGTTTTTAGTTACAAGAATCGAATCGATAGGTTATCAAAATTATTTCAAGATCAACCACAATCTCCTTTGGATCGAGCAGTTTTCTGGATGGAGTACATTTTGAGGAACAACAATTCGGAACATTTCAACACGGCCGAAAGATTTTTGCCGTGGTACGAAAAAATCAGTACGGAAGTGTTGATTATAGCCGCATTATCTTTGATTTTATTTGTGTACGCGATGCAATCTATTTACGTTTTGACTGTGAGTGCTATTTATATGAACAACGAACCAGTTAAAACGAAAAAGAAGAAACACAAAACTAAACAGAGTTAAAGTGAAATATGTTGCGTAGTTAATTTTTTATTAATTTATTCACTGTGATGTTGACAACTTCTATTAGGTATTTATTGTTGCTAAATAATAAACTTAAAATCTTTGATAAATATACATTTATTCTTTTTTAATTATGCACATCTCCCAGGTACATTGATAATACTTTTCGTTTCATTTCATTGAAAATCTTAATTTCCCATATAAATTAAGGGATAAGGGTTAACATCTTGATTCTCCAATATTCCTGGATGAGCAGGAGTTGGAGGTCGCGGATCTGGTTCAGTACAACTAACCAACCAATGAGTTGTTAAAACCCCTTTTCCTTTCAACTCAACTTCACCTCTCAACTCTAATTGAAACGTCCCGAATTTATCTAAAATTTCCTTTGTGGTATCACTAACATGAATCCTCAACGCTAAAATTCATTAATAATCAAATTTTATTAAAACATAAATTAATTTTTATGATATTACGTTGCCCTGTACTTTCCATCCGACTCGCCGTATTAACAGTATCACCAAATAAACAATAATGTGGCATTCTTTGTCCAACAACACCAGCGCAAACCGGTCCGGAATGAATACCAATCCTCAAACGTAATTGGTATTCAGGTTTGTGTTTAATGCTGAAAGAATGAACCGCGTCTAGGATTCTTAATGACATCAGACCAATTTCTCTAGCGTGATAATCTCCGTTACGTTCAGGAAGACCTGATACAACCATGTAAGCATCACCAATCGTTTCAACCTAAAATTAAGAATTATTAATCTCATAAAATAATAACATTTAAATCAGTTACTTTATACACATCGTAAAAGCCAATAATCCTATCGAAAGTGCTATACAAATCGTTTAGAAAATCTACAACTTGCATCGGAGTACTTTTTGTACATAAAGCTGTAAATCCAACGATATCACTAAAATAAACGGTAACGCATTCGAATTGTTCCGGTTGGACCATCTCTCCTGCCATTAATTGTTGGGCCACAGGACGTGGTAAAACTTGATATAATAATTCTTCAGATCGCCGTTTTTCTTGACTCAATTGTTCTGTTTTTTCATCAACCAAAGCCTCCAAATTATTTGCGTATTGTTCCATCCTCCGTAACAGATCGTCCATGAGATTCTCGCAAAAACCTTTCATGATGTATCGAACGATCCCGCGAATAATTTCGAACGTTGGGCGTTCATCTGGATAATCACTCCAACATCTTCCCATTAAATCGAGGAGGTCTTCTGGACAATCCGTTCTACCAACTGCCGGGCGAAATGGTGGAGATTCTTTTGCGGCTACTCTTGCAATGATTTCTTTACGGGAATTAAAATTAAAATTATTTATTGAGCGATTTTTATGATTTTAAATTACCTTGAGAATCTAAAAATTGTCGAGCCGCTTGATAAGGACCTCCTCTTAAAATGATTTCTTCGAGAATTATAGCAAAGCTGTATACGTCGCCTTTTTGAGTTGCTGGAGAACCTGGAACTACTGTTAGTGGTAGAAGTTCTGGGGCAACCCAAAGTAATTCTAAAAAAGAAATTAATATAATTACTAAAATTAGAAGTAACACTAGACTTAGAACTAGAAAAAGCAACAGAGAAATTTGTTCGTACTGATCCCAGTACCACCAAGTCACGCTACGTCCTATTATCTTGACGTATCAGCTGGCAAAGCATCTTGCCAAAACTTTGTCTCTTTATACAGGTAAAAAAGAATCATAGTTAGAGATTTTACACATTTTGTGGAATCAATCAGAAGTATGAAGTTAGATTGCCAGAATATCCTGGTAAGTTTCGATGTGGAATCTCGGCACCCCTCAACGACGTCGTAGATGGTTTTCGCCAGAAAGTAAATACAGAGGGCATGCCGAAATATGTTCCAGAGCTGGTGAAGTACTGCCTATCATCGACATACAGTTTTGGCCAAAAGTATTGAGCACCCTAAAAATGTCTTGGAAACAACATTAGCGCCCTCTTTTACATCACTTTTTGGCGACACAAACTTGGACGGCGTTAAGTTTCAACAAGATAACGCAAGATGCCACAAAGCTATCCGCACAATGACTGGGTTTCGAGAAAATAATGTATAGCTCCTGGACTGGCCTGCCCAATCTCCAGACCTCAACCCCATAGAGCATTTATGGGGTTTATTGAAGCGTAAAGTTAGGCGTTACACTATTCATTCAAAGAAGCGCTAAAAGATCGCTTGCGCCTAGAGTGGAACGCGAAGACTGTAAAAAAACTTGTGTCCTCTTTACCAAAAAGAATTTTGGTCCTGATTAAGGCAAAAGGTGGGCCCACTAAATATTAATTTTTTTGTTAACAATAAACATTATAAACCTATACAAGTTATTTCAATTTATTTTAATTTGATATTTCCAAACTTAACCTGGGTGCTCAATACTTATGGCCAAGGCTGTGTTTTAACTGGAAAGGAGGATTCTATTCAAGGCAGCCATGAGATCACCTCCGTCACATCGTATTGCATTCTGTTTCACATGGAGATGTTTGAAGAGGAAGAGTCCGTTGAAACTATAGCTTTGGCTTCGTAACGTTGATGACACTTTCGCGATTTGGCATCACGGAACAGAACTGCAAGAATTCCTAGACCACCTAAACTTACAACAGTCCATGATCAAATTTACCATTCAAACGGAAGCTGCAGTATGGAATTGCGAGTGTACCGCAAGAAGATACACACGAAAAGGTATCTATGTAGTAGCTTCATCCCATCACCATCCACAACAGAAGAAGTCAATGATCCAAGCCTTGTTACGAACAGAAAGGATATGCGACAAAAAGAATTTAAAGAAAGATTTCTAGAAGATGTACTGCAGTAGAACGGCTACACGATGAGAGATATCCAGCGAGTCATCAAACAACGCAAGCAGAGAGAAGACTCGGTCAGCCGGGTTTATCTGCCTACACAATGTTTCAGGTGTGACGGAGCGGATTGCGAAATGTCTGAAGAATATTGTCCTTCTTCTTGTGGTACGATATGGTACCATCAGCAAAATCCAGAACGCCCTTCCGATAACTAAGACTAGCGAATCCCATTAAAGGGAGGGGGAGTGTGTCGGCTATCATGGAGTTGCGGGTAGTATTACGTCGACAAAACTGGATTTAACTACGACTGAATAAAATCTAGCAGTCGGCAATCGCATTGCGATAAATAACAAGATCAAAAGATCAAGATTTGTCGAAATTAAGGAATTTTTATATCTATACATATACACAATTACCTAGTAAAATATTGAATCAAATTTTAAAAAGTTTGTAACTTTTTTATTTCATTGCCAAAGATGTTTTTTTTTGTACTGGTAATTAGTGAAAACAAAATGACCTGACCCTCGTCGTTATTAAGACAAAAACGCTTGTCATAAGTGAAAATACTACGTATAGAAGCACTGCGGGTAAGATACAACATACTGAAAGAACAACGACATCTTTATGTTTCTATTCTGTCCCCCACATTAATCAGAATTCACGACTACTTTGTTAGTAGTTACATTTTAGTAGTCCATTTTGTTGGGGTCATCGCGAAGCATCAGATTCGTCCCAAACAAACATGTAGGCATCATCTGTCCCGATGTTGTGAATTCCAAAGCAAAAAGTCTAAAGCTGTATCTTGTAATACACTATTCCGGTACTTAATACAGGGGTAGGTAGGGTTTTTATTAAGTCTCAAATCGACAGCTGCTGGAGCTGATGAAGTAAATATCATATTTATTACAACTGCCTTCCGGACTTATTGCCATACATTGTACATATTGAGAACTCTTGCCTTAAACAGTCAGTATTTTCCGATGCCTGGAAGTCTGCTGTTATAATGCACTTACCATCAGTATTCTTCCAGTTCTTTCCAAAGTCTTAGAAAGTTATATGGAGGTTCAGCTGCGTACACATATGGATGAACACAATGTGTTGCCTCCGATTCAATCCGGTTTTCGACCTAGTTATAGTTGTGCCACTACCTTATTAAACGTCATTGATGATCTCTTGAAAGGTTGCGATGATGGTCAATGTGGGGTGGTTGTGCTCCTAGATTAAAGCAAAACTTTCGACAAAGTCAACCACCGAACGCTGTTGCATTATCTCTCTTGCATTATGTTGGTATATCTGATTCGGCAGTGTTTCTTATAAACAGCTTCTTATCTGGCTGAGTTCAGGTGATGAGACTGGATGAGGAATTTTCGGGGAGGCTGGTGTGCCTCAGGGATCTTCGTAAGCTCTGCTACTATTTACTTTGTACACTTCTCAACTACTTCGTATTTGACTTGTCATATACAGAATTAAACGCAGATCTTTTAGCACACACTGCCAAAATGGCACTAACACTTAATGCAACCAAATCATAATACCGAATAGTTATCTTTGACAATTTACCATCTCATAACGTCAATGTTTCATTGAATGGTGAGCGACTGATTCTGTCTCCGGAGACTAGAAATTTGGGTGGTGGTGTTTGACTCTAATCTTCGTTTCACTACTTACGTCAGCTCCTCGGTGTCTGTCAACACCGTCGGGTATTTAACTTCACCACTAAAAGTTACCTATGTGATACGTTAGTTTTATCTAACTTTGTGCATTGTGCGATTCAAAAAGTTCAGAATTGTTGTCTTCGTTTCATTTACGGGATCAGAAATCAACAAACTATATCTCATACTATAAGCAATCGCGAATAAGGTAGTTATCGCGAACACTTCACCTTACTTGTATAATAAAATCACTTTTAGGACAGACTTTTTTTGTTTGTAGTCAAAAAAGTGGTTATTATTATTATTAAATAGCCAGATGTTCTGTTACAGATCAATTGAAACTTACTGTAAGTGTAGAATACATTAATTTCATGGTTTAAAACATAACACAAAAATAAGTCGAACAATCCTTTGAAGTATGAAAAATAAAATTTATGGTTTCGTGAATATACGAGCATTTGAAAAGGGAATCCGAATAACAAAGATTCGGTTTTCTATTCCTGATTTCCAACTGAAATCTGCATTCCATCGATCTAAAAATAGATATAGAAGCGTGGTTAAATTGGCATGAAGCCTATATTACGAATCTCAAAAGTATAGTATCAATGGCAATTCGGTTTGCCATTCTTGATTTCCAACTGAAATCTGCATTCTATCGATCTAAAAATAGACATAGACGTATAGGTACACAGTATAGATTTTTCAATTCACCACCATATTAATAGTAGTTTAGGTTCAAATCAATAAACACACAGTTTACGTTATAATTTTTTTTCTCAAAAATGCCTAATAAACATACATATTTATTATATACCAATTTAAAGAAGAGATTTCAACCTTTAATTTTATATGAAACTCATTTCTTAAATCTCAAAAATATAGCCCGTACGATGTTTTGAATCTTGATCATTTTTAGTTTATTTATTTAAGTTTAAATAAAAAAGTAGTTACACAATTAAACACAAGTTCATTAATTTTTTTTCGAAAAGTTTCAATATATCTACATAATTTTATATTTCATTTGAAAGAAGAGACTTTGAGCTTCAAATTGATATGAAACATATTTCTTAAATCTCAGAAATACAGATTGTACGATTTCTTGAATTTTGATCATTTTTAGCAGGTTAAGTATGAATTAACAAACACAATTTCGTTTACATATTTTTTTCTGTGAAAGTGTCAATTAATAATAATAATTACAATAATAATGTTTATTGCCTCAAAAACAAATATTTACATAAATATATACATTCATAACTAATATAGACATCAGACAAACGGATCAATTTATCGCAATCGGCGATATCAATAGATTACACCCAACTGGTTACAGTGTATATGTAATTCTAAATAAATAATTATGGCTACCAACAAAGTAATACTAAATGATGTGCTAATAAAACTGAGCGAATGAGCAGCAAAAGATAGAGGAAAGGCAGACTAGAGATTATTATTATTAACTAGCTGCATTACGAACAAGGGCAGGCAAATCGTTCCACAACGCAATCGACTGCACTGTAAAAGACCTGTGGTAGATTTCAGTACTATGGACTGGAAACATGAGTGTAGAGTCCGATATTGATCGAGTGGGCAAGTCATGTGATGCTAAAAAGTGAAAGGCATCAGACAAATAAGCAGGAGTGCGGGTATGGACAATTTTGTATAACATAGTAAGCATACGAAATGATCTACGACTCTGGCAAGACATCATCTGCAAGTTGTTACGATATGGAGTTATGTGCTGAAACTTTCCTAAATCAAAAATGTACCGTATACAATTGTACTGAAGTTTTTCCAATTTACCCCGAAGGGCTGCGGACAGATCGGGATACGCAGCATCGGCATAATCAATGTGTGGGAAAATGAGAGAATAACGAAGATTACGACGTACAACAAGAGGAAGGTAGCAGCGAAGTTTTTTCAAAGTATGGAAATAGAAGTAAACTCTCTTACAAACTCCCTGAACTTGTGGCCGCCAAGACATCGACGAATCCATTACCACACCAAGATTTTTGACCGTATTAGAAAACGGAATATCTAACGGTGTCCCCAAGCCTCTGTTGAAGGGTAGTGAAGGAATTAAATTGTGCCAGCAAGGGGAGAGTGCCAAATGCAATGGCTTGCATTTTACCTGGATTCAAATTAAGTCCATGACGTCCAGAATAGTCAAGTACACTATACTCTGTTTTTAAACCAGGAGGAGTATTTTAAATTTGTCACCAGATTGACCTTGCACGTGATTGGTTGAATGCGAGGAAGGTTCACACACAGGCAATTTTGAATTTTGATTTTGAAGGTTAGGTAATTGATAATTCGACAGTTTCGTGTCATTATTGTATATTTTGTGTTCTTAAACCCTTTTTTATTATATTTTGAATGTATAGTGTTGACGATAATAAACGAAAATAAATACAATAATAAGTAAATAAATAAATAATAATTATTAATTTAAATTTACCGCCAAAATATCTAGTGATATTTTCTGGTGATTTTTTCCAGTGTAAATCTGACTTTCGCGTTTACTCCTCCTAGTTTAAAAGCAGAGTATAGTTCTAGTGCAAGTGTTAGTTCTAGTTTTAATTGTTATTCAGCGCTAAGTTGTATATTTTTAAGTTTCGGGTTTAGCCCTGTGTCTTCGGACGCTGAATGTTAGGTAAGGTTAGTTTTGTTTACAAACATTAATTATACCATGAAGTATTCTTTGGCAATATGTAATGGCAATTATAGCGTGAAGTTTTCTTTTGTAATGTCAATTATAGCGTGAAGGAATGTGAGGTAAGGTTAGTTTTGTTTACAAACATTAATTATACCATGAAGTATTCTTTGGCAATTAGTAATGGCAATTATAGCGTGAAGTTTTCTTTTGTAATGTCAATTATAGCGTGAAGGAATGTGAGGTAAGGTTAGTTTTGTTTACAAACATTAATTATACCATGAAGTTTTCTTTGGCAATTAGTAATGGCAATTATAGCGTGAAGTTTTCTTTTGTAATGTCAATTATAGCGTGAAGGAATGTGAGGTAGGGTTAGTTTTGTTTACAAACATTAATTATACCATGAAGTTTTCTTTGACAATTAGTAATGGCAATTATAGCGTGAAGTTTTCTTTTGTAATGTCAATTATAGCGTGAAGGAATGTTAGGTAAGGTTAGTTTTGTTTACAAACATTAATTATACCTTGAAGTTTTCTTTAGCAATTATACTCTGTTTTTAAACCAGGAGGAGTATTTTAAATTTGTCACCAGATTGACCTTGCACGTGATTGGTTGAATGCGAGGAAGGTTCACACACAGGCAATTTTGAATTTGAAGGTTAGGTTATTGACAATTCGACAGTTTCGTGTCATTATTGTAAATTTTGTGTTCTTAAACCCTTCTTTATTATATTTTGAAATAAATACACTCATAACTTCAATGTTAATTTGTATGTATAGTGTTGACGATAACAAACGAAAATGAATACAATAATAAGTAAATAAATAAATAATAATTATTAATTTAAATTTACCGCCAAAATATCTAGTGATATTTTCTGGTGATTTTTCCTAGTGTAAATCTGACTTTCGCGTTTACTCCTCCTGGTTTAAAAACAGAGTATAGATAGATCGTTGTTAAGATGCAACAAAGCATCTGGGAGGTTGTTAACAGTTGACGAAATATAAAATTGAAGGTCATCTGCATACAAATAATAGTTACACGAGCAAGGGCGTCGCCAGCCATTGGGCCAGAGGAGGGCACGACAAAAAAATTGAAAAATAACACCAAATTATTTAAAACATAATTTTCGTGGCTTCTTCGCGAATTGGTCAACCAGATTATTAATAAAACCCCCAAAGTTTTCAAAAATATGCTTCCTATACACATTCATCATGGGAAGACCATTGAGACGACATTCTGCCATAGTGCTTCTAAGCCAGGTTTTATTGTCCTCAAGCTGCTAAAAGATCGTTCAACAGTATATGTCGTGCAGGGTAAAGTGACCAAAATTATAAAGGCTTTTCTCGTTTCAGGGAAAAAAATGTTGGCATCTTTTATGATATCCACAACACTTAATTCTTTTGAGTCAGGTTTATCTTGCCATAGTTTTTTCGATAGTTCGATTTCGTTGTTGATATTTGATAAATTGTAAAATTGGGAAAAAACTTCACCAGCTGCTACGAAGTCTTCAAGGGACATGTCTAGCATTTGAGCTGGGTGTAATTTATATAAGGAAAATGACGGGGTGTTTTCTTCAAAAAAGCGAACTTCAAAAGAATTAATAATCGAGTCTAAGTATGGTATTATTAAAGACCTCCGCCAGAATTCTGAGGGGCTTGCTGCTGGGTGATTGTTCTGATGTTGTTGTCTCTGAACAACACGGGGCAAGGACTTCATGTCTTCTCCCAGTCCAAGTTTTTCTGCAACGATAGTAGCGTCCCTAATAATTCCATTTGTGACGTTTTCTGGACGGTGGTTTTCTATAAATTCCAAAAGGCGGCTAATGTGCTGGGATGTCTTAACTGCATTCAAAGCTACGGATTGGAGCACGTTTACCACAGGTTCCAATAAAGCTGAGAATAAACCAAACTCTAGAAGCTGCTGCATGGAGCTGACAAGTATTTTTTCTAGTCGCATTATTTATTCTTATTTTCTTCCCGTGACGAGGTTTATATCCATTATATTATAATAGGAAAATTCTCATTAAAAACACTAATATTTTTGTGTTTCTCGCTCCACCTTGTTTCGCAAAGCTTGGAAATATTTGGTATCAATTTGCGTCTCATAACTGATTCTTGAAAAAATGTAATAATATCTTTGATGGTACCTTACTTTGATGAAAGCACAAAGCTTTTTTATATTTTCTGCGTAGGATTGCTTGCACACCACTTTCTTTCCCGAACATCGTCGAACAACCGTCAAATCTTAAACCAACACATTTGTCCGGATTAAGATCTTCTTCTGCCGAAAACTCATGTATTGCTGTTGCAATACATTTCGCATCCAAAGCATCAAGTTTGACGAATCCGTGGAATACTTCTTGAACTTCGTTGGTTTCCAGATCAAAATATGGCATCCCATTCGATAGTTGTTCAGTACTCGAGATGTATATTTATTGTGTTTTAATTTTTTTTTTTTGAATCTACCTCTAGGGGGGCAGTGGCCCCCCTCTGCCCCTCTCTGGCGACGCCCTTGTACACGAGATACCATCACTAATACTATTTATGAAAATTGAGAAGAGCAAAGGATCCAGCACACTGCCCTGGGGAACTCCACATTTGATGTAAACAGGAGAAGAGAGTACAGATTCCACGCGGACAGGTAAAGACCGATAGGAAAGGTAGGACTGGAACCAAGATACACAAGAAGAGGTAAAACCAATAGCAGTAAGCCTAGTTAACAGGAGGGTATGGTCCACAGAATCAAAGGTCTTACTAAAATCAAGTAACATTAGCAGATCTAATATCATCGGCGATCTTAATTAGTGCTGTAGTAGTACCATGCCCTTCACGAAAACCAGACTGGAACTTGTTAATCAGATTAAACTCCTCAAGATATTTTTGAATCTGTAAATAAGCTAAACGTACAATAGCTATTGATAACGATAGAATAGAAATGGGTCGAAAGTCACCAACATGGGACGGAGATTTAATTTTTGGGATAGGAATAACATGGGCGATTCGCCAGATTGACGGAAATATAGACTGTTTAAAAGAACAGTTGAAAATATGAGTTAGGGGAGTAATAACTATATCCAGAATGTGTAAGAGAAATCTGAGTCCAATACCATCTGCTCCGACACTAGTGGACTTGGAGTAAGTTAAAACATCCCGGACCTCAGCATCTGTAACTAGAGCTTGCAATACCGGGATCCCGAAAATCGGGATCTCGGACAATTTTTGTCCGGTATTATAAACCGGTATTGATGGCAAAATACCGGTATTTCGGTATTATTTTTATTTAGCGCCCTCGATGGCCGATGTCTTCGAAAACGGCCGTGCTAGTTTGAAGTTGTGCTGGAAAATGACGTAGCGGATTCGTGTTTGTTATCTATTTTCTGTCCGTTCTAAGTTTTCATTTTCAAGTGACATTTTTTGACGTTTCATTAAAAAAAAGGTAGCCGGAAGCGACCGATTGAAAACGGCTGTGTTTGTTTAAAGCTGTGCTGGAAAATGATGTTGACCAACCAGAAATTTGTTATCTATCTTATGTCCGTACTAACCTAATTTTTTCAAAGGGAAGGCTCTGGAGGTGAATGTAGGAAAGACAAAGGTTATGAAGTTCTGTAAAGGGGGTAGAAGGAAGAGCGAAGACTGGAGGTGGGAAGGGAAGGAGATAGAGGAGGTGAGGGAGTACACATATTTGGGGTACAGATTTAGAGAGGACAACAAGGAAGGCGCGCATGTGAGGGCAATGGCAAAGAAGGCGAATAAGGTGATGGGGCAGGTCTGGGAGTGGGGAGAGAGATTATTTGGAAGGGATATGGAAAAAAGGAAGATGATATTCGAGTGCTTGATTAGATGTATTATGATGTACGGGGCGGAGCTTTGGGGGTGGAAAGAGCAAGGGCTGTTGGAAGGCGTACAGGCCAGGTATTGGAGATGGGTTTTGGGGTTGGCAAAAGAGACGCCGGAGTACATAGTCAGAGAAGAGGTGAAGGTTGATAAGTTAAGAGTGGAGGCGGGTAAAAGGGCGGTACGTTTTGAGGAGAGGGTTGAAGGGAGGTCTCAATGTAAAATTTTGGGGGAGTGCTGGAAAGAGATTAAGGCAGGGAAAGGGGGTTACGGGCAACGAGGGAGGGAGGAATATTTCAGAAGGGTGGGGTACTCAGTGAAAGCGGTAGATGATAGAAGGAGGGAAGGGATTGAGATGTGGAAAGAGCTGGAGAGCAGGGATAGAGATGTACAGAGGCAAGAAAGAAGGGGGCAGATAAGGGAGAGCAGGTACAACCCTAAGTACGAGGAAATAATAACGGAGGGATTGCCGAAGTACCTGTCGGTGGAGGGGGATGAGGAGGGGAAGAGGATGGTGGCAAGATTCAGATGCGGCAATGAGGAGAGAGCGAATAGGTATTGGATGAGAGATGAGGAGAGGGGTTGTAGGCTATGTGGGGGGGAGTGGGAGTCGTTGGAGCACCTACTGAGGGAGTGTGACGAGCTAAGAGAGGAGGTGATCGGCTGGAAGCAGGTGCTGGGGGAGGGGGCAGAGGGAAGAGAATGGATGAGGGAGGTGGTGGCGACAAGGCAGCGTAGGGTGATGCGGAGAGGAGATGGGGAGGGGTAGGATAGGAAATAAAATGTATTGTATTGTAATGTGATATATGTAATTGTAGTATTGCTAAAAATTTAATTGTTTGTGGAATGTATTGCTGCTTTGGTAGCAATAAACTTAATTAATTATTACCTAATTTTTTCGAGTGACATTTTTTGATCATTGTGAATACCATCTACAAGAAATATCATTTTGCACTCTGACAGAATGTTGAAGATAACGAAGACTCAACCTTTGATGACGACAACTTAATGTTCGTTTTCAATAAATTTGTCATACCTAGCCAACAATAAAATACTCTGCATACAACTATTTTTGGAGTATTTACTCCATCATGGTGTTTCAGATCAGTTTGATTCGTACTCCCACCAAGTATAACAGTAGTATGATAAGTCTGACAAACTACCAAGAGCCGTTATGTTAAAGTTTCTTTCTTGAATCTGCACCTTTCCAGAAAATTCCAAAGCAGGAATTCGAAAGAATTTCACAGAGCTTCAAATGATGAAGTTTTGGACAACAAAACAAGAATGGTATGTAGACCTTTAAATTTATTAGTACATTGTACAGATTCCTAATATCTTTCCATTTTTTGATTATCTTCTCAGATTCTGTATCTTATGCTTTGTTGCCAATCTAAAAATATAGTAGGAATTAACCTGTTGTCAGTAGAGGTGACGCCGCAGAGGGGGAAAATTCTTACAAATAGATATATTTAGTGATTGTAATTTAGTAAGTAAACTTTTTTATTGTAATACCGGTATTGAGATTTTGGTCCGGTATTGCAAGCCCTATCTGTAACCAAGCTGAATGAAAAGGAAAGCACGTTGGTAGATGCAAGGATTTCATTAATAGTATTCTGCCTGGTTATGTTATCAACCACCACAGGAGGATCCACAAAATACTCCGCCAGAGCAGCAGTATCAAGGGTGGGTTGATTTGTGGGAGACTCTATAACACCAAGTGATCGTATTGTTTTCCAAAATATCTTATGAGTGGCTACAGACAACCTCTGACAATAGTGCAATCTTTTAGCCTCATCGATGATTACGTTCCCGATTGGCAGCAGAAGGGCTACGTTTGAACAATAACTTAGCACGATTGCGCTCCCGCTTGAGAGACCTAATCTCAACATTTAGCCAAGGTGCCGACATGTGTCTCAATTAATCTGCATAACCTTACATACCATCCTAAAGAAGACACTTCAAGATCACTTCATCATTTTGTTCATTAATTTTTTCTCGAAAAGTTTCAATAAATCTTTATAACCTTGTAAAACATCTTAAAGATGACACTTCAAGCTTTAAATTATGAAACTTATTTGTTAAATCTCATAAAAACAGACTTTACAATATTTTGAATCCTGATTATTTTTAGTTGATGACGTTTTTTAGCCTTACGTAAAGTGTGATAAAAAGAAAATAATTATTTTTGAATAAAAGATAAAGAAAACAAAATCTTATTGAAAGCAAAAATATCAAAATAACTCGCAATTAAGTGTAAACACAATCTTTATCCTTGAATCTTGTAATCGTAAAGATTATAGAAAATTATTAATTCACAATTATTTAAAATCGTGATGATGTAACCCATTGACGTCAACGTATTGACATTTAAATTAACCTAAGTAAATTAAAATTAAGTCACTAATATGACAATTCAAAATTAATAATGCATCTTATCAAAAATATTAACTTATTCGATTATAACAAAATGTTAAAATGCCAGAAAAGTCGCCGTATAGTTGCATAATCAATGGAAAACACGCGAATATAAGCGATTATCCTTTTTATGTTTATATCGACACAGACCGATGTTATTGCGGCGGTGCTTTATTATCTAGAAACGTGGTTTTAACCGCAGCTCATTGCGTATCCAAGTCATCAATATCAAAAATTAAAGTCATTCCCGGATTGAGGAAAAGAAAGCAATCGAAACGAACAGTATATCGACCGAAAGAAGTTATCATTCACCCAAAATATTGTATCGACGATTGTTATGATATAGCTTTGCTAATTTTAAACAGTAATGTGAAACCTTGCGGTTGTATTGATATTATCGATATAAGTAGTTGTAAACCGTGTGTGGGAGATGTTGTTACTGTTGTTGGTTATGGATACACAAAGCTTTTAAGGGATAAATACGGATGTTGTTTACCAACACCTTCTAAATATTTACGTTCTTCACGCAGGAAAATAATGTGTTTTGAAGGACCGATTATGAATACTTATAGTAATAACTCAAGAACTTGTTTGGTGAGGAATTAATCCTTGTTTTTAATTTATTAAAAAAATATTTTTTGATTTATTTAGGGTGATAGTGGGAGTCCGGTAATTTATAATGGAGAACTTGTTGGGATTCATGTCAGTGGAGAATATTATTGTGGAAGGACTAGTTATCACATAACATTGGCACATCCAAAAATCTATTCGTTTTTAGTTGATAATTTACCGTTTCTAGACCAATAAAATTGTCTGTATTAATCACTTTATTTTTAATTAATTAAACGTACTTACTTAAATAGTAACTGGAATCCTTGACGATTTCCGACGGAGTAGTAAGCGTCGTTAGGCCGAAGTCCGATATTTTCAGGACGAAACGACCGTCAATTAAGCAATTGCACGAACGCAATTTCCCGTGGACAGATACTTCGGAATTGTGTAGGTAACTCATCCCCTACGGGAATTAAAGTAGGAGGAGAGTGGTGGAAATCAGTCCCAATTTAAAACTTTACGTGTCTCATCTCATTACCTTAACCACGTCGTGGATCAGCGACATCCTGAAATTCCAATCCAATTGGATTGCCTCATTTTCCAGTACGTCTTTTAAACTCCCCTTGGGACAATATTCGGTTAAGATAAGCACGGTTGGACATTCGATACACGCTCCTATAAACCGCACCGTATTTTCATGCGTAACATCTCTAACCTTTAAAAGAGTTCATTAATTACTTTTAATTTAAGATTAAAAAAGAATTAATTAACCTGCTTAATTTCCCATAAAAGTTTTTTGTTAATATCAACTTTTTTCTTCGTTATCTTCTTAATCGCCACTCGACTTCCTTTATAAATCCCAACAGTGGTAAAAACTTGCGATGGTAATAAAGAGTTGTAAGATGTTATCGATGCTCTTCCACTTCTTAATCCAAATGAGGTATAAAAATCGACTTCGGTGATTTTCTGGAGACCTGTTTTTGAACCGAAAGCTTTTCCTACTTCTAATAATACCTCTTCAGGACGAATTTTCCATCGCATATTATTTAAATCAGCCGCTAAACGCATGTGTCTATAAAAGAATTGAACAGCTTTAAAGAAACTTTATTAAAAATAAGTTACTCACTTATACGTTATGCACACTAAAGTTAATGTAAAAGCAGTGAAAACTCCCACTGCGAAGCATCCATAAAGAATCATAACGTACGATTCTTCATTTTAAGCAGCAAATAAGATAGATAGTGTTTAGATTAAGATAAATTAATAGAAAAGTTAAGAAAATAAAGAAAGTCTTTTTTAAACAAACCGTTATCTTTGCAATCTGGATGATTTCCTAAGAAACCACATTTGGGGATATCCGGAGGGGGTTCTTCAATTCCACCGGGCCAATGTATTTTTTGTCCAGGAACTTGAGAATATTGGCGATGTAATCCTTTGTAATGGGCGACAACCTCGAATTTTCCAGTGATTGGGTCCAAATCCAAAATTGAATAATCAGCGTCTCTATCTCCGTTATCATCAATCCTAACGTGACCTGTTATACCTAAAGAACAATAATTTATTTTTGAATAATAAGTCATTTTAACCCGGTTTGTTTATGAAAGCCAGATAGGATTGTAAATGATAACATTGAACCACTTCTTTTGAAATTATTCTACAAATGAGTTTAGTTATCATAATAATATTTGAGACGGTTATTAACTTGGTAATGTCTCATACCTTGCTACCAATACAAACGTTTTAATTTATATAAATGATATAAACATAGATTGGTTTCGCCGAAGAAGTAAGCATAATTTTGTGCAACGCGATGTGTAACATGTCAAATAAAGCAATTGAGTCTATAGGGAGCAATTTGAATGCAAAAACTCTTAGATATATGTATAGCAGAGAGGTAAACAATCGTATCCCCATTATAGAAACTTTTTAGAAATGAGCAAAACAACATTTATAGCTATTTAACCCTGGAACTACACACTGGGGTCAGAGATACCCAGTAATAAAGAAATCAAGAAACATGCCGCAATCGACCTCAGCTTATATTTTTATCAGTCCTAAAAGATGTAAGCCAGAGTTACGATTTTTTATCATATTAACTCTCTACTATAGATATATAACACCCGGGAGGCTACTGAGGGAGGTTATTAAGAACAGTGTTTCCAGAAGATATGATGGCAATTCTCATAACAAGAGACGATATGAAAGTCGAACCAAACTTTGTTGAAATTACTTCCAAACGAACCCCGAGATCTCGAGAGGAGCGCACAATGCCTAATCCAAGGATAGATATCTGGCCAATGTTTGTCAACATATTTGATGAATACGTCGTCAAGGTGAACTGAGTCAAGTCAAGTCTGTATAGAGTCAAGACTCCACCAAGTGTGCATCAATACTGCATCTAGCAGTACATCAAAACTCCTTCAAGAATGCATAAAAAAATTATGCATCATGGCTTTGGAGTCTGCTTCAAATTTCCATTATGCCTACCTACTTGAGAGATACAGTAAGTATGCATCAAATCTACTTTAAGTTTTCATTTTGCTTGTAGACTGTTGTATGCAGACTTCTTAAAAAGTTTACATCATCTCCTCATTCTCGTTATCACCTCGTTTTTGTTAAGTCAAGTCTGTACAGAGCCATCACCAAGTCTGCATCTTGAAGTGCATAAAGACTCCTTATAATCGTCAATAATCGTAATCCCTATAATCATCTTATATATTTTTTTTAAATCTTCATAATGGACTTTATATATGCAGTAAACCTCCAGTAATTCTACCTTATATTGCATTCATTGGTAAAGTCTCCATAATCCCTACATCGATTTGTCTCCACCGGATTTCTTTTTGTGTAGGTATCTGAATCACTCCATTTAAGCAAATATTTTAAATCGTGTAAAAGTCAGAATCAAAGAAGTGCAGTGAATAACCCTTCATAATACAGGAAATTGTTACGAAGAATTTAAAAATTTTCTAGGTAGCTATATCTTTTTAAATATCTCTGTATGAGATGAGATGAAACTCAAATTTGTACATTTTAAAATTAACTTCCTGAGCAGAAGTTAGGTTACGAAATATTCGAATGGCATAAGATGAGAACGTAGAAAAAGGTACCTTGGATATCCTCATGTACTCCTCCTTAACCATGCCATATACATTGTGTTAATTAATTATATTATCGTTCCACAGTGCAATACGCATCATACGTAAATCGCATATTGCAATACCAATACTGTGATATTGGTTGCATACTTGTAATGATGACGTCGTGTACGATAATTAATTAACACACTGTACAGGGTGTCCAAATTTCGATGGGTTTGCAGGGTATCTCAGTTATTATGAAAGATAGAAAGTTGCGGCTTTCGCGCGAACCTGAGTTACTTTTTTGTGAAACTTACAATGGCGCAAACCAAATTTTCATAGCCCTCTTCATTTTTGATATACAGGGAGTGTTTCAAAATTTACGATTTTCAAACACCTCCTGTATCTCATCTATCCGGAAACGTAAAAACGGGTTCTAATAGATTTTTTCACGTAGAATCCAATGGTGCACGTAGAATTTTTCTAGTCATCACGGTTTTTGAGTTATAAAGAGTTAACTATTTTAGAAGTTGAGTATTCAGTATTTGAGTTGTGTTTATAACTCAAAGACCGTGACGACTAGAAAAATTCTACGTGCACCATTGGATTCCACGTGAAAAAAATCTATTAGAACCCGTTTTTACTTTTTTACTAAGTTTCCGGATAGCCGAGATACAGGAGGTGTCTGAAAATTGTAAATGTCAAACACTCCCTGTATATCAAAAACGAAGATGGCTATGAAAATTTGGTTTGCGCCATTGTAAGTTTCACAAAAAAGTAGCTCAGGTTCGCGAAAGCCGCAACTTTCTATCTTTCATAATAACTGAGAAACCCTGCAAATCCATCGAAATTTGGACACCCTGTACACCTTCTTTCTATACATGCATTTCTGCTTACACACATTCCTGACCTTCAATGACTGACCTGACCTTCCTAACACTCCTATACACCATTCTCATGCGCTCATTATTCCTACTCATCCATCCCAGCTCTATTCTTTTTCTTCCTCTCGAATAACCTCATTTACTACCTCCATCGCTATATTATTGTAATTTAACTCCATATTTCTTCCACACTCTCTAAACTCCACCAATTCTAGATCCAACCTGATAACTAGTAGCTCTCCCTGCAAAATATTTATCCTTCATGCACACCCTTTTCAATTACCTTCCGCCCCATTCTTGTAAAAGTTCACAACGTCAGCGCCAGTAATCCTCATGTATCTCACTATAACACATCATAATTAAATCTCTCTCTAGGTGCTTTTTACCACAACAGCTTTCGGACCACCCCCCGAGAGCTTTACTTTCACCATCACTCCTTTCAATTCTCTCGCAGTCATCTTCTAGTCGTCTCCTACTCCTCTCTTATCTTTGCTTGACCAAATGAATCATCTTTAGGTCTATCTGCAGCGAAGTACTTGAAGAACATTTCCTCCAGTGTTCCTTTCTCGCCACTTCGCACTGGTCATTAACACTTTCTGTCATCTTGATCTGCTCAACCTCCATACTTCCATCCATCGCTTATTTCTCACACTATTTCTTATACTCCCTCCTAGCATCCAAGAGCTGCCGTTTTACTCTGTTAACCTCCCTCACCTATTAAACCTAACTCGTCAGTCGACCATACAATAATCACTCAACGACAACTCATCGAGAATGGACCATCTGTACAACTCGCCCGCCTTAATGACCATGATGTCAATCCAGTTAGAGCCATTCGCGGTCTAGAAGGTTAAGTCGCCATCGTACTTGTTGACTACCATCTTTTTATTGATTACATTCCACTCATTCATCACCTCAAACATCCAAAATCCTGCCAACCTAGGCCGAGTGTCTAACCTAAATCGCCCTCTTGAATGATCAAGGAGTCACGACTGAGTCGTCTTAACGTTTTGAGTTCCTTCTTATTTCTCTCTGGAACTTCCATAGGGCTTGTTTTAAGTGTTCAAACTTCTATAATCTTATCTTATGATCAAACGCTGCCAACAATTTCCACAGGAAAACAAAAAAACTTATATTATAATTGGATAACTTAATATTATGTGGATAATACTATTACTATTGGATACTATGTGAGAGGCAATAAAGAAGGAGTGAAATCTAAAATTACACAATAGATTTCACGCGTATTTCATGTTCTTTGTGATAGCCACTCTCTTAATTTTGTTTTTGATGACAATTTGTTCAACATGGAAATGAGTAATGTAATAAGAGACAAGGACTAAGGTTTAATGAATTGTATGAAATAAATTTAATTTTGGGTTCATTAGTTAATTGGCTTAAAATACTAAATTCCTTCAATCCAGATTTTGCAAGTTGATCTAAACAAAAAAATGATCTAGCCTCTGCAGTTATTGACATAAAGGTGAGAAAAGAAATCCTAGGCAATTTTGCAAATCTTACTATTGCTTTAAGAATATTGCCAACGATACTTGTAACTATAGAAAGTAGCTAAAGCAGTTTCTTTACACTAAAATTAATTACCATAGAAAATGGTCTTAATGGTGCGGATTTTCACAATTTTGCATGAATTTGCTGGAAAGAAAAAATTTAATTTAAAGTATGTATTTTCTTTTAATTCTTTAAATGCTTTTTGTCGAACTCATACTGAGCATTTGAAGTTCTAACATTCAAGTACAACTCAATTTTATATGTAATTATTCGCTCAGAGTTTAGTGATATGAAGATGATATCAAGTATACTACACAGCTTATTTGTCTAAGAATATTGAAGTTAAATACATTTTTTTGCATGTGTCATTCTAAACTATCAAAGCAAGAATGTGAAATAAAAAAATGATTGACATAATAAGAACAAGAGAAGAAACTCTCTTAAAAAAACAGTTTTCAAGGTGTGCAAAAAGCGCCGCATAAAGATAGGACATTGTTGTGCATGGTATATAATGCACAAACATCTGTAGATGCAACCTGAATTTGCAGAATCTGTCTAAAAACGCTAACAGATCAATTTCTGTTACAGGAGACACAATATTTAAATGAGAACAAACCGCGCTTCTGTTGGCGCCTTTCCATTCGTGCGATCAACCTTATCATCACGCAGCAAATTATGGCGTAATTCACTTTTTGCATTTAACACGATTTCTTTAAGCCACGTTTCGGTAATAGCCATGATGTCATACTCACTGAAAAGGAAAGATTTATAGCTAGAAGTTGATTGTTTTAGTAATTCATGCCACGAATATTTTGAAGAGATATTCTAAGTACACCATTCACAAAATAGAGAAATAAATCCTTCACCGTTCCTCAATTTATTGTGACTATTCTTTTAATAAGCCCCGTTTATATATAATTAGTAATAATAAGACAGTAATAAATTATTACTGTCTAAGAGCATGATCTCAGTTCATAAATACATTTTCAAACTTTGTAAAGTTCCGCAATATGACCTAGTCAGCCTTAGTTACAAGAGACTCAGAAAGTATCTCTTCAAAAAATGTTGAAGTTTGTATCATTTAATGCCACATCTCCTTTCTCTGGCAAGGTTAAAACTTCAATATTCTAACTAACTAAAATATTTTGGAGATATTGCAGAAAGTTTTAAATATATTTTACAATATAAAATAGCATCAATCAAATTTTAAATCTTTTAAAACCCGAAAAAAATGGTTCAAACGCTTCGTGATATCCGTCTGGTTACATCGATTTAAGTTTTACCGAGCTTTAGTAAAAGTAACGTGTTGGGAAAAGCAAAAGGGTCTTTAAGAAAAGGATGTAAAGCCCACGCAAAAGTCGCGTCGGTAATCGCCGATGAAAAATCATAAAGAAAAAAATCTACACGCTTCGCAAAGCTTTCACAGACGTTTTTCGGTCGATAATACCGTGAAAATCTCGGTTCCACATCCGTCTGGTGATTGCCAGTCCGTCTCTAATATCTTCACCCTCGGTGATCGTTTCGTTTAGAGCCATTCCAAGTAAATACACACCATCGTAGAAAGCTCCGATCACGAAATTCACCTAAAAATAGCGACACGAAACGGGGTCAAATAACTTTTAACTAAAGTCAATTAATTAGGGGAATAAAAGAGTTCAATATGAATTAAGACTTTTATTTCACCCCAATTTATCAAAATACGATGAGAATTTACCTCTTCGCCTTCGCTGATGGTGTAGTTATAATCGAGTTGGGCGCGTTCCTTCACGCGATCGGCGAAATCTTGAAATTTATCACTCGTCGGTTGTAAAAGGGATACGCGGAGGAGTGCTTCGAATGCTTTTCGTGCTTTTGAATCGTTTTTATCGCCGGCTTCCCAATCGTGATCGCCCCAATAAGCACCCTAAAAGATTTGAATTAATAACAATAAGGGATAAAAAAAGCGATTAAGTAAATACAAGTTTTTGAAGTGATTTCTTTATGGTTATAAATTACCTTGAAGATTTCGACATCGAGAAAAGTCCAATCACCTTTTGTCATACCGAGATCATGTGCGACGAGCATAAATTTTCTTACCAAAACTCCCCTTACGCTCAGAATAACTACTATAAAAAAATTGTTTATGAAAGCTTTATAATTCTATGTAAAAAGTGAAAAAGATAAATTTTAGCGTTGATTTAGAGTATAATATGTATATATATATATATATAAAAATATAAAATTTAGGTATTTAAATAAAATAATTTATTTCTCGCTAAAAAATTTAATGTAATCAGTACCGGTTTCGGCTAGTAGGCCATCATCAGCTGAATCTACAATAATATTAAAATAAATAACCAGAAAATATAAAACCGAAAATGAAAAACTTTAAATATAAAATAAAATATACAAAATTATAGACTTACATGATAAAATAACAAGAAAACACACTACAATGACAAATGAAATGACAAACTAACAATAAATTTAAGAACGCAGATCTAGTTATTATTAATAGAGATGAATATTTAGCTAAAACTTACGATTTCATATCTAATAACAATTATATAAAACTTAAAGAGAATCCTGTAGACGCATCGTTAAAGATACAAAGGATATTGTAAAAGCAAATAAATATTTCCTAAAGGATCATATCCCATATTGTTTAAATATCAATTACCTGTCACGATTCCTTATTCCCATGAACCCAATTATCCCTTACATTTCATCGTTACCTAAACTTCGCAATCCTGGAATTCTTATTCGCCCCATAACTTCATATATTAATTCACCTACAATAGAACTCTCAAAGTTAATGCTTAAATTCTTTAAACAAGTTAAATTTATTCCCAAATATTCGATAAATAACTCAAAATCCTTCATTGACTCCATCAAGGACATTGACCTCAATAATAACATCATGATTTCTTTTGACATCACTAATTTGTACGCCAACATCCCCATAGATCTGACACTCCAATTAACATCTAAGATATTTAAGAACTTTTTCGATGATAACGATATTACCGACCATCTTAATAATATCCTAGAACAGTGCTATTCAAACTATGGGTCGCGACCCACAATGGGGTCGAGAAAAGTTTTTTCGGGGTCGCAAGGTGGATGAAATAATGAGCTATCGTATAGCAAAATCTGGCAAACCGTACACAATTGCTGAAGACTTAATTGCTCCAGCAGCCCAAGATATAGCAGCCATTATGTTTGGCGAAAAGGAAATGCAACAAATATCTCAAATACCACTCTCGGATACAACAGTTAGCCGCAGAATATTTGAAATGGAATATTTGACATTTATAGAAAATGTGGAAAACGAAATTATAATGAGAATTCGAAAAAGTAAATTTTTTAGTCTTCAATTGGATGAATCTACGGATTGCCAAAATGCTGCACAACTAATTTGTTTTGCAAAATATGAATACAAAAATGAAGTAGTTGACGACTTTCTTTTTTGCAAGGAACTGCAAAGAACTACGGGTGAAGAAATTTTTAAATCGGTAAACTCTTACATCAAGGGAAACAATATTTCTTGGGAAAATTGTGTGGGTGTGTGCAGTGATGGAGCTCGTGCCATGGTTGGAAAACACAGCGGACTTCTAGCCCGAATCAAAGAAGTTTTACCCAATGTAACATGGGTTCACTGTATGATTCATAGAGAAGCGCTTGTATCGAAAAACATGCCACCGAACTTAATGTCTGTCTTAGATACTGGAGTTAAAATAATAAATTTTATAAAGGCGCGTCCTCTGAACTCAAGGATTTTTGCGCACATATGCAAAGAAATGGGTAGTGAGCATCAGCATCTTCTTTTACATACAGAGGTTCGTTGGCTTTTGAGGGGTAGGGTTCTAACGAGACTATTTGAACTTAAAGAAGAAGTGTTTGTGTTTTTAAATGATAATGATAAAGACAAAAAATTTACAAACTTTTTAACCGATGAAGAATGGCTATGTAGGTTAGCTTACTTAAGTGACATTTTTCTCAAATTAAACGAGTTAAATTTAAGTCTTCAAGGTGAACAATTAAATATATTAGTGGCCAATGATAAAATTAAAGCCTTTACAAAAAAAATAGATTTGTGGTGCTCATACTGCAAGGAGAATAATTTTGCAGCATTTCCAACATTAGAATGTTTTGTTATAGAAAACAAGTTCAAAGTTATTCAATCGATTGTTAAAGATATAACATCTTCACTTGACAGATTTAAAATGTCAAGATTTTTCTAACTTTGACTGGATTCGAAATCCCTTTCAATGTAAATTACCCAAAATGTGTCATTTCATTATAGTGAAAAACTAATTGAGTTATTATCTGATGGAGAATTAAAATTAATTTTCAAAGAACTTAAATTGAGCAATTTTTGGCTTAAAGTTCGAAATGAATATCCAGAACTGTCTGATGAAGCTCTGAAGGTATTATTACCATTTGCGTCATTTTATATGTGCGAGTTGGGATTTTCCCAATTTCTCTACCTAAAATCGAAATACCGAAACAAAATAGCAATAGAGCCACCTTTAAGACTCAAATTGAGCAAAATAGAGCCAGATATATCAGCACTTGTAAATAAGAAACAGGCTCACAGATCTCATTAAATATTTTTCTTTTGTATTGATTTTTGATGAAGTTCCTACGTGTACGCCATATTATAATTTTAATAGTTACAAATCGTTAATGTTCATTTTGAACCTAATATTTGTTAACTGCAGAGTGGATATTCTGTTTATTGTAGGTACTTGTTTTAACATAATATATTTGCTATATATGAAACAAAAAAAATAAAAACAAATTAACATCTTCTTGATATAATAATACCTCTCCCAATTTTTGGAACAACTAGAATTAAATTATTATTTTAAATTTGGGTCGGCATGTCACCTTTGTGTACCATTTGGGGTCATGCAGCCAAAATGTTTGAATACCACTGTCCTAGAACATATAGTAAAACAAAACTATTGTACTTTTAATAATAATTATGTATTATAAAGTTTCAGATGACCTCCCAATAGGAATGCCTTTATCCGGCTTACTTGCCGATATATTTTTGGATTTTATTGAAAATACAAATACAGGGTGATTCAAAAAAAAACCGCTGACAGACTTCTAGAGTAGATAATACAAGAAAAATTAAGATGAATAGTCTTAATATATATCGAGTCGCAAATGCCTTCTTAACGAGATATAGCGGGTCAAAGTTTCTTTAAAATTAAACATTATCTGCAATAAAAAGCCCTTTTTTAAAAATATTGTCTACGCTATTGCTAATTTTGTCAAACGGGCAGTATTTTCGTGTAAAGCGATCAACAAAACTTTGATCAAAGCAATAGTTTGTAAGAAAAACACGTTTGTAGAAAATTTGTTATCCAATCAAAACCTGTTGCTTTAAGGAAAGTTTTGTAAGAGACCAATTGATAGATAATTGATTACTTAATCAGCCTGTATATGTAATGATGTGAACCCTTATTGTAAGAATATTATTATGTGGACACGTTACGTTGATGATGTCTTCTGCGTTTGGAATGGCGATATTGATACCTTTAATTTGTTCCACAACTACATTAACGAACTTCACAATAAATTGAAATTTACTATAGAAATGGAACAAAACAATAAATATTCTGGATCTCACTATTTGCAATAAAAATAATCGTCCTTGTTTCAGCATATACAGAAGACCGTCTTCTGTTCCCATCACTATTCCATTTGATTCATCTCATCCTCTAACTCATAAAATGGTCAATTATACATTTTGAATCAACAGAATTCATAATTACTCTCTTAAACAATTTAGTTGTAATTAAACTAGAACTAACACTACACCTAGATCTAGAAACTTTCGAGTTAAGCCGTGCGTTTTTTGAAAAAATATTTGACGTTTCGGATGCCATGTTGCAACCTTCTTCAGAAACAAGATCGAAGTGACGAATTCGGTTAAAATTTGACAATAAATACATGAAAAGGTAATTAATAACTAATTAGTGTCTAATTGTCAACTAAGTTGTTTTCATCAAATCAAAATTATTGTCAAAAAACCTATCAGCTAGCAAAACACCTTTCCAAGATTCTGTCTCCTTTTACAGGTAAAACAGAGTCATATGTTAGAGATTCCACACATTTTGTAGAATCAATTAAGAGTATGAAGCTAGACCCTCAGGATATGCTGGTAAGTTTCGACGTATAATATCTATTCACCAGAGTACAAGTCAAAGATGCCGTGGATGGTCTTCGCCAGAAACTCATCCCGGAGGGTTTGCCCAAGTATGTCTCAGAATTAGTGGATTAGCCGTCGACAT
Organism: Onthophagus taurus; assembly: GCF_036711975.1. Lineage (NCBI taxonomy): Eukaryota > Metazoa > Arthropoda > Insecta > Coleoptera > Scarabaeidae > Onthophagus > Onthophagus taurus. The sequence goes on along the minus strand of NC_091972.1, from coordinate 39,012,517 downwards.
ATTTCAGCTGGAAGGGGGAATTCTACGAGCAATGCGAAGGAGCAGCCATGGGATCACCTCTGTCTCCTATGATAGACATTTTTTACATGGAGATGTTTGAAGAGGAAGCGTTAAGAAGAGTCCTTGGAAACCGAAGCTATGGCTCCGTTACGTCGATGACGCTTTCGTGATCTGGCAACATGGAAAAGAGCAACTCCATTTCTAGACCACCTCAATTCACAGCACCCCATGATAAAATTTACCATGGAAACAGAAACTGCAAAACAGTTGCCATTCCTAGATGTGTTAGTCACTAGGAAGACAGATGGGGGCATTGAACTGGGATTATATCGAAAGAAGACGCATACGAATAGGTACCTGCAGGCTTCATCCCACCACCACCCACAACAGAAGAGGTCCGTGATTCAAGCCTTATTCCAGCGAGCAGAGAGGATATGCGATAAAGAGAACCTAAGAAAAGAAGAAAGATTCCTAGAAGATTTGCTGCAAAAGAACGGCTATACGATGAGAGACTTGGTAAGTACGACACCAGCCGGTTTTATCTGCCTGATAGCCAAAGGCAAACTAACCCTATTAAAGGGAGCGGGAGTCTATCGGCTATCATGCAGTTGCAGGAAATATTAACATCAAATGCCGCATCAAGGAACACGAGAGGGACGTCTGACTAAGGAAAATCCAACAATCTGCAGTCGCAGAGCATTGCCACAAAGAAGGACACAGCATAACGAAGCTTTCTGCACCCGGATTTGACAAAAACAGCTTAGTTGACAATTAGACACTAATTAGTTATTAATTACCTTTTCATGTATTTATTGTCAAATTTTAACCGAAATCGTTACTTCGAACTTGTTTCTGAAGAAGGTTGCAACATGGCATCCGAAACGTCAAACATTTTTTCAAAAAGCGCACGGCTTAATCCGAAAGTTTCTAGGTCAAGTGCTAGTTTTAGTTTAATTAACACCGACCGTGAAAACCTTCGTACTTATAATCTAGTTATAACTTAGAACTAAAATATATTTATGATCTAGCACATAACAATGGGTTTCCCATAAAATTAATATCTAAAATAATACAAAATTCACAAAGAAGGTCAAATCCCTTGTATGTCCAAACTATAAATACAAACCGCTTCATATCCATTCACTATCACCTCTCCCTTGAACCTTTCAAACATATCCTATCCAAATTTGAACTAAATCTTTCCTTCCACAATAAAAATTCTATTTTAAATATCCTATCCAATCACAATCCTAAGATTGAATTCTTAAATCAAAGTGGTATATATTCTGTTGATTGTTTTAATTGTAATGCGCGGTATATAGGACAGACTGGTCGAAAACTACAAACCAGACATAGGGAACACCAACAAAAACCAAATTCTGATATATTCCAAGGTCAAGTTGAAACCGGTCATAAGATCAATTTTAAAGGAGTTAAACTTTTACATCGTTGCAATAAGGGTCATAAAATGGACATAATAATAATGCAATTTATTAACCCTCAAAAATCTTTTACATATAAATCACTTTACATAATAAAGAAAAATATGAAGGTTAATTAGGTAGCCAGATCAGGCAACACCTTGGTAGTGAGGCCTGCTCTTCCCCTGTACTACAACATTGTACTACAACAAATAATTCATAACAGCGCAAAAAAAATTATATAACTAAGGCCCGTTACTACCAAGCCAATGCTATCTGATAGTTAAGCTATCTATAAGATACAATTTATCTCGTAGATAATAGGGTCGTGCGTACTACCACCTCCATTTATCTCATAGTTAAGAAATTCTTGAGATAACCAAGGAATCTAGGGATTTTTTGGTCTATTATGTTAAATTGATAGCTCTATGTGGTTAAAAGACCTACTATTAGGTATTTTGACGATATTTTAACCTTAAAATTAAAATTTGGAAATGGAGACTGAGAAAAGGCGACGAACCACCAATTTCACCAAAGAAGAATGCGAACATCTTCTTGAATTTGTTATCAAGTATAAAAACGTAATAGAAAACAAAAAAAGTGATGCAGTTACATGGCAAGGAAAGCAACAAATATGTGTATCTCGTATTATTGTATGTTAAAATGTGATGGTAAACAATAATGGCACAACTAACATGATAAACGACTGAAGATGCCAATTGTACACTCATTCCTGCAAAATCTGCTATGGATAGCAACATGTTACCTATTGCATAAAACCGAAGAGTCAGCAGCAAACGGTTTGAAGGAGGTACAGTCGTGTTTACTGGAAATGCGCACTCAAGGTCAAGCGCTGTTGTGAGATCCGACATGCCGCTGCCTAAACGGGCTGAGCCGAGCACACACGAAGCTCGTGGAGAAGGGACTTGTGGCGGTCCAGGTTAGTCAGCGGCATATCGGATCTCACAACAGCGCTTGACCTTGAGTGCGCATTTTCCGTGAACACGACTGTACAGCATTATTACTAAAATTTTGATGAATTTTACATTAAATAATAGGAATCAACAAATTACTTACGTCATGGATGGAGGTTTTATTACATCTTCTATTTGATTCAAAAGGTGATGAAAACTTTTTTTCGAGACACAAAATCTCAACTCTACTCCTTATTATCCTTTCGCTTCTTACAGGAAATAATTCATTGATTTCCATGATGATTTTATCTAATGTTAATTATTAATAGTTTTTTATTCAAGTTTATATTGCTTTTCTTATTTTAACCGAAATAGTAATTTATTAGTAATTTTATACGTCAATATAAATCCTACTTGAGGTTAGGTATTCGCAGTAATCCCTTAGATTACAACTTATCCGACACCCAATCCACGGGTTACAGATATTTTAAAAGTTATCCTTTGGATAGCGGTATCTATAAGATAAATACAGTGGTAGTAACCAATTTTTAAGCTATCCGATAGATAACGCTATCAGAGACTTTAACTATAAGTGGTAGTAGTGGGCCTAAGTGTAATAAGATAAAGTAATTCAATTGTCTGTCGCTCACATAGATACCGTCTGTATTTAATTCTAAAATTTGACACGTTTAAGACTTTTAATGGGCGAAAAAAGGTGTTCCAAAAAACTATGATGCCGTACGTAAATGAATTCCGAAAAGCAGTCGAATTTTGTCTTTTAAGATTTTGAAATAAACTACTCCTCTATGTAGAGTCATCGTATTATGCTATTACCACGCTCCGTCAACTTATGTGAAACTTTCTAATATTTTTGTATGCCATAAATCAGTCTGAGGTAACTATTCGGGACATACTGCACCCTTCTTTGATTTTCTTTAGTTAAGCAGGGACCCTAGATATACTTGAATATTATGAAATTTTTTAAAACAATACAAACGCAAGAATAGACATTATAAATGATCAGATCGAATTCCAGCGCAAACCACTTTTCAGCTATCTTCGTTAATTTCACTCCTTCTCTTTTATTCCAGTCTTGTTACTTAAATTTATTTTTAGTTTGTCATTTCATTTGTCGTTGTAGTGTGTTTTCTTGTTATTTTATCATGTAAGTCTATAATGTTGTATATTTTATTTTATATTTAAAATTTTTCATTTTAGTTTTGCTTTATACATTTTTTAAGATCTTAACTTATGTCTGAGTTTTTTGTTCATTTTGACAATAAGTTTTATCAGTTGTTTTAGGATAATTTCTTGTTATTTAATATTATTGTAGATTCAGCTTTTTTTTAGCGAGAATGAACTTATTTTATTTAAATAACTAAATTTTATATTTTTATATTTATTTACTTTTATAACTCGCAACATGGATTACCAAATATATTATATAATATAGAGTTATATACATATATATATATCATGGTTAAAATCGGTTAGAGTTAATTTAAAAATTACCTCTAGCATACATACTAGCATCTCTTAGATAATTGTCGTAAGATTCGTCATCGTTTCCGTCCAATTCTCTTACGAAAGTTAATAATCCTTCTTTTTTTAAACCATATTCCAAATTTTTACCTTTAAAAAAATGTATACAAAACTTTTATTGGGTAAGATACAAAAAAAATTGTATAATAACAAAAATGTATCGACGAGGATGGGATTCGAACCCACGCGGGCAGAGCCCATTGGATTAGCAGTCCAACGCCTTAACCACTCGGCCACCTCGTCTGCGTGGGTCAATTTCAGACATACGGTAATGATTTCAAGGTCATTCAATCATACAATTTTGTATCAGAACTCAATTAATTGATGAAAATCTATTAAGTACTTAAGATTATTTGCCACAAGTATCGTCAGAATATTTTTGTTAATTAATTATTAAAAATTATCATATCCAAAGAAAAGTAAGTTAAAAATATTTGTAAAGTAAAGGAAGCTAAAACTGTGAACAAAACGTTCTTACAGTTGGGGATGAGGACAAGCTTATTAGTCGAGTTCCTCATCTTGTAACCTAATAGATATGCAGTCCAACTCTGATAAATATTTTAAATTTATTATAGTATATCAATACCATCTTACTAACTTTGTAGATCTATTATATTAATCAATTTACAAAGTCACTCTATCTGGAGTACCTAATTTGCTACATTCTGGTAATAAGAAGGAATTTGCCTTCTTCTTCCTCTATCTCAAGATCATTGGGTCTGTTATTCCTGATAAGGTCTGCCGTTGAAATATCTCCTGAGAAATTGATTGCTAGGTGTCTCTTCATTTACAGCGGAAAATCTAAGCAAGAAAGACCCTAATCTGGAGTCTGCATTCTGGTGCCCAACATGTACATATTTATAAAACATTCAAGACATCCAATATACAAAGAAAGTTAGCAGCTCAAGGAATAATATAATAGATAGGTTAGAGACTAGAGATAAGGTAATAATTAGGGCCAAATAACACATACTTTTTACAGAAAGAAGAACACAAATATGCCTTTAACAACACTATAGAGGGCAGACATCAATGGTGGACTACATAATTACAATTCGAACAACACTTCTACCACAAATACTTTAGGTAAAAGCAGTCACATTCGGCAATAAAGGAACGGATCGTATCCTTGACCAATACAAGAATTAATTTGAACGACCCTAATTATTCAAAAAGCCACCCAAATTCATTGGAAAATATAACCTAAAATTATTGATATCCGAAAGCACACAGCAGGAAGCGTGAGAAGGCATCGAACGTAGGGACAACCTGGCAAAGCATTTAAAGATGTAACCAGAAGGCAGAAGAGGAAGCCATCAGTAAGAGGAAAGTTAAAATCAACGTAACTAAAACACCAAAAAACGGGTTTGCGAAGAGGTTAGGAATATGTCAGAACTAAAAAAAAGAGCTATTTATCCTATAAAAAAGCACACCATTCGTATAACAAATGAAGTAAACTCCAGAATAAAAATTATAAGGTGAGAATATTGAAGTAAATTCATTAGCGATACGAATTACAGCCTGTAGGTATGCAGCTGGTGTGGAAAATGCTTTGAATTCGAAAGAATCCACGAAGAATATTTACACACAAATATGGTGTCAAATTATGATTGGGAAAAATATTTTAAATCACTAAACACAGGAACTATTATAAAGATAGAAGTCAAAGAAAACCTTGAAAAACTGAAAAACATGAAATCTACCAGAACTGACAACATACCTAATGAATTGCTCAAATATGGAGGAATAGAACTAACAGAAAAGCTGACCTAGTTATTGAACAGAATGTTATATCAGCATATTCAAAAACGGCGAAAAGTTAGCCTGGAAAATTATAGAGGAATAACTCTTTTAAATACATCAATTAAGTTTTTTACAAGTGTAATAAAAAATAAGCTGGAAAATCTTATCAGAAATGCCGAAGACACCAAGGTTTTAGAAAAAGTAGCTCAATATCGAACGCTACCTGCTGATACAAAGAGGTGTGCCAGCTTACTTCACAAATATACTACACAAAGGTTCTAACAAGCGAGGGAATTTGTAAACTCTGTTATAGTAGATCTTTATTCTATGTGAAACGATATCAAAATTGTCCATGTCAAACCTTGGCATGGGAAGGTCACAACGGTCCATAAAGCGTGCAAATCAAGATATTTAAAATATGATCATAAATTGGATGGAAACCAATGAAATAGTCTGAATTTTTACGATTAATTCAAGCGATGAAAAAGAAATCTCTTTGGATGTCCAATCCAGATGTCCCTACCTAGATCAAAACTACTATCCAATATACTCAAGAACTTGGAACATGAAGAAGATCAGGAGCGCGCATTATTTAACAGTGATGACCAGAAAATGATATCTCCAGTTCACAATTCTCAATTTTATTCCAAACAGTTAGTTTCTACGTTTATTTCTGCCTTCGACTGAACTATTTTGAAGGCGAAGTTGGAAGCAATGCAGATTAATAAATGTAGTACACAGCGAATCTAATATTGGAATGTGTGAGAATAGTATTAGCTGATCTACCAGTAAACAAATACAATATTATGGACAAGAAATTGGCTTCCAGTAAAAAGCTCTCCATGAGTTGTAATCGCCCAAACCGTTAAAATGAAAATTCCTAATATTGACCATTCCAAAACAAACCCACAGACATTATTAGCTATTGCTTTAGATATTCAAGAAGAAGAATTAGGCTTGGTGCAACAGCAGCACAACTTTACTAGAAATCAACTTATTATATGTAACCAAAAACTTTATCTCATCGCCAGATGTACCAAGCTGTGAAATAGAGTTTCTTTTTGGAGGGTAAGATTATCAAAAATGTAATTGTTCGAGGAAATACACAACCAAGAAGTGATTGCAACTCAAAATAGCACGATAGCTTGTACGAATACATAAGGGATAGTTACAGTTTAAAATTATAATTTAAATATTTAATCTTCTCTGTTAAGGGTTTGCAATAGTTGTCACCTTGACATATAATGTTACCTATAAAGGTACATCTCCACTATACCGATTGATAATGTAGATCGGCAAAGCCTCACAGCATACTGCTCTGTACTGGACTCTCGTCGGGTTTTAATAACAAAAGGCAAGTTGAAGCAAGGATTTTTATAAAAGAGTTTAACATAGAAGGAACAGAGACAAAGGTCATTTACCTAATCGTCATTTTCACTGCTAGAGAGATAAAGGAGAACAGAAAGAACTTATCATGTCAAGAATAATATTTTATTGCTCTTCGTGGAAAGAAATCTCTATCAGGAAATTTTGTAGACTTAGACTTTGAAGTACAAACAGGTGATTATGTGTTGCAAGATGACTTTGAATTTTGTTACGGTAATGCTAAGTATATTTCAAATTATATCCAAAATGAACTAGTAGATATGAACAAATTCGTGGATCATGGGTTTATAAGAATAGCTGGAAAAGAATTGTTTGAGTATCGTTATTAAGAACGATAACTCATCAGATTTGACAGACTTGTAATCAAATCTCTTTATTGTCATGGTCATACCAAAGTATAATTCTCAAATGGAGCTCCTCGCTGTGTTAGCATAGGTTTTTGTAACCTTAAGAAGCACAAAGGAATCATTGAAGCAATTTTAAAAATATGTAGATATTAATAATTCTTTCACAGCGTAATACTCTTTCGATTTCATCCCTAAGAAGGGAGTAAAGAATTTTATTATTGTTGAATATGTAGATGCTTTACTGGGAAATAGGGCGCTCTTCTCGGGTGCTCGAGCTTTCTATGTAAACATTTTAATATTGCGAAACAGCACATATATGTATAAAGAGACCCAGAACTCGCAAAATCCATTTCTAAAGTTGTAAAATTACTTCATCAATACTGAAAGTCTGTGAGTATGACGTAAAAAAGATATAAATATATAATTTAATCCGTTTAGGACCACATTGGGTTTTTCTAAATTAATATTACTAATGGATCCCAACTTGTTGTACCAAAGTTGTAACTCAAATTCCCTTAACATCGTTACCAGACCATATTCGTTTACATTTACAAAGTTTATAGAATTTATTACTTCGAGTTAGTAATAAATTAATAACTTTACTTGTTCCCTTTTCAAATACTACTACAGTAAAGTTACTCATTTCTAATTTTCATCACTCCAAAAATTAGAAATAAATAAAGATTAAGTTAATCAATTGAGTTCTGAAACATTTGTATTATTTATTTGATCGAATAATCACTCACCAACTGTAAGTGAAAATAAATCCGATCGATCCAATAAAAGAGCTACGTGCTTCCACCCGAATTGCTTGAATATACTCGCAAACACCAACTTCAATCGACATTGGCAATAGGACATCCTCGTAAGCGTTTGATATTTGCTCTTGTCCTTGAAAATTCCCTGTAACTAACATCTCAAGGGTCACATCATAACATACGCATACACTCATGCTATGTATGTATATAGGATACGTGCGACGAACCGTTCAATTTGTTTTTATAATGTATAGGTGGCACGCACGTGTGTGTATACTTTGGTGCTCAATTAGATGGCTATTCAACACCGGAGGGCGAATAGGACTGTAATTGCCGGCTTTGCGGTCGTTCGCGAATACCCCTGCCTGTACCACACATGAATATTTAAGTGGAATTAACGGTTGCATAGTTAAGGACGGTACGGTACGGTCTGGGATTCAATATTTCATTAGTTGAAGAACAATTTTGTATACATAGGGTTTAATTGGATTTTGTCTAGTTGAGATGTTGATAAAAATAACAAAAAAAGTTTTAATTTGAGAGGCCATAATAAGGGATAGTTAATATTAATTAATTAATTAGTTAAGTATTGCAAAAAACATGTATGTCAGAAGTGGGATTCGAACCCACGCCCTCAGAGAGGACCAGAACGCTCGAAAACCCGTATGAAACGGGCAAGGTTAACCTTGAGTCTGGCGCCTTAGACCGCTCGGCCATCCTGACTACGTGATTTTAACTTGGTGTGATTCAGTCACCAAATTTTACAGCACTAGATAATAAAGTATTAAATCATTTGAAACGTTTATGTAATATACAGGGTGGTTCAGTTTTTAATCGGGAAACTTTACTAGGAAGTAGTACTTGCCAAAATAACACAAGTTTTTTACATAAACATAGGGTCGCAACGCTTTTGTTTTCGAGCTATGAGCGATCAAAGTTGAGCTAAAAATTTACATTTTATTATTTATTTCGGCTATAAGTAAACCGAAGAATTTGAAATTTGGTATGTATTTACTACTGGTTAACATCTTGTTTTCTAGCATACCTTAAGCTTCCCTAGCGCCCTCTAAGGGGATGAAATTCACCACCCCCTTGGTTCTTTTTAGAAGAACTTTTTAACGCAATGCAATATTAACATAGAAAAATATGGGTTGTACAGCTCATTCTTTAGTGGTTCTTTTTTGTCTCTTTAGTTTTTCTCTTAAAATTGATAGTTTTTGCGTAAAAAAATAAAATATGTTACATTGCGCGGCAAAGCGCTACCTACAAATAAAAAACAAAATTTTAAGTTGGCTATGGAAACTTACCAGGATTTTGGGCTAACACAATAACACAAATTATTTACGATTTCGTCTCTTGACTTGTTTTCTCATTAAAGTAATAAAAAATTTAATTAAATTTAAGTTAAAATAATCATTCAAAAGATAAGTAACATTTAATAATAAATTAAATAGTATACTAAAAAAATGGAAATTACAAGAGAAAAATGTTAAAAAACAAACAGAAAACTAATTAAGAATCCAAATGAAACAAGTTTATCAAAAAAACTCATTACAAAAATAAACACAATTAATTTAAAAATTGTTCAAAATGCATGCCATTGTTATCAATGCATTTTTGGCATCTTGTAACAACAGAATTAACTGCTGCTAATATTTGAAACGGATTGTTCCTTAAAGTGTTAGCAGCGTCTTTTATTTTTCCCAACAGTTCTTCCCGAGTGTTTATTGGAGCGGCGTAAACTAGATTTTTCATATAGCCCCACACAAAAAAATCTAAAACGTTAAGATCAGGAGACCTTGGTGGCCAGGCAACGGGACCTCGGTTTGCCTCTTGATAATTGACAGGACCTAGTCGTCCTATCCGTCTATGTCCATAACGTGCGTTACACCATGCACGTATCCATCTGAAGCCAATGTTGCTCCAGATCACCTAGAGGAACGTCCGATAAACATTCCGCCAAATCGTTTTGCAAAAAATTTAAAAACATCGTTGCGTTCAAACGAGGTGGCAAAAAATAAGGCCCACAGAGGTTATTATTAATGACACCCATCCACACATTAAAACTAAACTCTGTTTGGATTTTCATGCTCCCAACTATGTAAGTTATGGTAATTTACGACACCCCTTCTTGTAAACGTGGCTTCATCTGTCCACAAAATCTTCTTACAAAAATTTTGGCCACCTACAGAAAGTTACTCTTTTAGGACCATCTTCAGGTCTTAAATTTTGTACAGGTTGAAAACGATAGGGTTTCCTGTGGTCCTTCTTCAGAGTTCGTAAAATTGTACTTCTTGAGACTCGTAAATTTTGAGCTTGAAGTAGTCTAGCAGCTATGCGACTGCTTAATGTGCTGTCATTATCAAAAAGGTTTAAAATTGCTCTTTGGTTTCTGTTATTTTGATTATTTCGTACTTGCTGGGTATTTAAACTATATTGTCGAAAACGTTGATGTGTATTGATAAATACCTGAGGATCAGGACATCTTCTATTCGGAAACCTTCTAGCGTATTCTCTAGATGCCGCTTCCGCATTTCCATCACAAAAACCATAAATAAAATGAATGTCTGCGTATTCTTCTGTCGAAAATAATCGTGGCATGATCAATTTTTCGTAGTTTTTTAAACAATGATCAACAATAAAAAAATAATGATACTTTTACTTAATAACAATCAAGAAATATTTTCAATAATTGTCAACAATTAAGAGGATTTAACGTAACTAACAGCTCGTCTCAATACAAACATAAATTGTTTTTTGAAAATCAAAGCCAACTTTTAGAGTAATTTTAGCTAAGCATGGCGGTACATGGCACGACATTCCATTTTTTTACACAAAAACTATCAATTTTAGGAAAAAAACTAAAGAGACAAAAAAGTACCATTAAAGAATGAGCTTTATAACCAATATTTTTTTATGTTAATACTCCATGGCGTTAAAAAGTTCTTCTAAAAAGAACCAAGGGGGTGGTGAATTTCATCCCCTTAGAGGGCGCTAGGGAAGCTTAAGGTATGCTAGAAAACAAGATGTTAACCAGTAGTAAATACATACCAAATTTCAAATTCTTCGGTTTACTTATAGCCGAAATAAATAATAAAATGTAAATTTTTAGCTCAACTTTGATCGCTCATAGCTCGAAAACAAAAGAGTTGCGACCCTATGTTTATATAAAAAACGTGTGTTATTTTGGCAAGTACTACGTCCTAGTAAAGTTTCCCGATTAAAAACTGAACCATCCTGTATATTGTTATTGTTATATATCTGGAGAATTTTGACATTCGTGGGTTGGTAATATGTTTTTCGACAGTTAACGATTCGCAAATTTACTTGTATAACAGTTACGAATAAATCATAATTATTAAAGTAAGTTTATTATTAAATACATATAAAACAGTGGCGACGGCGACGAGGCGAACATTCGAACCGCAATACAGTGGTGAGCACATACAAATTACACTACAAATTACGCAAATCTTACAACCATTACAATTGAGGTTATGATACGGAAGCGTTCCAATTCCCGAGTGAACTTTTACGTTTTTACCTTTCGATCAAGGGCCGCTACATTCCCAAAACGCCTTGATAGCCCGCTAGGCGTATCCTAAATTCTATACAAAATCCTATTTTCAAAATGGAACAAACATTATTACAAATTACGCAAATCTTACAAACGTTACAAGAAAACCAAACTACCATTTCGTCAACGATATCAAATCAAAAAGAAGTTGTTGATGTAAAGGGAGGTAATTTACAACCGTACGATAAAGCCAACGAAACATTTAATTCATACTTACAGCGATTACAAAATTATTTAGATCTACGAAATCTAAAAGCAAATACACCAAAACAGTACCAACTACTTACAAGTCTTACAGCGCCAGAACTACCAAATACAAAAAAATTCGAGGAATTGAAGACATTACTGCAAGACCACATGTGTCCGATACATAGTGAAATATCGGAACAGCACAAATTTACATGTAGGATACAACAAGAAGGTGAATCTATTTCAAGCTTTCAAGCTGAATTGAAGCGACTGTACAGGTGGTTCAAATTCGATGTCCGAGTAGGCTAAGTCGGAAACTATAAGAGTTAGAAAAAAAGTAGCTTACATGTCATGATCTCGTTTTTCGAGAAACTGCTAATGCCGAAAACCTCATAGCGCTATCGTCTTTTGTTTTTCTGCTAGAGGCTAAAATTGAAAATATCGTAAAACCAGCAAACGCAATTATCTTGGTTATTATTATAGCTGGAGTATTATAACTAAGACATTATATGGACACTTTTTTACAGAGAATTTGATGATGTAGATAAAAAAATTTTTTCGGTTTTAAATTTTGAGATATCATGACAATTTTCATTTTTTTAAATGGAAACAACCACTTTATTCGCTTATTAAATTCTTTATTTTTTTCTAATTACAAAAATATAGGGTTCGAAAGGTCTATTTCTTATTGTTTTAGAATAAATTTAAGTTTTGACAAAGCTGTTAAATTAGCTTTATCGATTGAAGCAGCTAAATCAGAAAGCAGAGAATTACAAGAAACAAAAGGATTAAATTACATTAATAAAACTAAGAATTACAAAACAAATAAAAGAGATTATACACAGAAGAGAGAAGAGAAGAAGAGTGGAGAAAAGAAGAAATGTTTCCGATGTGGAAAATCTACCCATTTTGCTGCAGTGTGCAAGGAGAAGAACTTAAAATGTAAAGGATGTGGTAGAGATGGTCATGTCGAGGTGGTATGTTTCAAGAAGAAGCGAGATGTTAAACAAGTAGAAACCGGAGAAGAAACAGAAGAGGAAATTACAGATGAAGATGAAGGACCGGAAATAAACTGCTTAAACACAGTCAATTTAATTCAGGGAAGTAATCATTCTGATAAATTCAAGATTACAGTACAAATACCGGAGCAGCATTATCCATAGTTTCTTATTCAACATTCAAGAAGCTTTGCCCACATTTACAATTACAAAAGACATCTACGAGACTGCGGACGTATACGGGGGAAATTATCAGACCGAGGGGAACATGCACTGTGAAAGTAACATACAATGGACAAAATATTACCGAATCACTTTGTGTCTTAGACGGAAAAGTCGACAACATTTTTGGAAGAGATTGGTTGAAAAAGATTAAATTAAATTGGTCAGAAATAAACCAAGTAGCAGTTGTTGATAAAACGTTTAAATCAGACGTTAATACGCTTATTTCGAAGTATAATGAGATTTTCCAACCACAATTGGGTGAGACACCTAACATTAAGTGTGACTTTAAAATAGCACAAGAAGTTACACCTATTTTTGTCAAACCAAAACCGATACCATACGCCCTTCGTGGAAAAATAGAAGATGAATTAAAACGATTGGAGGACGCAGGAATAATCGAAAAAATAAAATACTCAGCTTGGGGAAGCCCTATTGTTCCTGTTGTTAAAAAAGATGATCGCGTGAGAATTTGCGCAGACTACAAGGTAACAATAAATAAATATCTGCAAGATGATAATTATCCTATACCAAGAATAGACGATTTATTTGCCAAGATGAGTGGAGGAAAATTCTTTAGCACATTGGATATTAATCAAGCTTATCTGCACATGCGAGTTAGTGACGAAAGTGCAGCTTTGCAGACAATAAGCACTCATCTAGGAACATACAAGGTTAAACGCTTAATGTTTGGAGCAAAAATAGCTCCTAACGCGTGGCAACGATTTATGGATCAAATCCTACAAGGGTTGAACGGCGTAGTGTGCTTTTTCGACGACATATTAGTCCAAGGAAAAACTAAAGAAGAATTTCTTCATAATTTGGAAATGGTATTTCAAAAGTTAAGGGTAAATGGACTACATTTGAAAAAGGAGAAATGTCAATTTCTTGTGGATTCTATAACGTACTTGGGACATAAAATTGATAGAACTGGACTTCATCCTACTCAAGACAAAATAAAAGCCATTATAAACTGTCCGAAACCAACGAGTGTATCTGAGGTGAGAACATTTCTGGGACTGGTGAATTATTATCAAAAGTTCCTACCGAATGTGTCTAGCAAATTGGTACCTATTTATGCTCTACTCAGGGAGGACACTAAATTCTGTTGGTCATCGAAATGCGACAAGGTGTTCAAACAGTTGAAACAAGAGATTGCTAGTGACAGGGTTCTTACACCTTATAACCCAGAGCTACCACTTTCGATTGCAACTGATGCTTCACCAACTGGTTTGGGAGCTGTGATTTCGCATACCTTTCCGGATGGAACCGAACGACCGATTGCGTTTGCGTCAAGGTCTCTGACTAAAGCAGAAGCAAATTATAGCCAGATCGACAAAGAGGCAACAGCTATTTGTCGATCGTATGGGGGTTAAAGAAATTTTTCTTATACTGTTATGGACGACCTATAACACTGATAACTGATCATAAGCCTTTAACAAGAATTTTTCATCCAACAAAGGACTTGCCAGCAACATCTGCAATACGATTTTTGCATTATGCAAATTTTCTGGCAGGATTTAAGTACGGAATTCAATATAGAGAAACAAAAAAGCATGCGAATGCTGATTACTTATCTCGATTTTCAAGACCAAATTACGGAAAGGACGAACATTTGGATATGGATTCAACTTATGCCTTAAATCAATTAGATACTTTACCAATTGGACGAGAACAAATTCAAAAAGAAACTCTTAAGGATCCTGAAACTGCAAAGCTTTATAAGAACATCCAAAGTGGATCTGAAATGGAAGCTGATGAGTTAGTCAGGTATTCCATAGAAAATGGATGTATTTTGAAGGGTATCCGTGTAGTCATTCCTAAAAAGTTACAAAAAGGGATTTTGGATGAGTTGCATATTGGACATACAGGTATAGTAAGAATGAAGAACTTAGCAAGAAGCTATGTGTGGTGGAAAGGGATAGATAAGGATATTGAAGATTTAGTAAAATGTTGCAGGAAACGTTGTTTATATAAGAATAATCCAAGCAAACAAACACCATATCATCCTTGGGAGTATCCAACTCAGCCGTGGCAGCGTATTCACGTTGATTACGCGGGTCCGTTCCAGGAAAGGTATTTTCTAATAATAGTCGATGCTCATTCGAAATATCCTGAAGTGTTTATTACAACCAAAACGGATTCGAAAACCACAATAAGGATGTTGCGTGAAACATTTGCACGATTTGGCATTCCAACAACTTTAGTGAGTGATAACGGAACCTGTTTTACATCTCAAGAATTTCAGAAGCTTTTACAACTTAATGGAGTCAAACACAAACTTACAGCACCTTATCATCCGGCTACGAATGGCCAAGCTGAAAGATTCGTACAAACTGTTAAACAAGGATTAAGAACTATGTTAGGTGAAGGAGACTTATCTGTAAGGTTGACACGTTTGTTAATGCAATACAGGCGAATTCCACATTCCGAAACGGGACAATCACCGGCGGAGTTGTTATTTAAGAATCATTACCGAACCAGGTTGGACTTGGTGAGAAGAGACCTTCCTGCAGAAAAAAATGATAGAATTCCTGATGGAACTTCGAGAGATTTCCAAGTAGGTGACTATGTACAGGCGAGATTTTATGCTAACAAAGATGAGAAGTGGAAGTTCGGAGAGGTATCGCAAAAACATGGAAAACTACACTATGAGGTCAATATCGAGGGACAGTCGCACCGACGACATCAGGACCAACTAACAAGTTGTGGAAAACCCAATGACGAAACTGAGCCGACTGTTGAAGAAACGCCAAAACCAGAAAATACAGAGTAAAGTGATTCAGATCCAATTCCGGAAGTGATACAACAGAATGTTCCAGGAATAAGGAAATCATCTAGAATTAGGAAACCTCCCAATAAGTTAAATCTTTGACAACTTAATTTGCAGTGGTTAAAGTTTTCAAACGGGGAAGAGGAAGGTGTTATATATCTGGAGAGTTTTGACATTCATGGGTTGGTAATATGTTTTTCGACAGTTAACGATTCGCAAATTTACATGTATAACAGTTACGAATAAATCATAATTATTAAAGTAAGTTTATTATTAAATACATATACAACAGTTATCAAATTTAGTTACACAAATTTATGTGCTGCCATTATCGTTGGCACTAACTTTTTAACACGTATCAAAACATAATAACAGGAGACAAAGATTATCTATTACCTATCGTACATTCGCCACATTGTAAAAAATATACGCGATATTGATCTCTTGTTTTCGTATATTTCTCAAATCAACATCCTTTTATGATTATGCCAAATAATCATTTTATTTTTTCGTTATACGTAAAGAAATTTTTTATCAAATACACTTAGATAACAACGTTAAAGAATCTAAAGTCCATAATAAATTACTCAATAACTAGAGAAAAAACAAATCTAAATTTATAGGGACAAACACAGAAAACAAGGAAGAGACAACAAAGAAAAGATTCAACTTGGGCAGCTTAATTGATGAAAGTCCTGTAACCAAAAGCTATATAAAGCTAGATTAGATAATAAACTAGAAAACATGCATTATAAAAACAACTAAGAACAAAATATACTTGACAAAATATCAAAATCAAACCTATACAAGCAACCACAGACGGAGTATTAATAAAGTAGTCCATAAAGTATTAAAAAAGAAAAAGAGAAAAAATAAAACATGGGAGAAGTACGTACAGCAGAATAAAGGAGCTGTGCAATTCAGAAATTCCTAAGACAGAGCAAGACAAGAGACCTAATACCGCCAACAATACTCGAAAAATAGGACGACTACTTTAAGCAGTACTAACAAAAGATAGATCAAATTTCTTAAAGGAACAAGAGAACGAAGTACACGTATAACGCCATCCCTAATCGGAGTAACTATAAAGAGGACATAACGTAAACATGTAAATCCTTGAAGAATGTGAATGTACACGGTAACATGTAAGCAGAGCCTATAAAACGTAGATTCCAGAACGATTCTTAACGGTAAATCATTTCCACCACCAGCTAATTCAACCATTCATAAAAAGGGAGAGACAAAACTGCGACAATTACAGAGGTATAACAGTGACGGGCACGCTATATAAAGTATATGACAAGATCTTTGCCAAAAAAAGGCCTACAGTACAGAAATATGGAAGCAAAGGAGCAGACAGGATTCCAGGCTGGAAAATTAACAATACAAAACGTTTCTCGTTTGTATCTCTAAGTTAATAACAAGTAGAAACAAAAATGGGTTATAATCAAAAACCCATCTAATGTAAGTTATTTTCAACAAGCAACAGCTAAAATCAAGATGGGACAAAGAGTGTCAAGAACTCAAGTATTGGCTTTGCATATCCACGACCATATTCAAAATATATGTAGAGAAATTTGGATAAAAGAGGAAATTGGAAATCGGAAAACATAATCAGCTGTTCAAAAATTGGAGAATTTTGTAATTTCTTGAAAAAATACTCTAACAGTTTACATTACAACAAATGGAACTGCAGAGCCGAGAAGGGACGATATTCAGTTGTCAATACGGCATATTGCCATCTCCATTGCGGATGACACTCCTCATTTGATTTGGGCATAGAATTCAAACGTTAATTGTTCCTAAATATGCATAAAATAAAGTGATTAAGATCCGCGCTTTAAGCATACCAGTCTAGAACACTTCCCCTGGCGCTGTTTTAATTTCGTATGATGAACTTCACCAACGACCACTTCATAGCCCTGGTGTAACAGTTTACTGTGCCATTGCTGAATTTGGTGTGTAGGGTCCCTATTTTTCCAAAGAAGATGGTCAAATGGTAACGATTACTTTGAATCGCTGCTATCACATGATCGA
This sequence comes from Onthophagus taurus, assembly GCF_036711975.1. Taxonomy (NCBI): domain Eukaryota; kingdom Metazoa; phylum Arthropoda; class Insecta; order Coleoptera; family Scarabaeidae; genus Onthophagus; species Onthophagus taurus. The sequence continues at coordinate 38,994,610 of NC_091972.1, read as the reverse complement.
GACCTTCCACCAACCTAACTTAAACCAGTTTGTCGGTAACCGTAAAGAGAAAAAGGTATGATTCCAACAAGACGGAGCCACAGCTCACACTTCGCGGCATTCTCTAACAGTTTTGAGGGACTTCTTTTCTGGACGTCTTCTCTCTTTGCGAAGAAACATGCCCCATAAATCACTCAATTTATCACCTTGTGATTTTTTTCTTTCGAAACACTAACTTCCCCTCCTTAACTTCCTTCCAACACTTCCCCAAGATCCCGCAGCTGTGTCTTCTGTCTATCATTTCTTCATATTTAACAGCTCTTCTGTTCGCCTCCACCCTCAATTCATCCACCTTCACTTTCTCCCTCACAATGTATCCCGGTGTTTCCCTAGACCTAGACCTACGACCCACCTCCAGTACAGATTCTGTACGTCCTCCAGAATATTCTGCCTTATTAGGGTTTGACTATCGCGACATCTGTATATAAAAGTAAGAATAAGTGGTGTGAAGTTGGTTACGTTAAATTAAAACCTACTGCGTTTTACTACTAGCAAAGTTCAATATGCCACTTCATACCCAAACCTCCGCCCCGTACATCATTGTACTCCTCACCAACCCATCAAAAATAATCTTTCTTTTACTGATGTTCCTCCCAAACACTCTCTCACCCCATCCCCAGATCTGCCCCATCACCTTATTACCCCTTTTTGCCATTTACCTCACATGCGCCGTTTCCTTGCTATGTTCCCTGAATTTATTCCGCAGATATACAAATTCTCTCACCACCTCAATCTCCCTCCCCTCCCATCTTTATTCCATTAAATTCGTTTTTAACAGATTAACACCAATAATTGGGTAACATTAAATAAACGCATCACCTCGAACATTTAAGGTATGTTGGAACTGGATTTAATTTATACCAACTTGTTCTATTTGATATCATACAACATTGTAAAAGTCAAAACAGAGGAGAAAGGTATTTTACTACTGTGCTCTTAACGTTTTCACTATAACATTGGTTTGTTGTATTGTCATATTCTATTTTTTTGAGAGTCAAGTTAAAAAAGTGTTATGGTATTTACTTTTAGAACATTTTTAAATTGATACCTTGTAAAGTTGGATCAAATGCTTTTATATATCATATGTCAGGATGGCCGAGCGGTCTAAGGCGCCAGACTCAAGGTTAACCTTGCCCGTTTCATACGGGTTTTCGAGCGTTCTGGTCCTCTCTGAGGGCGTGGGTTCGAATCCCACTTCTGACAATATTTTTTTTTCTTTTCGGGTCAAAAAACAGCTACTTTTTAAATACTTACAGCTGTATCGTTCCTACTCCTCAATCTTCCCAAAATTCCTGATGTAACTGATAATTCCCCCTCGGAAGGTGGCTGAAAAAGAAGACGCTCATTAAAATTTTACACCCACCTACATAAATTCACAATAAAAATACCTTTAATTACACATCACTTGACTAAGCGACATTTTATCGTTTTTAGAGATTTTCATGCTGACTGGTAAATAAAGAATTTATCTTTGAAAAAATGCACAATACCGAAAGACCTAAAATACTATTTGTTTTAACGGATAAAGCTAAGCGCCAATCACGTTATACGATTTCAAGTCCGATTTGCATCATACGTCTAAGAATCGACTTAAATACACCAAGAAGTTCTACAATAGAAAAAATAGATGAACCTATAATTTCGGACCAGTGTCGTTTTCTAGATGTTAGTAAAAAATTAAAAGTTTGTCTTTTATTTTATATAGAATTTAAGTCTAACTAGTTTTGGCCCTTGGCCATCTTCAGAGACTCTACAAATAGATTAAAATCTGTCATCTTATCCATTTTACAAACAACAGCGGTATATAGCGCTAGTTAGCAAAAGATATAACTATGTTGCATATTTTTATTGCACTAAAACTAGAACGAGAACTAAAAACATTCGGGTTTAGCCGTGCGTCAGACGCTAGCACTATTATTATGTAAAATTTACACCATACCTAGAACTAGAATCATTTGGGTTTAGCCGCACGTCTGTAAAGACGGCTAAACCCAAATGATTCTAGTTCTAAGTATAGTGTTAGATCTAGTTTTACACTAGCACTATCACTAGAACTAACATAAGATCTAGTCGACTTGAGAGACGTGGGATTAAATCCGAATGTTTCTAGTTCTCGGTCTAGTGTTAGTTCTAGTGGCAGTGGTAGATAGCGCTAGTTAACATAAGATATTACTATATTGTGTATTTTTATTGAACCAAAATTAGAACGAGAACTAGAAACATTCGGGTTTAGTAATGAAAAAAACTTTCAGTTGACAATGTCAACTTTAATTTTATTATTATATTCGTAATCTTTATAAAATAACCTTTAAAGTGAGTCCAAACTATACGCATTTATCTCAAAAACCCAAAAAATTCGAACTTTCAAGTTTTAATTTTGATATATTTGTCACCTATGATAAAGTTATTGGGTGTAGCCTTTGATTATATATAATATGGATTGAGCCAACGAGAGAGATAGCTTGCGCAAGGTGATCGAACCGAGATAGACATAGAAGCGTACTGCCATATAATGGGTGTACTGATAGAAGTGAGATAGATATAGAAGCGTACTGACATATAATATATCTATCTTTGTTACACTTTCACATTATCGCTTTCCATCTGCGTCTATTCACCTTGAGCAATATTTTTGTTAGTAGATATATTCAGTTAGCTCAATCCATATTATATATAATCAAAGGGTGTAGCGATCGGTATAAGAAAAAAAAAGAGAAATAAATTTTTCTTTGCTATATTTCGAAACAAATTGTTTCTTCTACAGGCAAAAAACTGTGTACAAATGTATCAAAATTAACATTCAAACTATCAATGGCTTACATAAAAAGGAAGAAACTTACAGGTTAGTTGATAAGCGGCACGATTAACACCAAAAAACATAGCATCAAAACCCAAAAAGGGTGACTCGAATTAATAAATTAAAATTAGGACACTTAAATTACAAACTAAAATAACTGACGTTACAAAAGTAAAAATCTTATGATGACTGAACATGGCGAAGAAACCAGTTCTTAAAAATATATTTTTATTTTTAGAGACTGCGCGATAGACAAAATCACAACGATACAGTCGAAGAACATATTTTAAATTTTAATTTTTTAATTAAAAAATTAATGAATCACTAACGTTGGTGTTGTCACTTAATACTCTTTCCCTTCTCCCCTTTTCCCAATGAAATAAATACGAGTAAAAACTACTTAAATTATTTGTATCTGTTTTAAAATTCACCGTATTATCAGTGATAGTAATGTGGTACATTTCCAAAAATAATCTACCGTAATAATTAGGATCACCATCAACTATCGACACATTATCAAAATCAAAAGTATAGTTACAGTTTATCATATGACTGGCCAAAGCACAGTGAGTTTTTTTCGTTTTAAAATCACTCCTATGTGAATTAATCCTGTTTTTAGCCATTGACGGGTGACACCAATGTAACAACCATTACACTCATTACAATTAACACGATAGATGACATTAGATTTGTACATCACGGGATCTTTATCTTTGATGCTACTATAACAACAACCTATCCTGTAAGGGTAGTAATCAACTATTTTTCTATCAGGTGGTAGATGCGGTCCAACTATTTTTTTAATTTTATCAGACATCTTTGGGATTTTCATAATTTTACTAAATTTAGATTGTCTGGTAGGTGGTATATCAAAAATACTGTTAACAGTTGGTTGAGAGATGTTATTGGAAGAAGAGAAAAGAATCTTGTTAACTAAGTGCTTAGGAAAACTGTTGCCAATAAAAATCCTTTTTAGCTTTAACAGTGCGTTGTATTGAAACCTGTCATCACAAATTCTTAGTACTCTATTCTTCATACCTCGTAAGGTATTAATTTTATGGTTAAATGAATGTGAAGAGAAATAGTTTATGTAACGTCCCGAATATGTCGGTTTGGTGTACCAATCACAAATCACAGAATTGTTCTCACGTATGACTCTACAATCGAAAAAAGGGACCCAGCTATCAGTTTCAGTTTCCACAGTGAACTGGATGTAAGGGTTAAATGAGTTGAAAACATCAAGAACGTAGTCAACACGATCACTGGGAACGCTGGTGATAATGTCATCAACAAACTTCTTTATAAACGGTAACTGAAAGTCCAATTTGGGAATCACACTATCCAAAACAAAATCCATTACCATCAGCGCCAAGATGGGGCTAATAGGAAAACCCATAGGAGTACCAAACTTCTGAACATAAATCTGATCTTGAAACGAAAAGTAAGTATTGTCAAAAACAAACTTTAAAAGTATACAAAAGGTTTCCAAATTAAAACTGCAATGATCATCAATTAAATTCCACTTGTCTTTCACAATATTAAGGACCAAATCCAGTGGGATGTTCGTAAAAAGACTTATTACGTCAAGTGAAACGACAACACAGTTCTTAGGGATGTGACAGCCTTTTACTTGACTGACAAAATCGAAGGTGTCTTTTACATTGTAAGATGTAGCATTACTTAAGGCAATGGTTAGCATGTCAGATAAGAACTTTGACAGGTTATACACGGTTGAACCACAAGCTGATATAATGGGTCTTAATTTTGATACATTTGTTCACAGTTTTTTGCCTGTAGAAGAAACAATTTGTTTCGAAATATAGCAAAGAAAAATTTAGTTCTCTTTTTTTTCTTATACCGATCGCTACACCCAATAACTTTATCATAGTTGTTAATTTTTGGAATCAAAAAACTCCATCTAACTTATTCCATATTTGTCAACTTCATAAAAAATCCTTTAAAATGAGTCCAAACTCGACATATTTAACTTTAACATTAATGAAAATATAATCACTTCCGGTTTAAAACGTAAACGTCAATTTAGACATATTTGTCATCTTCATTGAAAAAGCTTTAAAATGAGTCCAAAGATGACGCACTTATCTCAAAAAACAAAAAAGTTAGAATAAAAAACATTAAACCCTAAGTTAACAACAATGTAGATAGCAATTTAATTTTTAAATATTAATACCAACCTTAATTTTTTATTTTTTTTTACTATATTTTTGTTTTTGTGACAAATATTAAGACATTTTATAAGAATTAAGTATATGTCAAGATGACATTGACATTTCAAACCGGAAGTTGCTTATATTTCGAGTAATATTGGAATTAAACATATTATGTTTGGACTCATTGTAATAGTATATTAAAAAACAAGTTTCGTAAGACACGCTTGAAATGCACGAATTCAAGTTGAAAAACGAGTGGCGAAGCCACGAGTTTTTTAATGAATGAGTGCTTTAAGTCTTATGAAACGTGTTTTTTATGCTATTTTTTGTAATTCGCGTTTTTATACTTTTTTTTAACAAAAATAAAGTAAATTTTGGCAATGTAGGGAAATAGGTATGTAGCAGTTGGTAACACCGGAACACTTGAAAATAGAAACTTTGAATTGACAATTAGAAACTGTCAAAACACAAAATATATTCACCTGAAAAAAATGTTTGATGTACACCTCCCAAAATAAGAGAAATTGCTCAGAGTCCATGTCCTCATCATTGTGGACCTTGTATTTGATGCTAAGAACGTGTTTAAACATCCAGAGACAAAAATTGTCACATTGACAACTAGAAAAATTAATGACCCAATGTCACCAACTTGAAGTGGTTCCATAAAATGTTACTAAAATCTCATTACAGCACCCGTTTGAGTACTGTTATAGCTTCCATTACCGTAGCGAATTACAAAAAGGATTTTTCACGACCATTACAAATATGTCAAAATTGACGTTGACATTCTTAACCGAAAGTTGATCATAACTTCATTAATATTGAAGATAAATATGTCGTGTTTGTACTCATTTTAAAAGATTTTTAATGAAGATTACGAATATATCAAAAGTGAGGTTGACATTTTAAACCTAAAGTTAGTTATCATATAATAGAAGTTTTATAACTGAAGTTAATCTAGTGTTAGTCACTTTTCCGCACTTTCTTTTTATTTTAACGTGTTTTTTTGGGTCATTTCACGTTGATTAAAACATCGTCGATTTTTGAGTCAGATGATGATTCTTGAATTTTTCCCAAGTTTCCAATTTAAAAAAGAAACGAAATAAAATTCCTTTACCCCAAAATAAAATGAAAAAGAAAACAAATCTCATCTGATAACTATCAAAAAGCGACTTATTCTTTATGCCCAAACAACATTGAAATTCGTTTTACACGCGTCACAAGTTTGTTTCTCGATCGACGCATAAAAGGAAAGCTAAAAGAAGCTGTTTGGGTCGCGGTAATATAACTCTTCTCGTAAAATCACCGACCCTCTCTTATTCTACAAAGGATAGAGGCAATAAACCAACAAATGGTTCCTCGATCAACGAAGAGGGTCTAACAAAATATAAGCCTTAAAAATTTGAAATTATTAGAATTCTTTTCATTACCTGATCTCCCATTCCTGTTATAATCGGCGTATTCCAATAATCAGCTAATCTTGCCACTGGTTCCAATGCAAACATACAAGCCGGTCCTATAAACGCGATGACATCGTCTCGAAAATGCATATCAGCCGCTAAACCCGGTGCTCTAGCACCACTACAAGAAGGATAACTAAAAATATAAGAAATTAAATTAGTTATTAAGACTTTTTGGTTGATATTAAAAAAGTTTTATTAAAGAGAGAAACCGAATCTTATATACAATATATACAGTAATAATCCGGGTGTCCCTTGAGGCATCAAAAGAAGGTTGAAATTCAATTTGCCGTCCCGACGAGATGTATACATATTAAAATTGGGACGTCGTGATATTGAGAATAATTCTGAAAAAATCAACTTTGTATATAAAAAAAAATAACTTGGCAAATCTTGACTCCAAGTTACTAGAATAAACTTTGATGGATCACTTTTGTTTGTTACAACTTGAAATTAATCGACACGAAGTTGTATAATCAAATTCGAAGTTTATTCGCGTTTATTTTTTTATTGAATGTATTAGGATGTGGCAATAAAGCCCTATATAGAGTCGATTTGGGTGTCTTTGTAACGAACGCTTCTTAGGATATTAAGTTAGATGGTATCGCAGCGGAATATGATTACGGAGGGGGTCCTCTATAAACCTTGAATGCCGGCACGTCTTACAGATTTCATGAATAATTGATGTAAGCTCATTATGAAAATTTAAAAAATCTTAACAAGGAGGTTCTATGTAAAACGTGTTACTTACGAAGGGAAGGGAAAAGATAATCAATGTAAATTGGTTTAAAAGATTCGATTTAGATCGTCTTTAAATAACTTGGAAAGTAGTTGGTTTAAAAAAACTCTGTTTTTTTAGTCGTTATCGTTATGATTTAAAAAAGGGCCTTAAAATGCTTAATTTTTGCCAAAAAACGTTGATGTTGATGAATTTAAAAGGGAATATCTCGAGAACGAAAGCCAATCGGATAAAAGAGTTCTCTTTATTCTAGCTTTTAAATTAACTTTTCTGCCAGAAAAACATTTTAAAGTTCCAAAATCCTCTTAATGTACTAGAAAATGACAAAAATAAAAGTTAACCTCATAAAACTCACGATCTTATTCACTTTTTCGGATGGTGTTTATTAACAATCACCTTTAAAGAAAATCTTGTATGCTAGTGATATAGAAAAATGATTATTGAATCGAAAGATAAGAATAACATTTTTTCATATCATCCTTTCTTCTTGACATATTCACTTTGAAACTGTTAATTCTTGCAAAAAACATTGACTTTGATGGATTTAAAAGGGAATATCTCGAGAACTAAAGCCAATAGGATAAAAGACTGCTCTTTATTTTCGTTTTTAAATTAATTTTTCTACCAGAAAAACATCATTAATGTTTAATCAAAAATCTTCTTAATGATCTAGAATATGAAAAAAATAAAAGTTAACCTCATAAAACTCACGATCTTATTCACTTTTTCGGATGGTGTTTATTAACAATCACCTTTAAAGAAAATCTTATATACTAGTGATATAGAAAAATAATTATTGAATCGAAAGATAAGAATAACATTTTTTCATATCATCCTTTCTTCTTGACATATTCACTTTGAAACTCTTAATTTTTGCAAAAAACGTTGACTTTGATGGATTTAACAGGGAATATCTAGAGAACGAAAACCAATGGGATAAAAGACTGCTCTTTATTTTCGTTTTTAAATTAATTTTTCTATCTGAAAAACATCTTAATGTTTAATAAAAAATCTTCTTAATGATCTAGAATATGAAAAAAATAAAGTTAACCTCATAAAACTCTCGATCTTATTCACTTTTTCGGATGGTGTTTATTGACAATCACCTTTAAAGAAAATCTTATATGGTAGTGATATAGAAAAATGATTGTTGAATCGAAAGATAAGAATAACATTTTTTCATATCATCCTTCCTTCTTGACATATTCACTTTGAAACTCTTAATTTTTGCAAAAAACGTTGACTTCGATGGATTTAACATCGAATATCTCGAGAACGAAAACTAATACGACAAAAGGCTGCTCTTTATTTTCGCTTTTAAATTAATTTTTCTACCAGAAAACATCTTAATGTTTGAACAAAAATCTTCTTAATGATCTAGAATATGAAAAAAATAAAATTAACCTCATAAAACTCACGATCTTATTCACTTTTTCGGATGGTGTTTATTAACAATTATCTTTAAAGAAAATCTTATATGCTAGTGATATAGAAAAATGATTATCAAATCGAAAGATAAGAATAACATTTTTTCATATCATCCTTCCTTCTTGACATATTCACTTTGAAACTTAATTTTTGCAAAAAATTTTGACTTTGATGGATTTAAAAGGGAATATCTCGAGAACGAAAGCCAATAGGATAAAAAACTGCTCTTTATTTTCGTTTTTAAATTAATTTTTCTACCAGAAAAACATCATTAATGTTTAATCAAAAATTTTGTTAATGATGTAGAATATGAGAAAAATAAAGTTAACCTCATAAAACTCACGATCTTATTCACTTTTTCGGATGGTGTTTATTAACAATTATCTTTAAAGAAAATCTTATATGCTAGTGATATAGAAAAATGATTATTGAATCGAAAGAGAAGAATAACATTTTTGCATATCATCCTTCCTTCTTGACATATTCACTTTGAAACTCTTAATTTTTGCAAAAAAAGTTGATTTTGTTTGATTTAAAAGGGGATATCTCGAGAACGAAAGCCAATAGGATAAAAAACTGCTCTTTATTTTCGATTTTAAATCAATTTTTCTACCAGAAAAACATCATTAATGTTTAATCAAACATTTTGTTAATGATCTAGAATATGAAAAAAATAAAAGTTAACCTCATAAAACTCACGATCTTTTTCACTTTTTCGGATGGTGTTTATTAACAATCAGCTTTAAAGAAAATCTTATATGCTAGTGATATAGAAAAATGATTATGATCGTTGACTTCGATGGATTTAACATCGAATATCTCGAGAACGAAAACCAATACGACAAAAGGCTGCTCTTTATTTTCGCTTTTAAATTAATTTTTCTACCAGAAAACATCTTAATATTTAAACAAAAATCTTCTTAATGATCTAGAATATGAAAAAAATAAAGTTAACCTCATAAAACTCACGATCTTATTCACTTCTTCGGATGGTGTTTATTAACAATTATCTTTAAAGAAAATCTTATATGCTAGTGATATAAAAAAATGATTATCAAATCGAAAGATAAGAATAACATTTTTTCATATCATCCTTCCTTCTTGACATATTCACTTTGAAACTCTTAATTTTTGCAAAAAATTTTGACTTTGATGGATTTAAAAGGGAATATCTCGAGAACGAAAGCCAATAGGTTAAAAAACTGCTCTTTATTTTCGTTTTTAAATTAATTTTTCTACCAGAAAAACATCATTAATGTTTAATCAAAAATGTTGTTAATGATCTAGAATATGAGAAAAATAAAAGTTAACCTCATAAAACTCACGATCTTATTCATTTTTTCGAATGGTGTTTATTAACAATCACCTTTAAAGAAAATCCTATATGCTAGTGATATAGAAAAATGATTATTGAATCGAAAGATAAGAATAACATTTTTTCATATCATCCTTTCTTCTTGAGATATGTACTTTGAAACTCTCAATTTTTGCAAAAAACGTTGATTTTGATGGATTTAAAAGGGGATATGTCGAGAACGAAAGCCAATAGAACAAAAGACTGCTCTTTATTTTCGTTTTTAAATTAATTTTTGTACCAAAAAAAGTAAATTCACGAGAAATGTTCATACTCAAGAAGATTTAGAGAAAATGATACGGAATCTTGACCAAATTAGAGATAAAAGAGAAGAATACTCTCATAAGAATATTCTAGAAAATATTATCCACTAGAAAATTGTCCGAGGCAATTTTCTCATCGTGTATGGTAGCTTTCTCTGTCAATCCTGACAAAACTCGGACGGTTTTGGAAATTATTTTCGTAAATTTTAGTTTTAGATGACGATGAAATGGTTGTGAATTCATCAACATCAGAATCAGAAGTTAACAGACCAGAGAGTTCCACACTCGATGCTTTTATTGATGTTTCATCAAAAGTTGAACAAGGTACTCCATTTGCCATTGTTGAAAATAAATAACTAGACTTTGAGTATGAAAAAGTTGATATTAAAATGAAAAGTGGAGAAGCGAATGCTCTTAGCTTACAGTGTGATGGTGAAAGGAACGAATCCATACTTACCTTCATTAAATACACCAAACCCTGTGTTTTATAAAACTTTGCCAACAAATATTTGTCGACATACAGCAGAATATTTTGCTGAAATATCGATGAAGTTTTGAGAGAAGGTGGTACTGAAAAATTCTTTGCTATAGTAACTGACAATGTCAGTGCAATCATTAAAGCAAAATATATACTTCATGAAAAATACAAACATATTTCTGTTTATGGATACATTGCTCATACACTGAATTTATTAACTGGAGACATTTTAAAAATGAAAACCATGTCTACTATTATGGAAAATATTAAGGCTGTCATCAAAGAAATTAACAATACCTACATTGTATTGTCTCCTTTCAAAAAAATGCAAACTTAAAGAAATGACAGCAAAGCAGCCATTTTCTTAAAATTACCCGTGAAAACACGATGGCGATCAATTATCGAGCATTAAAATTGTACCAGTTTGTGAAATAGTTGAAGATATACTCAGTAAACAAGTTGCAAAGTTTATATTGGATGAGGATATTTTTTGGGTAAAAGTTTCAAACTTTTATTACCTACGAAACCCTATTGTTAAATACATAACCCAACTGGAAAGAGATAAACCAAGGTTAAGCCAAGTAGCTGAATGCTTTTATGAGTGGGAAAGAGGAAAGAGAAGTAAAAAAAAATTTTTGTTGCAAATATTTCCAGATCCAAATTTTAATGGAATTCATTTTAATAGAGAAGAACAATTACAAGGAACAGAGTTTATAGACAATATGGTTACTGTAACAAGTCAAGATGAGTCAAGTCGATCTAAACAAGGGTTATTTGGTAAACCATATGTTTTAAAATGAGTGGAAAAACGACATCCCGTTATATAGTGGAATGCTGTCTGCGTCGAGTGCAGCAACAGAAAGAAGCTTCAGCACCTGCAGCTTTATTCACACTGCCAAAAGAAATCTCATGTCTTATGGCTAGAGCTAGTGGAATAACTTTCATTGCTCATAATTTAAAATTATTAGATTCTGCCACCAATGTAAAGGTTAATGAAGGCAATGAAGACCTTTTTGATATTGAAATGATTGGATGTAGTGATTTGGAACCTTTGCTAGAGCTGTCTGAAAATTAATAATAAATTATTTTTTTACGTCAAATATATTCTAAATATTACAAATAAGTTCTCTATAGTAATTAATCCTATAAATATGAAGCATGCCAGCTTATTCTCAGAAAATTCTCAAAATTGAGAATATTCTCCTATTTCTTTTCTCGAGAATTTTCCATCTCTAGACCAAATTGAAGTAGATCCAAAAGTCTCTACGGATAATAACGAATCGTTATTTTATAATTACGAAAAGAATTTTTTCTATTGTCTTGTTGGCACTTTACAAGAATAGTGATGGTGGAACTTTTGCAAATTCAGGTCTAAATAAAAAAATTTATATTTATTGAATTATTTGAGCCAACCCAACCCAACCTAACCTATTCGTGAGATATTTGCCTTTAAATGATTGAATGTAAAAGTTATAAAAATTGAAGTATTTTGTGAGGTAACTCTGTAAGTTTTCATAAGATATTCTCCAAATTTTGAACATATATGTATTTTTATGTGACAAAAACCATTTTTGAGATTATTTTGTGGTTGCTCTTAGAGGGCGTTAATTGCAGGTAATAAATTCCTTAAAATTACATTTATCTTTTTAATTTCTTTAATTCTAAAGATATTTATAGCAAATAATAAAAATTCTTAAGATATTTGCGTTTAAATGATTAAATGTAAAAGTTATTTATTAACTCACTTTTATGTCAATTTTTACACCGACTTTGTACTTTTTTATTGAAATCCACGTCCTCTTTATTATGATTACTGAAAATTTCATCATATTAAACTTTAATCGCAATTTTATCCATTTTTGGGTACTTTAAATTTCACTACCAATAACTCTTTGTCTCGCCTTCACATCCAAATTGGCATTCTTTATTGGAATCTTGTTTTTAGTGCAGTTCATAAAAATTTCATAACTCCAATTCAACTTTTATTATAATTTTAATTTTTCTCATCTCATAAAATCTTCAACGTTCCATGATTACAATTTATTTTTTGAATGAAGTAATTCATTCTATTTGACCTCAGTTAAAAAAAATGTGTATTTTTTAATTAAGGTAAAGAATGCAACATTTTTTCTTATTAGGTGGTAACGTTTCAAGTTTATTAAAGTAAAGTAAGTCACGTAGTTAATTATACAAAATACCCATCAATAAAATGTCATAGAAACTCATTCTTCTCATGATCAAAAGTGTCCTCCAAAATAAATCCTTTCAATCCCCACTCATTAATAACCAAAAACCTTTTAATTTATTATTCATGGATGACTTTGAAAATATGTTTCTTACCTTGCTTGAACTTTACGTAATTTGATCCTGTGATGTGCAAGAAAACGGTCGTTGATTTCTTCAAGGGCAAGGTCCACTGCTGGTCCGCATCGTTCCAGATCGAATGGCGAATCCAGATGCGACGCCATAAGGACGCCAACGTTGTAATATCGATACTGATCCGTGGATTCAGTCGATAAGGTGACTGAATGATAATTTCCGTAGCATTCGGTCGATTTAAAAACGAATACCAGGAGGATTTCCAGGGGAATGCTTACGAAAGTTATTGCCATAGGACGTAACATCCTCGACGAACGACAGAAAAAATCCCTTCTGCTCGCTGACTCGGAAATGACAATTGGATAATAAAAATGTTATGAATCATGAATGAGAGGAGCGCACTAACAACCGATGGTGTGTAAAGAAAAATAAAAAAATAACGATTTCCTATAATAATTTCATTTTTATGCACTCAAAATTTTTTTTAAACTTACCTAAAAAGAGATTAAAAGTTTTAAAACTTAATCACTTTTATTAACAAACAAATTAAAGTCATTTTTTAAAAATATGTTACGAATTAAATTGTGGATTGAATTATAAAAAACAAACGACGTGAGTTGTAAACAAACGCGTGTAGCCGTGAACTTGACGTTTCGCGAGATAGACAAATGAACTCCGTAACAAGTGAGCGTCGCGACGCGTCTGAAGCAACCACCTGATGCGTCTCCAGCTTCACACAGCTTGCAAGCTTGTATCCTTTTTAGATATTTGGGTGTATGCGCACTAAAAAAAATTGAGCATAAAATTTAAAGAAAAAAAAATTAAAAAATCATGGTAAATTTTTATTAATAATAATAATAATAATAATAGTACTTTATTGACCGCAACAACCAACATAAAAAAGTTAAACAATAATATAAAAGAAAAAAAAATAAATGAAAAATTCATTCTACAGGGTGTTTCGGTCACTCGGGGAACAAATTTAACCACATATACTAGACTGAAAGTGATCACGATTCATGTAAAAAAAAATTAGTAAAAGATAGACTTTTATTTTTAAATTCAGGAGGACAGGAATTATACTCCTTGGCCACATTATATGAAAAAGAGCGCCTAAAAAGAGCGTTCCTGTGAGCAGGAATGGCGATAGTATTTTTATGTCTAAGATTCAAGTTATGAACATCGGTCCTATAGGTGATTTTATTATATAAGTAAGGTGGAGTTCGCGTAGTAATTAACTTGTGCACAAGACACAAGAACTGATGTTTGAATTTATTTCTGATATTTAACCATTTTGCAGTAACCAATGTGGGACTAATATTTTCACGCTTACGAACGCCATACATAAAACGAAGACAGCTATTTTAAACCCTTTGAATACGATAAAGTTCATACCCAGTTAAACATGGACCATACATGGCAGCACAATGCACAAAATTTGACAGAACAAGTGTTTCGCACAAACGTTTCTTTGTAATTATATTTAAAATGTGTCGGTGTTGATAGAGACATCTAAGAACACCATATGCCTTTTTCACGCAAGCAGTGACATGACTGCTGAATCGCAGATTGCTGTCGACAAGCACACCCAGATTTTTTGACTCAGGGTACACTACCAGCCTCTCTCCACCCAAAAATATACCGACACTATCAGAGTCCAAGTTACCAAAGATGACTACCTTAGATTTAGTGTCATTGAGAGTTAGTGCCATCTTGTGCGAGCAATCTAAAATAGCGTTCAGATCTGCATTTATTTTTAAGCAAGCAGAAGCGAGGTGTTCCTTTGGAAAGGTTATGTAAATTAGGGTATCATCTGCGTACATGTGTATCGACGAATATTGAATGCACTTAGGCAACTGGGATGTATATGTTACAGGCCGTACATGAAATCAGACCGTAAGTATACGGTCTAGGCGGTATCTATACGGTCTAGATGTCACAGACCGTATGGAAATGACGAGGTATTTTATATACGGACTAAACCATTTACATACGGACTACCGTAATTTAGACTGTATGTTCAATCGCAAGTGTCTAGTTGCCGTTTAGTTTTTGTCTCGTTTTGCTCCAATTTACAAAATATTTTGCAGCAAAATAAGCACAGTGGTGACATTCGTTAAAATTTAAACGTTTTTACTGTTTAATGCAATAGATTTCCACAATGGAATTACACAAACAAAGGTACGTTAATATTATAGTTACTTGTTACATAGTAATATAACCTAAAATTAAAAAAATAAAATAGGTTTTATGAACAACTATATGAACGAAGAAAAGACGTTGCCGATAATAACCGCGGCTTAACGAGAGAAAAATATAGTAGTCTCATTGAAGAAGTAAAAGTTGCTAAGGCTGCTAAAAAAAAAAGTCCAAGAATGCACTGGCTCTTAAAGCATTATGATGTGTTATCTGTTCAGGGGGTAGAAAAACTGATAGTGCCTCTTAACAATGATTTAGTTGATGTTTGTAATTGGAGTCATATATGGAGTAGGTAATTAATAAAATCACTTTTTACTTGCAGGTCATGGTGGTAGAGATCGCATGATGAAAAAAACAAAGGAAAAATACAAGAATATAGTGCGTACTGAAATTTTATTGTTTATTAACTTGTGCGCTCCATGTCAAATGAAACAAAAAAGGGAAAAGAACGGAATTATATCAAAACCGATGATCTTCAATGATCTGAATTCCAGATGTCAAGTAGACTTAATCGATTATCAGTCGCATGCTGATGGTAAATACAGATTTGTCCTGGTGTACCAGGATCACTTAACAAAATTTGTTATTCTGCGACCACTTGAAAGTAAACGCGCAGAAGAAGTCGCTTACCACCTTGTAGACATCTTTACCACTTTTGGGGCTCCTGTAGTTTTGCAATCTAACAATGGACGCGAATTTTGCAATAGAATTATTGAAGAATTAAAAAGTTTGTGGCCTGAACTAAAACTGGTCCATGGAAAACCGCGTCACAGTCAAAGTCAGGGTAGTGTCGAACGCGCTAATCAAGACGTGGAGAACATGTTAACAACTTGGATGTTGGAAAACGAAACAGAGCATTGGAGTCAAGGTCTACGATTCATACAATTTATGAAGAACACATCTTTGCACTCTGGAATAAAAAGGGCTCCATATGAGGCCATGTTCGGGGACAAACCGAAAATTGGATTAAAAACTTCTAATATTCCATTAGAAGCAATGGATAGCGTAACAACCGAAGAAGATCTGGAAAATGTGATTAATTCTATTCTGATTGAAAACACAGAAACCGTTCAACTGGAAACAGAGCAACCAGCGCTGGAAGGTGTTTCAACAGAAAAAGATTTAGAAGAAGTGGTTACGTTGGTTGTTACTGACAACACACAAACCGGACAATCCCAATTGCACCAAACAGCAACGACCGAAAATGTACCACTAGAAAATAACAATAACACTCAAACACTCTCGTATGAAATATGCGGTAGTTGTTTCAATCCCACTAATCGTGATGCCTCACATGCTGAGAGCACGTCCTTGGAAAATAGTTGCAATTTTTGCAATAGAAACAGAAACATAGCAAATGCCAGAAAGGGCGCTTATGATGGATTACAAGCTCAGGCAAAACGAATGAAATTAATATCAGATAGCACCCATCCAAAACCACAGATTGGATCAACTGTGAGGATTCCTGTTCCAGATGTCGATCGTGGCAGGGGAGATGCTCGGTCAGTTTTAGCGGTAGTGTTAGAAGCTACAGAAGATGGTTTTTACCGCTTGGGTACAAAAGTAGGAGTCATTTCAAAATACTACAGTCGTTCAGAATTTAGTATATGTCCTGCTAACATTTTGGAAATTGAAGAAATCACCAAAGATAAGGAAGTTTCTCTTAGATCGGTGGCTACAAGTCAATCTACTGGGCATGGGCAAGGTTTCAAAAAATGTTACTGTAAGACTAAATGTCAGTCAAATAAATGTGCTTGTCGAAAAAATAATGTATTATGTAACTCAAAATGTCACAATAGTCTAACTTGTACAAATAAATAAAAAATGCATTTTTTTCTTTGTTTAAAATATTACAGTAATATGTATATCGTCTATTTGCAGATGGACCGTTTATAAATAGACTAGTCCTTTTTCAAACCGACTAGTCCGTTTATTAAAGAACAAGCTTCTTACACATATAGACTAATAATTTCAGTCCATTTACATATCGACTAGTCCTTTTGTATACGGTCTTGTTTACATATATGGTCTGTAACATATACAAGGAAAACAATAAAGGAGCCAGAATAGACCCCTGTGGCACTCCCACTCCCACAGGCAGTGATGATGAAGATACATTGTTCAATTTTACTATCTGAGCACGATTGGATAGGAAACTTTCCAAAAGCAAAACCGCTGAGTCGGACAGACCAACATAGCGCAGAAGAGCTAAAAGCATTGAATAGTTAACCTTATCAAAGGCCTTACTGTATTCCAGAAGTACAAGTATCCCACATAGACCGCCATCACGAGCTCTAATAATATCGCCTGTTACCTTTAATAGAGCCGTTGTACAGCTATGGTTAGGTCGAAAACAAGACTGAGAGGTGGGCAAGATGTTATGATCACTAATATATTTACGCAATTGGACCTCCATGCACCTTTCAAGGACTTTTGAGATAACTGGCAAAATACTAATTGGACTTGCTGGATTACTGCTGGATTTGGTTTTTTAGGCAACAGCATTACCAAAGCAATCTTCCAGGCTTCCGGGAAAATAGACTGTTCAAGACAGGTATTTATAATATGTACAATGTAGGGCAATATTTCAGGGAGACACATTCTTATAAATGTGATGTTCAATTCGTCTATACCAGAAGATGTTGATTTAATGCCATTTAAAATTTTAATGATCGAAGGGGTGTCACTGAGTCCAAACGAAAATCTCTCATGGGAATTTGGGAAAAGCATATTTGTACCATAAAAAGTGAGCAAATCATCATCCACATCAGCATAACCAACAGAATTCACAAAATAATCATTAATATTTCCAATATCATCTAAATGTGCGGGAACAGTGAGTTTGGACCTGTTGACAATCTGCAACTCGGATAACAGCCGCCAACTACTCTTTACATCACTAGTCACAAATGTACTATTTAAGAAAGATTTCTTTTCTCGTCGTATTGCAGAAGTCGTTAAATTACGTAAGGACTTGTAGTAGTCGAAGTGCGCTATTAATTTAGTTCTTTTATATCGAGATAAGGCTCTATCCCTCAGCGACATCATTAGTTTTATTGTGTCCGTTAACCATGGTGCAAATGGCCTATGTAATCTATCCGTATATAATATTCATATTATTTCCATTGGGGTAGAATAACTCAGACATTACGATACGTGTTTGTCGTATTTTAGCTGGAGCTTGAACTATTCTTACCCTTGATAGGTGCGCTTTGGGATCGATCAGGATATGTCTTGAAAATGGAAGACCCTTCTGCCGAGAAGTAACGTTAAAAGTTACTCAACCGCCACCCATTCGTAAATTCCAAGGTGGTTAAGTGGATCTCAGGCCTCTGGGAATTGGTGTGAGAGATGTTCTTTGTTTGTCCAGGTTGCCCTTTCGTTTCATGATGTGTTGGTGAAAGAAACGGATTTCAAATACAAGGAGGTATTCAGTTAGAATAAACTGATTTTAAAAAGAGGAAGGTGGAAATATCTCGATAGAAGAGTCTTGGTACAATGCGAATAATTTTCGAGGGTGTTATAGTGCTCTTTCGATTATAGTCCATAAGAAACGATAAATTACTTAATGCAATTTGCATTAGAGATTTTAGCAATTTTCGTTGTAATTGATTTTGAATTGTGCTTGCATGAATCTATACGAAGTATACGAACCATTTTTGTTTTTATCATGGTCTACTCTATCTATTATACTTTTTGAGTAGTAATGGATTATTGAACGTAAACCATCATAAAAAAAGGTGTTTGTGAGAAAACTGCTTACAAAAGACAGGCCAGAATTCAAACGACGAATAGAAAAACGGTAAAGCCCCGAAGTCTGGAAATATTCCAGTTGCGTGCTTATGTAAATGCTTGATAGAGGGATAAATCATTCCAGAAGACTCGAATTCGCACACATCAAATCCAATATATAAAAAGGGGAGTAGAAGAGAATGCGGAAAGTATAGAGGAATAAATGTTACTAGTTCGATGGGAAGGGTGCACGGCAAACTTATAAATGAACGGTTTAATATGATAACGAAGAAATAGGAGAAGCGGCTTCCATGCAGGAAGATCATGTATACAGTATGTCCCCGGATCGAGTTACAAAGAGGAAAAAAAATTTATTACTGATTTTTCAAACTTATCTCAGCATAAATAATGCGTCGGATATGTTCAAACCACTAAGGTCCATTACTACTATCTTTTAGTTAAATTTATCTTATAGATAAACCCATGTACTAGCCAATCAGAGCGCGTGAAATAGCCGTATCCATAGTAATAATCTCATAGATAGCTTAACCAGAAGATGGTAGAATAAAAATTTAAATTAAAAATAAATTAAAAATTTTTCAAGTTCAATTTATGATATGTAACCATAGAAACCAATAAAATAAAATATAAGTTACAACTTATGCTAGTGAAAAATATACGGACAAATCAAATTAAAATATGGCTAATAGAATAAAATATTTTAAATGTAAACTTATGTAATAACACACTATGTAAGTAATAAATATTATTTATTTGTAAGTGAACAAATCCTCATTCAAACAAAGTCCCTCCCAATTCGGCACACATTTGAAGACGAGTTCTAAATTCTTTATAAGAAGTACGAATTTCCGCCAGTGGGAGAGATTCTATCGCTTTAATTATTCTTAGTTTTAATAGTTCTGCATCATTCAAACAAATTCACTCCCAATTCGGCACACATTTGAAGACGAGTTCTAAATTCTTTATAAGAAGTACGAATTTCCGCCAGTGGGAGAGATTCAATCGCATTAATTATTCCTAGTTTTAATAGTTCTGCATCATCTTGTAATGGTTCACTGTAAACAATTTATTTCAATCGTTCAATCCCCAAAAATAAAAATCCATAATTGTAAGATCTGGCCATCAAATAAGACCATTTCGTTCAATCCATTTTTGATGAAATTGTAAATTTAACCATTTGGCACAATGTGTGAATGGTAAGCTGAGCAACTGTCTTACTGAAAGTACATTGACCGTATAAAATTTAAGGCTAATTGGATTTACATCGCTCCAATAACGACAATGCTGGGAAGAAACAATGTCATTTGTTGAAAAGCTATCTGAAAGGCAGCGTCTTCCTCATTTAGTCTCTTTATCTGCCTCTTTATGGATAATACAGAACCCGTTTCCAATTTTTTTGTCATCAGTTTGCGAGCTCCACATGAGATATTCTTGTGTCCGGATATTTTTGCTAGAATTTTTGTATAACTACACGAAAACATGATTCACTAGTACCATAATACAGTACTAAATAAATTCTCTCTTTCACGGTTAACATCGCATGAAAAGACTTAATCTCACCAACATAAGTTGTAAGTTTTATGGTTTCTATGGTTACATATCATAAATTGAACTTCAATTTCAATTTTCAATTTAGAAAAAAGTCCAACTTTTACATAAAAATTGGAATAATTAGTTAACTTTTATAGTTAGAGTATAAAATTGATGCGATTTAGTAATTTGAACATATCCGACGTATTATTTATGCTGAGATAAGTTTGAAAAATCAGTAACAAAAATTTTTTTCCTCTTTGTAATTCGATCCGGGGACATACTGTAGATAAGATTTTTACCTTACAAGTAAGTGAGAGCGAATATCCCAAAACTTACTCCAGATCGATGATCGTATGGTACTCTTAGAAAAATGTTTGAAATTTTGACGAAGAGAGGCATGGATTATTATTATTATTAAAGATATACATATACAACATACGCACAATCCTAATCATCTATAAGAATCCTCAAAGTGATAGAAATAAAATTTCTAAACAATGGGCCGTCACACATTTTTTTTATTGACTGACTTATTCGATAATTTAGCAAAATTGCAGACTTCTATGTATAATTTTTTATTTTTCCAATGGGGCTTTAGTGCTTCAAAAAAAAATGAAAATTTGAAAAACTTTGGATACGTCACCATCGTTTCGCACGCGATTGGTTTAAATAAAAATCAATAAAAGGTGCATGAACGAGATGCCACGAGAATCTTATACGCTAGAAGAAGAGGGTTTTATAGAGGGGATTTTGAATTTTAATATTAATTATTGCAAAAATTAAACAATTTTAGAATCAGAAAATGTTACCAATCCTTCTATTTTTACATAGTTTACCGATTTTCTGTTCTATTGAGCGTAACAGTCCCATTATCAGTGACAAAAAGATTAAAACGAATATGTTCCCTATCGCCAATTCTATTTTATTTATTATTATTATTAACACTATAGGCACAGAAACGGGACGAACCCACAAACTCTGTGCCACAAAATAATACAAAAACAAATCACTAAAAAACAATGTTAAATCAAAATTACTTTAACAACGCCAGCGTGTCTAGTTAATTGAGATAATAAAAATAATAACAATAAAAAATAAAAGGATTTAATAGAAGGATAAAAGGACTTTATAATAATAAGACATTGCCAAACGTTTAAATTCCCTACGTGAACTACTGAAGACATCGTCATTTTAAATGTACGTCTAAGAAGCTTTAAAAAACTGGAGATGAAAATACACAGGAATGAGGATAAAGATTGATGATCAATCAAGTGATTATTGCGAACACCTAGGAAGACATTCATAATATGTTAAGGAATCTCAGAGAGGAATATGAGAAGTGATGAAAATAAACATTAACAAAACAAAATATATGTGAATAAGATGGAAAGATGAGGAAAATCCAAAACTGCAACTATGAAAAATAAAACAATGTAAGGTATTCTTTGCTATGGTCGAATCAAATTGCTCTTAAAACAAAAATGAAAATCTATTGGACAACAGTGAAATGAACTCGGAAAGATCGGAAGATGCACAAATAGAGTTTACACTACAGCGGAGAGAATAGAGACCAGACAACTCATATGGTATGGACACGTCATGCGAATGAGAGAAACCGGCCTAAGAAAGAAAAAATCTCACATATTACCAAAGATGGAGATAAAAACATTATTATATATTATATTATAACTAAAACATTATATGGGCAACCTTTTACGAAGAATTCAATGGCATAGGTAGAAATAGAAACCATAATTGGTTTTGACTTAAAATAATTTGTTACTTTTTTCTGATAACAAATATACAGGTTGTTTCTGTAAGTCGTGCCATAATTTTAATCGCAAATACTAGAGTGAAAATGATGACGATTCGTGTAAAAATTTTTGATCTAAACCCATAAATTTCTAAGATTGGCCTTCAATGTTAAGAAATTTTCTTAAATATTTTCAATATGTAATAATTTTATCATAAGAAATCGTTTAAGATCACTATTGGAAATATCGAACCACGGGATGAATACTATAGTATTAATTGTCCTGTAACATTTTTATTATGTCATAAACCCTTAAATTATCCAACCGATTCTAAAAGCCTATTCCATTTTAAAATTATTTTCACTCATAGAAATTTTTGATTAGACGCATGGTTTTCGAGATATTTGCAAAAAGATATAACCTTAATTTTGCAATGTTTTCATTAATCGTAGATGCCTATGGAAACAAGTTGTAAGTAAAGACAACCTGATAGACAAAACATTACTAAATATCGAAAAACATTTACGTGAGACAGGAAATTACAAACAGAAGTATGTAAATAACGGGAATCTGAGATCAGTTCGTACACCCCAACTAGAAGAAAACATTTTGGATTTTATTTATTTATTAATCAATAGATGGCGTCAATGTGGCCAGGTCACAGACACACGAGAAGTAAGAAAACTCCATTGCAAAATAAAACCAAAAAGGTTTTATGCCTCAGCAAAGGGCATCTAAGGTCACCCTCAGGATTCCTGAACGACCATGCCTCTTCCACATTGGTTAAGCAAGCTGAGGATCAAACTTGTCGATTTTGCAACGACGAGTCAGAGATTGCTGAACATGTATGTATACATGATCTTCTTCTCTTTCTTAACCGTTAAATCTATTAGTTTTGATAAACTCTCTCTTAAATTTCTCTTAAAAAGTTGACTGACAGCTGTCTCTTCATTTCTATGGTGGTCTGGTTTCGAGCGAGTTATCTGGCTTTCTATGGAAATGGTTGTGCCAAAATCTCTCCGCTGAGTGCTGTCTACCCCATCTCACAATATCCTGAATCTCGCCTTAGTCTCCAATCTCGGAGTTCTTAATTCTGTTCTAACTCGTTTATTTCTGAGAAAAGACTTTCCTATACATACAGATCATAGATTATATCGCTGGTGAATTTACTCTACAACATTCTCTCTTTATAGCTTTTATTCCGAAGGTTAACTGGTTTCTTACACAAGTATATCAGGTAAGGGTTCGGTTGTTAGTGTGCTTTTTTAACTTCATCGCAATACTAGGGGTTGGCGCTTTTGGTTGCGTTGATGTTAATTTTTCTGTTATTAGACTGTTATACTCTAACAGGTTACCTCTGCGCATAGCAAAGTGTCGATACAATACCACTGGTACTAACTGGTATTGATCTCAAGAAGTAAATATTTTCAGACTATTCAATTTGTAGGTGTCTTAACATTCTATCAGTTATGTTATTGAATATATCCATTTTTGGTAACTTTTGATATTTCGAGGTTGGCAACACCAGAAGCGTAAAAAGTTGCGTCAGACACAAAAGCCGTTAAGATGAAGCATCATTTACGTTGTTGTTAAAAAAGTTGTTTTTTGTATAATTAAAATAGAAATAAAGGATTTTCTTATTTAAAGAAAGAATCTCTATTGACGTGTTTTAGGATACGTTAACAAGTTATAATTTTTTGGAATAGTGGTAGATTAATTTCTGTAAACCATCCATAATGGAAATTTTGGAAGGCTTCTGACTAACAAACGCAAACGGGGTCTTCGGAAGCTTTTGTAATAAAAGAGTGTATTGATTTGTAACGAAATTAAGAATCGTATTACAGTACGAATTATTCAGCAAAATATGAATGGGCGAGGCTTTTGTTATTAACAAAAGGAGGCAGCTTTAAGTGCCTCATCACAGAAAACATGCTCGTTACTCAAATTGATGCAGGGTAACCTTAGAAGACACCTCGAAATCCTCGAGGATCCATGTCTAAACCACTTGACTGAAATTAAAACGGACCATATACTGACAGAATATAATTTTGACCATATTCAGAAACAGGGGTGATTGGACGAAGAGTGAGCCTCAATTCCGATGCTTCAAAAACAGTTGGATCCGGAGTAGGTATAGGTATTAGTGGACCAAATAGCTGTATTAAATTGCCCCGCAGCTCGGAAACAACTATTTTTCAAACTGAAGTTCTTGCTATAAACTTCTGCGCCGTTGTGAACCTAGAAAAGGGACAGAAAGGTGCATCGATAAACATTTTCACGGACAATCGGGCCGCCCAAAAGGCAATTCATGCCTACACGTGTGAATCCGCAGTGATCAGAGAATGTACCGACAACCAGAAAAAACTCGCCAAATTACTCTATAGTAGGTTCTAGGTCACAGACATTTAGGGAAATGAAAAGGTGGACAAGCTGGCCAAACAAGCAGCGAGAACTCTCTTTGTTAGACTGCAACCCGGAATACAAAAAAAAAGACACTTAAAACAGGTAATCAATAGATGGGAGACCTCAGAGGTAGCCTTGTGCTGGAAAGAACTTCAAGAAGTAAGAAAACTCCATTGCAAAATTAAACCAACGATTTTATGCCTCAGCAAAGGGATCTAAGGTCACCTGGGAGCAATGCTAAGGTTCATCTACATTTGCCCTAAACCTTTGGAGTTTAAGGCTTAAGTTATAATAGATCTTATAGGACGCTGTGACGAGAGGGGCCGCTCCCCTCAGCCCGGCAGCAATAATAATAATAATAAAGTAAAAGAAATCACTACAATGTTAAAAATTTTTTATTTAATAGTTCTTGTATAAAACAGTATTTTAAAAAACTGTTACTAAACAAATCAATTATGACAATCCAATTAAAAAATAAAAAGAAACATTGGTATTATTTGTACACGTCTAAACAATTCCAATTGTTATAAAAATCGTATAAATGTTTACAACTGTTTCCACGTAAAATTAAAAACTTCCCATCATGATTTGCTTTTTAAGAATCCTACACAGACCATTTAATAGCTATACATTCCAAACGACTCATCAGATTGTACTTTGGTCTAACTCTAAACAGTTTAGATTCACTCTATTTCCCAAAAACATGAAAACTGTGACGGTGCGCACTAAACTAGGTGTTGTACGCGGAATAGAATCAAAAAATTATAAAGATGGAATATTTTATAGTTTTTATGGGATACCATACGCAAAACCACCGTTAGGAAAATTAAGATTTAAGGTAAAACATTTAATAAAAATTCATTGACCTCGTGTTTTTCGCGTATTTTGGGTAGTATACCTCAAATTTATTTTTTAGGCTCCTCAACCACCAATACCTTGGAAACATGAATTCGATGCAACATTCGAAAAAGATTGTTGTATAGCTCCGAATTTATACACGGGAGAAATCGAAGGTGGTGAAGATTGTTTACATTTAAATATTTACACAAGAAATGTATCAATAAACGATTCGGAATCAATCCAATTAAAGCCGGTTATTGTATTTATCCATCCCGGTGCTTTTACAACTGGAAATACGAAAACGGAATTTTACGGCCCCGATTTTTTGATGACACAAGATATCGTTTTGGTTTTAATAAGTTATCGATTAGGAATATTGGGTTGGTCTCGCTTAGATGATTCGAGTTTAGGAATTCCTGGGAATCAAGGGCTTCGTGATGTGATAATGGGCTTAAAATGGGTTAATGAAAACATCGAGTTTTTTTGTGGTGATCCAAATAATGTAACTATTTTCGGCGATAGCGCTGGTGCAGTTATTGCGCATAACGTTGTTTTACTTGCACAGTGCAAAAATCTTGTTCATAAAATAATTATTCATAGTGGTTCGGCGTTATGTCATTGGGGAATTGGAAGAAGAGATTCGTTGAAAGAAGCAGCGAAACATTTGGGGTGTACATCTCGCGTTGACAAAGATATTTTAGAGTTCCTTCAAAACCAACCAATTGAAAAATTAATCCAGGGACAATTACAAGCGAAAGTTGGAATTGCAGCAAGTCTTCCAAGATATTTTTATCCAGTAATTGAAGAACCCAATAATATAGAAGAACCTCTAATAACTGAAGATCCAAGAAAAGTTATAAGCGAGGGAAAATCATTAAAAATCCCCATGTTAATCGGATATAACTCAGATGAAGGTTTATTTTTTGATTACCAACTTAAAAATAGATTAAAAAAAGACAAAAATAACTCAATTCTACCAGATTTTGAAACTTTAGTGCCTCATCCATTAGGATTTAAACGCGGCTCCCCA
Organism: Onthophagus taurus; assembly: GCF_036711975.1. Lineage (NCBI taxonomy): Eukaryota > Metazoa > Arthropoda > Insecta > Coleoptera > Scarabaeidae > Onthophagus > Onthophagus taurus. The sequence continues at coordinate 38,968,050 of NC_091972.1, read as the reverse complement.
GAATCGATATTAATCGCTGAAAAAACCAAACAATTTTATTTTAACGGAAAATCCCCCACGATTGAAAACCGCAAACAATTCTACCGACTTTACCTCGATAATTTTTTTGGTTACGTCATCCAAGACACCGCTCGAAGACATTTTAAAAATACAAATCAACCCATTTACTTTTTTAAATTTGCTTTTGATGGAAATCTTAACATGTACAAAAAAATTCAAGGTAGCGACCTTCCGGGTGCTTCACATTCAGATGATTTGTGTTATTTGTTCAAAATGTCTAAAAATCCACCGATTGAGAAAAATAGTGTGGAAGAAAAAGTTATGACGCAGATGATCAAATTATGGACGAATTTCGCAAAAAGTGGAAATCCAAATTTCTTTCAGAATGATGATCAATTTCTGGAATGGAAACCTATTGAAAAAAATAAGCTTCATTATTTGCATATTAATGACGATTTTACTGTTGGGGTTGATCCTGACAAAGAAGCTTTTGATTTCTGGGATTCAATTTATAACATGTCGCCGATATCGAAATTGTGATGATAAAGAAATGAATAAATTAATGTATTTTTTTTTAATTAGTTAATTATAACATTTATGTTGAGTTAATTAGTTTGTTTTATTTGTTAGCTGTTATGTCGTTTTTGTGGTAATTGTCGTTTATTTATTTTGAATATCAATTTATTAAAAGACTAAATGTGTAAAAAAATTGATGTTGAAATCAAACAACACTATAAACTGTAATTGACTTCTTGAAATGATCAATAACCCATTAAACCGTTTTGATATAGGAGCCTTGAACTTCTGGATGTAATGAGTCTGAAGACTTTGAAGAGGTTCATGAGAAACGGCGCGTATGGACGATAAAATTTTATCAAGATAAGAGATTTTCTTTTAACATTTGCGGTTATAACTATAGACATGACAGGAACAAAAGTATCAATCCTCAGAGTGGTCTTTCGGCTCCCCATGTCATAATCATTTTAATCGTAAAGCAGTCTTCTTTCATTTGAACCAGAAGTATCGATCATTGGAACACTGCACACAATAGCGCATATTTTGTTATTCAAGTAATAAGTCTTGATGATCCTAATGCGAAGATCGTGATGTTGGTATGGGAAACCAGCCTATGACAATCTGGATCTGTGATATCTACGTCACGTGCATGATGAGAAGAACGGCAATGTCGAACCTGAAATGATAGTGTAAGTGAGATGATGAGGTGATGAGTGAAATGACAGTATGATGAAAAAGCCCGAACATATAACACTGATCTTCCACTCAACCTAACAGAAAGAAAGAACGTAAAGGAAAAAAAAAACAAAACAAACAGAAGAAAAAAATATATAGGATATTGCAAGGAAATAATGAAAACTCATAGAAGAATTAGAAACACAAGATAGAGGCATACATAGACAGCTAGCTACACACAGAAGTCCTCCATCACCCAACACTTTAATGCTCTTTTAAATCGGTTCAGGGGTAGTCCAATCATGTGCAAAGGTAAATTAATCTTCCCAAGTCTGTTTGCATTGTATACGGCGGACTTGGAAGATAGATTCTGCTGGGAAGACTGGAGGAGGAGATGGAGTTGGGGGGAATTTTGCCGGATGGGCAGGCAGGCTTTCGGAAGGGAAGGGGAGCAATCAACAACGTGTACGTATTGAAGCATCTGGCAGATAGAGAGCTGGATAAGAAGGGAGGGAAATTGTACGCCCTGTTTATAGATTTGAAGGCGGCTTTTGATAAGGGAACACCTAATTGCGAGAGTGAAGGAAATATACACGGAGACTATGGCTAGGATAAAAGTGGGAGATAAGCTGAGCGACGTGTTCTGGACGACGAAGGGACTGAGGCAGGGATGTCCGCTGAGCCCAAGTCTATTTGCAGTGTATACGGCGGACTTGGAGGATAGATTGGGGAAGGGACAGATGGGAGGGTTGGTGGTGGGAGGTAGAAATGTGCATATGTTAGCATACGCGGAGGACATCGTGGTCATGGCGAGAGAGGCGGTGGAGATGAAGGATATAATAAAGACCTTGGAAAGATATTTTAGGAGGAAGGGGTTGGAAGTGAATGTGAGGAAGACAAAGATGATGAAGTTTTGTAAGGATGGAGGAAAAAAACAGAAAACTGGAGATAGGACTGAAAGGAGATCGAGGAGGTTAGGAAGTATACTTACCTGGGGTATGTGTTTAGGGAGAATAACAGGGAGAAGTCGCATGTGAAAGCTATGGCAAAAAAGGCGAATAAGGTGATGGGTCAAGTATGGGGTTGGGGGGAGAGAGTCTTTGGAAGGAATGTGGCAACAAGGAAGATTATGTTTGAAGGTCTGGTTAGCAATGTGATGATGTATGGGGCAGAGGTATGGGGATGGAGGGAGCAGGGAATGCTGGATGACGTGCATTGGAGATGGGTGCTTGGGATGGCGAGAGAAATACCGGGGTATATAGTGAGGGAAGAGTGGAGGCGGGCAGGAGGGCAGTGAAATATGAAGAAAGAATAGAAGGGAGGCCAAACTGCGGGATCTTGGGGGAGTGTTGGAGGGAAATTAGAGAGGGAATGGTCAGATATAGGAAAGGAGACAGAGACAACTATTTTAAAAGAGTGGGCTATTCGGTTACTGAGATAAATAGTAGACGAAGGGTGGGTAGGGAGATGTGGAGGGAGTTAAGAGATAGAGACTGAGATGTGCAGAGCCAGGAAAGAAGGACATTACATTACATTACATTGACTACATATCGGGTAGGCGGACCAACCTTGCACCGCGACCCTGCGGATCTATTATACCCCGATAGATATCGTTATCAAATTTCACCGTGCAGTCCAATGCTCTTAACGAACATTAATACCTTGCTCGGCGAAAGGTCATTCAGATCCCTTGAGGAGATAAACTGCGACCCAAAAATCGAGAATCTGATACGGTTAACGGCAGGGCAGTGGCATAAAACATTCGGCATTCAACATCGTCGGCTAAACCCAACAAGTTGACGTGTGCTTTTAATCGGCAGTGCCCAGTAAAAACATCCATTAGAACTTTTATGCTACTACGGGCAAGTCCTAAAATATTTCCGGGTTTGACAGTGCCGATGTTAATAAACACCTTAGCATGTCTCATTCCAGGAGAACTGGTCCACAGTAGGCGAAGTCTCTCTTCAGCCCACAGTCCAATCCTATATTTGGCCATCGCAAATGATACACCAACTGCTGGTTCCGGCCCCACAAACGCTTCAGCGATGCCATCTCGTGCTAGCTTATCTGCCGCTTCATTGCCAGCAACCCCAGAGTGACCCGGGACCCAGATCAGAGAGACTCTGTTATCACAACTCAGTTTGTTTAATGTTCTCTTACAATCATTAACCAGAGCCGACACCGTTTCCACGGCTTGCAGCGCCTGGAGAGCGGCTTGAAGGACATAAATAAAAGAGGGAAGGTATAACGAAAGGTATAGGGACATAATTACGGAGGGGCTGCCTAGATACTTGCTAATGAAAGGAGATGAGGAAGGGAAGAAGTTGGTGGCTAGGTTCCGTTGTGGAAACGAGAAGAGAGCTAACAGATACTGGATGGCTGATGAGGAGAGGTGGTGTAGCCTGTGCAGGGAGGAATGGGAAACGTTGGAACATATGTTGAATGGGTGCAGTGAGTTGAGGGAGGATGGACCGTGGGCAGATTTTGGGAGAGGGGAGAGAGGGGAAACGATGGATGAGAAGGGTTATGGTGGTGAGGAGACAAAGGGATGAAGAAGACAAAGAATAGGGGTTTTGTGTGGATAATGATGTACAATGATGTAAAAATTGTAAACAGGTTATTGTAAACAATAAAACTTATTAACAGTGTTAAGCGAAATCGCAAGCGACACGAAAGTGAAGTTATTGTGTGCCTATATCTATAAATATTAAATAACTGTGATACAAGAAATACAAAAAATCCTTGCAATCGCAAAAAAAAAGAAAACGTACACTGAGGGAAATTATTCTTGACTCTCAAGAAAAATTGATTCTTGAATGTATTTCTTAGAAACAAGTATAAGATATTCTTAAAAAAAATATATTTTTTTGTTTTAAGAATAGAAATATTATCGAATGAAGTATGTCATATTCTTAGCATCGAAGAATATCAATTTTTTGTATCAAAAAATCCATTCCTGCGTCAATAATTTATAATACTCAAATGAAGAATTATACAAGATTGTTGTTACATGAATAAGTTTTTCTAAAAAGAAAGATACATTATTCTTGTCTTAAGAAATTTATTCTCGATACGAAAATGGGGTTGTTGACGTAACACTAAGATACTCTTTTTCAAGATTATTGATTTATTTTACTAAGAATTCGTTTTCTTGAGAATAAAGAATATTTGTATACTTGCTTTGAGAATATGTGGTTTTTCTTCACTCAACAAAATGATCTTCTTGTGGATATATAAGAATATGATAAGTTTGAGCCAAGAGTAATAATCTTCGTTCAAGAATATATTTCTCTCTGTGTAAAAGTATTTCAAAAATACACCCACTTCATTTAGGTGAAACTTGTTCATCATTATACGTTTGTTGTATTTGTTGAGGAGATTATAATTGGTGCATTTGCTGCTGTTGCAATTGTTGTTGTTACATCTGTTAGGCACAGTTTTATACAAAGATTTGTTCCAGTCGGTTCTTGAGCCTGATGGAAAATCGGTGACTGGTTATGAATTATCTTACAAGGTAGTCTTGGAATCTTTCGTATGGTGTTGAAAAATTGGTTTGTAACCCGTTAGCGGCCTGGTTAGATTTAGTTGCAGCCACTTTTGAGTTGTCCCCTTTGACTTCAACGGGTTCGGGAAAAATCCAACGAAATTATTCATTTGCCGAACAGGATTATCCAACGCGTAATGTTTGTTTAAAAATCCCAAAAATTTATCGCTTGGTCTATTAATAACCAATTTTGCCGGTTCGACTTTTCTTCTGTCAACATATGCACCTTCCCCAAACCCATTTTCTGTCTAGTAACGTGAATATAAAAGTCTAAAACGCATAATGCTTGAACTTGGTAATCATCACCTTCCCGATTCAACACGTACAGTCTTTTTTACCAGTTTTTAACATTCCAGTTATAGCATCATGTATATTAGTATCTCTGTCGATTAAGAAATACAATTTTTGTTCAGAATTCCTCAGTCTCTCTGAAGTAGTGATGGGTTTGTTCAAATCTTGAGCAGAGCAGCTGAAGCATGTTCCGTAGAATTTACAATATCTGATAGTTTAACCACAGCGTCCCACAACGCCTTTTTATCCGTATAGGACACCCCTGGCGGTATTAAATTGAGTCCTATTTCAACTATGGGTTGTTTAAAAATATCATTTACGGTGAAACAAAACTCTACGTCGGTTTATCCCTAAAAAAATAATCGTCAGATAATTTTCCAAAGCGAGGGAGTAACATAGCTAATTCGATTTGAAATATCGGTCTTCCTCCTGAATGTCCCCTGAGGGATTTTTTTTTTCAAAGCGTGTTAGAAAGACTGCCTTCAGGTGAAAACTTAATGATGGTGGATTAAATACAATAAATTGAAAATAAAAAATTACAACACTATGCATTTTTTAACATTCATTTATAATAAAAAAATAAATTACAATTTCGAATTCATGTTAAACATTTCACCCCAAAACTTAGCTCCTTCTTTATCAGGATTAACCCCAACCGTTAATTCATCTCCAATATTAAGAAAATGGAGTTTATTCTTTTCGATTGGTTTCCATTCAACATCAATCAAATCGTTTTCGCCTTCGATATTATTCGGATTTCCGCTCTTAGCAAAATTAGTCCACAACTTCACCATTCTTTGAATCGTTCTTTCTTCAAAGCTGTTTTCTTCAACCGGCGGATTTTTGGACATTTTAAACATATAACATAATTCATCGGCATGAGTAGCCCCGTGATAATTAATTCCTTGTAATTTTTTATAAAGGTTTAACTTTCCATCGAAGGCGAATTTAAAAAAATAAATCGGGTTTCCTGATGTTTCAAAATGTCTTCTGGCGGTTTCTTGCATTAAAAAACTGAAACGATTATCTTTAAATAATTTATAGAATTGTTTTCTATCGCTTAATGTTGGATTTTTTCCGTTGAAATAAAACTTTTTTACATTTTCGGCGATTTTTAACGAATCTTCACTTCCTTTTTTAAATCCACATTTTAAAGGAACTAAATCTTCAAAATCCCTTATTAATATTGGATTTTCACTACGTTTTAATTCTTTTCTTATTATATAATCATAATATAATCCTTCGTCTTCCATATATCCAATAATCATCGGAACTTTAATGTATTCACCTTTATTTATACGATCCCCATAATCTTCAAATGTTAATTTTTCTTCTATATTATCATCATTTTCAATAACAGGAAAAAATTGTCTTAACATCATCGCTTTCATCCCAACTTTAATCATCATTTGACCTTCAAGAATTTTTTGCACCGGTTGGTTTTGTAAAAATTCCAATATATCTTTATCGTTATCTGAAGAACATCCTAATTTCCTAGCTAATTGTTTCATTGAATCATTTTGGCCATAAGACCAAGTTAAAAGAACTGAACCACTGTGAAGAATTATTTTGTGAAAAAGTCCTTTACATGATGATAAAAATGAAAGGTAATGGGCAATTACACCTCCTGCACTTTCACCGAATAATGTTATGTTATTTGGATCACCCGAAAATGATTCGATGTTTTGTTTAACCCAATTTAATCCCATGATGACGTCGCGCAGTCCTTGATTACCTGGGATTCCTAAAGAACCATCTTCAAGACGTGACCAACCTATAAAGAAATTCCAATAATTTTTCTTTATTTTTTTTTAAATGAATCAAATACCTAAAGCTCCTAATCTATAAGAAATTAATACGAGAACTATATCTTCAGTTAATAAAAAGTCTGGACCATGAATTTCAGTTTTTGTGCTTCCTACTAAGAAACCACCACCGTGGATAAAAACTATAACCGGTTTTAATTTTATGTTTTTGTTATTAACCTAAAACGAATTTGTTTAAATTTAACCTAAATTTGTTTATTTTTATGCACCTCCGGAGTATAAACGTTTAAATGAAGACAATCTTCACTACCTTCAAATTTGCCGGTATAAATATTAGGTGCGAAACATCCTTCTTTTTCGCTTGTTGTATCCAAAATTCCTTGCCATGGCTGAATTGGTTGAGGAGGCTAAAAATCAAAACCTTTTAAATTCGTAAAGATATGCAACCAAACTAACACATACTATCTAAACTGTACAAACTAACAGTTTATACCGATTTATAAATAATAAATTTACCTTGAATCTTAACCTTCCAATTGGTGGTGTTGCATAGGGAATCCCGAAAAAGCTATAAAACGTTCCGTTTTTGTAATTTTTTTGTAGTTTACCGCGTAAAGTCCCATATTTTATTCGAACGAGAACTTTATCCATTTTCAATTCGTTACTAATTGTAAGTTATATGAAAATTGTAGTGTTGTGAGATTAGATAGGTGTATTTAAAATAAAAACTATACGTCAAAGGTTAAATAGTTGTTTTCTAATAGTCAAGGTTTTAACGTTTGTGTTGTTTATGATGCCGCATAATGTTTAACGTCCCACATAAATATATAAAATTATATTCATTATCATATATATTCATGATATTGTATCTTAAAAACTAAATGAGATTGATTCATTATGTTAATAACACTAATCTGTAAGGGTTTATTGTTGAAGTAAGTCATTTCCGAAGTAATTTTCTGCATAGAATCATAATCCAAGCTCAAAATTGGACCATCGCGTTAGAATTTTGAGATATCTTAGGTTATGTACAAGAAAAATAGCTTTTTTGGCTACTTTTGGAATTAGTTTTTAGTTGATCTTCGCGAATCTGAAGACTCATTCACTTGATTTTGATGATTCTAATTTTCTGCCGGTTCTATATAATCAGGCTGCACTAAATGATTTGGTCAGGGATTTAGGTTTACCTAAAGATAAATCTGAACAGCTAGGTTCGCGACTAAAAGAGAGAAATCTCCTTGCTTTTAGAACTACCTGCTCTTGGTATAGACATCGAGAGGAATCATTTATTGAGTTGTTCTCTGAAGGTGGCAGCATTGTTTATTGAAATGATGTCAGTGCATTCGTACAAAAATGTGGACTGCTATATGATCCTGTCAATTGGAGGTTGTTTATTGATTTCTCTAATTGTAAGTGAAGTTTGAGAGCAGTTTAGTTGCATAACATACGACAATGTTAAAACTGTTGTTGAAGCTATTAAATATAAACAGCACAAATAGAATATATGTGGAAATTTGAAAATTAATGGCATGCTTTTTGGACAACAGTCGAGTCGAACGAAATATTCATGTTTTATATATTGATGGGATAGCAGAGATAGGGAACAGTACTATGGTAAAAAGAATTGGCCTATTCGTTCTTGCCTCGAAGAGGGAGAGACAAACATTCTCAAAGATCTATTGATTAATGCGAAAAAAAACCTTCATATCAAATTAGGAATAATGAACCAGTTCGTAAAGGGGCTTAATAACAGTGGTGCTTGTTTTAAGTGCCTTGTAGATTAATATTCCAACTTGAGTGATGCCAAAATAAAAATCTGTTGAGCCACAGATTCGAGAATTAATGAAAACGACTTATTTTGAAAATATGACGGTTTCTTAGACAATAGTAAAGTTGCGAATTATAAGATACTAGTCGCTGTGATGCTAAAAAACTTGAAAAAATTAGGTTGTAACATGTGCGTGAAGTTGCAATATTAGCACTTCTATTTACATTGGTTTTCTGACAATTTAGGTGATGTTAGCGAAGAAAAAGGAGACCGGTTCCATCAGGATATAAAAGAAATGGAAAGACGGTATCAGGGAAGTGGTCGACATCTATCCTGGCCGACTATTGCTGGTCACTTCAACATGATGTGACCCAACACAAGACGCGATCTGGCACAAGATCTATGGAACACAAGAAAAGTTATTCCATAAACGTTAAATACAATACAAAATTAGGACTGGCGTGTTCCCCGCATCTTACAGTACTGATTAGTGATGGAACGGATTGTGCTTTTGCGAAAAGCCGGATACCGGATATTCGGCATCCCCTTCGGCCGGATATCCGGTTAAATAAAAATAATAATAAATAAAAAAATAATATAATAATATTAAATAAAAATAAAATTAATTTAATAGCGAATTTTGAAAATTATTGATGAAAATTGCAACATTGAAAATTTTCTCAAAACTTCAAATATTATTTTTCTCAAAAACTAAACGTTATTTTTCAAAACGTGTTGATTCATTAAAAAGAGGACACTCTTATTAACACGTTGGGATATTTTCATACTCATATTCCGACAAGTGGATTTTATACGAATTTTTAAAACTTAATCAGCGAAAATTGGAAAATTCAAAAAAATTTCCGATTATTTAAAAAAATTATTTCTCAAGAACAAAAAGTGATTTCTCAAAACGGCCTGTTGCATTAAAAAGACGATACTTTAGTTAATAATTGGTGATATTTCCACAAGCATCCTTCAAGAAATTAATTTAATAGCGAATTTTGAAAATTATCGATGAAAATTGCAATATCGAAAATTTTATCAAAACTTCAAATATTGTTGTCTCAAAAACTAAAAGTTATTTTTCAAAACGTGTTAGTTCAATGAAAAGAGGACACTCTTATTAACACTTTGATAAATTTTCATACTCATATTCCAAGAAGTGGATTTTATACGAATTTTTAAAACTTAATCGGCGAAAATTGCAAAATTCGAAAAAATTGTCGATTATTTCAAAAATGTATTTCTCAAGAACTAAAAGTGATTTTTCAAAACGACATGTTGCATTAAAAAGAGGATACTTTAATTAATAATTGGTGCTATTTCCACAAGGATCCTTCAAGAAATTAATTTTATAGCGAATTTTGAAAATTATCGATGAAAATTGCAACATCGAAAATTTTATCAAAACTTCAAATATTATTTTTCTCAAAAACTAAAAGTTATTTTTCAAAATATGTTGGTTCATTGAAAAGAGGACACTCTTATTAACACGTTGGGATATTTTCATACTCATACTCCGACAAGTGGATTTTATACGAATTTTTAAAACTTAATCAGCGAAAATTGAAAAATTCAAAAAAATTTCCGATTATTTAAAAAAATTATTTCTCAAGAACAAAAAGTGATTTCTCAAAACGGCTTGTTGCGTTAAAAAGAGGATACTTTAGTTAATAATTGGTGATATTTCCACAAGGATCCTTCAAGAAATGAATTTTATAGCGAATTTTGAAAATTACCGATGAAAATTGCAACATCGAAAATTTTACTAAAACTTCAAATATTATTTTTCTCAAAAACTAAAAGTTATTTTTCAAAACGGGTTGGTTCATTGGAAAGAGGACACTCTTATTAACACTTTGGAAAATTTTCATATTCATATTCCAAGAAGTGGATTTTATACGAATTTTTAAAACTTAAGCGGCGAAAATTGCAAAATTCGAAAAAATTGTCGATTATTACAAAATTTTTTTCTCAAGAACTAAAAGGGATGTTTCAAAACGGCTTGTTGCATTGAAAAGAGGATACTTTGGTTAATAATTGGTGATATTTCCACAAGGATCCTTCAAGAAATGAATTTTATAGCGAATTTTGAAAATTATCGATGAAAATTGCAACATCGAAAATTTTCTCAAAACTTCAAATATTATTTTTCTCAAAAACTAAAAGTTATTTTTCAAAACGGGTTAGTTCATTAAAAAGAGGACACTCTTATTAACACTTTGATAAATTTTCATACTCATATTCCAAGAAGTGGATTTTATACGAATTTTTAAAACTTAATCGGCGAAAATTGCAAAATTCGAAAAAATGTCGATTATTTCAAAAATTTATTTCTCTAGAACTAAAAGTGATTTTTCAAAACGACATGTTGCATTAAAAAGAGGATACTTTAATTAATAATTGGTGACATTTCCACAAGGATCCTTCAAGAAATTAATTTAATAGCGAATTTTGAAAAGTATCGATGAAAATTGCAACATCGAAAATTTTCTAAAAACTTCAAATATTGTTTTCTCAAAAACTAAAAGTTATTTTTCAAAACGGGTTGGTTCATTGGAAAGAGGACACTCTTATTAACACTTTGGGAAATTTTCATACTCATATTCCAAGAAGTGGATTTTATACGAATTTTTAAAACTTAATCGGCAAAAATTGCAAAATTCGAAAAAATTGTCGATTATTTCAAAAATTTATTTCTCAAGAACTAAAAGTGATTTTTCAAAACGACATGTTGCATTAAAAAGAGGATACTTTAATTACATAAATAATAATTGGTGATATTTCCACAAGGATCCTTCAAGAAGTAAATTTTATAGCGAATTTTGAAAATTATCGATGAAAATTGCAACATCGAAAATTTTACCAAAACTTCAAATATTGTTTTCTCAAAAACTAAAAGTTATTTTTCAAAACGGGTTGGTTCATTGAAAAGACGACACTCTTTTTAACAAGTTGGGATATTTTCATACTCATATTCCGAGAAGTGGATTTTGGATGAATTTTTAAAACTTAATCGGCGAAAATTGAAAAACTCGAAAAAATTGTCGATCATTTCAAAAATTTTTTTCTCAAGAACTAAAAGGGATTTTTCAAATCGACTTGTTGCATTAAAAGACGATACTTTTATTAATAATTGGTGATATTTTCACAAGGATCCTTCAAGAAATAAATTTTATAGCGAATTTTGAAAATTATCGATGAAAATTGCAACATTGCAACAATGCAACAAATTTTATCAAAACTTCAAATATTGTTTTCTCAAAAACTAAAAGTTATTTTTCAAAACGTGTTGGTTCATTGAAAAGAGGACACTATTAACACGTTGTGTCCAACATCTAAAAGAGATACTAATTCCTGTGAATGGTGGAGTACTAAGTAATAGGTATTTAATATCCGGCCAAAGCCGGATATTTGGTAACTATCCGGTATCAAGCCGGATTTTAAAAAATGGCCGAATACCGGATAGTTGCCCGGATATCCGTTCCACCACTAGTACTGATCCATATAGTGGGTTCAAACTTATTATGTCATATTAAAATGGCCATAACTTATAATGGAAAAATCATGCAGCACCATTCGCACCATAGTACTCTATGGTGAAACAGATAGAATGCAGCAAAATAATATTGTGCGTCTCACGCACAACTACATTTTACAGCAAATTTAATATATATTTAGTTTGTTAAAAATCATTTCTTCATATTTTCAAATTTCGAGATGAAGATTTTTCTATTCAGTGAAAATCGTAAATATTACATTAAAAAAAATCAACATTAATGATATTGTATCTCACAAACTAATTGAGATATCAGCGTAAGATAAATTACATTTTGTAGTAAGTTTAACGTATATTTGGTGTGTTAAATATCATTTTTTCATATTTTCATATTTTAAAGTGATGATTTTTTTTTCAGTAGTAAATAATACACTGAAAACCATCAATTATTAATGGTATTGTAGGTATATCAAAAACTAATTGAGATATTGGAGTGATATAAAATGCATTTTGTAGCAAATTTAAATGGTATTTATTATGTTGGAGATTATTTACTCAAAGCGTCAAATATTGGGGTAATGATTTTTTCAGTTTAATCACAATTTGAGATGTTAAGTTAAAAAATAGCAATGTTAATGGAATTGCATCTTTGAAAATAATTGAAATATTAAGATGAATGGCATTTTGTAACAAATTTAATTAATATTTATAGAGTTGAGAAGAATATTTCTAAATAATCAAATTGAATCAAACCATAACCACACATATTAAGATATACGACAAAAATATACATTGGATTACATCTCTAAAACTAAATGAGATATTGATGGTATTAAATAAATATTATATATCATTTCTTCGAATATTTTAATTTCGGGGTATTGATTTTTTGAGTTCAACCGCAAATTAAAATATAATCACTTTTTGAAATTTTTAATAACTATTTTGTTATATTTTTAATAAATAATTTTTATTTGTTTGCAACTATAAGTTATTTTTTATCGCTCTCTAATAATTTTAATCTATTTATTATGGATAAAATATAAACATTAGTCCTTTTAAGAAATATCTTATCTTACTTCAGAATGACTTTTGAAATGAAACAGTATCAAACTTGAAATGGACACAGTTCTAGTTAAAGTAAAACATGGTGAGTTACGCGGAAAACTTCAGAAAAATTATAAAAACGGAACATTCTATAGCTTCTTTGGAATTCCATATGCTACACCTCCACTCGGAAATTTAAGATTTAAGGTAAGTTGAAGATAACAGCTGATAAATTTTTATTTTTATATTATGTGTTAGTTGAGTTGCATATATTTATTTAATTTTGTTGATTAATTTAGCCTCCTCAACCTCTCAAACCATGGGATGGAATTTTAGATGCAACAGAAGAAAAAGAAGGATGTTTTGCACCTAATACATATACAGGGAAATTAGAAGGAAGTGAAGATTGTCTACATCTAAATGTTTATACTCCAGAGGTTAATTCTGGAAACATAAATTTAAAACCAGTTATAGTTTTCATTTACGGTGGAGGTTTTTCAATAGGAAATATTAAAACTGAAATTTACGGTCCAGAATTTTTATTAACTCAAGATATAGTTCTAGTATTAATTTCTTATAGGCTCGGAGCTTTGGGTATTTAACTACCTCTTCGTTTAAAAAGATCCAACATTTTTTTATTAATTTATATTGTAGGTTGGTCACGTCTTGAAGATGGTTCTTTAGGAATCCCTGGCAATCAAGGGATTCGAGACGTTATCATGGCTTTAAATTGGGTTCAACAAAATATCGAATCATTTTCGGGCGATCCAAACAACGTGACACTGTTTGGGGCAAGTGCAGGGGCTCTTCTGGCCCACATTCTTATGTTTGTACCATCATGTAAAGGACTTTTTCATAAAATAATTCTTCATAGTACGTCGGCTCTTTTTCATTGGTCTTTCGGGCAAACCGATTCCATGAAACAGTTGGCAAAAAAATTGGGTTGCTCTTCAGAAATTGATAAAGATATCTTAGAGTTTTTACAGAAACAATCGATGCAGAAAATTATACAAGGTCAAATGATGGTTAAATCTTCCATAAAAGGGAATGCCGCAAGACCGTTTTTTCCAGTTTTTGAAGATGATGATAATATTGAAGAAAAGATTATTTTTGGAGAATTTAAGAACCGCATAAAAAAAGGTGAATACATAAAAGTACCGATGATTATTGGATACGTATCAGATGAAGGACTATTTTTTGACAATTTAATCCGAAGACAATTAAAACGTAATGAAAATCCGATTTTAATAAACGATTTTGAAGATATCATCCCATTTAAATTAGGATTTAAAAAGGGAAGTCCAGAATCTTTAAAGATCGCCGAAAAGATGAAGATGTTTTATTATAATGGACGAAATCCAACGTTACAAGATCGCAAACAATTTTATAGATTATTCGCAGATAGTCGTTTTATCACTCTTATTCAAGACACGGCTAAAAGACATTTCGAAACTTTACAAAATCCCATTTATTTATTTAAATTCGCCTTCGACGGAAAATTAAACTTATATAAAAAACTACAAGGCGTCGATTTTCCCGGAGTTTCTCATTCAGATGAGTTGTGTTATTTATTTAAGATGTCCAAAAATCCACCGGTCGAAGAAAACAGTTACGAAGATAAAACGATTCAAAGAATGGTTAAGTTGTGGACTAATTTTGCCAAGAATGGAAATCCGAATAATCTTGACCGCGAGAATGCTTTAATTAATATTGAATGGAAACCGATTGAAAAGGGCAAGCTACATTTTCTTAATATTGGAGATGAATTAACGGTTGGGATTAATCCTGATAAAGAGGGGACTGATTTTTGGGAAGAAGTGTTTAATATGAAATCAATATCTAAATTGTAACTTTGTTGTGTTAATAAAGAAATTTAAATGAAATGTATTGTGGTGTTATTTTTTCTATTAAAGAGTTTTTGGAAATAGTTATACATGACAATATTTTAGCAATTTCTTATGTGAAATTTGAGGAATGTGCAACATTTCTTAAACTACACAGACATAGCGGAACTAAAAGCGGAAGTAGGGGAGATATCATTGACATCTTCATAAGAATTAACTTTCAATCATAAGAATCAGTTTAAAACTTGGGAGAAATACACATATCTTAGACCTCAATGTCCATCACCCGTCCTGGAGGTCCTACATCTTCAACACAATAGGCCATATCATCTTCAATTATACAACAGTCTAAAATGCCTTCGTCCTCACCCCCAACCCAGTTTCCAACTAACGCAATGACACCCACGATAATTGACATCGCAGTTCTTGAAGACATCAATGCTCCACCAGAACTTGTCACTCTGGACGATTCACAAATCTAAACCCAATAACCTCCGCCTAATCACACTGGTTTCCATCATAACAATCATAAAATGATAGAAACCGTTTAACTTTCTACTTTGACAAATAAAACATCATTCTGCGAAAATTGCCCAAAAGAGCCATAGAATATTGTACTATATCACTAGACATATCATCAAACTCCAGCACTTCCTCGCGTCTTGGAAAACCGCCATAATCATATTCATTACCAAACCTACCAAAAATCATCTCCAAAGCCGTAAAGAAAATCCATCTCGAAAAACTAAACTCGCGCTCCCGAAATTAAAACGCCTCATCAGCTTTCGACCTATGTATTCTATATGCATTCTATACCGTATGGATCGATGGCCTCATCCACAAATTAAGCCTATCCAAATATCCTCCCACTTCAACAAACTAACCCATGGCTATATAATAATAATAATAATATATAGTCTATTGCTCCAATGAAAACAAATACAAGAAAAAACTTAATTGTAACAAGAACTTAAAGATAACAAAATTGAAATTGAAATTATAATAGAACAGCCGTATGGTGCGCATTCAGCAGAAAAAAGCTGATCTTCCATGCGCCAATAGTCGACCCAGTAATGATCGCACAAGGATACAGCAATAGAAATCATATTTAATTACGGAAACAAAGCCAAACTTTCTATTTCTTAGCTAAATCAAGAATTTGTTAATTGAGCCCGAAACAGTTTTTAAACATGGCTAACTTAAGTGAGTCCACCGAAATTGCTAATGGATGAAAACCTGCGCCGAAAATGTACATGTTATATAACTTAAAAATTTCTTAAGTGTAGCTATTTTAGAAACGTTCTGTCTTATGAAACGGAGGTGATAATGCTCCCTTCAATCTAATATTAAGTGTATGTACATCGGACCGTCAGCGAATTTTATCAGTTAGATAAGGAGGCACACCCGTAGCAATTATTTTATAAACGAGAACAGTAGTATGCATTGTTCTTCGATTTTGCATGTTAAGCCAATTAGCTCCTCCAGTTTATGACTCACATGATCTCTCCGTCTCAAACCAAGAATCAAGCGGTATACATGAATTTTGTATTCGTTGCACTCTCGCTTGCAGCTGAGAAGTCAAGAACGAAGAGTACAGTGCATTAGCATAATTAAAATGGGACAGGACCAAGAAATCACAGAGCATGGCTTTCAACTTTCGGGAAAGATAATGTCTCATGTTATATAATTTTTTTGATGTGAATAAAAGTCATTTTAGACATAAATTTATATGGTCGCGAAAGCTCAAAGCCTCGTCTAGCACAACTCTAAATTTTTTTACTTTTTCCTTTAGCTCTTTTTCCTTACCAGTGGTCTTCAAACTATTTTGAGGCGCGGAACCCCTTTACAGTTATATATATTTCAACGGAACCCTTAAGAAAAAATTAATATCAAATTATTACTTATGTGAATTTTAGAATGTTAAACAAGTAAATTGGTAAAAAATACATATTTTCATTGTTCATTATTATAAAAGTAAAAAATAAAACACAAATGCAAAATTAAAAGAAAATTAGATTGCATGCGCTAATGGCTGGGGTGGGCCTGTTTGCCCTTGCATAATATATTAAAATCTGGTAAAATATTTGTTATTTGTAGACGCATCTCATTTTCTGCATCGAGCCTATTGCTGTATTTTGTTTTCGTTGCTACATATGTATATTGAAAATGAATGTTCGCATAAATAGGTAGAAACGAAAGGCAGTAATCTAAGAGCGATTAGAATGCTCTTGTTGATATTTCTGGATATTCTGCGTACAATTCTATCCAAAATTCTAGTAAACCTTTTCTGTCAAACGCACATTTCAAAACTGAATCCGTTGATATATCTATTAATTGTTCTCTTTCTTTCAACATTAAATTCCCAGATTTATTATATGGATCTTTAATCCATTCATACGATTCTGTTGTTTCTGGGAAGTATATTCGTATTGTCCGTTTTAATTGAATAATATGTTCCTCAATCAGTTGTCGAACATCATTATTTATGACTAATTCATTTTCGATTAGAAAACTGTTTAACATTTGGAAACATTGCACGTTATTTGATTTAACGTAAGATTCCCATAAATCTAATTTCAGTAGTAATGAATTGATTTTATCGTGCATTTTAATAATGTTGATATTAATTTCTTGAAGTGATTTTTGTATTCATTTAAAAAAGAGAATATATCTGCCAAATAGCATACGGTTTGTAACCATATTTCACAAATCAATTTTGCTGCATATTTGTGATTATGTTCATTTAAAAATAATCTGACTTCATCTTTCAACTCTACAAACCGAGTTAAAATTTTACCACGTGAAAGCCAGCGTACTTCTGCATGCAATAACAAAGTTTTATGCGTACTAGATAGCTCCTCACATAGCAAAGCAAATAATCTGGAATTTAGTTCCTTCTTTATAAAATTTATAATTTGCACTGTTTCTTCCAACGTATCTTTGAGTTTTTGCGAGATACGTCTTACCGCTAATTGATGCCTATGAAGACAACAATGGGAATGTTTAATATGGGGAGCTAGTTGAATAATTCGCGATATTGCTCCTTTTTCGCGACCTAATAAGGATTTTGCTCCATCAGTACAAATATGCGCGCATAAATTCCAACTTATTTTATGTTTTTCCATG
The DNA here is from genome assembly GCF_036711975.1 of Onthophagus taurus. NCBI lineage: Eukaryota > Metazoa > Arthropoda > Insecta > Coleoptera > Scarabaeidae > Onthophagus > Onthophagus taurus. The sequence continues at coordinate 38,949,971 of NC_091972.1, read as the reverse complement.
TACAAATTAATCAGTTTAAAAATTTCTTCTCCAGTCGTCCTTCCTACGAGGGGTTTACAGAAGAGCATATCTTCTTGCACTGAAGAATTAAAAACATAGCGTACCAGTACAATTAACATAGCTAATCCTGCAACATCTGTGGTTTCATCCAACTGCAATGCAAAAGGATGGTTCGACGTTTTCAGACGATTTATTAAATCATTTTCACAAAATAATGCCATTTCTTCAATTCGTCTTGCAATTGTGGTGTCCGATAATGGAATGCTGTTCACTTCTTCCAGATAAGTCTCTCCAAATTTGCAAGATATTACATCCTTAATGCAGGGTTTTATTAATTTTTCGGCAATTGTGTAAGCCTCTCCTTCTCTTGCAATGCGATAGCTAATGCGGAATGAAGCTTCAAGTGATTTCGCGTTATCAGAGAGCACACATTTACAAAATGTCTTTGTTTTCTTTTTCAATTCATCATTTTTACGTTTGAAATATTCAACACTTTTGTTGCAAAGATTTGCATGGTTCGTTTCAAGGTGACGCTTTAATTTTGCCTGATTCAAACTGCTGTTACATATTACCTTTTCACTACACAAAGGCCATTCGGTTCATTTGCATCTCCTACCCAGGTAAATCCAAATTGTAAATAATTTTCATCATATTTTCGCGTCTTTATACCTTCAGATATTTTAATTTTCTTTGTTATAGGTACTTCGATGGGTACTTCTTGAACTTCATCTAACAATGTAGTGTCATTTACATTACTTGCAGATGTTGAAGGACTTTCAGTAGTACGTTTTAATGTTCCCGTTTTTAACCAAAAATCCATCTGCAAAGGGATTGCAAATATTTAAAAATATACTCCTTACAACCAATTAGGAGATGAAGTTTTATACGAAAATGATTTACTATATTTTTTTCAACTATGTAAATTTACATTTACATGGATAAAAGGCAAAAATTATTTTTCGAATAAAAATTTGAAATAGAAATTTTTAAATATTATAAAACACTTACCTTTGCTTTGGCAATGTAGTTCATATAACAATAACCAAAAAACGTACGTCAAAATAAATGCAATAGTGCCTGTATCGCCTTACAGTCTTTACACTACTGCGGCTACTGCAGCTACAAGCTACAACTTGCAAACGCGAGACAGTGATCAGCTGACTCCAGCGATTGTGACGTAACATTTACAGCGCGAAATTTTAAAATTATAAGCACGGTTTAATTTTTATAACTATCCATCTTTATGAAAAATATTGAATTTTTAAAATTAGTATACTTATTGAATAAGTAGGGGTTGACTTATTGACTTATATAAAGAAATATTTGGGCATGGCCCACGGAACCCTAGGGGATGGCCGACGGAACCCCAGGGTTCCGCGGAACCTAGGTTGAACACCGCTGCTCTAAACGATCTCCATTTAGTGTTACCTTAATCCTATCCTTTACTCTATTTCTAACCCTTCGCGGACCAAATACAATAAGCTCGGTTTTGCTACTGTTAATTTGTAGGCCATGTCGCTGGGAATAGTCCACGATCGACGACAAATCATTCTCAAGCCGACCACATAACTCATCCATCTCCGTTTCCTTACCCGATATATAAATCTGGTTGTCATTAGCATAATAGTGATATTTGGAGTATTTTAAGCGGTTTTATATGCTTCTAACATAAATAGAAAACAACAGTGGTGACAGTAGCCCTGAGAACACCCAGAAGTAGATGCCAGAAAATCTAACCTACTGCCACCTAGACTCACGGCTTGCTCTCGCCCAGCAACATATTCACTAAGCAAATTCAATGCCTTAGGTCCAACTCCATTGTGTTAGCAAAAAGCTGCAACCCTCAAAATATCGTCCACTACACACAAAAGTGCTGTAATGCACCTAAACCCCGATCTAAAACCCGACTGCACTTGAGGCAAAATATCCTCACATGAAACAAATTGATTCATTTGTTGCCATAACAGTTTTTCACACACCTTAACAAAAACAGGGAGAATGCTGATCGGTCGTAAGTCCGAAATTACGGGGTTGAATTGATACAGGTGTTACCAACGACCATTTCCAATCGATAGGAAACTTCCCATCAACAATACATGTATTTATAATATTTACCAGCTGAGGTAAAATATGAGGACAACACATTTTTACAACCTTTATATTCAGCCCGTAGGATAAACTATTACTTCTCGTAGGATAAAAATTAAAGGCAACTCAACCCTATCATACTTCAAACAATCAAATCTCGTGTACGGCAAGAAGACGTAATTACTCCACACTTATTAAAAGTTTACTCTAAAAATCTACAATTACACAATTCCACTGAACCAGGAAACCATATCACCCTATACAAAAGAGTAACCTTCTCTTTCCACATTAAAAACTGCATATACAAGGAATCCTCCATCATAAAAACCATTTATCCCCTAGTTTCACGAAATAGTGACCTAAATCTTACCGACAAAAAACTCTTACTCTGCCATCTTGTAATACTGCCGATACTAATAACTCTTAGGATCCCTATTGTATCCTTATACAGTGAATTTCACTTAAGATGCAATATACAAAAATATATTTCCATAGAAACCAGGACATACCTACTTACTTTGTCCCACATAAAATCCAACATGTCAATATAATTTGACATTACAGTAAAACCTCGATATAACGGATTTAGTGTCGAATAACAAATAAAACTGGACTAACACTAGCACTAAAACTAACACTAGATCTAGGATTAGAATCAAATTGTCGATTATTTCAAAAATTTATTTCTCAAGAACTAAAAGTGATTTTTCAAATCGACTTGTTGCATTAAAAAGACGATACTTTAATTAATAATTGGTGATATTTTCACAAGGATCCTTCAAGAAATAAATTTTATAGCGAATTTTGAAAATTATCGATGAAAATTGCAACATCGAAAATTTTATCAAAACTTCAAATATTGCTTTCTCAAAAACTAAAAGTTATTTTTCAAAACGTGTTGGTTCATTGAAAAGAGGACACTCTTATTAACACGTTGTGTCCAACACCTAAAAGAGATACTAATTCCTGTGAATGGTGGAGTACTAAGTAATAGGTATTTAATATCCGGCCAAAGCCGGATATTTGGTAACTATCCGGTATCCAGCCGGATTTTAAAAAATGGTCGAATACCGGATAGTTGCCCGGATATCCGTTCCACCACTAGTACTGATCCATATGGTGGGTTCAAACTTATTATGTCATATTAAAATGGCCATAACTTATAATGGAAAAATCATGCAGCACCATTCGCACCATAGTACTCTTTGGTGAAACAGATAGAATGCAGCAAAATAATATTGTGCGTCTCACGCACAACTACATTTTATAGCAAATTTAATTTATATTTAGTTTGTTAAAAATCATTTCGTCATATTTTCAAATTTCGAGATGAAGATTTTTCTATTCAGTGAAAATCGTAAATATTACATTAAAAAAAATCAACATTAATATTGTATCTCACAAACTAATTGAGAAATCAGCGTAAGATAAATTACATTTTGTAGTAAGTTTAATGTATATTTGGTGTGTTAAATATCATTTCTTCATATTTTCATATTTTAAAGCGATGATATTTTTTTTCAGTCGTAAATAATACATTGAAAACCATCAATTTTTAATGGTATTGTAGGTATCTCAAATACTAATTGAGATATTGGAGTGATATAAAATGCATTTTGTAGCAAATTTAAATGGTATTTATTATGTTGGAGATTATTTACTCAAAGCGTCAAATATTGGGGTAATGACTTTTTCAGTTTAATCACAATATGATGTTAATTTAAAAAGTAGCAATGTTTATGGAATTGCATCTTTGAAAATAATTGAAATATTAAGATGAATGGCATTTTGTAACAAATTTAATTAATATTTATAGCGTTGAGAAAAATATTTCTAAATAATCAAATTGAATCAAACCATAACCACACATATTAAGATATACGACAAAAATATACATTGGATTACATCTCTAAAACTAAATGAGATATTGATGGTATTAAATAAATATTATATATCATTTCTTCGAATATTTTAATTTCGGGGTATTGATTTTTTGAGTTCAACCGCAAATTAAAATATAATCACTTTTTGAAATTTTTAATAACTCTTAATTTAATTATAAGTTATTTTTTATCGCTCTCTAATAATTTTAATCTATTTATTATGGATAAAATATAAACATTAGTCCTTTTAAGAAATATCTTATCTTACTTCAGAATGACTTTTGAAATGAAACAGTATCAAACTTGAAATGGACACAGTTCTAGTTAAAGTAAAACATGGTGAATTACGCGGAAAACTTCAGAAAAATTATAAAAATGGAACATTCTATAGCTTCTTTGGAATTCCGTATGCTACACCTCCACTCGGAAATTTACGATTTAAGGTAAGTTGAAGATAACAACTGATAAATTTTTATTTTTATATTATGTGTTAGTTGAGTTGCATATATTTATTTAATTTTGTTGATTAATTTAGCCTCCTCAACCTCTCAAACCATGGGATGGAATTTTAGATGCAACAGAAGAAAAAGAAGGATGTTTTGCACCTAATACATATACAGGGAAATTAGAAGGAAGTGAAGATTGTCTACATCTAAATGTTTATACTCCAGAGGTTAATTCTGGAAACATAAATTTAAAACCAGTTATAGTTTTCATTTACGGTGGAGGTTTTTCAATAGGAAATATTAAAACTGAAATTTATGGTCCAGAATTTTTATTAACTCAAGATATAGTTCTAGTATTAATTTCTTATAGGCTCGGAGCTTTGGGTATTTAACTACCTCTTCGTTTAAAAAGATCCAACATTTTTTTATTAATTTATATTGTAGGTTGGTCACGTCTTGAAGATGGTTCTTTAGGAATCCCTGGCAATCAAGGGGTTCGAGACGTTATCATGGCTCTAAATTGGGTTCAACAAAATATCGAATCATTTTCGGGCGATCCAAACAACGTGACACTGTTTGGGGGAAGTGCAGGGGCTCTTCTTGCCCACATTCTTATGTTTGTACCATCATGTAAAGGACTTTTTCATAAAATAATTCTTCATAGTACGTCGGCTCTTTTTCATTGGTCTTTCGGGCAAACCGATTCCATGAAACAGTTGGCAAAAAAATTGGGTTGCTCTTCAGAAATTGATAAAGATATATTAGAGTTTCTACAGAAACAATCGATGGAGAAACTTATGCAAGGTCAAATGATGGTTAAATCTTCCATAAAAGGGAATGCCGCAAGACCGTTTTATCCCGTGTTTGAAAATGATGATAATATTGAAGAAAAAATAATTTTTGGAGAATTTAAGGACCGCATAAAAAAAGGTGAATACATAAAAGTACCGATGATTATTGGATACGTATCAGATGAAGGACTATTTTATGATTATATAATAAGAAGAAAACTACAACGGAGTGAAAATCCGATTTTAATAAAAGATTTTGAAGATATCATCCCATTTAAATTAGGATTTAAAAAGGGAAGTCCAGAATCTTTAAAGATCGCGGAAAAGATGAAGATGTTTTATTATAATGGACGAAATCCAACGTTACAAGATCGCAAACAATTTTATAGATTATTCGCAGATAGTCGTTTTATCACTCTTATTCAAGACACGGCTAAAAGACATTTCGAAACTTTACAAAATCCCATTTATTTATTTAAATTCGCCTTCGACGGAAAATTAAACTTATATAAAAAACTACAAGGCGTCGATTTTCCCGGAGTTTCTCATTCAGATGAGTTGTGTTATTTATTTAAGATGTCCAAAAATCCACCGGTCGAAGAAAACAGTTACGAAGATAAAACGATTCAAAGAATGGTTAAGTTGTGGACTAATTTTGCCAAGAATGGAAATCCGAATAATCTTGACCGCGAGAATGCTTTAATTAATATTGAATGGAAACCGATTGAAAAGGACAAGCTACATTTTCTTAATATTGGAGATGAATTAACGGTTGGGATTAATCCTGATAAAGAGGGGACTGATTTTTGGGAAGAAGTGTTTAATATGAAATCAATATCTAAATTGTAACTTTGTTGTGTTAATAAAGAAATTTAAATTAAATGTATTGTGGTGTGATTTTTTTCTATTAAAGAGTTTTTGGAAACAGTTATAGATGATGGCATAAGTGTACAAATTGTGCAAGAAGATTATTTTAGCTATTTCTTATGTAAAATTTGAGGAATGTGCAACATTTCTTAAACCACACAGACATAACGGAACTAAAAGCGGAATTAGGGGAGATATCATTGACATCTTCATAAGAATTAATTTTCAGTCATAAGAATCAGTTTAAAATTTGGGGGATATCTTTATCCTCGGAGACCTCAAAGTCCACCACCCGTCCTGGAGGTCCTACATCTTCAACAGAATAGGCCATATCATCTTCAATTATACCAAAGTCTACAACGCTTTCGTCCTCATCCTCCACATCTTAACCCAGTTTTCAACCAATGCAATGACTCTCACGATAATTGACATCGCAGCTCTTGAAGACATAAATCCTCTACTAGAACTTGTCGCTCTAGACGATTCGCAAATCTAAACCCAAAAACCTCCGCCCAATCACACCGGCTTCCATCATAACAATCATAAAATGCTTTCTACTTTGACAAACATCATTCTGCAAAAACTGCCCAAAAAAGTCATAGTATACTGTGCTACATCACAGGGCATATCCTCAATCTCCAGCGCCTCCTCGTCGCTTGAAAAATTGTCATAATCATATTCATTACCAAACCTACCAACAATCATCTCCAAAGTCGTAAAGAAAATCCATCTCGAAAAACTAAACTCGCACTCCCGAAATTAAAACACCTCATCAGCTTGCGACCCATGCATTCTATACCGTATGGATCGACAACCTCATCCACAAATTAAGCCTATCCAAATATCCTCCCACCTCAAGAAACTAACCCATGGTTATATAATAATAATATATAGTTTATTGATCCAATGAAAACAAATACAAAAGAAAAAACTTAATAGTAACAAGAAGTCAAAGATGTATGGTGCGCATTCAGCAGAAAAAAGCTGATCTTCCATGCGCCCATAGGCGACCCAGTAATAAAATGTACATGTTATATAACTTAAAAATTATGTAAGTGTTGCTATTTTTAAAACGTTCTGTCTTATGAAACGGAGGTGATGATGCTCCCTTAAATCTAATATTAAGTGTATGTAAGTCGGACCAGCGAATTTTATCAATTAGGTAAGAAGGCATACCCGTAACAATTATTTTATAAAAGAGAACAGTAGTATGCATTGTTCTTCGATTATGCATGTTAAGCCAATTAAGCTTCTCCAGTTTATGACTCACATGATCTCTCCGTCTCAAACCAAGAATCAAGCGTAGGTATACATGAAGTTTGTATTCGTTGCATCCTCGCTCGCAGCTGAGAAGTCAAGAATGGAGAGTACAGTGCATCAGCATAATTAAAATGGGAGAGGACCAAGAAATCACAGAGCATGGCTTTCAACTTTCGGGAAAGATGTCTCATGTTATATATTTTTTTCATGTGAATAAAAGTCTTTTTTAAACATAAATTTATATGGTCGCGAAAGCTCAAAGCCTCGTCTACCACAACTCTCAAATTTTTTACTTTTTCCTTTAGCTCTAAACGATCTCCATTTAGTGTTACCTTAATCCTATCCTTTACTCTATTTCTAAGCCTTCGCGGACCAAATACAATAAGCTCGGTTTTGCTACTGTTAATTTGTAGCACATGTCGCTGGGAATAGTCCACGATCGACAACAAATCATTCTCAAGCCGACCACATAACTCATCCAACTCCGTTTTCTTACCCGATACTTAAATCTGGGTGTCATCAGCATAATAGTGATATTTGGAGTATTTTAAGCAGTTTGATATGTTTCTAACATAAATAAAAAACAACAGTGGTGACAATATAGACCCCTGAGGATACCCAGAAGTAGATACCACAAAACTGACCTACTGCCACCTAGGCTCACGGCTTACTCTCGCCCAGCAACATATTCACTAAGCAAATTCAATACCTTAGGTCCAACCCCATTGTGATACAATATAGCAAAAAGCAGCATATAAGACATAGGATAGTTATATTGTTGTCATCTGCAGCCCTCAAAATATGGTCCACTACACACAAAAGTGCTGTGTTGCAGCTAAACCCCGATCTAAAACCCGACTGTACTTGAGGCAAAATATCCTCACATGAAACAAACTGATTCATTTGTTGCCATAACAGTTTTTCACACACCTTAGCAAAAACAATGAGAATGCTGATCGGCCGTAAGTCTGAAAATAAGGGGTTGGATTTTTGTGGTACAGGTAAATATTAAAGTCAACTCTACCCTATCATACCTTAAACAATCAAATCTGGTGTACGGCAAGAAGACGTAAACAGTCCACACTTATTCAATGTTTACCCTAAAAATCTTCAATTACACAATTCCACTGAACCAGGAAACCAAATCACCTTATACAAAAGTTTAACTTTTTCTTTCCACATTCAAAACTCCATATCCAAGGAATCCTCCTTCGTAAAAATCATAAAAAACCATCTATCCCTTCGTTTCACGAAATGCTCTGCCATCTTGTAATACCGCCGACAGTAATTTCAGAAAACATCAAATCATCCAAAACAAAACTCTTAGAATCCCTATTATATCCCTATACAGTGAATTTCATTTAAGATGCAATATACAAAAATATATTTCCATAGAAATTAGGGCGTACCTACTTACTTTGTCCCACATAAAATGCAACATGTCAATATAATTTAACATTAAACTAAAACCTCGATATAACGGATTTAGTGCTGAATAACAAATAAAACTAGACTAACACTAGCGCTAAAACTAACACTAGATCTAGAACTAGAATCATTTGGGTTTAGCCGTCTTGAAAGACGTGCGGCTAAAACCGAATGTTTCTAGATCTAGATCTAGTGTTAGTTGTAGTTTTAACCATCAAGCAGGCGCGCTGTAATAAAATTTATGACAATTGTTGTTTTTAAAATATATCTGCTTATATTATGCATTTGAAAGGATTTAACGCTAAAGTATTCATGTAATTATGTATTTTGAACATCTTGATAAGTCGACTGCTTGGATAAGTCATCATTACCGCACTTATTTGAGGTGATTTGAGTTACGTAATGAAGTTCATTACGCACTGGTTTCATTACGTAACGCATTTTTAGCCTAATCAGAACACACTTAATTTATTGAAACGAGCAACAATACAGAAGAAAAAGTTCTATCTACTTACAGAGAAACAATACTATTTATTATAAACATTCATTGTTATGTTTTTACATTTCGAAACACTTATTCCAGATGAGTAAACATGTTGTTGAAACTGACAATTCAAAATTGTCAACAATCATTTGAAAATATTTTTATATGTAAATGTCAAATAGACTTTTCTAAAGAAATTGATTTTTTAGTAATTTTTAGCAGTCGTAGATAAAATGCTGTATATCACACGTGGGCCAGAGCATAATTACAGTACTCGGTCTACGACCTCGTAGTGCAGTTCTCCACACTCGTACAGTAATTATGTTTCTAGCCCACTTGTAATATAAATAACTAATATGAAATTCCCGGTATATTAATGCATATATTATATTATGCTTTGTATATTGCTGACACAAAGTGATGCAACAGATGACATTAACAACAAGATTAAAGTAAAAGCAACAAAACAACTAATCGAAGACATCCCAACTGTTACTTATTTTTTCTGGAATGCGCTGATTCAAACACACTTCTTTTATTTGTATTTAAATTGTTCTTTATTTTATTATATGTACACTTGTTTTATAAATTTGCGAAGTTTGTTTGTTATATATATATGACTGGTACGACGTGTGTGTTATACACTACATATGACTGGTACGACATGTGTCAATATCGAAAGACAAAAAGTTGTTCTCGACTTAACCAAAATTAAAAATAAAATTGTATACTTTATGCAACCCAAACTGCTAACTTTGAAATAAATCTTAACACCAACCTCAAGTGGTATGTTGCAAAAGTAGCTGCTTTAAAGGCTAAATGCATGGTGGTAACAATTAAGCCAAAAAGATATAAGCAGATAGTCTACAACACCCTATCGCATAAATCAAGGAATTTTCCTGCTTTGGTGTACACATCTCAAGCACTCACGATCCCACAAAGGACCTAAGAAGTTCGATCAACAATTTATCCGCAATTTCAGGCAGCTTACGAGATACTGTTTGGTTCAACAAATTCATGCGTATGCATAATATAATAATAGAAATGAGGAGAACAATTTCAGGAAAGGCCAGATGGGACATAATTAAGAATATCCGATATCAGAGAACAATCAGGACATTGTGATGTGGCGAAGACAGCGTAAGAGATTTTGACACAACAATGTCTATAGAAATAACAATCCAAATAACAGGCTGCTAAAAATTGTGATTAGAAATAACCTGCTCTGAACTAGATCACCAGGTAGATTACCAAAGAAATAGAGAAACAGCTACCAGTTAACTTCTCAAAAGACATCTTAGAGGCAGATTAGCAGATTTGATCTTGAACCGAGTATCTTGGGTGTCTTCAAATTTTCCGATATAAATATTAGTTGTAAAATATCTTCTGTTTCGTTTGTTGCATCCAAAATTTCTTGTTTTGCTTTAATTGCAATTAAAAGTATGCAACCCAATTAACAAATACCATTTATATTGTTCAAACACAATTTATATCGATTTATAAACAAAATTTATATTTAATTTACTTTGAATCTTATTTTTTCACTCGATGGTTTTTTACAGGAACTTCCGAGAAAGCCACAAAACGTTTTCCATTTGTAATTTCATTTCAGCTGTAATGGTTTCCCACACTTTATTCTAACGAGAACTTGGTTCATTATCAATTTGGTACTAATTGAAAATTATTTGATAGTTAGTGTAGTGAGATTAGATAGATGAATTTTATAATACGCCAAAGGTTAATAGTTATTTTACAAAACTTCTTTACATTTCTGTGTTATAACTTTCTGGGGTTACTATTCTTTAAAACCACTTTCCTCGGTAATCTTAATTTTTAACAACATTTTGGTGATACGTCATAATAAATGTTAATTGATGAATACCTAAATTATAAATAAAGTGCGTTTCGTAATAAAACAATATTATCTCATTATTTTCATCTATTTGTAATGGATATATCAAATAGTTTTTTTAAGGGAATATCTTATCATACTTGAGAATGTCTACTAAAAAGTTAACACAGTATCAAATTGAATATGGATATGGACACAGTTCTAGTTAAAGTAAAACATGGGGAATTACGTGGAAAACGTCAGAAAAATTATAAAAACGGAACTTTTTATAGCTTCTTTGGAATTCCGTATGCTACACCTCCACTCGGAAATTTAAGATTTAAGGTATCAAAAACAAAAATTGATAAATCTTTAGATGTATTTCATATTTTTTATTGATTAAGCCCCCTCAACCTCTCAATCCATGGAAAGGAATTTTAGATGTAACAGAAGAAAAGGAAGGTTGTTTTGCACCTAATATTTATACAAAAAAAATTGAAGGCACTGAAGATTGTTTACATCTAAATGTTTATACTCCAGAGGTTAATACTGGAAACAAAAAATTAAAACCAGTTATAGTTTTCATTTATGGTGGAGCTTTTTTAGTAGGAAATACTAAAACAGAAATTTTTGGTCCAGAATTTTTATTAACTCAAGATGTAGTTCTCGTATTAATTTCTTATAGGCTCGGAGCTTTAGGTATTTAACTAACTCTTCGTTTCAAAAGATCCAACATTTCTTTATTAATTTCTTTTGTAGGTTGGTCACGCCTTGAAGATGGTTCCTTAGGAATCCCAGGCAATCAAGGGCTTCGAGACATCATCATGGGTTTAAATTGGGTTCAATATAACATCGAATCATTTTCGGGTAATCCAAGCAACGTTACAGTGTTTGGAGAGAGTGCAGGAGCTCTTCTCGCCCACATCCTTATGTTTGTGCCATCATGTGAAGGGCTTTTCCATAAAATAATTCTTCACAGTACAACGGCTCTCCTTCATTATTCTTTCGGTCGAAACGACTCCATGAAACTGTTGGCAGAAAAATTGGGTTGCACCTCAGAAAATGATAAAGATATTTTAGAATTTTTACAAAAACAACCTGTTGAGAAAATTTTTGAAGGGCAAATGATGGTTAAATACTCCATAATATCGAATGCAGCAAGACCGTTTTACCCCATTTTTGAAAATGGTGATAATATAGAGGAAAAAATAATATTTGGAGATTATAATGAACGCATAAAAAAGGGTGAATACATAAAAGTTCCTATGATTATTGGATACACATCAGATGAAGGACTATTTTTTGACAATTTAATCCGAAGACAATTAAAACGCAATGAAAACCCGATTCTAATAAAAGATTTTGAAGATATGGTGCCATTTAAATTAGAGTTTAAAAAGGGAAGTCCAGAATCATTAAAGATCGCCGAAAAGACGAAGATGTTTTATTTTAACGGACGAAACCCAACGTTACAAGATCGCAAACAATTTTATAGATTATTTTCAGAAAGTCGTTTTAACTCTCTTATTCAAACCACGGCTAAAAAACATTTTGAAACTTTACAAAATCCCATCTATTTCTTTAAATTCGCCTTCGACGGAAAATTAAATTTATATAAAAAACTGCAAGGCGTCGATTTCCCCGGAGCTTCTCATTCCGATGAGTTGTGTTATTTATTTAAGATGTCCAAAAATCCGCCGGTTGAAGCAAACAGTTACGAAGATAAAACGATTCAAAGAATGGTAAAGTTATGGACTAATTTTGCTAAGAACGGAAATCCGAATAATCTTGAAGGCGAAAATCGTTTCATTGATATTGAATGGAAACCAATCGAAAAGAACAAACTACATTTTCTTAATATTGGAGATGATTTAACTGTTGGGATTAATCCTGATAAAGAAGGTGCCGAGTTTTGGGAAGAAATATTTAATATGAAACCGATATCTAAACTGTAACGTTGTGTTAATAAAGAAATTTAAAAGAAATGTATTGTTTTTTTTGTTGTTTCAAAAGAATCAAAAGCTGGTGTCAAAAATGTCTGGGAACCTAACTTTGCGATGTTGCAGCTTTCTTCGTTTTTGTTGTATGTATAGATGAAGGCCACTTTCCTTCAGTAATGTCGCGAACTTCCGCTTCTCACCGACCGAGCTCAAACACATCTTCTTCACTGACGAGAAGTTATTCACGATTAAGTAAACACTCAGTCGTCAAAATGATAGAATTCTGAACGGTTCAGGAAGTGAATGGGCGTGGTCGCTACGTTTCCCGAAAGAGTCGTGCAGGATTGATATCACTGATTTTTGTGGATCAGAGGTCAAGATTAACTCCCAGAACTACCTTGATGAGATTCTGATAAAGAAAGTGTTTCCTTGGAGCTAGTCCCATTTTAGCGTGCGCCCTTGAACATTCCAACAGGGCTCAGCACCCGCCTACAATATTAACCCAGATATGCCCATACAAATTTGGTGGTTGTTTATGAGTAGATGTTCTGAGAGGTTAGTGTTTAAGCTATACATAAACAAATTTTGTAAAGAAAATTAAAAACATATTTTGAAAAATACAAAATTCTGGGCTGGGCATTTAAGGAGTAACAAATCTAATTGTTAGTTTGTGTATGATATGAGAGGAAACACTTCACGTGTAGACCCTTTTCACACTTCAAACATCTAATGGTGGTCTTCTGATGACAATGGACGCATCTAGTTTGCTTATCTTGAGGTATGACGTAGTGGTGCCTGTGATCAAACCGAATATCTATACCTTCATTACGTGACGTATGTCCTCTTGAAGTCGTTTGTTTTTTATTCTGCAATAGCAGTGTGGTGGCAATTCTTCTTCTAAATTTTAGCTGATCTACTTAGTGCTCCACCACTTCTCCTATTTAGTTGCCAAGCGTTGTGGACTGACATGTCAATACAATGCGATATAAGAGGAAGATACCACTTTTTCTCTCTGACAGATATACGATAAAGGCTCATATTTTGATCACATCTGTTGACACCTCCCATATTCGCGTTGTATAAATTGACAAAATGTGGCTGAGTTACTTGAATAATTTTCTTTTGTTTTCGAGAAAATCTTTTTGAAGAATGAATTGGATTCACCCCCGCAGAATTTGAACATAAAGTAACACTACTATTGTCATGCCATTTTTCAACAATTATATTTTGGCCATCAACTTTTTTATAATCGTAGCATCCCCTTGGCTCTTTCTTAATTTTTTTGGAATCCATCAGAGGACTAGCTGGTATACGGTTTTCACGAATGTTGCCTGTGCCTCTCAAATTTTTATTGCATAGAAGCTCCAATAGCGGCAAGGTGGAAAAGAAGTTGTCAAAAGAAAGTGTATTGGTTCATTAGGCCATTTTTTCTTCAAAACGTCGGCATATTCTAAATCAACAGCAGGCCCTGCACCGTACGCACTATACATAGTGCTGATATTTGTTGACGCGCCTTGGTACGGCTCGAACCAGTTGACATAGCCCAGTCGCGTTTATAACCATATCGGATGGGTTTACCATGTATAAACTGTTTACAGCCATGACGACCAAAGTATGGTACCATGGCTTCATCAACGCAATGTATCTCCTCGCATATACTATTTACTAAAAAATTTTTATTCAGATGTTGGAATAAAGGCCTCACCTTTGCGAATTTGTCTCTTGCTTCTATTTTAGTAGTATCTGCAATGGGACATAATATATTCAAAATTATTTCGACTTATTGCTTCAGACACCAACACATTTAGACTGTCTCTTTCGTACTCCCAGTACATTCTCCTTCTTGGTACTTGCATGTATCCACTGAGTAATAGTACACCTATAAATTCTTTTATTTCTGTTTTCTCTATTCTTAGGTGGTGATTCTTCTAATTTGCATAACGATTACTTTGGATCCAGTATTTCATCATCAAAGAAAAGTGAAAATAGCTCCAAAGGACTTATATCGTTATCATTTTCATCTACTTGTCCATTAAAAATTATAATATTAGGCTTCAAGTCGTTATCCGTCCACTTACAACTTTTCGTTTTTTTCATATTTTTTTCAACCCTTGCTTTCTTTACCCTCAAGGCTGAAAGAGGAATTTCGTCGTCTGAAGAAAAATCGTCATCATTCTTTTGATTTTGATTCTGGCAGTCAATATTTCGGAAATTTATTTCAGCTGGAGCTTGAAGTTGTGGTCCAGGTAAATTATTTAGGTTTGAGGCATCCTCCTCTCCAGAATCTTCATCGGTTTGATCTCCGCAAGCATTCTCTGGTGGAAAAATGGTCAAAGAATCGCCGTTTTCTGCCAGTTCGTCGTCATCTTCTAACATTGCCAAAGCCTCGTTTAACGAAAAACCTCTAGAATAATAGAACAACTAAGAGGTATCCGAATGCCCACCGTCCTACATATAGTACACATAAAAAAATCGGGTTGAAACAATACTCTAATAAATTTTAAAACTAATTTGGAGATAATATATCTAAAACTTGGTACTTTTGCCTTATTATCCATAATGAATAATAGAAAAATAGATAATACAATATATGAAAAACTACTTACCTAACAAATCGTACACTGTATTCCGCCATTAATGATATTACACAATCTTTAAAAAATAACAGAGAGTAATTAACACTTAATTGCAAACCTATGCACCTTTACGCAACCACTACTTCTTACTGAATGCCTGCGTGCACCCGAAATGCTACTTCGACTCATGTTCGGACACGTTGAGACATGTATTTGCGTGTACTATATGTAGTACGGTGGGCATATCTGGGTTAAGATGATTCAGCAGTGGTGTCGGACCAATTTTTCAGCCATGATCACCCACTGCTCATCTGATTTGAACCTCTTCGACTTTTCTGTGTGGTCGGTAATTAAGAGCAAGGCCTGTGCTACTCTCCACTTAAATCTCGACAGTCTGCATCTTTAGAAGGCATGAGACGATCTCGACGTTGTGAAGCTCTACGCTATGGTGGTTGCATTCCCCAAGCGTCTACGGACCTTTGTGAAGGCGAAGGGTGGATCTGTTAATGTTTGAATAAAATTTATGACAAATATCATGTGTCTATGTGCTTTCGTTCTGTTTTTATCAACAGAAATACCGGACTTTTGTGACACCTATATACTACATAAATAAATTATGAGTTATTAATGCGTTTTCTACCGCATTCGATCAGCAATAATCTTGTAGATTTTAGAAGCAAAATCGTTAGCAATTAGGTTACATCCTCATGATTTTCGGAATCAGAATCATCAGACAAGGCCTTCATTAGATTCATCTTTCGAATATTAAAGAAGTAGCTAAAGAGGTAACTAATGAAAAATTATCTAACAAAAAGGATCCGGGGTAAAACCTTATACCAAACATAGTTCTAAAACATTTACCGACAAATTTTATATGTTATATAACAACTATTTTTAATTCGTGTTTAAAACTTGGATATTTTCCTACATATTGAAAAAAAGACATCCAAACAAAAATTTAGAATGAAAACGATAAACCAAATTTTTATGTTCAGATAATACAGTTGAGCACTCGATAGAAATATTTAACTTTAAAGGAAACATTCCACAACGTTTTGACACACAAAAGATTATTGCTCACTCAAGCCTAAATGCGTTGAATGTGGCGAAGAACACAATCACGTCCAAATCCAAAAAAAGAAAAACGATCCTCCTAAATGTTCAAACTGCGAAGAAGCAGTTCCATACAGTAAAGTCCATACGGATATTGGTACAACAGAATAACCCACAACAAGTAAGAACAAACATTTACAACCAACACGTGCAAACTACGTATAATAACTCCCATGTCCAAAGCAACAACATCCTGCAAATACAAAATGCAACGATGGGGAGATCAGCAGGAGAGATGCTCATGGGAAGAAGATTATCATGTCTATTGGACCGAATCAAATCAGATTTCACTAAGAACATGAAGATCAAGCAAGAAGAGAAGTGTTCAACAACACCGCCAAGAATGTTTACATTGGACGATTCAGTTTTCATGAGATCGTATGAAACACGGGAAAAGTGGCAACCTGCAGCAGTAACCGAAGTAAACGGTCCACTTAGTTATAAAGTCCAAACAACATAAAAGACATGTCGACCAAATGAGAGAGAAGATCCCAGTGTTGGAAAATGCAGAAGCAGAGCCATTACTGGAAAAAGAAGCAGTTGCACAACCAACCTCATTGTAGAAAAAGTGTGCAAAACTTGTGTATCGAGTGGCAATAAAAGTTACAAGTATGATTTACACTATTAATTAATACAGGGTGATTTATAACATACGGAGCAGACTAAAAGAGTAGGTACTGGAGGTAAAACTGAAGAGATTTTCTTAATAATGTTTTGTTAAAAACTTAATAGTTACATAGATATCCCATGTTAATTTTTTAAATAATTTAACGTCCATTTTTGAGAACCGCTGATATTCAGTAAAGAATAATTAAAATACTTATCTGTTGCTAAGTAACCAAATCAACTGGATTGGCAGCAATAAAAACATGGTATCAGCGGTTCTCAATAAACAAACACCACCGTTTGAGCGTTTTAACAAATTTTTAAATAGCCGTAACTGCTATGTTATAAAGATTTTATTATTTTTATTAATTATGCATTGTTTAAGTAACCCCGAAATATTCGCAGTTTGAATTTAAGCGTAGTGTAATACCGTATATGGTAAGAAATGCTCGGCCATTACTTCAACTTTAACGTTCTATATCTTTGTGATTATTAAGTTGTGGTCAAAATTTTATTAGAAAAATATCTTCAATTTGGCTCCTAGTACCTACCCTTTTAGTCTGCTCCGTATGTTATAAATCACCCTGTATATATAAACTATACAGCCTGATTCAGAGTAAGCGTAAATATTTGGCAGTAATATGTTTTAGGACACTCTCTACACGATGGTGATATCATATTTTCAATTGGACGAATTATTTCAAAATGGCGACTGTCAACTTTTTTTTTTTTAATGGAATGCCAAAATTTTTTTTTTATTATTGAGATCTTAAAAGCATTCTTTTTACGACAGAATTTTGTTTTTCTTAAAAATTCATTTCTTTCCCCATCCAAAAGGAACCTAATATTTTAATCTATACTCTGTTTTTAAACCAGGAGGAGTATTTTAAATTTGTCACCAGATTGATCTTGCACGTGATTGGTTGAATGCGAGGAAGGTTCACACACAGGCAATTTTGAATTTTGATTTTGAATTTGAAGGTTAGGTAATTGATAATTCGACAGTTTCGTGTCATTATTGTATATTTTGTGTTCTTAAACCCTTTTTTATTATATTTTGAAATAAATATACTCATAACTTCAATGTTAATTTGTATGTATAGTGTTGACGATAACAAACGAAAATAAATACAATAATAAGTAAATAAATAAATAATAATTATTAATTTAAATTTACCGCCAAAATATCTAGTGATATTTTCTGTTGGTTTTTTCCAGTGTAAATCTGACTTTCGCGTTTACTCCTCCTGGTTTAAAAACAGAGTATAGTTCTAGTGCAAGTGTTAGTTCTAGTTTTAATTGTTATTCAGCGCTAAGTTGTATATTTTTAAGTTTCGGGTTTAGCCCTGTGTCTTCAGACGCTGAATGTTAGGTAAGGTTAGTTTTGTTTACAAACATTAATTATACCATGAAGTATTCTTTGGCAATTTGTAATGGAAATTATAGCGTGAAGTTTTCTTTTGTAATGTCAATTATAGCGTGAAGGAATGTGAGGTAAGGTTAGTTTTGTTTACAAACATTAATTATACCATGAAGTTTTCTTTGGCAATTAGTAATGGCAATTATAGCGTGAAGTTTTCTTTTATAATGTCAATTATAGCGTGAAGGAATGTGAGGTAAGGTTAGTTTTGTTTACAAACATTAATTATACCATGAAGTTTTCTTTGGCAATTAGTAAAGGCAATTATAGCGTGAAGTTTTCTTTTGTAATGTCATAGATTAAATATAGCATAGATTAAAAAAACAAAAGTTGACAGTCGCCATTTTGAAATAATTCTTCCAATTGAAAATGTGGCATCACCATCGTGTAGAGAATGACCCAAAACATATTACTGCCAAATATTTTGAAAGTAGTACCCACAGTGTGACTAAAAAAAATAAGGCGCTTACTCTGAATCAGGCTGTATACTATATATACACTATATATTAATAAATAGTGTAAATCATACGTGTAACTTTTATTGCCACTCAACAAGTATGATTTACACTATTAATTAATATATATAAACTATATACTATATATACACTATATATTAATAAATAGTGTAAATCATACGTGTAACTTTTATTGCCACTCGATACACAATTTTTTCACACTTCTTCTACAATGAGGTTGGTTGTGTAACTGCTTCTTCTTCCAGTAATGGCTCTGCTTCTGCATTTTCCAACACTGGGATCTTCTCTCTCATTTGGTCGACATGTCTTTTATGTTGTTTTCCATCTGGTGTTTGGACTTTATAACTAAGTGGACCTATTGCCACTCGATACACCACACGAATCCTTCCTCCAAATTCTCCTATAAAGACAATTGTATTAAAAAGCAAAGACAACTACTAATAGCGTTTATCTTTTCGTACAATCACGATACTGATTGTATATCAGAAAGAAATTTGCCCTCAGGGGAAGACTTTAGAACAAAGCAGGAGATAACAGCTATTTCACAGATGGATAATCCCGAGCAGTTGCAGGAGGTGTAGTAATATTAATCAAAAAAGGACTCTGGAAACATCAACATGATCTCAATAATCTTTTAGGCCAGTATATTTTCCCTATTGAAGAGTCTATCAATCAATCCGAGTTCTTAAACTTAGTTATAATAAAAATTTACCAAGTTGTATTTCTTTAACTGACACAGGTGACTAACATCATTGAATAAGGCTTTATGCATAAAAAGTTCACATGGCTCGCTTCTTAGACGTAGCAAAGGCCTTTGACACCATTTTTGACTAGAAGAACTGTTTTTTGAGAAAATCGCATCTTTACATCAATAGCTACACCTCAACAACCACAAAAGTGAAACCTAATGTAAAACAATAATACTAATACTAATCAGAGCACTCTAGGTATGTACGGTGATAATATGGTTATTATATCACAAAATACATATCTAGAAGCATTAACTGATCAACTACAACGCTCACTTAATAATGTTAATAATTGATTGACTAATTGTTAATAATTGAAATGGAATAATGTAAGTTAATTCAAATAAATGTGAAGCAAAAATGTTTACACTGAGAAGAATAAGAAGACAAAAGGCAAGGCAGTAAAATATCTTGGAGTCATACTTGATCAAAGACTAACATGGAGTATCTACATATGTTAAACGTCTCTAATGCGCTCATTAATAACATACGCTAGTCCAGTTTGGAGCAATATTTCATAAAATACAATCAATCAAATACAATCAAATGGAGCTATTAAAAAAACTAGAATCGTTCATGCGTAACGATCAAATAAGAAGAGCACTTATTGTGGAAATGATAGCAGATTCTATACATTGAATTATGTTGTATCAAAACAACATTGTATCAAAACAATTTTGTATACAATTTTGGTGCTCACTGCTTCAATCATTCCACTGCTTACATGTATGCTTGGGGCGAGGCAGAATAAAATTCACAGGATTCTACATCTTAAGTTTACAAACATTTAAAAGAAAACACAGCGAATTGCAAGGACATAATTTTACTTAATCAGTTTTATCAATAAACCTGTGTGTTATAGGTGTCTACCTTGTGGTTATTCTTAGACATAGAGAAGGATTTCGATAAGACTACCATCTCGACCCTGTGACATTAAAAATTCTATAAAACATAGAATCATTACTTAAGGCTGGCGATATAGAAAGAGAGTTATCATTGACTATCTGTAAGTGTAAAATTTTCCATCGTAGTGATTCACAAATAATGCGCAGCGAAATAAAGCAGAAACTTCATAACATCAAGATGTTCTGGCTCGATTCAATTTTTTCAAATTGATTCAAATTTAATTGCTTCAAAATCAATATACTTTGAAATTCTTGAAAATATGCAACCCATTTAACACATCGAAAAACTGTCTAAAAAATAATTTTTTCAAGTGTTCAAATATCCAAATAATACTTTTTTGAATTAAGATAGTAAGTTGGAGGTTAATAAGGTTTCTTGAAGATTAAGATTTTATTTTATATTATAGCTTAGAAGACGCTCATTATAATGATACATAATGGTGCTGATAGGATGTTAGTTAATTGGAGAAAAATAGTAAACACATTAAAATTAAACACATCAAAATATTATTGTATAATTATTTTAGTCTGTTTATAATAAATATAATATATGTAATCACATACCTTTTTCATAAAATATCTTATTTATATTCGAATGACTAGTAAACAGTTAATTCAGTATCAAACTGAAAATGGATACAGTTCTAGTTAAAATTAAACACGGAGAATTACGTGGAAAACTTCAAAACAATTATAAAAATAGAACATTTTATAGCTTCTTTGGAATTCCATATGCTACACCTCCACTCGGAAATTTAAGATTTAAGGTAAATTGAAAAATTTTATTATAAATCCTTATGTGTTAGTAGAGTCAAACAGTTTTTATTGATTTAGCCTCCTCAACCTCTTAAACCATGGAAAGGAATTTTAGATGTAACTGAGGAAAAAGAAGGATGCATTGCACCTAATACATACACAAGGAAATTAGAAGGAAGTGAAGACTGTTTACATTTAAATGTTTATACTCCAGAAGTTAATACTGGAAAAACAAAGTTAAAACCAGTTATAGTTTTCATCCATGGTGGAGCTTTCTTAATAGGAAATACTAAAACAGAAATTTACGGTCCTGAATTTTTATTAACTGAAGATGTAGTTCTTGTATTAATTTCTTATAGGCTCGGAGCTTTAGGTATTTAACTAACTTTTTATTTAAAAAGATCCAACATTTTTTTATTAATTTCTTTTGTAGGTTGGTCACGTCTTGAAGATGGCTCCTTAGGAATCCCAGGTAATCAAGGGCTTCGAGACATCATCATGGGTTTAAATTGGGTTCAAAGAAATATTGAATCATTTTCGGGTAATCCAAACAACGTAACATTGTTTGGAGAAAGCACAGGGGCTCTTCTTGCCCATATCCTTATGTTTGTACCATCATGTGAAGGACTTTTCCACAAAATAATTCTTCACAGTACATTGGGCATTCTTCATTCGGCATTCGGTCAAAATGATTTCATGAAAAAGTTGGCAAAAAGATTGGGTCACTCTTCAGAAAGTGATAAAGATATTTTAGAATTTTTACAGAAACAACCGATTGAGAAAATTATTCAAAGACAGATGATATATAAATCTTCCTTAATAGCGAATGTCGAGAGACCGTTTTATCCAGTCTTTGAAAATGATGATAATATAGAAGAAAAAATAACTTTTACAGATTATAAGGAACGTATAAAAAAAGGTGAATATATAAAAGTACCAATGATTGTTGGATACACGGCAGATGAAGGATTATTTTTTGATTATTCAATAAGAAGAAAATTAAAACGAAATCAAAATTTGATTTCAATACGAGATTTTGAAGATATGATTCCACTTAAATTAGGATTTAAAAAAAGAAGTCCAGAATCATTAAAAATCGCCGAAAAAACGAAGATTTTTTATTTTAACGAACGAAACCCAACGTACCCAAAAGATCGTAAACAATTTTATAGGATGTATACAGAGCGTTTAGGCTGTCTTATTCAAGACACGGCTGTAAAACATTTCAAAACATTACAAAATCCCATTTATTTCTTTAAATTCGCTTTCGATGGACAATTAAACTTATATAAAAAACTACAAGGTGTCGATTTTCCCGGAGCTTCTCATTCCGATGAATTGTGTTATTTGTTTAAGATGTCTAAAAATCCACCGGTCGAAGAAAACAGTTACGAAGATAAAACGATTCAAAGAATGGTTAAGTTGTGGACTAATTTTGCCAGGAATGGAAATCCGAATAATCTTGACGACGAGAATGCTTTAATTAATATTGAATGGAAACCGATTGAAAAGGACAAGCTACATTTTATTAATATTGGAGATGAATTAACGGTTGGGATTAATCCTGATAAAGAGGGGACTGACTTTTGGGACGAAGTGTTTAATATGAAATCAATATCTAAATTGTAACTTTGTTGTGTTAATAAATAAATTAAGAAAAATATAGGCTTGTGGCGTAAAGAAGACTTTATTTATGTTTTGTCACCTAAAATCATGTCGATTACCAGCTAAAAATTTTGTGAATTACAAACCGACACTTAATGTTGGTTAGAATGGACGAAGCTTGCTGCTCTGTCAATCCAGTACCAGTTAAGTAAGTATAGTTATTGGCTATATTCCAGGCATTTGACACACCTGTATATGCAATTAGAAACGCTGGTCTATTGGACCTCCTTACAGCAATTTGAAGCAACTGGTTTTACAGACCTGCAGGTTTCTAGAGTCTACTACTTACATCATAATGCACTATGACAATTCAAACTGTCTGTTGGACCTATGTTTTGGGCTAATTTCTTTCCTACTAAACGTATGCATTTCACGGCAATATATTCACACATGTGGTCTTTTTGCGGTCATGTAACCGCGGCGATCATTTGAAAGGCCTATTCACATTATCGATCAACGATCGGTCAACTCACGGAGCGATCACGGTTAAAACAAAATTTCTTTCCTACTGAACATATGCATTTCACGGCAATACAGGGTGTTCAGAAATTGGCGGATAATCTACACGCAGCGACATTCTACGACCGATTCTGAATCGAAAATCTTAATGTGAAAATGTTGTTCTACTATGTTGAAAAATGTCTTTTTCCTGAAGATGTTATAATGAAAAAATGTTAAAAACGCACTTTAAAGCAAAACAAAATAACTTGAACAAAAAAAACTAGTTTTGAAAATTCTTTTTATTCCAAATTACAGCTTATTTATCAACACATATTGAATATTTATGATTATTTATGGATAAATTATCCAACCTTTGAGAACCTCGTGAAGACGTATGAAGCATGGTACAACATTTTGCAATTAAGATTTTCGCTTTAGAATCGAACGAAGAATAACACTACGTGTAGATTATCCGCCAATTTCTGAACATCCTGTATATTCACACATACGATCTTCTTGCCGTCATGCGAGGTCATGTGACCGCGGCGATCATTTGAAAGAATATTTGACCGGCTCAAACCTGTTGATTTCCGACGAGTGCCTGCAAGTCTGAATTTCATTGTAAAAAAGGCGGCAAAATGAAGCGACAACGAAAATTTTCGTGTGAAAATGATAAAAAGTTAATAGAAACTGTACTTACGTGAATGTACAGAATTATACGATTTTTCAAATAACAAATATTCAGATAGTGTACACAAAGCAGATGTGTGGAGGGACATCGGGGAAAAAATAAAACAAGGTAAGTAAATACTTTTTATATACTATTTATATAAGAGGTTATATTATACAGGTTAGTACGTACAGTGTACTCCGGATATAACGAACCCTCAAGGAACCTGAAAATCGGTTCGTTATAACCGAAGTTCGTTATAAGCAATAATTTAAAAAAATCATGAATTAAATTTATTTAAATTACAATTGACAAAAATCTTGTAATATTAAATTGAATGAAATTAAACAATTTGGGAAGAAAGTAAAGGAAATCAGTAAGAACAAATAGTAAATTATTAAATAGACATTTTCGGGACTATTACGTTCGTTCGTTCGTTATATCCGGAAGTTCGTTATAACCGGCTTACACTATATTTGAAAATAATAAGCATTCGTTGCAAAAAGTAAATAATAATATTCTAATATTAACAACAATAAATATTGCGTGGTAATAGCTTTGTGAAATATTTATGAAAAGTTTTATATCTTTTCCAACTGCCAAGGTACAGATCCCGACTCCGAATTGAGAAAACTTGTAAAATTTTCTCGGACAAAAAATGCTTGTTGTTGAGCGTTGCCACCTTGCTTTTGTAAATTTTCAAGTATACACTGATTTTGTGCATTCACTTGTGTATCGCTTTCAGAGTGTGACAGGTTATTATTTCGCAAATAGTTGTGTAAAATACAGGTAGTTAAAATAATTTGTTCGACATAGTCCGGTTTGGAATGAATAATTCGAAAATAAATTCTGAATCGTTGCGTTAAAATGCCAAACGCATTCTCCACAACACGTCTGGCACGACAGTGACGATAATTAAACACCCTTTTTTCTATGGCATCACATGTTTGGGTTTCTGGGTATGGGCGTAGTAGATTGACTTTCAAGGGAAATGCAGAATCCCCTAATATTACATATGGTGCTCTAATATTTGAATTTGGTTATGTTGTAGGGTTGGCAATATTTAATGTGCCATTGTCTAAACGTTTTCCTAAATGAGAATTAGCAAAAATACCCCCATCGCTATTCTTTCCGTACGACTCAATATCAACAAAAATAAACTTGTAATTAGCATCAACTAAAGCAAGTAAAACAACCGAAAATTTTTTTTTGTAATTAAAGTAATTTGATCCGCTATTTGGAGGAGCCAAGATTTGAACATGTTTACCATCCAATGCTCCTATACAGTTCGGGAAGTTCCAATGCATCCAAAATGTTTTGGCAATATCGTGCCAATCGCTTTCAGTTGGCACTGGAATGCATGTAGCCAATAAATTGTTTACAATTGCTTTACATACTTCATGCACGATAGAATGCACCGTCGAATGGCCAAGGCGATAACTAAATGCTATCGTCTGAAACGAATCTCCGGTGGCAAGAAATCTGTAAGTAAAAGCGAGAATTATTACGCAAATTGTTGCCGTTTTAATATTATAAATTAACGTGATATTTATAAATTGCTTACAACGATTAAAATACTACTTTACGTAACAACACATGGTGGCAGTAATTCATTACCTATATACTTTTATGTTATACCTTTTTTTTACAGATCCACAGATTTGTAAGCAGAGATGGGAATCTCTGCGATCGCAATATCGTAAAATAAAGAGATTAAGAAAAACAAAATCCGGCCAAGCTGCCATAAACACACAAAAGTGGAAATACGAAGATTCACTGCAATTTTTAGAACCGTTTATGTAGGATAAAAAACGAGTAACGTCCTTCGATCGGGGAGCAGATGATAGCAACGATGGCAGCGTGTTGGAAGAGAACGTATCTCAACCATCACATTCTAGCTCCCCTTCTATCCACTACAGACAAGACACAGTTCTATCAGAAAGTTCTACTAACATTAATACTTCAGTACCTACACAAACAACTCCCAAAACAAAACAAAAGAGCACTTTAAAAGTAGCAACCGAGGCGACTACGGCAGCAAGTACTCTTATGAATTTTCTTTTAGAGGAAGAAAAACGAAAACTAAATGAAAATAAAGATGAAATTGATTACTTTTTTGAAACGATGAACAGACGGTTAAAAAATTTTCAGCTGCTGACAAACATACAGCAAAGCAACAAATTTTTACAATTGTTTCAACGCTCGAAAGCAAGTACATCGACCCTCCACCAGTGCAGTCACATCATCAGATTCAGCCGTTTCATGCACATGATAGAATTTCATTTTTGCAACAATCAATGTCATCTCCACAAGTTTCGTGGGTATAAATTAAACAATTTCAGGTTAGGATTTAATACGAAAATGCATATTTAACATTACTTTTAACTTCGTAAAAGAAACGTCAAATCGCAACTTTAAAGTGATTTTTCGGTAAGTAGTACACTTTTCCGCATTTTTTTTTATCATTAACGCCTTTTTTGACTCATTTCCTATCGATATAGCAATTCTCTAATTCTCACTCCTAATCTTGATATATGCCCTATTTTTCTTCTACCTAATCGAACGCGAAGCCGTTGCGTTCACCATATATTATAGTAAAAAATATATTTAAAAGATATACATTACATTACATTACATTACATGGAATACATATCGGGTAGGCGGACCAACCAACCTTGCACCGCGACCCTAAGGATCTATTGTACCCCGATAGATATCATTATCAAATTTCCCGTGCAGTCCAATGTTCTTAACGAACATTAATACCTTGCTCGGCGAAAGGTCATTCAGATCTTTTGAGGAGATAAACTGCGACCCAAAAATCGAGAATCTGATACGGTTAACGGCAGGGCAGTGGCATAAAACATGCTCAACCGTCTCTGCTTCCTCCGCACATAGTCGGCATTCAACATCGTCGGCTAAACCCAACAAGTTGAGGTGTGCTTTTAATCGGCAGTGCCCAGTAAAAACACCCATTAGAACTTTTATGCTACTACGGGCAAGTCCTAAAATATTCCCGGGTCTCATTCCAGGAGAACTGGTCCACAGTAGGCGAAGTCTCTCTTCAGCCCACAGTCCAATCCTATATTTGGCCATCGCAAATGATACACCAACTGCTGGTTCCGGTCCCCCAAACGCTTCAGCGCTGCCATCTCGTGCTAGCTTATCTGCCGCTTCATTGCCAGCAACACCAGAGTGACCCGGGACCCAGATCAGAGAGACTCTGTTATCACAACTCAGTGTGTTTAATGTTCTCTTACAATCATTAACCAGAGCCGACACCGTTTTCACGGCTTGCAGCGCCTGGAGAGCGGCTTGACTGTCTGAGAAGATTCGTACTGTCATGTTCTTCACCCCTCTTTCAAGAAGGATTTTAGCACCCATGTCAATAGCAAATACTTCCGCCTGGAATACAGTACAGTACGTACCCAGGCTGTAGGCTTGCTTAATTCGAGGTGTCTGGCAGTATACTCCTGCTCCTACCCCTTCAGGCGTTTTTGATCCATCTGTGTACAAGCAAATGTCTGCCCGAACCAGAGAATTTTCATTTTCGATCCAGGACTGCCGCTCAGGCAGTACAATCTGGTATCGAGCATTAATCACTGATAGTGATACCGCCAAATCTGACAGCATTGATAGCACAGTATCAGTGCTTATAATGTCTTCCGCAGCCCATTGGTAGGACATGTCGGAACAGTTTTGAGCATATTGCTTAAATCTGTAAATGGTTGTTCTAGCCACTTTCTCTATATGCAAATGCAGAGGAGATAGGCCAAGCAGAACCTCCATTGCTAGAGTTGGCGTTGTGCCTATGGCACCAGAGATTGCCAATCCAGCTACTCGTTGAATTCGTGAAAGTTTACTGATAACTGAAGTCTGTCGGACTTTCCTATACCAGGCTGCTGCTCCGTATGTGATCATAGGTCTAACCACAGTCACATAGAGCCAGTACAGTCTTTCAGGGGTAAGACCCCAACTTTTGCCACAAAGACTGCGACAAGTCCACAAGGATAGTCTAGCTTTGTGCAAAACTCCCTGCAAATGTCCATTCCATGACAGGGTTTTGTCTAGGATTACTCCTAGATATTTGACTTCCTTTGAGAAAGGAATTTCTTCACCTTGGATAGTTGGACGGATTAGTCCATCCAACTTTCGCTTCCTGGTGAAGGGCACAACAATTGTCTTTTGCGGGTTTATTGAGAGGTTCTCTCCCTTACACCAAGCGCAAATGGTATCTAGGGTCACCTGGAGGACTTTAGATATCCTCGGCAAACAGGTTCCTTTGACCATAACGACAATGTCATCAGCATAAGCTTGTATTTCCACACCAACGGCTTCGACTATCGCAATCAGATCGTCAACTAGGAGGGACCAAAGCAGGGGAGATAACACCCCTCCCTGCGGTCAGCCACCTCCCGGCCTGAAGCGTATCGTATCACCGTGGAGTGAAGTAGAAACTATTCTACTATCTAGCATATTGCGAATCCAACCCGCTATAGTTGCTTCCACTCCCCTGTCAAGAGCAGCTCTTTCAAGAGATTGTGGTATTGCGTTGTTGGATACTCTACCAACTAAGTTGTGTAGAGCCAATTCTGCTGATTTTCCCGCTTGATAAGCATACTGGTGGCGACTCAGTGGACCAGATACCAATGGCACCGTACGGATATACCGTTCCAGAACTTTTTCAAGGGTTTTCAGCAGAAATGACGTTAGGCTGATGGGTCGAAAGGCATTAGGAGTAGGGACCGAACGGCCCTACTCCTAATGCCCTAAGGCCCGCTTTGGGTATGTAAGATACCCGTACCTTAGTCCATTCTGCCGGCACATATTTCCAGGCGACACTCGCTCTGAAAATTTTTACCAAAATTGGCAACAACAAAGACCTCCCCTGCTGTAACAAAGCAGGGAAGATATTGTCTTCTCCAGGCGATTTGAACGGCTTAAACGTTTGAATTGCCTGGTCCACGGATGTGTAAGTGACGACTTTTCTAGTCACACTCCAATCCGTATTTGAGGGGCGCTTTGCCTTGCAGGAATAGCCCGCTGTGGCATTATCGGCCCTCATCATCAGGCTTTTAAAAGATATAAGATATATTTGAAAATCAGGCATACTACTTACCTTAAACAAACTGCCAGTTTCTGCATTGGAGATATAGCTTCTCGAAATGTTGTATTTTCCTTTTGAATATCAACTTTAATTACTTGAAGAATGTCATTGAATTCTTTGACTGACATTCTGAAATATTTAATATATTTAATTTGGTCGTCTAAGAGTTCATTATATAACGTGACAAATTCTCCTTCAATATTTCGTCGTTTTAATATGTTATGAACCCACAAACGTTTTCTTTTCCGGACTTTCCTATTTTCTTCTTCCTCTTCATCCAAAATTAGAGCAATTTTTATTAAACTTGATGTTGACAACATTTTTTCACCACGTTTCCAACACCAAACTGACTGCCGGTAGATCACCAGTGTGAATTAATTGAAAATTGACCGGACCGCGACCGACCCGTGACCGGCCCGTGACTTGACCGGTCGTTGATCGATAGTGTGAATAGGCCTTTAGTTGTTCTACTTCTTCATCTACCAGCATCACTAGCCTGTTAGATGAAGGTACCTCACTATCACAGGGTGTCCCAATTTCGATGTCCGCATAGGCTATCTCCGAAACTAAAAGAGATAGAAAAAAAGTAGCTTACATGTCATGATCTGGTTTTTCGAGAAAATGCTAATGCCGAAAACTCAGAACAGCTATCGTCTTTTGTTTTCGCCCTATCGGCAAAAACTGAAAATTTTGCAAAAACGACAATCACGAATATCTCACTTATTATCAAAGATGGAGTATTATAAATAAAACATTATATGGGCAACTTTTTACGAAGAATTCAGTGGCGTAGGTAGAATTTTTTTCCCATCATTTATTTTCGAGATTTTAGATGTAACTTTATTTTTTTAAATGGAAACCATAGTTGGCTATGATTTAAAATAATTTGTTATTTTCTTCTGATAACAAATATATATAGTTTGTGGGTTATATTTCTTATGGTTATTGAATAATTAACAAAAATTCATTTTGTTCTGTCTAAAACTAATGTATGTATTTAAAAGTTAATGTTGCTATGGTGATAACTATACATACTATGATGAAACATAATGTATCAAATAATTGCCAAAGTTTGTATTTAAAAATTCGATAACAACTCTGGCATTATGAGCTGGTACGATGCACCAGCATGTTAAGTGTCAAAGTATAACAAAACTGAATAAAACTTTACAATGAATTTCGAAAATTATGAAAAATGTAACATGATGGAATGCTATATGTTATCAGATAAGTATGCGACGTTAGCCGCAGAATTTTATTTCACAAGATATCCAGAAAGAAGACAACCGCATGTAAGAACCTTCAGCCGGTTAGCAGAAAATTTAATACATATTTGGTCCTTCCCCAAACCACATACAAAAACATACCAAAATGAACTGCAAGAGAAATTGCAACAAGACGTCTGACCCAAAAGCCGCTGCTCCCGAATATGAAAGAAAAATAAGTATAAACCATACAAAGCGGGGCTAACTCCTTATTTACGTGCCGGAGATGTCAATCGAAGATTAGAATTTTGTAGATGATATTTAGAAAAATTAAATAGTCTGCTGTTTGTTCAAAATGTTATCTGGACCGAAGAAGTCTCTGAGTGTTCAAAGAAGCTTGGGGTTCAATGTATGGTGTGCCCTTTTAGATAATAGAATTTTGCCATATAGTATCTACCATAAAAACTTAAACTCAGAGAAATACCTCAATATATTAAGGCAGCATATTGAGCCTTTGGTCGACAATTTGCCACTAAATATATCTCAAATGATATATTTTTAATATGACGGAGCTCCAGCACATAATGCGAGATTTGTTAGTGAATTTTTAAATACTACTACAAACTCAAGGACAGTAGAATCTAACAGGACTGCTACATCCATTGTTGTGACAGCCTACCCGCAAACTACGTCACACCATTTTCCACGCCCAGCTGTTGTTATGGTCTATGCGTTTGCTGTGTGTTTTTAGAGGTTATATATGCGTATTAATGTCTATCATATAACCTCTAAAAACATAGACAGTTACCAGGCGTGGCAAATAGTGTGACGTAGAGTGCTGGTAACCAACCCGTAGTCGACTACAAAAATACAATGGATGTAGCAGTCCTGTTAGATTCTACTGTCTTTGCTACAAACTTTGGCAATAATAAAATTGGAAACAATGCTTTCTCTCAAGGGAAAGCTCATATACAATAGTTTTAGAAAGAACAAAAAAAATTTATACATTATATTCCATCATAGTATGTATGGTTATCACTATAGCAACATTAACTTTTAAATACATACATTAGATTTAGATAGAACAAAATGAATTTTTGTTAATTATTCAATAACTATAAGAAATATACCCCACAAACTATATATATTTGTTATCAGAAGAAAATAACAAATTATTTTAAGTCATAGCCAACTATGATTTCCATTTAAAAAAATAAAGTTACGTCTAAAATCTCGAAAATAAAAGATGAGAAAAAAATTCTACCTACGCCACTGAATTCTTCGTAAAAAGTTGCCCATATAATGTTTTATTTATAATACTCCATCTTTGATAATAAGTGAGATATTCGCGATTGTCGTTTTTGCAAAATTTTCAGTTTTTGCCGATAGGGCGAAAACAAAAGACGATAGCTGTTCGGAGTTTTCGGCATTAGCATTTTCTCGAAAAACGAGATCATGACATGTAAGCTACTTCTTTTCTATCTCTTTTAGTTTCGGAAATAGCCTATGCGGACATCGAAATTGGGACACCCTGCACTAGTAATAACAATGTCACCTTCTTCATCTTCTATGTCTGTCTGTTCAGAATTATCCAACGGGAGATTTTATAATTCAATACAAACTTTTTTAGCCTCAACCAAAAGTTCTTCATGAGTCAAAGCTCTGTTAAAGTACCAAAACGTATCTGTATTCGCTTGGCTTATTTTTAAATCAATCTCAATATTGTACCTGTTATTATCCTGACGGTACATTTACGTACCAAACACAAAATGTAACTTTTTCGGGATAAGAATAAGAAATGTTTGAAAAAATGAAAAAATTCAGCAACACCACTTTTCACCAAACTTCTAATCTCACATCTGGATGAATTTGGGATGAATAAGTTTAAATATACCTAAAAATCCTACAGTGCGGATTGCGTCATTTTAGATACAAACTATGGTTCTTATAACAAAGAACCTTTGTTGTATAGTAGAAAGTACTGACAGGTCTAAATGTCCCGAAAAATAACTACAGTTTAAAATGAGTGTTGAAAACTACCGGTACTTTAAAGTACTGTCGGGACACAAAGAGTTAATTAGCTCAAAACCAAAATATTTTTTGAAAATATGCAACCCATTTAATACATATTATCTAAACTGTATTATAAATCGTTACTTTTATCAATTTGTAAACAAATTTATCTTTAATATACGTTTAACATTAATTATCCAATTAAAAGGCGTTGCATAAAAAATTTCGAAAAAGCTACAAAACATTTCCGTTTTGTAATATTATTTTTAATTTTTCCACTTAATCTCATATTTTATTCGAAACAAAAGTTTGTTCATTTTCAATTCGGTACTAATTGAAAATTATTTGATAGTTCCCGCATAGTAAGATTAGATAGGTAAAAAAAGAAACTATAAGCCAAAGGTTAAACAATTTAATATGATAAGTTGAAAAACACCACAATTATTTTTGAAGATTAAGACTCTATTTTATATTGTAGCTAAGAAGACACTCTTAAAGATATATCGTAATAGAAAAAAGAATTTTAAATAAAACAAACAGTTTTTTAAAGAAATGTCTTATCTAACTTCTGAATGACTAGTAAAAAGTTAATACAGTTTCAAATAGAAAATGGATACAGTTCTAGTTAAAGTAAAACATGGAGAGTTACGTGGAAAACTTCAGAAAAATTATAAAAACGGAAGTTTCTATAGCTTCTTTGGAATTCCATATGCTACACCTCCGGTCGGAAATTTAAGATTTAAGGTAAATTTAAGATAAAAATTGATAAATTCTTATTATTATTATTTTTATTATTGTGTGCTAGTTGAGTTGCATATTTTTATTCATTTTATTTTATTGATTTAGCCTCCTCAACCTCTTAAACCATGGAAAGGAATTTTAGATGTAACTGAAGAAAAAGAAGGATGTATTGCACCTAATATGTACACCAGAAAATTAGAAGGAAGTGAAGATTGTTTACATCTAAATGTTTATACTCCAGAAGTTAATACTGGAAATATAAAGTTAAAACCAGTTATAGTTTTCATCCATGGTGGAGCTTTTTTAATAGGAAATACAAAAACTGAAATTTACGGCCCAGAATTTTTATTAACTGAAGATGTAGTTCTTGTATTAATTTCTTATAGGCTCGGAGCTTTCGGTATTAAACTTTAAAAAGATTTTACATTTCTTCATTATTTTTTTATAGGTTGGTCATGTCTTCAAGATGGTTCTTTAGGAATCCCTGGTAATCAAGGACTTCGAGACGTCATCATGGGTTTAAATTGGGTTCAACAAAATATCGAATCATTTTCGGGCAATCCACGCAACGTAACGTTGTTCGGAGAAAGTACGGGAGCTTTTCTCGCCCATATTCTTATGTTTGTACCAGCTTGCGAAGGACTTTTCCACAAAATAATTCTTCACAGCACATCGGCTCTTCTTCATTGGTCGTTCGGTCAAAGCGATTCCATGAAACAATTGGCAAAGAAATTGGGTTTCTCTTCAGAAAATGATAAAGATATTTTAGAATTTTTACAGAAACAACCGATGGAGAAAATTATCGAAGGACAAATGATGTTTAGAGGTTCCATAGTTTCGAATAACGAAAGACCGTTTTATCCAATCTTAGAAAATGATGATAATATAGAAGAAAAAACAATTTTTGGGGATTGTAACAAACGCATAATGAAGGGTGAATACATAAAAGTACCGATGATTATTGGATACACATCAGATGAAGGGATAATTTTTGATTCAACCATAAGAAAAATATTAAAACGAACTGAAAATCCGATTACACTAAGAGATTTTGAAGATATGATTCCATTTAAATCAGATTTTAAAAGAGGAAGTCCAGAATCGTTAAAAATCGCCGAAAAAGCGAAAATTTTTTATTTTAACCAACGAAACCCAACGTACCCAAAAGATCGTAAACAATTTTATAGAATGTACACAGATAATATTACTTCTCTTATTCAGAACACGGCAAGAAGGCATTTAGAAACATTACAAAATCCGATTTACTTTTTTAAATTCGCCTTCGACGGGCAATTAAACTTATATAAAAAACTACAAGGTGTCGAGTTTCCCGGAGCTTCTCATTCGGATGAATTGTGTTATTTGTTTAAGATGTCTAAAAATCCACCGGTTGAACAAAACAGTTACGAAGATATAACCATTCAAAGAATGGTTAAGTTGTGGACGAATTTTGCCAGGAATGGAAATCCGAATAATCTTGAACTAATTAAGGTTGAATGGAAACCAATTGAGCAAGATAAGATGCATTTTCTTAATATTGGAGATGAATTAACTGTTGGGATTGATCCTGATAAAGAAGGGGTTGAGTTTTGGAGAGAAATGTTTAACCTGAAACCAAAATCGAAACTGTAATTTTTTAAGAGGGCATTAATAAAGAAATATTAAACGAATACAGTATTTTCTTTAGAGAATTAAAAGTCTCATCAAATATTTATAGTAATTTACACATATTTTCTCATAGAACGATATATTAAGAACATTTTCGAACTGTTCTTTAATTGTAATTCAACATCAAGAAGATGTCCCTATATGAATTCCATCGTTATTGTAGATTCCGTTTCAATAACAGTTTTTCATATATCGTCAATAATAGATTTTAAAGTTAATTTAATATATATCATTTAAAAGAGAAAACTTTGAGCTTTAATTTAAAATAAATCTCGTTTCTTAGTCTTCATAAATAAGTTCTCCATGAACTTTTAATTTGTCATCTTTTTTTAAATTTTTGAATTACGTAAGCTTCAACTTAATTTTTTTTTTCTCCAAATTTCTGTAATCTAACACTACGATTATTATACATGGTTTGAAAGAGGACACTTTTAGCTTTAATTTAAGATACATCTCATTCACTAATTTTCATAAACACCGCTTCCAGGCTTTTTTAAATTTTTATGATTTTTGACATTTTTAGGTTAAGCAAAAATGACGCTTT
Source organism: Onthophagus taurus (assembly GCF_036711975.1). Classification (NCBI taxonomy): domain Eukaryota; kingdom Metazoa; phylum Arthropoda; class Insecta; order Coleoptera; family Scarabaeidae; genus Onthophagus; species Onthophagus taurus. The sequence goes on along the minus strand of NC_091972.1, from coordinate 38,914,298 downwards.
TACTTCAACACTTCTTTTCTAAACATTTTCTTAAATCAACCTAATATTTATTATATATCATTTAAAAGAGAAAACTTTGAGCTTTAATTTAAAATAAATCTCGTTTCTTACTCTTCATAAATAAGTTCTCCATGAATTTTTAATTTTTCATCTTTTTTAAAATTTTTGAATTAAGTAAGCTTCAACTTAATTCTTTTTTTCTCAAAATTTTTGTAATTTAACACTACGATTATTATATATGGTTTGAAAGAGGACACTTTCAGCTTTAATTTAAGATAAATCTCATTTCTTAATTTTCATAAAGACCGCATCCAGGATTTTTTTAATTTTTATGATTTTTGACATTTTTAGGTTAAACAAAAATGGTGCTTTTACTTCAACACATCTTTTCTAAACATTTTCTTAAATTAACCTAATATTTATTATATATCATTTAAAAGAGAAAACTTTGAGCTTTAATTTAAAATAAATCTCGTTTCTTAGTCTTCTTAAATAAGTTCTCCGTGAATTTTTAATTTTTCATCTTTTTTAAAATTTTTGAATTACGTAAGCTTCAACTTAATTCTTTTTTTCTCAAAATTTTTGTAATTTAACACTCCGATTATTATACATGGTTTGAAAGAGGACACTTTCAGCTTTAATTTAAGATAAATCTCATTCCTTAATTTTCATAAATATCGCTTTCAGGATTTTTATAATTTTAAAAATTTTTGTCATTTTTAGGTTAAGCAAAAATGTTGCTTTTATTTCAACACTTATTTTCTCTACATTTTCATAAATTATCCTAATATTTATTATATATCATTGAAAAGAGAAAACTTTGAGCTTTAATTTAAAATAAATCTCGTTTCTTAGTCTTCATAAATAAGTTCTCCATGAATTTTTAATTTTTCATCTTTTTTAAAATTTTTGAATTACGTTAGCTTTAACTTAATTCTTTCTTTCTCCAAATTTTTGTAATCTAACACTACGATTATTATACATGGTTTGAAAGAGGACACTTTCAGCTTTAATTTATGATAAATCTCATTCGTTAATTATCATAAACACCACTTCCAAGCTTTTTTAATTTTTATGATTTTTGACATTTTTACGTTAAGCAAAAATGGTGCTTTTATTTCAACATTTCTTTTCTCCACATTTTCTTAAATCAACCTAATATTTATTATATATCATTTAAAAGAGAAAACTCTGAGCTTTAATTTAAAATAAATCTTGCTTCTTACTCTTCATAAATAAGTTCTCCATGAATTTTTAATTTTTCATCTTTTTTAAAATTTTTGAATTGCGTTAGCTTTAACTTAATTCTTTCTTTCTCCAAATTTTTGTAATCTAACACTACGATTATTATACATGGTTTGAAAGAGGACACTTTCAGCTTTAATTTAAGATAAATCTCATTCCTTAATTTTCATAAACACCGCTTCCAGGATTTTTTTAATTTTTAAAATTTTTGTAATTTTTAGGTTAAGCAAAAATGGTGCTTTTATTTCAACATTTATTTTCTCTACATTTTCATAAATTAACCTAATGTTTATTATATATCATTTAAAAGAGAAAACATTGAGTTTTAATTTAAAAGAAACCTCGTTTCTTAGTCTGCATAAATAAGTTCTACTTGAATTTTTAATTTTTCATATTTTTCAACATTTTTAAACTACGTAAGCTTCAACTTAATTCTTTTTTTCTCCAAATTTTTGTAATCCAACACTACGATTATTATACATGGTTTGAAAGAGCACACTTTCAGCTTTAATTTAAGATAAATCTCATTCCTTAATTTTCATAAACACCGCTTCCAGAATTTTTTTAATTTTTAAAATTTTTGTCATTTTTAGATTAAGCAAAAATGGTGCTTTTATTTCAACATTTATTTTCTCTACATTTTCATAAATTAACCTAATGTTTATTATATATCATTTAAAAGAGAAAACTTTGAGTTTTAATTTAAAATAAACCTCGTTTCTTAGTCTGCATATATAAGTTCTCCATACATTTTTGAATTTTCATCTATTTGACATTTTTGAATTACTTAAGCTTTAACTTAATTCTCTTTTACTCCATATTTTTGTAATGTAAAACTACGATTATTATACATGGTTTGAAAGAGGACACTTTCAGCTTTAATGTAAGATAAATCTCATTCCTTAATTTTCATAAACACCGCTTCCAGGTCTTTTTAAATTTTTATGATTTTTGACATTTTTAGGTTTAGCGAAAATGGTGCTTTACTTCAACATTTACTTTCTCTACATTTTCTTAAATAAACCTAATATTTATTATATATCACTTAAAAAAGAAAACTTTGAGCTTTAATTTAAAATAAATCTCGTTTCTTAGTCTTCTTAAATAAGTTCTCCGTGAATTTTTAATTTTCCATCTCTTTTAAAATTTTTGAATTACATAAGCTTCAACTTAATTCTTTTTTTCTCAAAATTTTTGTAATTTAACACTACGATTATTATACATGGTTTGAAAGAGGACAGTTTCAGCTTTAATTTAAGATAAATCTCATTCCTTAATTTTCATAAACACCGCTTCCAGGATTTTTTTAATTTTTAAAATTTTTGTCTTTTTTAGGTTAAGCAAAAATGGTGCTTATTTCAACATTTATTTTTTCTACATTTTCATAAATTAACCTAATATTTATTATATATCATTTAAAAGAGAAAACTTTGAGCTTTAATTTACAATAAATCGCGTTTCTTAGTCTTCATAAATAAGTTCTCCATAAATTTTTAATTTTTCATCTTTTTTAAAATTTTTGAATTACGTAAGCTTCAACTTAATTCTTTTTTTCTCCAAATTTTTGTAATCTAACACTACGATTTTTATACATGGTTTGAAAGAGGACACTTTCAGCTTTAATTTAAGATAAATCTCATTCGTTAATTTTCATAAACACCGCTTCCAGGATTTTTTAATTTTTAAAATTTTTGTCATTTTTAGGTTAAGCAAAAATGGTGCTTTTATTTCAACATTTATTTACTCTACATTTTCATAAATTAACCTAATATTTATTATATATCATTTAAAAGAGAAAACTTTCAGCTTTAATTTACAATAAATCACGTTTCTTAGTCTTCATAAATAAGTTCTCCATGAATTTTTAATTTTTCATCTTTTTTAAAATTTTAGAATTACGTAAGCTTCAACTTAATTCTTTTCTTCTCCAAATTTTTGTAATCTAACACTACGATTATTATACATGGTTTGAAAGAGGACACTTTTAGCTTTAATTTAAGATACATCTCATTCCCTAATTTTCATAAACACCGCTTCTAGGATTTTTTTAATTTTTATGATTTTTGACATTTTTAGGTTAAGCGAAAATGGTGCTTTTACTTCAACATTTCTTTTCTCCACATTTTCTTATATCAACCTAATATTTATTATATATCATTTAAAAGAGAAAACTTTGAGCTTTAATTTACAATAAATCACGTTTCTTAGTCTTCATAAATAAGTTCTCCATGAATTTTTAATTATTCAACTTTTTTAAAATTTTTGAATTACGTAAGCTTCAACTTAATTCTTTTTTTCTCAACATTTTTGTAATCTAACACTACGATTATTATACATGGCTTGAAAGAGGACACTTTCAGCTTTAATTTAAGATAAATCTCATTCCTTAATTTTCATAAACACCGCTTCCGGGATTTTTTAATTTTTAAAATTTTTGTCATTTTTAGGTTAAGCAAAAATGGTGCTTATTTCAACATTTATTTTCTCTACATTTTCATAAATTAACCTAATATTTATTATATATCATTTAAAAGAGAAAACTTTGAGCTTTAATTTAAAATAAATCTCGATTCTTAGTCTTCATAAATAAATTCTCCATGAATTTTTAATTTTTCATCTTTTTTAAAATTTTTGAATTAAGTAAGCTTCAACTTAATTCTTTTTTTCTCAAAATTTTTGTAATTTAACACTACGATTATTATATATGGTTTGAAAGAGGACACTTTCAGCTTTAATTTAAGATAAATCTCATTTCTTAATTTTCATAAACACCGCATCCAGGATTTTTTTAATTTTTATGATTTTTGACATTTTTAGGTTAAGCAAAAATGGTGCTTTTACTTCAACACTTCTTTTCTAAACATTTTTTTATATCAACCTAATATTTATTATATATCATTTAAAAGAGAAAACTTTGAGCTTTAATTTAAAATAAATCTCGATTCTTAGTCTTCATAAATAAGTTCTCCATGAATTTTTAATTTTTCATCTTTTTTAAAATTTTTGAATTAAGTAAGCTTCAACTTAATTCTTTTTTTCTCAAAATTTTTGTAATTTAACACTACGATTATTATATATGGTTTGGAAGAGGACACTTTCAGCTTTAATTTAAGATAAATCTCATTTCTTAATTTTCATAAACACCGCATCCAGGATTTTTTTAATTTTTATGATTTTTGACATTTTTAGGTTAAGCAAAAATGGTGCTTTTACTTCAACACTTCTTTTCTAAACATTTTTTTAAATCAACCTAATATTTATTATATATCATTTAAAAGAGAAAACTTTGAGCTTTAATTTAAAATAAATCTCGTTTCTTAGTCGTCATAAATAAGTTCTCCATGAATTTTTAATTTTTCATCTTTTTCAAAATTTTTGAATTACGTAATCTTCAACTTATTCTTTTTTTCTCCAAATTTTTGTAATCTAACACTACGATTATTATACATGGTTTGAAAGAGGACAGTTTTAGCTTTAATTTAAGTTAAACTCATTCCTTAATTTTCATAAACACCGCTTCCAGGATTTTTTAATTTTTATGATTTTTGTCATTTTTAGGTTAAGCAAAAATGGTGCTTTTATTTCAACATTTATTTTCTCTACATTTTCATAAATTAACCTAATATTTATTATATACCATTTAAAAGAAGAAATTTTGAGCTTTAATTTAAAATAAATGTCGTTTCATAAATAAGTTCTCCATAAATTTTATTATTATTACTTTATTACGTAAGCTTTAACTTAATTCTTTCTTTCTCCAAAATTTTGTAATCTAACACTACGATTATTCTACATAGTTTGAAAGAGGACACTTTCAGACCTCATAAAATTATGCAACGATTTACAGAAACACTCTGTAGTATCCTAGTAAAGTTTCTCGATTAAAATTTGTACCACCCTATATACGAAGGAATCTTGATGCAGATCGAGTAAGACTTTTAATAATTTATTAACGTAGTAATTGAGTTAATTTAGTAATGTGGATTGAGTGTTTACGATAATAATCCCTTTCTTTTAAAATTTCGAAACCGAAATTTTTTTATTGATTTATTTATTTTGTCAAGATAAAGATTTTATTTGCCGGGAACCTACTGACCTACATTTTTCTCTTTCCTTATCAATTTTATTATTGATCTCCGATTAAAATTCCTTACATATATATCTGAAAGAATACACAATTTTAATCTCTTTTTTATTTTCCTTAAAAATAAATAAAATAAATCAAAAGCTTTTAGGTACTTCAAAAACATTTTACTCTCTTCCCATGTTAGATCAGCAATACTAATCTCACAATTAGTAATTTCACCAACAAGATAGAAACTATGACGGTCACAATCATTTCCTAGTTAAACAACAATAAAGAACTAAACATTATTTCAAGAAAATTTTATTAAACTCAATCGATATTAATAATTATGTTATAAAAAACACTAAAATCTAATTAAAAGGATGTGTTTATTATTCAACTTCTTTGCTGGAAATTTCCGTAGTAGTTATAACATTCTCTTCAACATCTAGAAAACAAACAAAAATTAAAACATAATTTTATTATCAAAAAAATAACTAACCTAGGGAATTACTGAAAGTTTCTTCGACACCTTCATTTCTCTTCTTATTAAAAATCCCATAGTTATAATACCAATTATATAGCTCTTCACACCATTTAACTCGTTGATAATAAGAATAATAACAATATTGATAATTATAATCGTAACAATTATTATCATACAACGACTGCGCAACACAACTTCTTATAAAATAATTATAATAATATCCCAAATAATTATTGTATCTAATATTATCCTCACAAATTTTTCCACATCTTTTTTCAATCGATAAATTACAACGTTTCGGATGAAACTTTTCACATTTTGGTATTAAAATTTTACAGCAAATAGCTCGTTTTTGCGGAACAATCAAAATATCATTATTAATGAATGAATTCACAGAAGTTGTTTGATTAATTTTGTTATTATTATTAATAAGATTTGCAATATCCAAAGTTGTCGTTATTTTACTCGATTCCTTATCATAAACATGAACATCTTCAACACAATCATTTTCGCAAGAATTAAAACAACCTGATCGTTTCAAACGTTTTTTTAAACAAGTTTCTTGTAAATTAGTCGCGAACCGTCTGCAGTACTTTTTAGCAAAATCATTTATTTCCGTGCAATTTTTATTTGAACTGATCAAATTTAAGTTGTAAAAAAGAAATAGTAATAAAAATGTAGTGCTAAAGTACATCTATAACAACGAAATTTTTGTAATTAATAACTTAATTAATGATTTTTTTACCTTTATAATATTAAGACGCTTCAGGTTCACTTAATAAAAAGACTGTGAGGTTCCATTGATTCGCCAAGGAATTTATGGTATGGTTTAATCGGTTTTTTTGCTTAGTTAACATTTTCCGGTCAGTTACATTTGAAAAAGCACAAGAGTTACTGTGTGAAATAACTAGAGTAGAAATTACGACGGACAAATATTATTACGAACGTCAACCTAATTCAATAAAGCTTTTAATATCTTATACGATTATTGATTTTCATTAATATTTATTGGTTTGTTTTGTTATTTGATTTTTATTAAAATATTTTATGAATAAAAATTATGTTAAGTTTTATTGCTTGATGATAAGGACTTGGAACTTTATTGGTGTATCGTGGGATATCATCTGAAAATAATGAGTAAAAATGGATGTTCTTTAAATGCAAATAGGAAGTGTATTGTTGTCCAAACTTTATTGTTATAAGTTTATAGAATATAGTACATTTGCTTCACATATTCGTTATTTGCTACAAATCCACCCTTTCTATTCGTTGAGAAAACACCATACGTTTAAAGTAGGATAAAGTAAGGTAGAGTTTAGAAACTTGGACTCTTTGGACATGAAAAAGTCATAATCCACGCTTATTTCATATTTATCTATCACCCGTTCCTAGTGATATAACATAAATCAGAAAATGTCAAAATTGGGCGATTTTTCTTCTAATAAAATCAACTAGATATAACGTAAGTACTAAAACTGATAGAGAAAGACTTTGTGAATAAAAAATATTCGTATTACATCAAGGAATCATAATTCATAATTATTTCATATTTATCTATCACCAGTTTCTAGTGATATAGTATAAATCACAAAATGTCTAAATTGGACGATTTTTCTTAATAAAATCAACTAGATATAACGTAAGTACTAAAACTGATAAAGAAAGACTTTGTGAATAAAAAATATTCGTATTACATCAAGAAAGCATAATCCATAATTATTTCATATTTATCTATCACCAGTTTCTAGTGATATAGTACAAATCACAAAATGTCTAAATTAGACGATTTTTCTTAATAAAATCAACTAGATATAACCTACGTACTAAAACTGATGGAGAAAGACGTTATGAATAAAAAATATTCGTAATATATCAAGAAATCATAATCCAAAGTTATTCCGTATTTATTTATCACCAGTTTCTACTGATATAGCATAAATCACAAAATGTCCAAATTGAACGTATTTTCTTAATAAAATCAGCTATAACTTAAACACTAAAACTGATGGAGAAAGACGATATGAATAAAAAATATTCCTAATGCACCAAGAAATCATAATCCATACTTCTTTCATTTTTATCTATCATCAATTTCTAGTGATATAGCATAAATGAGAAAATGTCAAAATTGGGCGATTTTTCTTAATAAAATCAACTAGATATAACGTAAGTAGTAAAACTGACAAAGAAAGACTTTGTGAATAAAAAATATTCGTATTACATCAAGAAAGCATAATCCATAATTATTTCATATTTATCTATCACCAGTTTCTAGTGATATAGTACAAATCACAAAATGTCTAAATTAGACGATTTTTCTTAATAAAATCAACTAGATATAACCTACGTACTAAAACTGATGGAGAAAGACGTTATGAATAAAAAATATTCCTAATATATCAAGAAATCATAATCTAAAGTTATTCCGTATTTATTTATCACCAGTTTCTACTGATATAGCATAAATCACAAAATGTCCAAATTGAACGTATTTTCTTAATAAAATCAGCTATAACTTAAATACTGAAACTGATGGAGAAAGACGATATGAATAAAAAATATTCCTAATGCACCAAGAAATCATAATCCATACTTCTTTCATTTTTATCTATCATCAATTTCTAGTGATATAGCATAAATGAGAAAATATCAAAATTGGGCGATTTTTCTTAATAAAATCAACTAGATATAACGTAAGTAGTAAAACTGACAAAGAAAGACTTTGTGAATAAAAAATATTCGTATTACATCAAGAAAGCATAATCCATAATTATTTCATATTTATCTATCACCAGTTTCTAGTGATATAGTACAAATCACAAAATGTCTAAATTAGACGATTTTTCTTAATAAAATCAACTAGATATAACCTACGTACTAAAACTGATGGAGAAAGACGTTATGAATAAAAAATATTCCTAATATATCAAGAAATCATAATCTAAAGTTATTCCGTATTTATTTATCACCAGTTTCTACTGATATAGCATAAATCACAAAATGTCCAAATTGAACGTATTTTCTTAATAAAATCAGCTATAACTTAAATACTGAAACTGATGGAGAAAGACGATATGAATAAAAAATATTCCTAATGCACCAAGAAATCATAATCCATACTTCTTTCATTTTTATCTATCATCAATTTCTAGTGATATAGCATATATGAGAAAATATCAAAATTGGGCGATTTTTCTTAATAAAATCAACTAGATATAACGTAAGTAGTAAAACTGACAAAGAAAGACTTTGTGAATAAAAAATATTCGTATTACATCAAGAAAGCATAATCCATAATTATTTCATATTTATCTATCACCAGTTTCTAGTGATATAGTACAAATCACAAAATGTCTAAATTAGACGATTTTTCTTAATAAAATCAACTAGATATAACCTACGTACTAAAACTGATGGAGAAAGACGTTATGAATAAAAAATATTCCTAATATATCAAGAAATCATAATCCAAAGTTATTCCGTATTTATTTATCACCAGTTTCTACTGATATAGCATAAATCACAAAATGTCCAAATTGAACGTATTTTCTTAATAAAATCAGCTATAACTTAAATACTAAAACTGATGGAGAAAGACGATATGAATAAAAAATATTCCTAATGCACCAAGAAACCATAATCCACACTTCTTTCATGTTTATCTATCACCAATTTCTAGTGATATAGCATAAATCAGAAAATGTCAAAATTGGGCGATTTTTCTTAATAAAATCAACTAGATATAACGTAAGTACTAAAACTGATATAGAAAGACTTTGTGAATAAGAAATATTCGTATTACATCAAGAAATCATAATCCAAAGTTATTCCATATTTATTTATCACCAGTTTCTAGTGATATAGTACAAATCACAAAATGTCTAAATTGGACGATTTTTCTTAATAAAATCAACTAGATATAACATACGTACTAAAACTGATGGAGGAAGACGTTATGAATAAAAAATATTCCTAATACGTCAAGAAATCATAATCCAAAGTTATTCCATATTTATTTATCACCAGTTTCTAGTGATATAGCATAAATCACAAATTGTCAAAATTGAACGTATTTTCTTAATAAAATCAGCTATAACTTAAGTACTAAAACTGACGGAGAAAGACGATATGAATAAAAAATATTCCTAGTGCACCAAGAAATCATAGTCCACACCTCTTTCATTTTTATTTATCACCAATTTCTAGTGATATAGCATAAATCAGAAAATGTCAAAATAACGCGATTTTTCTTAATAAAATCAATTAGATCTAACGTAAGTACTAAAACTGATAGAAAAAGACTTTGTGAATAAAAAATATTCGTATTACATCAAGCAATCATAATCCATAATTATTTCATATTTATCTATCACCAGTTTCTAGTGATATAGTATAAATCACAAAATGTCTAAATTGGACGATTTTTCTTAATAAAATCAACCAGATATTACGTAAGTACTAAAACTCATGGAGAAAGACATTATGAATACAATATATTCCTAATACATCAAGAAATCATAATCCATAGTTATTCCATATTTATCTATCACCAGTTTCTAGTGATATAGCATAAATCACAAATTGTCAAAATTGAACGTATTTTCTTAATAAAATCAGCTATAACTTAAGTACTAAAATTGATGGAGAAAGATGATATAAATAAAACATATTCCTAATGCACCAAGAAACCATAATCCACATTTCTTTCATGTTTATCTATCACCAATCTCTAGTGATATAGCATGAATCAGAAAATATCAAAATTGGGTGATTTTTCTTAATAAAATCAACTAGATATAACGTAAGTACTAAACCTGATAGAGAAAGACTCTATGAATAAAAAATATTCGTATTATATCAAGGAATCATAATCCATAATTATTTCATATTTATCTATCACCAACTTCTAGTGATATAGTATAAATCATAAAATGTCTAAATTGGATGATTTTTCTTAATAAAATCAACTAGATATAACGTAAGTACTAAAACTGATGGAGAAAGACGTTCTGAATATAAAGTATTCCTAATACATCAAGAAATCATAATCCATAGTTATTCCGTATTTATCTATCACCAGTTTCTACTGATATAGCATAAATCACAAAATGTCAAAATTGAACGTATTTTCCTAATAAAATCAGCTATAACTTAAATACTAAAACTGATGGAGAAAGACAATATGAATAAAAAATATTCCTAATGCACCAAGAAATCATAATCGACACTTCTTTCATGTTTATCTATTACCAATTTCTAGTGATATAGCATAAATCAGAAAATGTCAAAATTGGGCGATTTTTCTTAATAAAATCAACTAGATATAACGTAAGTAGATACTAAAACTGATATAGAAAAATTTTGTGAATACAAAATATTCGTATTACATCAAAGAATCATAATCCATAATTATTTCATATTTATCTATCACCAGTTTCTAGTGATATAGTATAAATCACAAAATGTCTAAATTGGACGATTTTTCTTAATAAAATCAACTAGATATCCAAACCAATTGATGTTTCTATATTTCAAATATATATCCCACCGCTCTTGTCACTAATGGTACAACCACTGTATGTTTTGCATTCAATGTTCGCCTCTGATTTGCCAGTTTTTGTTGCGCTATGCCAGTACTTTAGCATATCCACACTTTTTTCTAAATTTAAGGGCATCTTTCTATGCCGGAGCCGTGTAAAACGAGATCGATCCCGCAACTATTGTCAAAAGATATTTACGAGCATCAAACTTTTGGGAATAAGTCATATTAGATTGTAGTATAGTTTGGCCGCACTGTCGATCGCCATTTTTATGTCATCCATCAGACGCAGATTTTGTCCACAAAAACCTTTATATCCATTGTTTTTAATCTTCTCCTGTTCTTCAATGTAACCAGTTCTGTTTTGTCCTCAGCTAATTGCAGGCCTTTATGGCTTTAGATATTCTTTACATATAGGCCATCATTGCCTATATTGGCCCTTTCTTAGTTTTTCTCTCTTCCTCCTTTTATCCAATCCTGTCTCCCACATCTGTTTGACCAGGTTGTTTTCGCCCGTTCTTTCCAGATGTCCAAATCATCTAAGTTGGCTCTCTTGTATTTTGGTTAATATTGGTTCCAAATTGAGTATTGCTCAAATAATTTCATTCTATCTGTAGTTGTTATGTCTCTATTCTTCATAACATCTTTATTTTCATAGCAATAATCTTTGATTTTAACCTTTGTGACTTTTAAGTACAAAACAATTTTACAAATTTTTAATTTGGAACTTTTTCTTTTTAAGAAATACTGCTTTCCGTGCAGTAAATAACTGCAGTTAATATCTGTATCCAGACTTCCATGATTATCCAATATCGTTTCCAGAAATTTAAACTTTCGTGAGTGTTCTTGTAAATAATGGCAATATTATTTTGTAAAAATTAATAAAATATATAAATAATTGAATGAATTTTCTTCGATGTTTCTTATGATAAAAATCTACTTTACAACACAAATTTTTTTATTTGGTTAATGCTAAAACAAACATTTCTCAATTTGTTATTACACATTTTTGAAAATATCAAACTTAACGAAATTAATTGTCGCAACTACCAAAAAAAATCAGTTAAATGTAATTAGAGCTATCTTAAAACATAATCTTTTCCCAATCTTCTCTAAATAAGAACATTTTTATCTGTTTCTCTTTGAGCATAAATACCCCTTACTCAATGAAATTGATCATTGACGGTTCGAAAAAGTTGCCGATGAGAGTTAATTTAGTGCGTTTTTTAAGTGTTTTATCCACATTGGATTTATAAAAAACGGTAATTCTTAAACATTATGACTTAATTAACACAGTTATTAATAATAATTTTCTTTTAAGATGTTCCCTAAACTATTTTTTATCTTATTGATTACATTAATAATAATTATAGAAGTAAAAAGTTATGATTGCGATGAATTTAGAGAGCACGCCATCAGAAAATGTAAAAGACATTACGGGGAATCGATTGAAATTTGTATGCATAAAAGAATGAAAAGATCCCATTGTAGTTCAAAACCGGAAAGTGGAAACACTCACTGTGGAGAATGTAATTGTAATTATTGTTCGAATAATTCTTGTACAACGCGCTGTAGTTCTTGTTGTAATCGAGAAATTCGCGAAGAACACGAAATTTGTGAAACATCTTATTGTTGCCATAAAATGTGCCATAAAAAATGTTACACTCCGAGTTGTACTAGAAATTGTAGATCGTCTTGTTTAAGTTCAATAGATAAAAAAGAAATTATTACAACGAATAATAAACAGCAAACAAATATAACGACAGTTATTAATCTTCACAATAAAATTAATAACACAAATATAATCGATATGCCGGTTAAAATAAATACAACAAATTATAATAATTTAAATATAACTGCTCCGAATGTCTACGATTTAAACGAATCAAAGAGTGAAGATCAAAAGGAAGAACGTTGTTGTGAAATTTTAATCGAATTGTGTGATCCCTATGATAATAAAAAATGTTATCGAGAAAAACAAAGATATTGTGGTAAGGAATGTGCGAATTACCCCGAAAAACCGCCACAATACTCGGTTGGAAATGTTCCACAAATTCCACGACAACAATATATCCCGCAAAATTATCCTGTTATATTTCCGAATTATAATAATTATCAACAAATTCAAAATTATCCTAATTATCTGCAATACCCACAAAAATATCCGCAAGTTTATCCACAAGTATATCCCCAACAATACCCACAAATCTTTCCGCAAAATTATAATTATTATCCATCGCAAATTCCTCAAGGATGTCAACAAACGTCGACTTATCCTTTTGTAACGTGCGTGGGAAATAATTATCCTGCAACATGGGCGGGAATTCCTAACCAACCTAATCAAGTATCGCAAAATCCAACGAATAATTTTTATAATCCAAATAACCAATTTTATCCTGGAAGTGTTTCTAGTTATAATAATTTGCAAGTTCCACAATTTAATTATGGCACTGGACAAGATTTACCAGGACAACCTCGAACACCTGAAGGTAAAGAATTTATTTAAGTAGATGTAACATTTTATTTATTTTTTTTTTTACAATTTTAGTTGTCGCTCCTGAAAATTCTAATAATAATAATAATGATAATAACAATAATAATGAAGCAGATGAAAATGGAATAGAAGAAGATGAAGATGATAACGACGGCGATTATTAATTTTAATTTTTTTATTATATTTCTCTTTTTTTTTACTTATAATAAATATTTTTAACTATTTTGTACATTTCATTTAAAAATTATAGTTAAGTTCTTTAAATCAATCATCATTTACTTCTAAATGGTATACCGTAGTAATAAAAATTAAAGTTGTTAGGAATTTGATGTGTTTTGCAAAGTTCTGCTAAGTATATCGTTTTTCTAAGACGGTTTTTGCTGAAAAAGAGTGAGTTATTGTCTTAATCATGAGAGGGTGTAATAATAAAATACGATGTATATTATATGTTGAAAATTTTGGCCCTAATAAAATTTTGGCAGTAGACATATGAAGAGCAAACAGGAAGCTTTACTTGCCTCTTACAAAGTATTGTATAAAATAGTCAGATGTAAAAAGGCTCATACCATTGGTGAAGACCTTATTCTACCAGCTGAGGTGGAGATTGTAGAAACTATGTTTGGAAATAATTTTGCCAAACAATTGCAATCCATATCTCTTTCAAATGATACTGTTGTGGCCGAATTGGTGATATAGCCGAAGATATACAGTATCAGCTTCTTGAAACGTTGCGTGACGAATTGTTTTCATTTAATTGCCTATGTCCGATTTTGTGATGTTATATCGACAGTAAAAGAACTACTTTTCTACAAACCTATAGAACTCAAATCAACAGCACTACCTTGGTATGATATCTTAAATGATTTTATTAATGAGGCAAACATAGAGACGAAGAATTGCGTTGGAATATGCACCGATGGTGCTCGTACAATGCCTGGAAGATTCCAAAGTGTACAAGGACTGAAACAAAAATCTCCACAATGTGTCTGGGCCCATTGCATGATCCACAGAGTGGTTCTGGCTTGCAAAGAAATGAGTCCTGGTCTCAACATTGTGCTAACGACGGTTGAAACTGTAGTAAATTATATATAAATGAGACAACTAAAATCAAGAATCTTTAATGCAGTTTGCAAAGATATGGCTGCAGAACATTCTTCGTTGCTATTTTGTTGCGAGGCGAGATGGTTACCGCCTGGGAAATTTCTACAACGTGTTTATGAATTAAAAGAAGAAATTGCCCCTTTTCTAGAGGAGGAAAACCGCCCGGAAGCCGAAAAGTTTGGGTAAGCTTTATTTGTGATGAAATTGAGTTACTTGGTAGACATATTCGGGAAATTAAATATCCTGAATCTACAACTCCAAGGAACAAACACATATATGTTGGACAGCAGTGATAAAATACTGACAGCTTTTTGTAGAAAGTTGGAGCAGAAATGTGAAACAAAAAAAACTAGAAATGTTTGCAAATATGAATGAGTGTGTCAAAACATACAACGAAGAATAACAGTATTGTAAGAATAACATTTTAAAGAGCATTTTCTTGCTGACGACAAATTGTTAGCAAGTTACGAGTGGGTTAGGGATCCATTTCAAACTATTCCCGAAGGTCTGTCAAGTACAGAAGAAGAAATCTTCATAGACTTTACTGCAAACGGCAAAATCAAAAGGGAAAACAAGAGCATTTCGTATATTATTGCCATTTTCAACATCCTACCTTTGCGAAGCCGTATTTTCTTAGAAATGTTCAAATATTTCCCCAGTCTGCATGCATTTCTTATCCGGTCTTTCATGTTTCCGTGTTTTTGAAATTAGACCTCTCCTTCTAATTCATCGCCCAGCATAATCCCGATCTAAATCTTCACGTGCAATATGTGAAAAATGTGCTGGACACCCATCATTTTGCAGCCACATATTTTGTCTTTCTTCCCTGCTCAAATCTACAAGTCAGGTTGGTAAGACGTCATCTAAAAATTTTGGTACTTCTCCACATTCAGCATACCATCAATAAAGTATAGACCGATCAATTTATCACCAATTATGCCACACCAAACATTAACCGACTAAGGTCGTTGATGTTCTATTTCACGCAACCATCTCAGATTTTCAACGCTCCAATAGTGCATGTTATGTCTATTGACTTGTCCTTTGTTTGTAAAAGTAGACTCATCCGAGAATAGCATGTTACCAAAAAAATTGACGTCCAACCGTATTCGTTCTTGTGCCCATTGACAAAATATTAATCTATTTTCAAAATCACCTCCATAAAGCTGTTGATGCAATGAAATGTAGTATGGGTGATACTTGTTGCGCTTTAATATTCTTAAAATGCTGATCTTCGATATTCCGGCGTCAATTGCAAGTCGTGGAATGGTAACTTGAGGATTTACCTCAACGCTAGCTAATACCGCAATTTCCTTTTCTTCAGTAGTCACAGTTGCTGGCCGAGTTCTTTTTCTTGATTCCACATTTCTAGTGTTAGTGAAATCATTCACAACTCTGTAAAAGGTACTTCTCGAAGACGTATTTCGATCAGGAAAAGGTTCTCGATACAAAGCAACTTTTCTGCCATTTTCTCCATAAACAAAAATCATTTCGCCTTTTTCTGCCACACTTAGAGTATTCATGATTTAATGACTTAGTTTAAACACTTTGCCTTAATGTAAAACGATTAAATGAATTCAGAATTTGTTGCCAAGCAGTTTTTATGCAAATTTTGTTTTACTTGTTACATTTTAAAACACTTCAACCAATTAAGTCTCTGAAAGCGATATTCTGAAAATACCGACATAAGCAATTCCACGAACTCTTGTTTTTATGCGTTATTCTATTATCAAATTGACAAAGGCGGAGAAATGTCGGAACATTTTAAACCTCTTTCCAAAGGTTAACACTTCCTTTGAAAAACTTTGCTGTGCGAGGCAGGCCCAAAGGAGTCACTAATAATTATTAAAGCTACTTTTAATTTAGTACTGATGAGTTTATTATTAATTTCATTTGGCATTTGACAGTACCTACTGATACAATCATATTTATAACAATCAAATAGTATATTAGTTCAAACGTGCTATTAAACTACTAATTAATTTTTTTTATTAGTGATTATCGTTTTTTTTCCTTTTGATGTACTGGCGCCCCCCACGTAGAGTTATGGCGCTCCACAGGTTGAGAAACGCTGTTTTAGATGCAAAGCAGCTTAGTGAAAATCAATATGCAACCTCACGCAAACTTTCATAAGTAGATGATATAAGCCATTCTTCAACTTACTTCTTGATAATCGTCACCGTTCCTTTCTTCTATGTGTCCATAATACTCACTTGTTTCAGATTCGTTGTCAAAGTCAGCCTCGTACTCATCTCATTTTTCAAAATCATTATCAAATCATTACTATTTTTCTGATAGTTCGTGGTATCTCCTGATATTTCTTGATCGCTTTCAAATATAAGATTTCACCATAAACTTCCCTTGATAACCCGTCATCTTCTTGTGGAAAACTATTCCCTTCAGCATTTCTTCGTTGAACTTGGATTTTGTCATCTTCAAAGTATTCACATCTTCATTTCCACTCGTTGTAGATGATTCTTGTAGGTTGTCATCAGATTTATTTTGGGGATCTCCACTGCCTCTTGTCATGGACCATTCTTCCAATTCGTCTCTAGATTCATTTTCATCGTCTTCACTCTTATTATAGGCAATTCTGGAAGTTCGTCGCCTGATTCATTGTCATCGTCTGCATTACTTCTTGTTACATATAATTCTTCTATTTTGTCGACAGATTCGTTTTCGCCTTAACTTCCTCTAGACATAGACGATTATTCTAGATCGCATCCAAATTCGTTTTCGTCACTTTCACTTTCTGTTATAGTCAATTCGACATCTTATTTTTCACAAATGGAAACTTCATCTCAGAAACAACTTGAACGGTTGCTTTTCTTTGCCCGTTTTATGAAACATGGCTTTCAGTTTAAGACGTTGTAAAAATTTGTTTTTTTGTTTTACAGACTTGAAAGGTACGGACTCTGCAGTCTCGTAATTCTGCATACGCAAAATTTGAACCTATAGCATTACAAATATATTCTCTGGGGATTCTGCATAATGCAGAATAGGTACGTTTGCAATCTTAGATTTACTGAAAATCAGACTAATGCTTTACAGACTTTGCATTATGATAATTGTCACATACCTCTTGTTTAAGGAGTGGGGCATATATCGATTTAGTCCAGTTCTCGGGCCATCCACCCAGATCCTAAATCAGCTGGCATATTCTGTGCATAACATCGATTATGGGTCTCTTAGTGCTGTTATCATTTCAGCCACGATGTTGCTAAGTTTTAATTTCCTGACTGTAGCATATAAGTGCTTCTCTCATAAGTGATAACTCCCTTTCCTTATGCTCTATTCTTTGCTGTTGGTTATCTCGGTTGCTATTTGTTGACACTAGTAGTACACCATCCTCGGATCTTATTGCTCCCTGTTTTGAAGTGTCTATTTTTCTTGAACATATCACTGGTTTCGTTTTTGTATGTGGGTTATTCTATTTCTAGACATATGTGGTTAAGGTACTTGGTTTTATCTTTCCTGCAGTCGTTTTTGATCTCTCACATAGTGCTGCGTGTTTCATTTTGTCGTCAATGTCTCGCAAACCATTCCACATTGTCCCAAGTTTCCTAGAATATCTAGGCATTCCTTTATTTCGTCACCTTGTATCCTTCTTGTAATGTTTAAAAACTTTTCTAGTGACAAGCTTTTAATTTTGTATTTACAGTGTGTACACAAGAATCTAGGCGTTTTACATTAAACACAATAATAGCTCGATAATGCAGAAAATCTATTGGAAAAGTTTCTCAAAAGGTATTACTAAAGTAGTTTATTGGGATACACGACCAACACGACAAAGGCTAGATAATTGAAAAGAGGCTTCCTTTTATCTTTACCGAGCTTTCGGAAATTTTATTTTTCCTTCTTCAGAGGTAACTACAATATTGAGAAAACAAAAGTTACAATAGTTAACAAGCAAACAATTGAACAACTTACAAAAATGGATTGCATAAAGGAACCGAACCAAAGCTAAACATGAGGTCGCAAACTTTGAGCACTAGACATATCTTATAAAAACTATACTTCTAATAATTCACTAAAGATGAGTAATTAAAGATCAAAAGATACTAAAAATCATTACAAAGTTAATTTTGAAACCATTAAAATAAGTATTACTTACAAAGAGAACACGTTAAAATTTTTCGTTAAAAGTTAAGACGCAATAAGTCACGTAAGTTTTTTATACCACAAAAACTGGAAAGAAACAAGGCTGGCCAACCGTCATCACGGCAAAACACCAAATACACCAAAAGTAACCACTAGGTGGCGTTGAGAGGGGGAATAAAATTGAAATTATGAAAAAGGAAACAAAAACCGAAAAAGAACTAGAAAACCAAAGAATCACCCTCAATCGATGTTTGATCCCTTCTACCCCAGTTCTTCATAACAAGGTAACTGTAAATAGAACTAAGGTTCTGGGTGTCAGTTCTGAAGTTTAAGGAATTAACCTCTTTATTGATGTAAAACATCTCTAAGAACAATCTCTTTGAATAAATTGATTCCTTATCAACAATCTGAGAATTCTCAAAATTAAAATGGTGACCACTGAGAACATGGTGATGAACCAACGCACTCTTGTTTTCATCTCTAGATTGACAATCACGTTTATGTTGTTTGATCCTAGCATCAAAATACTGACTGGTAGTGCCTATGTAGGTTTTTTCGCAATTATTGCAAGGAACCCTATAAATAACATTAGATTGTAAACCTTTAGGAACCAGATCCTTAGTCCTTGAAAAACAGGTGGATAAAGGCAAAGAATTGCATTTAGCAAACCTAACCGAGTCACACCTCAGAACTGAAACAAGTTTATCAGTCAGCCTGGGGACGAAGGGAATCTTAACAAAGTGGGTCCGGGGGCCAGGGAGGCTAGATATGTCGTGTTGGTCGTCACCCTCAGAAGGTTGACTAATATTACGATGGTAAGTACCATTATGATAAAGAATTCTATTAACTAGACCTATCGGATACCCGTTGTTGACGAATATATCCCGGAGCTTTTTTAGGTTAGAGTCAAGAAAGCGGACATCAGAGATGGATCTGACACGGTTAACCATAGCAACCACAGTGTTCAGTTTCTGATTGAGAGGATGGTTTGAATGAAAGTTGATATATCTCCCCGAATATGTTGGCTTAGTACACCAATTTAAACTAATAGTTTGATCTAAATTTCTTATAACAATAGTATCGAGAAAAGGAACACTAGAGTTAGATTCAGTTTCAACCGTGAACTGTAAATGACTATCAAAGTTGTTGAACACATCCATAACATCGTCGATGCAGTCGACAGGTACAGCGCAAATTATATCGTCCACATACTTGTAGATAAAAGGAAGAGAAAAACCCAACAAAGGAATACCTACATTGATCGAGAAGATGATCCATCACCATAGTGGCCAAGATGGGGCTCAAAGGACTTCCCATTGGAGTGCCAAATTTTTGACTGTAAATAACATCATTGAAAGTAAATACCGAAGACTCAAACAAGAACACTATCAATTGTAAAAACAAATCCATATCAATAGGAGTGACAGAACTTACTAGGTCCCAATTTTGTAACAATATATCTCTCACCAAGTTGAGAGGTATGTTGGTGAAGAGAGACACCACATCAAGTGAGATAAGCATAAAGTTAGGAGTTTTATATCCCTAATTTTCTCTACAAAAGAGAAAGTATCCTTGATATTGTAGGAAGTTCTCTCACTAAAAGAAAGTTTCAGAATACCTGACAGGAACTCTGACAAGTGATATGTGGGGGAACCCACAAAAGATATGATGGGTCTCAAAGGACAGTTCACCTTGTGGATCTTCGGCAACCCATAATATTTGGGAATGACACCATTGTGACATCTAAGGCTGTTATACAATCTCTTATCAATGTATTCCCTTTCTAATAAAATTTTTGAAAATTTATTGTTTCTGTTTTGTATCTTTAAAGTGGGGTCCCTATCCAAAATACAGTAAGTGGACTGATCGTTAAATAAGTCTAAAGACTTCGATATATATTCTGATTTAAACATAGCTACTGTAACCTGTCCTTTATCTGCTCTTAATATAAGAATCGGGTCCTCTCTTTCGAGACTCAAAAACCTTTTTGTAGAGATCAAACTCCTCTTCAAAAACAGCTAGGTACTATTCAAGTGTTGGTGTCCATTAAGAAAATTAGTCATAATGTTTGTAACTTGAGCTCTTTTTATGTTTTGTAAATTACTAGGCAAAACTTTAATTATAGACTCTACATCTGCCAACAGCTTAGGAACAGACAAAGTAGTGGCATCAGGGATTAAGCCAAACTTAGGTCCCAATGACAAAAAATCTTTGACATCTTCAGGTATTTGGATAGATGTATTATTGACGAACCAGCCCTTGTTGTCATTAAACATTTTTTTTGAATTTTTTAAATTACTATTCTTTAAAACATTAAACTTTTTAACATTAATGCACTTTACTCTATTAAAAATCTTTGAATAAGAAAAAGCTAATCTGATCTCAAATTCCCCACACATGTGAGAGGGTAACACATTGTACAATTTATTTTTTAGCTCCGCAATAGATTCATCAACCTTTTTTAAATCATAGCAAGTAATTTGAATTTCAAAATTAAGAATCTTAGCTCCTAACCTTATATTAAACTCATTAACTTTATGAGAGATGGTTCCTCTTGCCTCGTCCAACAAGGCAACAGCATTCTTGCTACCATTTTTTATGTGGGTTGGAAGGAGTCCGTGTCTTCTGCACTTCATTAAAAAATGTTTCCTATTGTTGTCCTATTTTTAAAATGTTTAATTAATTACTTTGTACCTGTGTATCTTGTAAAGCTAAATTTGTTGTGATTATTGAGACTACTAATCATCTAATTTGATTGAAGACAGTTTTTAATGAATATTTTAATAATATGAATTACATGATTTATACAGGAAGTCGGTGTTTTGAATTAGGAAAAAATACAGGAAAATTTAGTTATGTAACCCAGGACAAGTTGTTTAAATCTTATTAATATCTCCTATTTTTATTAGATTTTCTTTATACCGTAATGTATTGGGTGAAACATTACACTACAAAATATATCAAAGATAAACGTTTCTTTCTTCCTTTTTTTGAATCGACTTAAATATAAGTTCGTTTTAATAAATAAACCAATACGGTTAGTAAACAAATTGGTGAATGCAAAGAGACCAGTTGCAGTTTTAACACAGTACGAGCTGTGTTAAAGAAAATGCTGATGAAATTGGACTGGAACGATATTTATAAAGTACATATAGATAATATTGTTTGATATCCTAACCATCTCGCCTATACTATATCAAAACTGGGTAAGCAATAATCCAATGCGCAAGTTGAAGCAATTTTAGATAACGCAATCTGTGGAGGTTACTGCACCGGGTTTATGCCATAAAAAATCCGGTCATACCTATGTACAAATAAAACACAACATTAATTTATAAATGTATTTATTAACTTTGAAAACAATAAAATTAAAATTAAAATCAAAATGATCTCATTTATGTTTTAAAACTCAAAGGAATATTTTATAATAAATAAATCTAAACAGCAATAAAATAGCTGAGTAAACTTAAATTTGCTATAACTAGGTTGAAAAACTAACAATACAAACAATGGGGTGATTATTTAATGGAATAAAACGACCTATATGTGAGTAGTCGTTGTATGAGAACAGCCCTCCTCACTCTTTAATGGATTGAACCCAAAGTTTCGTTAAAGATTAGTAGAAGTGTACGAAGAAGTATACTAAGGTGTTGTATCTCATTCTGCATCTGTCAGTGGATTTCAGTCCGTTAAAGATAACGCCAAATAGGTCACTAAAAGTGCTATAGCCTGTCAACAGCTTCCCTAAAGTGACGACCGGTTATTTCATACTTGACGCCAGTAGATGCATTTCAATTTTTTGAACGGTGCAGTGTAATTTATAAGAAAAAGAATAGATACGAATCATCAAAATGTAAGTAAAAAATCATCAATCAATTTTATGTGTCAATATTAGATATGAAAACGAATTTGAACAAAGACTTTCATTTTTATATAATCAATTATAATTTCGAAATTGACGATAATAATACATATCTGAATGATTTTTATAAACAAAAACCGTTTCGTAACATTCGTAATTTTGTTGCTTTCGGTTTGCGTTTAGATGGTTTTCCAGATTTTATTTTTAATAATTTTCATAATTTAATCCAATATGGTATATATACAATTTTATAGAGCAAAGTTTCAGTTGTAATTTGATGTAGAAATCGTTTCATTACCTTAATTAATAATGATTAAAAGGGTAATTTAATAATAATGATTTTAAAGGACAAACATTCAATTTTAATTTGATATAAAAATTGTTTCATAATCTTCATTAATAATCATTTAAGGAATTTTTAATTTTTGATCGAATATCGGAGATTTCAGATTTTTTGAATAATTAAGAAAACTTTACCAATGTTTTTTTCAAAATGTTTACCATCTAACTCATTATGTTAACCGATTTTAACCCATTTAGTCCCACTGGTGTAAAAACGCACCAGCGTTTTTAAAATTATTTTACAGCCATACATTTCCAAATTTAAAGGTGTTAGCTGTTTGTACGATAACAGTATAAGGTTGTTAGGCTATACATATCAAAATATTTCATAATTCTTGCTATTTAAACCATATTTACATCAATTCTTTTCTATTGAACATTTCTGTTCAAAATATACAATGAAAATAAAACTATTTTTAGTACATAAAATTCTTCAAAATTTTTTCATTTGCAAGTTTTTAGTGCATACTTTCCTCATATATATCTTGAAACGCGAAATAAAAATATGGATTCTGAAAATACGACATGAAACATTAATGGTGCAAAAACGCACCATTGGGACGATGTATGAAGAGATATAAGGATTGCATCATCTTTCGTATTATTTGAAACCAGTTTAGACGCGTCTGTTAGGTGAATTTCCGAACGAATTTAGTCATTTATGGAATACTGCGTTAAGAGTGTGTTTTTGTGCAAAATGTCTCGGTTTCTCACAAAAAGGGAATTAGATGCTTCTCTAGAAGAAATTGTTAATGAACTGGAAATAGAGAGAAAGGGAGGTAATTCTTATATTATTTTGTTGTGGTTTAAAATTTATTTTTATTCGATATTGACTTTAGCCGTCGTGGATGCTGTTTATATTCCTCCTCCTGTTGGCTACCTAACAGATGAGGAGTGTATAGACGACGAAAATTTAACGTCTATGAATTGTCCTCAGGACATAGACATCGCCGGTACTTACGAGGTACAAGTACCCAATGCAGACGAATACAATTCCTCAGACGATGAGTTCCTCGCGGTGAAACAACGCCGTCTTATGAAGGAAAAAGAAAATAGATTTGATATAAAATGGAAAAAAGTCAGATCGATTACACACACTCCGCATTATCAATCGAATCTTTAGATCATGATGTTCTTCGAGAAAAACTTCTGGAAAAGACGCCTTTGGAATTATTTTTTTTATATTTCGATGATGAAATGCTAAATTTAATTATTAACTTTTCTTTAAAATACGCACACGACAATAATCGACCAAACTTTCGTTTAGACAAAGAACAATTATTAAAATATTTAGGTATTGTTTTACTTTCTGGATATCACACATTACCAACAATTCCTATGTTTTGGTCTAATGAAGAAGACAAAGGGGTCGAAATTGTCAAAAAAACCATGAGTCGTAATACATTTCAAAACATAAAACGAAACCTTCATTTATCAGATAACAGTCCATTAGATCCATCTGATAAATTTGCAAAAATACGACCATTCCTTCAGCTTATAAACAAAAAAAATTTACAATTTGGTGTTTTTAGTCACAATTTATCTATTGATGAACAAATGGTTCCATATTTTGGGCGCCATTCATGTAAAATGTTTATCAAAGGGAAACCGGTAAGATTCGGTTTCAAACTTTGGTGTTTATGTTCATCTGACGGATATTTATTTCACTTTGAACCTTACGCTGGAGCCGCAATGAAAACGGGAAAATCAAAATTAGGCTTGGGTGGTGAAGTAGTTATGCAATTACTCTCTGTAGTGAAAAATCTTCATGTTCATCGGATATTTTTTGACAATTTTTTTTCATCGTTTGATTTGTTTGTTGAATTGAAAAATAAAGGTTTTTTTGCTACCGGTACTGTACGCGATAACAGAACGAAAAATTGTCCGTTAGAAAACATAAAATGTACTTCAAAGAAGGAAAGGGGTTTTTTTGATACAGCTTATGATACCTGTTCAAACATTTCTTTAGTACGATGGAATGATAACTCCGTTGTCACTGTAATTACTAACCATTTGAATGTGGAGCCAATACAATCAATTAAGAGGTACAACAGAAAGAAAAAAAAGGAAACACTAGTTAATCAACCTTATGCGGTATCAGAATATAATAAATTCATGGGTGGTGTAGATTTACACGATAACGGAATAGCCAACTATAGAACAAGAGTATTAGGAAAGAAGTGGTGGTGGCCACTATGTATTAATTCATTGGATAGTGTCATAATAAACGCGTGGAAATTATACAATACTGTCAATAATGCTAAAATGGCACAATTGGATTTTAAATCACATATTGCAGTTCGGCTAATGAAATATGAAAACGCAACACCTAATACTGAACGAAACACGAGGTCAAACAGAGAATTTCAATCTTCCAATGACCATTTAATAAAGAATCACGACTCTAAAGCTCGTAGAAGATGTAAAATATGCCATAAACATACTATATATATGTGTAGTAAGTGTAATGTTCATTTACATGTAGAGTGTTTTACGGACTATCACAATAAATCGTTATACTGTTAATCCCATTGGTGCGTTTTTTCACCAATTTTAGTTTAAATATTTTTTATATTAATCTTTATACTAAAGTTGGTATTTGTTAGTATAATGTTGTATTAGTATTATTATTTATTTACGACTAATTTATTACTTAGTTAATAAATGATAATCAAAATTTTTGTGTGCTCTTGTTCACTTATCTTACCAGTGGTGCATTTTTGCACCATCTCATATCTCACAAACAATTTTTTGTTTCAAACACCTGTGTACATTTTTATACTCTTCATTCCATCTTATCTTAAGGAAAAGTATAAAAAATCAATTTTAAACATAAAGCAGCTTGGGACTAAATGGGTTAAAGAAGAAATGTTCATCTTCAACTTTGTTCCAAAATCGTTTCATATCATTCATAATTAACCCTTCTGGTTATTTTTTTACTTTCGGTCCGCATTTGGATGTTTTAAGGTAAAGAAAACTTCCCGATCTTTTTTCCAAAAGTTTTCATTATACAATATAACATTTATTATACACCATTTTAAGAAGCAAACATTCAATTTTAATTTGATATAAAAATCGTCCCATAATCTTCATTAATAATCATTCAAGGGATTGTTAAGTTTTGATCGAATATCAGAGTTTTGAGATTTTTTGAATAATTAAGAAAACTTTACCAATCTTTTTCTCAAAATGTTTACCATTTAACTTATTATATTTTATATACCATTTTAAAGAAGAAATGTTCATCTTCAACTTTGTACCAAAATCGTTTCATATCATTCATAATTAACCCTTCTGGTTTTTTTTTTTACTTTTGGTCTGCATTTGGATGTTTTAAGGTAAAGAAAACTTCCCGATCTTTTTTCCAAGAATTTTCATTATGCAACATAACATGTATTATACACCATTTTAAAGAGCAAACACTCAGTTTAAATTTGATATAAAACTCGTCTCATAACCTTCATTAATAATTAATCACTCCAGGGATTGTTAATTTTTGATCGAATATCGGAGTTTTGAGATTTTTTGAATAATTAAGAAAATTTTACCAATCTTTTTCTCAAAATCTTTACCATCTAACTTATTATGTTTTATACACCATTTTAAAAAAGAAATATTCATTTTCAACTTTATACAAAAATCGTTTCATATCATTTATAATTAACCTTTCCCTGATATTTTTTACTTTCGGTCTGCATTTAGATGTTTTAAGATGAAGAAAGCTTCCTGCCTCTTTTTCCAAAAATTTTCGTTATGTAACATAACATGTATTATACACCATTTTAAAGAGCAAACATTCAGTTTTAATTTGATATAAAAATCGTTTCATAATCTTCATTAATAATCATTCCAGGGATTGTTCCTTTTTAATCGAATGTCGGAGTTTTGAGATTTTTTGAATAGTTAAGAAAACTTTACCAATCTTTTTCCAAAAATTTTCATTATGCAACATAACATGTATTATACACCATTTTAAAAGGCAAATATTCAGTTTCAATTTAATGTAGAAATCATACCACGAATTTTTATTTTTTTGTCGGAATTTTTCTTATGTAAATAATAAAAGTATGTCTTGTTGATTTAAAATTTTTTACCCTAAAAAAACTTTTTGGCTCTGAATGACGCCAGCTGTCTTTAGAAAATGGGTCACGCAAATATTGGAAAATTCATTATCTAATCAAGATTTTTTTGGTCCGGATGCCATGTGAAACAGTTTCAATAGTAAATATTTGAAAAATCGTAACAAATTTCCTTGTCGTATACAATTTCTAGAATCAACCTTTTAAAAGCAACAAATACGCCACTATATATAAGTAAAAAGCAAATAGAGGAGTTGTTGATGGCAATAAAGATAATTAAGTAGTGATATAAATACCATTAAAGTTCAAGTGTTATTTACATTAATTTTTATTTTAATCTTTCAGATGTGGTTTAAAATATTATTAATTTCATCTCTAATTTGTGTGTCCATATCTTATTCGAATGGAAAAAGTCACAAATGTAAAGAGCTCGAAGAATGTGTGAAAGGAGAGAATGATATCAGCTGTTTAAAAAGATACAAACGACATTGTACTGGATCTTCAAATTCTTGTAGCGATTGCGATTGCGATTATTGTTCGACGAATACTTGCTCCTCAACCTGCAATACTTGTTGCGCAAATTTCAATCAACAGTGTTCGAGTACTTATTGCTGCTATAAGACTTGTCATTCGCAATGCGCTTCGCAGTCGTGCAGAAAAAGCTGTAGAAATGTTTGTAATAAAAAAATTCCTCATACTAAGCCTGGTGGTAGTGATAGCAGCCAATCGCAACAATCAAATGCGGTCAATATAACAACGGTCATTAATTTACATAACAAAATCAATAACACCAATCAAATTGATATTCCTGTTAACGTAAATAGCACTAATTATAATAACTTTACGATCGATGCTGCTAATGAGTATGACGGTTACTATGGAGGAGGACAAACTTCAGGACAAATTGTGCTACCACAACCACCGCATCCACAACAGCCACAACCACAACCACCGCATCCACAGCCTCATCCGCAACAACAATCATGTTGTCAAGTTGTTGGACCAAGACAATGTACTCCACAAGCTCAATATCCATATACAAGATGTTATCATTTAAGGTAAAATATATTTTCTATAAATTACATTAATGTTTATTCTAAACATTTTTTGATAGGAGAAAACAATGTGGAAGCTTTTGTGCATCATCAATAATGCACGCCCAGCAACATCAAGTTTGCGAACAAGCAAGTACTGGTCAACAAAGTTGCCATAATCAATTAATATATATACCACAACCACAAACGAGGTGTGCGTATCAACAAGCTTGGCCTTATGTAACTTGCGGTATTCCGCAACCGAATTGTGAAGGTTGTTATGGAACGTCAAACGAAGAAGTAAATCAAGAATGTCCACCGAGTTGCTTCCAAGATGCATTCGCTGGCGGACGATACTTTTCACCTGGACCTGTAGGTGCAACACCTTTAATCGCACCTAATTTTGAAAATTCTTATTCAGTGAGGAGTATTGATCCAAGTAAAAAAATGAAATTATTTTAAACGAAGATTTTAATTTAATTTTATAATTTGTTTTAGATGAAATTGTTAGTTCAGATCCGCAACGTAAGTATTTTTGATATAATTAAATTGTGGTGGTTAGTTTAAATTTTTTTTGTTACAGCTAAGCGAGGTAAAGAAGAAGGTGAGTTAAAATATTAATTTAAAGAAAGCCTAGAAATTTTAAGCCGAGATAAAATACCAGTTCCGGTTATGTAAATTTTGGCTGTAAGTCAAAAACTAACGGCGATGGGGAAAAATATTTTATACATCAATTGTTTAGAAAAAACAAAAAAATTCATACACAAATCCAGATCAGGTGCAGCTATATTTTAGTTGGAAAGTGGAAATTCCCAAAATATTAAAATTGATGATTTTTGTTACTATACTCGATCATATCTCAAAAGTGATAGTGGCAGAGAAAAATATATTGTGTATAAATTGTTTATAATGAACCAAAAAGACATAATTCATAATCAGTAGTAACTCAGGTGTAACTGATTTTTAGTTAGAAAGTGGAAATCCCAATAATATCAAAATTACTGATTTTCGTTATTAATTTTGATCACAACACAAAAATTAAAAGTGATGGAGAAAAGTATATTGTATATAAATTGTTTATAACGAACCAAAGAGACATAATTCATAATCAGTTGTAACTTAGGTGTAAATAATTTTTAGTTGGAATGTGCAAAATCCAAAATTATCAAAATTTATGATTTTCGTTACTATTATCGATCATATCTCAAAAATTAAAAGTGATGGAGAAAAGTATATTGTATATAAATTGTTTATAATGAACCAAAAAGACATAATTCATAAACAGTTGTAACTCTGGTGTAACCAATTTTTAGTTAGAAAGTGGAAATTCCAAAAATATCAAAATTTATGATTTTCGTTACTATTGTCGAACATATTTCAAAAATTAAAAGTGGTGGAGAAAAGTATATTGTATATAAATTGTATATAACGAACCAAAGAGACATAATTCATAATCAGTTGTAACTTAGGTGTAACTAATTTTTAGTTAGAAAGTGGAAAATCCAAAATTATCAAAATTTATGATTTTCGTTACTAAACTCCAAGATATCTCCAAAATTAAAAGTGGTGGAGAAAAATATATTGTGTATAAATTGTTCATAATGAACCAAAAAGACATAATTCATAATAAGTTGTAACTCAGGTGTAACTAATTTTTAGTTGAAAAGTGGAAATCCCAATTATATCAAAATTTATGATTTTCGCTATTATTGTCGATCATATCTCAAAAATTAAAAGTGATGGAGAAAAGTATATTGTATATAAATTGTTTATAATGAACCAAAGAAACATAATTCATAATCAATTGTAACTCTGGTGTAACTAATTTTTAGTTAGAAAGTGGAAAACCCAAAAATATCAAAATTTATGATTTTCGTTACTATTATCGAACATATTTCAAAAATTAAAAGTGACGGAGAAAAGTATATTGTATATAAATTGTTTATAGTGAACCAAAAAGACATAATTCATAATAAGTTGTAACTCAGGTGTAACTAATTTTTAGTTGAAAAGTGGAAATCCCAAATATATCAAAATTTATGATTTTCGCTATTATTGTCGATCATATCTCAAAAATTAAAAGTGATGGAGAAAAGTATATTGTATATAAATTGTTTATAATGTACCAAAGAAACATAATTCATAATCAGTTGTAACTCTGGTGTAACTAATTTTTAGTTAGAAACTGGAAAACCCAAAAATATTAAAATTTATGATTTTCGTTACTATTATCGATCATATCTCAAAAATTAAAAGTGGTGGAGAAAAATATGTTGTATATAAATTGTTTATAATGAACCACAAAGACATAATTCATAATCAGTTGTAACTCAGGTGTAATTAATTTTTAGTTAGAAAGTGTAAATCCCAAAAATATCAAAATTTATGATTTTCGTTACTATTATCGATCATATCTCAAAAATTAAAAGTGATGGAGAAAAGTATATTGTATATAAATTGTTTATAATGAACCAAAAAGACATAATTCATAAACAGTTGCAACTTTGGTGTAACCAATTTTTAGTTAGAAAGTGGAAATTCCAAAAATATCAAAATTTATGATTTTCGTTACTATTGTCGAACATATTTTAAAAATTAAAAGTGATGGAAAAAAGTATATTGTATATAAATTGTTTATAATGAACCAAAAAGACATAATTCATAATCAGTTGTAACTCAGGTGTAAATAGAAATTAGTTAGAAAGTGGAAATCCCAATAAAATCAAAATTAGTGATTTTCGTTATTAATTTTGATCATAACGCAAAAATTAAAAGTGGTGGAGAAAAATATGTTATATATAAATTGTTTATAATGCACCAAAAAGACATAATTCATAATCAGTTGTAACTCAGGTGTAACTAATTTCTAGTTAAAAAGTGGAAATATCAATTATATCAAATTTAGTGATTTTCGTTAGTAATGTCGATCATATCTCAAAAATTAAAAGTGGTAGAGAAAAATATATTCTATATAAATTGTTTATAATGAACAAATAAGACATAATTCATAAACAGTTGTAACTCTGGTGTAACTAATTTTTAGTTAAAAAATGAAAATCCTAAAAATATCAAAATTAATAATTATTGTTACTAAACTCGACGATATCTCAAAAATTAAAAGTGGTAGAAAATAATGCGTTGTATATAAATTGTTTATAATGAACCAATGAGACATAATTCATAATCAGTTGTAACTCAGGTGTAACTAATGTCTAGTTAAAAAGTGGAAATCTCAAAAATATCAAAATTTATGATTTTCGTTACTATTGTTGATCATATCTCGAAAATTAAAATTGCTGGAGAAAAGTATATTGTATATAAATTGTTTATAATGAACCGAAAAGACATAATTTATAATCAGTTGTAACTCAGGTGTAACTGATTTTGAGTTAGAAAGTGGAAATCCCAAAAATATCAAAATTTATGATTTTCGTTACTATTGTCGATCATATCTCAAAAATTAAAAGTGATGGAGAACAGTATATAGTATATAAATTGTTTATAATGAACCAAAAAGACATAATTTATAATCAGTTGTAACTCAGGTGTAACTGATTTTGAGTTAGAAAGTGGAAATCCCAAAAATATCAAAATTTATGATTTTCGTTACTATTGTCGATCATATCTCAAAAATTAAAAGTGATGGAGAACAGTATATAGTATATAAATTGTTTATAATGAACCAAAAAGACATAATTCATAATCAGTTGTAACTCAGGTGTAACTAATTTTTAGTTAAAAAGTGGAAATATCAATTATATCAAATTTAGTGATTTTCGTTAGTAATGTCGATCATATCTCAAAAATTAAAAGTGGTAGAGAAAAATATATTCCATATAAATTGTTTATAATGAACAAAAAAGACATAATTCATAAACAGTTGTAACTCTGGTGTAACTAATTTTTAGTTAAAAAATGAAAATCCTAAAAATATCAAAATTAATAATTATTGTTACTAAACTCGATGATATCTCAAAAATTAAAAGTGGTAGAAAATAATGTGTTGTATATCAATTGTTTATAATGAACCAATGAGACATAATTCATAATCAGTTATAACCCAGGTGTAACTAATTTTTAGTTAGAACGTGGAAATTCCAATAATATCAAAATTAGTGATTTTCGTTATTAATTTTAATCATAACGCAAAAATTAAAAGTGATGGAGAAAAGTATATTGTATATAAATTGTTTATAATGAACAAAAAAGACATAATTCATAATCAGTTGTAAGTCAGCTGAAAGCAATTTCTTGTTGGAACGTAGAAATTCCTAAAATATCAAAATTGATGATTATCGTTACTAAACTCGATCATACCTCAAAAATTAAAAGTGGTAGAGAAAAATATATTGTACATAAATTGTTTATAATGAGCCAAAAATCACAATTCACAGCCAGCTCTAAGTCAAATTTAACCAGTTTCTAGTTGAAAAGTGGATATGCCTAAAATATCAAAATTCATGATTTTCGTTATTACTGTCAATTCCAACTCAAAAATTAAAATGGATGGAGAAAATTGCATTGTATATAAATTGTTTAAATAAACCAAAAAGACTTAATTTATAATTAGTTCTAACTTTGGTGTAACCATATTTTAATTAGAATATCAAAATTGATGATTTTGGTTACTAATTTTGATCATAACACAAAAATTAAAAGTGATTGATAAAATCAGAAAACTAGAAACTCATATTTTATAACCAGATTGCTTATTTATAACAACATTTTAGTTAGGATCGTCCTCAATGTCTTCTGAGATGGTCGTTGATACTCTAGCTCTCTATTTTTGCTCCAACGTTAATTTCATCTTACCTTTAAAATCTCTAATCAGAACTAATGATCATGCTCAAGAACTTTCCATGCAATCTCTAAATATGAGCTTTCCAAAATTAGAGATATGTCTACATGCTTGAAAATTGTAATAAAATTTCGAAACCAGCACTATTATTATCGGTTTCTATTGTCAACATTATTTTCAATCTGCGGAGACAAGATATTGTATTTTATTTAAGTCTTTGGTCACCACGGTTTTGCAGTCTTTGGTTTTGCTGTTCCGATAATACTGATTTTGATTCCCATATTTATAGGTGCTAAGTTTAACTTTCTTTCGTAAATAGACGCTTCAATCTCTATTTTGCTCTTTGGCAGTTTTATTTTTAGATACTGCTTGACTCCTTTCTTTATTTTTTAAGTAAAAATTTACAAAACATGAGTTTGCCTACCAACTGCTTGTTGTTGAATTAGCAAAGTAGCAAAGCTTTTTACTGTATATGCCTTGTTGACGGAAAAATGGAAATTATGAATGGTGGTGATCAAACTTTTACAATTTTAGGAAAATATTATTTCATAACATTATTAAAAATATGTAGAGATAATATAAATTAATTGATTTTATTTATTTCAGGAAGTTTACCTATTAATATCATCCAAGATGGAATTAGTAAGATTTTTCATATTAATTTAATAAAAAAAAATCCAATTAATTACTTTCATTTTTTAGATATTAATGATATACCATCATCATTTATTCCACCACATATCCCAATAAATCAATACGGTAAATATCTTATTGTTAGATAAATTAATCTCTTCTATTCAATACACGAAATTAATAATTAATTAAGAATAATTTATTTATTTTTCAGGTTCATATCCATCGTTTCCACCAGTACCATATCCACCATATTCACCACCATATCCAGCACCGTATCCTGCACCGTATTCAGCCCCGTACCGTAAGTTTATCATTAAAATAAAAATTTAGAAATTAATTTATTTTTTTTAGCATTCTGGCCACCACAACCTCCTTTTTCAGGACTTCCAATTCCAGGTAATAAAAGCAAATTTAGAAATGAGTTTTATAACATGACTTTTCTTTTTATAGAATTGCCTTTATTTGCTAATAATAATATTCATAATAAACGTGGAGCAAATGGTAAAATAACTTATTAAATAATTAATAGATTATAATTAAATATTAATTTTCAGAAAATACTGAAAAAAATGAAGCTGAAGATGACGTTTCAGCTGAAGAGGAGGAAGATAATAAAATAGACTAAAATAAAAATACTACATTAATATATTTTTTTAACATATAAGTTTTCTTAGCAAGCTTAATCATTTGAGTTAATTTATAAAATGTTGTTTTGAGTTTGAGTAATTCATTACTTTATTATGTAATATAACACCTAAGGAATGATGTATTTTTAAACGACTGATGTTTATAAAAAAATAAATGTAATAAAACAAATTTCGCGAAAGTTTTTTAGAAGAATCTTATCACTTTTCCGTTTAAACAAACCGAAAAAGAATAGTAAATAGCTTTTATTTAAATATAGCGATAACATAATTACCTCATTGATACAATGTGAATCTGAACATTTTTCTTATAATTCTTATTAGGATTCGTTAATTTCACAATGTATTTTCCTGGTTTTGTAAGATTTTTTTGTATGCTTTATAAAATCATTGAAGGGCATCTTATCTGCCGAAAAAAAATAACAAAATCAAGGTAAATAAAATAACACGTAAAAACGTTTCAAACAATTCATCCCTTCTTAAATCATGACCTTGTATTTAGTGAGAACCAAGCAAAAAACGATAATACCAAGATACGAATGAATGGGTGTTTCTATATAAGCCATTGTTCGTTTCA
This sequence comes from Onthophagus taurus, assembly GCF_036711975.1. Classification (NCBI taxonomy): domain Eukaryota; kingdom Metazoa; phylum Arthropoda; class Insecta; order Coleoptera; family Scarabaeidae; genus Onthophagus; species Onthophagus taurus. Next base: position 38,879,293 of record NC_091972.1, on the reverse strand, counting down.
TTCCGGTCGTAGTAACTAATAAGAACAACGATCGTTAGTTTACAGGTGCACGAAACCTATTCGAATTAGACACGGATCTAAAATAAAACAAGGTATGCTTCTTACTATTTATTATCTATTTAGGTCATAGATATCAAATTAATTGTTTTTCTTATTAGTCATCGCAGTCGGCTTTTAAGAAAAGGCCCCATGCCAAAACTTATTTATTTTCTTAAATTTTGATGAGTTTATAATAAAATGTGGATTAAAATCGAGTGCGTTTTAAATTTTTTAAAAATATCAAAAAGATTAAGATTTTTGTAAAGATCACAAAATTCTAACTTAACTTGAAACATCACACTCTATATTTATAAAAAATATAATTGCAAATAAATATGGCGAAAAGAAAATCAATAATTTTCATATTTATCTAACATTTTCGTAATAATCAGAATATTTTAACCCAATTTGATATATCACATCCTATATATGTTATAAAATTCATGTCTAAAAGCATAGATGGCGCAATTTGTTTGTGTTTTGTTTTCGGCCATCTTGTTTCTATAAAAATAAATATATCTGGGTGTTATAATACCTAGATGTGTTAAGTTTGAACTCATTTTATTGGTTTTTTAATTATGTACAGGGTGGTTCAAATTCGATGTCCGAATAGGCTAACTCGAAAACTATAAGAGTTAGAAAAAAAGTAGCTGACATGTCATGATCTCGTTTTTCGAGAAACTGCTAATGCCGAAAACCTCATAGCGCTATCGTCTTTTGTTTTTCCCCTAGAGGGCAAAATTGAAAATATCGTAAAACCAATAAGTGCAATTATCTTGGTTATTATTATAGGTGGAGTATTATAACTACGACATTATATGGACACTTTTTTACAGAGAATTTCATGACATAATCAAAAAAAAATTTTCGGTTTTAGATTTTGAGATATAATGAGAATTTTCGTTTTTTTAAATGGAAACAACCACTGATTATTAGCTTATTAAATTCGTTATTTTTTTCTGATTACAAAAATATAGGGTTCGACAGGTCTATTTCTTATTGTTTTAGAATAAAGCTAAAAATAAACTTTTTTTATAAAATTTCCATCTAGTGTCGTCGAGGAAATTAAATTTACAGTTTCCTGTAAGTTATGGGGCGGTAGGTAAAATCTAAAAAGTTAACAATTAAATACGAAGATAACTTCTAGTATTTAAAAACAAATAATTTTTTAATATGTAACATTCTAACATGTCAAACTTTTCAAATTTTCGTAATTGATCTTAAAAACACGATTTTTAAAGTGACACTTCAGAAAATTTTCGAATACAAACAAATGTTGCTATGTTTATTTGAATTTAAATAAAAACATATCAGCGCCATCTATCGATAATTTATTAAGTCATTTAAAAATAATATTAAATCGTAATAAAAAATGTGAAATAATGCAATCTATTCCAACTTTTGTGTAAAACATATATAAATTAAACAGTTCCACAAATATATTTGTTTCAAATATCAGAAATATGTTTTTTTAATTTTTAGTTATAGAACCGTAATTTACAGGAAACTGTAAATTTAATTCCTTCGACGGCACTAAAAGAAAAGTTTATTTTTAGTTTTATTCTAAAACAATAAGAAATAGGCCTGTCAAACCCTATATTTTTGTAATCAGAAAAAAATAACGAATTTATTAAGCGAATAATCAGTGCTTGTTTCCATTTAAAAAAACGAAAATTGTGATAATATCTCAAAATCTAAACCCGACAAAATTTTTTTGACTACGTCATCAAATTCTCTGTAAAAAAGTGTCTATATAATGCCTTAGTTATAATACTCCACCTATAATAATAACCAAGATAATTAGATTTGCGGGTTTTACGATATTTTCAATTTTGGCTTCTAGCGGAAAAACAAAAGACGATAGCGGTATGAGGTTTTCGGCATTAGCAGTTTCTCGAAAAACGAGATCATGACATGTAAGCTACTTTTCTTCTAACTCTTATAGTTTTCGAGTTAGCCTATTCGGACATCGAATTTGAACCACCCTGTACACCAATAATTTCGAATTATTTGTTTTGGGCAAACTTGTATTTCATAAAAAACGCAAAATACGTCTGAAAATTTATTAGAAAAAAACAACTATATTAGAAATGAGTAAGTAGGTATAAAAAGAGGCTACCTTTGATGCTGTCTTCAAAACCTACTATTCGATGAGTTAAACGTTAAAAGATACCTGGTGCTCTTTGATAGAAATGGAAGATGTCTTGGAAGGGCAAAAATGAAAGTTAGAAATATCTCTTTATCTGTACATTGAATCATCAAGACGAAAACGAGAAAGAGCAAGAAGGACGCGAAACTTTAAGTGGCAACATTGATATCTTTGTTTATTACCTTGATAATCTACCGCATGCGCCTAGAAGACCTGGTATAGAACGTGGTGACGTGGAAACAAGACGAATACATTGATTGCAGACATAGGTTATGAGCTAACGCAGGCTTTTAGAATACATGCGGCAAAATCAACATGGAGATACTTGAACTAGAGTACTAAGATCGACCATCTGGAAAAACAACTGCATATCTACCGAGACCAAAGTGAGGACATACAAAGCCTGCCAATAATGACAGATACTACGGAGGCGCCGGCAGACATAGCAGAAACTAGAGAGAGAAAGCGATTTTAAAAGTAATCACTCGAAACTCGCCATGGGACCAGAGATGACACAAGGAAATTCTGGAGGAATGCGAAACAGAAGATGTGATGTGAGAAACGAGGCCGTTTGGAACAAAATAATATTGAAGCCAAGGATATATTGCATATATTGCAGGTATTAAAGGTTGCGAACATTCGAACAACTCCATTAAGCACACAACCCCACTCAGAACTAGCAAAAACGGTAAATCATCTGCCGTGGCGACATATAGAGTCAAACCAAATCGTGAACTATAGTGAGAAAGTTTACGAAGGGGTAGCAATTTTCGTGTATAAACCCTACATATTCTGACAAAGAAACGTTAAGCACTTAATGTGATAAGTGTAAAAAAGGGTGAAAGTATCGAACTTGCATTGCATTCTTTTCAGCAAGCAGAATTTTTATAAAAAATTCGCTTGTAACAGAGTCATATAGCAACCAGGTAAACAACGACCAAGCTCCCTACGAGCAATTAGAAATTTCCCCCAAATTGAAGTTGTTTAGAATCATACCTTCAATTCTTTTAACTATATCATGGGTTATAAGTATGACTTCTTCTTCTTTGGGAAAGCCATAGAGGTTTGTTCTACCCATTCTGTTTTGCATTTCTTGTAATGCAAACGACCAGCTACATTTCCATCCTTTTGGAGGTTGTCCTGATGGTGTTTTGGATGCTGGTCTGCAATTTCTGGAAATCCTTGACGTAAAACGTTAATGAGTTCTGCGTGCGCGCATTCATCTTATTACATCTTCCGTCTCGCCGCATTCCTTCCAAATTTCCGTGCAACTTCTTTGATCCCATAGTATGAAAATTATTGTAACATATTTAGTTACATACTTAGTACAACATCGTATTTAGAAGACATCATTAACAAAAGGAACAAAACTAACCCCAATAGTAGTACCTCGGTTGCAGTAGCAGTAGTGAAAGAGACAATACTGCAGAATATTTTATTAGTTCGACAAAGCTAGATGCACGACCCATTTTATTCTCATGGATCATAAGTCAGATTGATAGTTCCATAGTTAACATTGTTGTTGCTACAACAGAGACGCTGACTACTTTTTTTATGTAACTTAGAAGCACTTACAGAACTAAGCGATAGTGAATTATGCAAAATTCCGAAAATTCCAATACCGAAAATCAGACAAGTGAAAGATTAATCCTCTACTTTACATCGCAAATTTACAAGGAAGTGAGAATCAATTTTGCCAGTCTCTTTTTGTCTTAGTTCTAGTGATAGAACTAACACAGTTCTAGGTCTAGCGACTAACACTAAACATTGGACTGTATTAGTTGTAGATTTAGAGTTATCACTAGAACTAAAACAGTTGTAGTGGTAGCTAGGAGTTAAAATAATGACCCATGTAATTTAAAGTGCTTACTGGTAGCATATCCTGTAAACCCAATTCCATTGAAGACTCTTCATACAAATATAAATCCAATGAAGATTTGTTGCAACAAAAGTATTATCCTTAGCGGATTTGGTAAACCTTATTTTGTACACCAGTTGCTTTTCGACATAATTTCTTGTGTAAGGTAAGAACAGTTTATCGGTGGAAACGTTTTTCCGGCAAGTTCTTTCAATTTCTGGAACTCGTACTGGACCGGGAACCGTCTGGAACCGGGAACGAATCGAAAGAAAAAAACTTTTAGAACAAAAGTTGTAGCAAATTTTATCCTTCACACATTGCTCTCTGACACTTTTGCTCTTAGATGCGTTAATGAAGAGAAACATTCGAAAATATGAAAATTGGAATAATTCGTAATATCACAAGTTGCTAATGGAAAAAAACCGTATGCTGAGTATGGTACAGAAAAACTATTAGAACAAAAGTTGTAGCAAATTTTATACTTTGCACATTGCCCTCTAATACTTTTCCTCTCTAATGCATCAATGTAGAGAAATATTCAAAAATATGAAAATTAGAAGAATTCGTAGTTTCACAATGGGTTAATGGAAAAAAAAAACGGTATTCCGAGCATGATACAGAAAAACTGTCAGAACAAAAGTTGTAGCAAATTTTACACTTTACATATTGCTTTCTAGCACTTTTGCTCTCAGATGCATCAATGTAGAGCAGTGGTTCTCAAACTATGGTACGCGTACCACTGATGGTACGCGAGAAGTTCTCAAGTGGTACGCAAAACAGTTTATATTTGGATTATCATTATTGTTTTTTTTTTGTTCAGTGGTACTTACCTGATTTTTAAAATAGCCTTAGTGGTACGCAAGGATATAAGTTTGAGAACCGCTGATGTAGAGAAATATTCGAAAATATGAAAATTGGATGAATTTGTAATTTCACAAGTTGCTAATGGAAGAAAAATGGTATTCCGAGGTTGATACAGAAAAACGTTTAGAACAAAAGATGTAGCAAATTTTACCCTTTACACACTGCTATCTAACACCTTTGCTCTCAGATGCATCAATATAGAGAAATATTCGAAAATATTAAAAATTGGAAGAATTTCGTAATTTCCCAAGATGCTAATGGAAAGAAAACGGTATTCCGAGCTTGATACAGAAAAACATTTTGAACAAAAGTTGTAGCAAATTTTACACTTCGCACATTGCTCTGTAACACTTTTACTCTCAGATGCATCAATGTAGAGAAATAATCGAAAATATAAGAATTACAAGAATTCGTAGTTTTACAATGGGTTAATGGAAAAAAACGGTATTCCGAGCAGGATACAGAAAAACTTTTAGAACACGAGTTGTAGCAAATTTTACACTTTACACACTGCTATCTAACACTTTTGCTCTCAGATGCATCAATGTAGAGAAATATTCGAAAATATGAAAATTGGAAGAATTTCGTAATTTCCCAAGTTGCTAATGGAAAAAAAACGGTATTCCGAGCTTGATACAGAAAAACATTTTGAACAAAAGTTGTAGCAAATTTTACACTTTGCACATTGCTCTCTAACACTTTTGCTCTCAGATGCATCAATGTAGAGAAATATTCGAAAATATGAAAATTACAAGAATTCGTAGTTTCACAATGGGTTAATGGAAAAAAACGGTATTCCGAGCATGATACAGAAAAACTGTCAGAACAAGAGTTGTAGCAAATTTTACACTTTACATATTGCTTTGTAGCACTTTTGCTCTCAGATGCATCAATGTAGAGAAATATTCGAAAATATGAAAATTAAAAGAAATCGTAGTTTCATAATTGTCTAATGGAAAAAAACGATATTCCGAGCTTGATACAGAGAAACTTTTTGAACAAAAGTTGTAGCAAATTTTACACTTTACACACTGCTATCTAACACTTTTGCTCTCAGATGCATCAATGCAGAGAAATATTCAAAAATATGAAAATTGGAAGAATTTCGTAATTTCCCAAGTTGCTAATGGAAAGAAAACGGTATTCCGAGCTTGATACAGAAATACTTTTAGAACAAAAGTTGTAGCAAATTTTACACTTTACACACTGCTTTCTAACACTTTTGCTCTCAGATGCATCAGTGTAGAGAAATATTCGAAAATATGAAAATTGGAAGAATTTCGTAACTTCACAAGTTGCTAATGGACAAGAAAACGGTATTCCGAGCTTGATACAGAAAAACTTTTAGAACAAAAGTTGTAGCAAATTTTACACTTTACACACTGCTATCTAACACTTTTGCTCTCAGATGCATCAATGTAGAGAAATATTCGAAAATATGAAAATTAGAAGAATTCGTAGTTTCACAATGGGTTAATGGAAAAAGCGGTATTCCGAGCATGATACAGAAAAACTGTCAGAACAAGAGTTGTAGCAAATTTTACACTTTACCTATTGCTTTTTAGCACTTTTGCTCTCAGATGCATCAATGTAGAGAAATATTCGAAAATATGAAAATTAAAAGAAATCGTAGTTACACAATTATTGTCTAATGAAGAAAAAACGATATTCCGAGCATGATACAGAAAAAGTTTTAGAACAAAAGTTGTAGCAAATTTTACCCTTTACACATTGCTCTCTAACACTTTTGCCCTCAGATGCATCTTAGTGTAACAATTTCTAGTCATTGCGGTTGACACTAAGTCACATCTTATTTTTAAAACACAGTACTGAGCAAAATTTTACTATTGTTATTGATTAAAAATTATGGCTTGGAGCAATATTAATTTAAATTAACTTATTATTTAATTTTTATTTTTAGATGCGTCATCATATAATTTATCTACTTCTATTACAAACAATTTGTATCGTTTACGTAAACTCCGAAGGTTGTTTAATCGAAGAGCATCCGGAAGAGCTTTGCCCGGAAACAGAATATCATGCTTACATAGAATGTTTACAAACAAAAAAAAGAATGAAACGTTCAGTTTGCAATTCGGAACCCTGCAACGAATGTAACTGCTCGTATTGCGAGAAAAACGAATGCAGCGAAATGTGTAATAATTGTTGTGAGATTTCTTTCGATACATGCGAAACTTCGTATTGTTGTTACAAAAAGTGTCACTCGAAATGTAGTTCTGGAGATTGTAGAAGAACTTGTAGAAAATCTTGTCAGGATAATGTAAATGAGAAGAAGAAGGTGGTTCAAGAAGGTATTGTGTTAACTCCGAATATTACAACGGTTATTAATTTACATAATAAAATTAATAATACGAATATTTTGGATCTTCCCATTAAGATTGAAACAAAAAATATTAATAATATTACTTTGGATAAAGCTGATTTGATTCAAAATGATCAAGGTTTTGTTGAGGCTTATGATGATTCAAAAATCGATAAAAATGGTGATATAAAAATAGATGAAAACGTTGATGAAATAACTGATGAGAAGAATAATGAAGATATTAAAGAAAATGTTGAAGATTCAACCGAAATTAATAAAAATGATGAGAACACCACAGAAGAGAAAAATAATTGTTGTCAAGTAATTAGTCCAAGACAATGTGTACCACAAGTTGAATTTCCCTTTATGAAGTGTTTCCATTACAGGCAGCAGGTAAATAGAAACATTTTAAATAACAATTAACTTTTATAATCAATTTGTATTTGTTTAGGTTTGCGGAAATATTTGTCAAGCGAAAATAATGCATACCCAAACCCATCAAATCTGCGATGAAAATCCATCTGGACCACCAAACTGTCATAATCAAATTATTTATATACCACAACCACAACCAAGATGTACTTATTTGGATGTTTGGCCCTACGTTAGTTGTAATATACAAAGTATGGATAATTCGTATAATGTTGGTCCGTTTCCTCAATCACTTGGTCAATCATATGGTTCGTATCCTTATGGACAATACCCCAATCAATTTGCCCCATACCAAAACTTCGGTTATAATTTTAATCAGTACAACCCATTATCTTATGGGTTGGAGAATTTTTATAGCGTTTCGAGAGATGTCGATGGAACTAATTATGAGAATTTATTTGGTAATAAAGGAGTTGTGGGTACTTCCCAAGAGAATTATATCTCTGAAACGATACCGATTGAAATTAATCAATTGAATAATGAACCAGTTGCGCCGGAACTTGTTCGAGTTGAAGTTAAAACTAAACCCAACGAAAGTGTATAAATACAAAAGCTTTTTATAAATATAAATTTCTTATAATTTTTTCGACAACATTATCATTTTCTTCTTTTAATATAATACGTACATATAAAATTAATTTAGATTAATTATCATTTTATTATGTTTTTCTTTAAACGGAATGTTATTGTTACTTTTACTTAATAAATTGATTGCACTAATATTTTTATGTTTTTAAATGATTGGTGTATGTCAAAATGGTATTAATCGGTTAATGACATTCCTGGGATACTTAAAAATGATGAGGGAATTAAAAAGTTGATTTTGATGATTTTGGAAAGTGTTTAAAGAATATTAGGAACAAGAAAATACTTGTTGGTGTGTGCCAAAATGCTACTAATCGGTTAATAACATTCATGGGATACTGAAAAATGATGAAGGAATTAAAAAATTGATTTACATATTTTTGGAAAGTGTTTAAACAATACTAGAAATTAGCAAATACTTGTTGGTGTGTGTCAAAATGGTACAAATCGCTTAATAACATCCCAGGAATACTTAAAGTTGATGAGAGAAATGAAGAAATTGATTTTGACATTTTTAGAAAACGTTTCAAAAATGTAAAGAACAAGAAAACACTTGTTGGTGACTGTCAAAATGGTACTAATCGATTAATAACAACCCTAGGATACATAAAAAGGATGAAAGAATTTAAAAAAAAGATTTTGATGTGTTTTAAAACTGTTTCAAAGCTGTCACAAAAAAAAAGAAAAAGCTTGTTGGTTTATGTCCAAATGGTAGTAATGTGTTAAAAATAGCTTCAGATTAATTAATAAAAACAAAAACAGGTAATAACATTTAATAGGGACATTTTGCAGAAAATTTTAAAACTTTGGCATATAGAAAAAGCTGATTGGTATAAATCAAATTGGTTCTAGTCGATTAAAAGCATCCCTGGGATAACTAAAAAGGCTCAAAATAAACGCATTAAATCGCTAAAATTAATTAAAATATCAGAATAAGATTTAAAGCTTTTTAAAGCAAATTTAACCTACTTTTAGTGAGCCTTTGATTATTTCTTCGCTTTCATAAGTTGCGTTGTTATGATGCTTTGGACACAATTTGCATCTATAGCAGTAATTGAGATAATATCGAAAAAGTTTAATATAGAAAAAATCCTATCTCAGAAAGTAATTGAGATATCAGGACGAACTAAACGACATCTTAAACCAAATTTATTCTAGATTTAATGCTACTTAATGTATTTCTTAATTTCCTTAAACGTGGTAGTTATGAAATTTTTAATCAACCTCATTTTGTGTGAACGTTAACTAAACACTGTGTAAATAAAACGTCGTATCTCCACAATGAATTGAGATATCAAAATGAGATTGGAAGCGTTTTAAAGCAAATTTAATCTAGTTTAAGTGAGCCTTTGATTATTTCTTCGCTTTTATAAGTTTCGTTGTTATGATGCTTTGAACACAATTTATATGTATAATAGTGATTGAGATAGTATCGAAAAAGTTTAATGTAGAAAAAATCCTATCTCAAAAAGTAATTGAGATATCACCACGAACTACAAAACATTTTAAAGTAAATTTATTACAGATTTAACGCTCCTTAATGTATTTCTTAATTTCCGTAAACATCGTAGATATGAAATCTTTAATCAACCTCGTTTTGTGTGAACGTCAACTCAACACTGTGTAAATAAAATGTTGAATCTCCAAAACGAATTGAGATATCGAAATGAGATTTAAAGTGTTTTAAAGCAAATTTAATCTAGTTTTAGTGAGCCGATGATTATTTCTTCGCTTTTATAAGTTTTGTTGTTATGATGCTTTGAACACAATTTGCATGTATAACAGTGATTGAGATAATATCGAAAAAGTTTAATGTAGAAATAAATCCTATCTCAGAAAGTAATTGAGATATCAGCACGAACTAAAAAACATTTTAAAGGAAATTTATTCTAAATTTAATACTCCATCATGTATTTCTTAATTTCCGTAAAAATCGTAGTTATGAAATTTTTAATCAACCTCATTTTGTGTGAACGTTAACTAAACACTATGTAAAGAAAACGTCGTATCTCCAAAACAAATTGAGATATCAAAATGAGGTTGGAAGCGTTTTAAAGCAAATTTAATCTAGTTTTAGTGAGCCATTGATTATTTCTTCGCTTTCATAAATTTCGTTGTTATGATGCTTTGAATACCATTTGCATGTATAATAGTGTTGAGATAATATCGAAAAACTTTAATGTAGAAAAAACGTATGTCAAAAAGTAATTGAGATATCGGCACGAACTAAAAAACATTTTAAAGCAAATTTATTCTAGATTTAATGCTCCTTAATGTATTTCTTAATTTCCTTAAACGTGGTAGTTATGAAATTTTTAATCAACCTCACTTTGTGTGAACGTTAACTAAACACTATGTAAAGAAAACGTCGTATCTCCAAAACAAATTGAGATATCAAAATGAGGTTGGAAGCGTTTTAAAGCAAATTTATTCTAGTTTAAGTGAGCCTTTGATTATTTCTTCGCTTTTATAAGTTTCGTTGTTATGATGCTTTGAACACAATTTGCATGTATAATAGTGATTGAGATAATATCGAAAAAGTTTTATGTAGAAAAAATCCTATCTCAAAAAGTAATTTAGATATCGGCACTAACTAAAAAACATTGTAAAGCAAATTTATTCTAGATTTAATACTCCTTAATGTATTTCTTAATTTCCGTAAAGATCGTAGATACGAAATTTTTAATCAACCTTACTTTGTGTGCATATTAACTAAACACTGTGTGAATAAAACGTCGTATCTCCAAAATGAATTGAGATATCAAAATGAGATTGGAAGCGTTTTAAAGCAAATTTATTCCAATTTTAGTGAGCCATTGATTATTTCTTCGCTTTCACAAATTTCGTTGTTATGATGCTTTGAATACAATTTGCATGTATAATAGTGTTGAGATAATATCGAAAAAGTTTAATGTAGAAAAAAACCTATCTCAAAAAGTAATTGAGATATCGGCACGAACTAAAAAACATTTTAAAGCAAATTTATTCTAGATTTAATGCTCTTTAATGTATTTCTTAATTTCCGGAAAGATCGTAGATATGAAATTTTTAATCAACCTCGTTTTGTGTGCATGTTAACTAAACATTGTTTAAATAAACCGTCGTATCTCCAAAACGAATTGAGATATCAAAATGAGATTGGAAGCGTTTTAAAGCAAATTTATTAAAATTTTAGTGAGCCATTGATTATTTCTTCGCTTTCACAAATTTCGTTGTTATGATGCTTTGAATACAATTTGCATGTATAATAGTGTTGAGATAATATCGAAAAGCTTTAATGTAGAAAAAACCCTATCTCAAAAAGTAATTGAGATATCGGCTCGAACTAAAAAACATTTTAAAGCAAATTTATTCTAGATATAACGCTCCTTAATGTATTTCTTAATTTCCGTAAACATCGTAGATACCAAATTTTTAATCAACTTCATTTTGCGTGCATGTTAACTAAACACTGTTTAAATAAAACGTCGTATCTCCAAAACGAATTGAGATATCAAAATGAGATTGGAAGCGTTTTAAAGCAAATTTATTCCAGTTTTAGTGAGCCATTGATTATTTCTTCGCTTTCATAAATTTCGTTGTTATGATGCTTTGAATACAATTTGCATGTATAATAGTGTTGAGATAATATCGAAAAACTTTAATGTAGAAAAAACCCTATCTCAAAAAATAATTGAGATATCGGCACGAACTAAAAAACATTTTAAAGCAAATTTATTCTAGATTTAACGCTCCTTAATGTATTTCTTAATTTCCGTAAACATCGTAGATATCAAATTTTTAATCAACCTCGTTTTGTGTGCATGTTAACTAAACACTCTTTAAATAAAACGTCGTATCTCCAAAACGAATTGAGATATCAAAATGAGATTGGAAGCGGTTTAAAGCAAATTTATTCTAGTTTTAGTACACGTGTAATTATTTCTTCGCTTTCATATATTTCACTATTATGACATTTTAAACATAATTTGAAATTTTAATTAATTAAGTTTAGTCTTCGTTTTCATTATTTACTTTTCATTCATCTTTCTATTTTTATTTTTCGTTAGAATTGGTCGTTAATCTTATTGCCTAATTTTTATTTTAAAACATCTAAACAGTTTCTTAAGTAAACGATCTGATTAATTTAGTTTATGTAACCTTGGATCGTGCTGAAAAAACTGTGGATTAACAAACCACACCCGAAGGTCTCTTTCAACTTATTTTTATATTCGTAAACGAACGAAAAGTATAAAAGCTACCGAAAAAAACTTCTTAACAACTCGTGTGTTGAGTTCTAAGTAGGTGCAATAAGGTAAGATGATTTTAATTAAAAAAACAAAATTAATTTAATTTATTAACAGATGAGGATCTCAATATTAATTCTGTTACTATCACTGACATATTTGGCATGGGGACATGGAAACTGTGGCGGATGTAGTAACAATTGTTCAAGATGTATACAAAGATGTTCGGATTGTGATTGTGAATGTGAAGAGTCAAATTGTGGTGATGATTGTAACAAAGAAGCAATTAAAAATAATACAGTTATAATCAATTCCGATTCGACATCATCATCCAATTCCAATCTTCGATTGACCCTTGATAATATTGTTACTGTTAATAACACCATTGAAAATCCCATTAATGTTACAACCATTAATAAAAATAACATAAAATTACATCCATCTAGTTCTACCAAGAATGGTGGAAAATCTGAACGTTTAGTTGTTCCCGTTCCTGTTCCTGAACCTGTTTATATTCCTCATCCTGTATATATTAATAAACCTATTCCGGTACCACAACCTCATCCTGTGTATGTACCTTATCCCGTTCGAGAAAAAGTACCCGTTCCTGTTCCTCATCCCTTACCTATTCCTGTACCACATCCTAGACCATATCCTATTCCGATTCATCATTTTGTTCCTGTAGACCGTCCTGTTCCGCAACCAATTCCATTTCCTCATCCAGTACCTCAACCAGTTCCAGTTCCTCAACCGATTCCGGTTCCTCATCCTGTACCTCAACCGGTCCCAGTTCCGCAACCGGTTCCAGTTCCTCAACCGATTCCAGTTCCTCATCCACTCCCGCAACCCGTTCCAGTACCTCACCCATATCCAGTTCCACAAATACGACCATACCCTGTATATGTTCATCTTCCAAATAGTAAGTTTAATTGGATATTATTTATAATTTTGTTTATTCATAATAAAAATATTTCTTGCAGATTGTTTTAATTGCCACCATAGGATGCCATGTTTTAATGGTTGTCAAAACTGTAAGTTTTAATCTATTTCTTAAAATTATTTATTTGGTATATTAATTTTTTGATCTGTTGCAGTTTGTTCCAACACATGTCAACCATGGATGCCATGTTACCACCAATGCCGACATAATTTATTTCAGACAAGATGAATTCAACGCGTTTATAAACAAAGATTGTTTTTGTAAACAGATTAAAAATAAATATAATTACTAAAATAACTTTTTTTTCCCTTTAACATTAAAATTTACCTTTATGGTTCTTTACCTTGGTTTTTTATTAATAACTAAGTAACTAGGCAAAATCATTCATCTCTAAAACACTTAACACTGGCATAAATGATCATGCTTTCAAAGTGCCATCAGTAAGTACTACTCAATTTGGTGAAGGAGAAATTATACATACTTTACCACATCATCACAAATATGCGAATGTTCGAAAAGAAAATAATAAAGTTGATGGTGTAACAGTCGTTATGAACTTGCTCCAATTCGCTGTATGATTTCAAAGTTTCTATAAAAACTGCAAATATCAAAATAACTTCTGGTTGTAGATAACTCGCCACATGTATTCCCAAAAATTCGAGGCATATTCTAAAGTTAGGGTGTAGGAGAAAAAGTCTCACTCTGAGAAACAAGATAAACCGCCCAAAGAAAAGCTTCCCACCATTCAATCAGTTTCAGGTGCAAAATATACCAAGTTTACCTCATTAACTGAGGTCGCTCATACTTCGTTTTTTACTCTTATACCAAGTTTATTTTCTACAGTGATATGATTTCTGTGTTGTCCGATGGTCGCTTCATGAATCATTCCATTTATCATGTTTGAGTTCACTCTCAACAGCCGAAATTACTGCCTATATAGTTACTAGTTAATGGGTTTTATTGGTTGATCTTATCTCTCTTTTCTTTTGCTCTCAGATGCATGAACACAATCAAGAAATACTCAAAAGTATGAAAATTAGAAGAATTCGTAGTTTCGCAAGTTGCTAATAGAAAAAATCTAAATTCCCAGCATGATACAGAAAAACTTTTTGAACAAAAGTTGTAGCAAATTTTACCCTTTACACACTGCTATCTAACACTTTTGCTCTCAGATGCATCAATGTAGAGAAATATTCGAAAATATGAAAATTGGAAGAATTTCGTAACTTCACAAGTAAAGTAACATTCTGGAGACTTAGCCACCTCTCCTAAAAATTAATGAAAGTCTGTAGATTTAGTCGTATATCTATCTTCTATATCGGCATTTCAATACTATTCTTGTATTACCGCACCCACTGCCAATCCTCACAGGAGAATGTTGGACCGACTTGGACACCAGCCATTTCAAAGTAGCCTTCAGTAGCTTCAAGAATTTTAGAGTCCAGTGCATTGGTCTAAGACTTTCCAATCGAGCAGTAAGCAGAATTTTGTATAAATCTACAATATTCAAAATCCAAGCAAAAATCCTGGAAATTATACAATTCAAAGTAATTTCTGCATTTATAGTTATGGATCAGAGACAAAGCTGTTTAAACTGAAGTTGGTTTTGCGATGCTACGAAGATCCAAAAGCTGGCACTTACAAAAAAATAAAATGAATACTTTTCATACCTAGTGATATATTTATAGACCGATATATTGACATATTATTATTTAACAAGGTATTAAGGTCTGACATATTAAATTCTGCGGAAATAACGAGAGTAGAAAGTATCTGCCCGCAAGCTCTGAAGTTAGACGCCAAGTAAAAACATCTCTGAAAAATATAATAAAAGATATTTGAGAGTCTCAATGTTATTTACAGCAGCAAAACTGTAGACACCATATATCAATCTTGAGTCACATTTTAAAAACATTCTGAAAAAACTTACAAATTTTGATAATAATCTGTTTGTTTCAAGAAATCATTTGAGCTTTATTTTTCAAGTTTCAGAAATAATTTCAGTACTAAATTAAAGCTTAAAGCACGGTCAAATCGTCCGCAGTAAAGTTACAACTAACGTCATGTTTTAACCAAAATCCCATAAATTATAATAAAAATTGTTTGATGTCAAAGAAACACCTCAGCTTCATTTTTGAAGTTTACTAGGTAATTTACTAAAGCTTAAAGTCCACTCTTTAAAACGCCATATACTAATCGTAAGTTATACTGTAAAATAGCCCTGAATAAACTTACAACAAAAGGAATGTTTTAAATAATGCCTACAAATTTTGATAAAAATCCGTTTGAGATTTATTTTTCAATTTCAAGTTTCAAAAAAAATTTGCATACGAAATTAAAGCTACAGTAAACTCTTTAAGATACTTAAAAGTTAAACTAAAACTAGAACTAACACTAGCACTATCACTAAAACTAACTGAATTCGTAGAAGAAAAACAACGATTTGCCAATCGAAACAGTCATCATCAACCGATCAAGCGTCTCATTAACAGTGAAGGAAACTAAAGTACTCGCAAAAGGCTTAAATTATACAGTCGCTACAAAGAGGGTCCCCAAAGAAGAAATTATATGTGAAGTGGAAGCGGCTATTCGCAGAATACCTTCAGTGAAAGTAGAAGAAATTCGTCAAGACGTAAAACAGCAAAGCCACCAAAATCAAACATAACAGTGAACGAAAGAAGAGCACTACGAACGATAAGGGAAAAAACAGACATGCGACCGTGGTTATGGACAAAAAGGAATACGACGACAAGATCATGAGCTTTTCGGACCCAGCTACCTATAAGAAGATAAAAAGGACTCAACCGAGAAGATAGACAAAATCCACAGGAACCCCAGCAGAACAGAAAAACTTATTCGTACAGGCTCTAGTACTACCAAGGATATATGGATTACCCAAAATTCATAAAACTAGGGTTCCCACTACGCCCTATTGTCAGTGCCATAAATTCTCCCACTTGTCAGCTAGAAAAACACCTTGCCACGATTCTGTCTCTTTTTACAGGTAAAACAGAGTCATATCGGCGTTAATATCACAAACTGACGTATCTCAAAAGAATCGATTTGTTAGATAAGACTATAGGTACACTTCTGTAGGCATAAATTTTCTTCTCAAAAAGCTGCGTACGTAAATTCGCAGTGGTATTGGTTCTCGAACTGAGCTGTTTCACAAACTGGCAAAAAAAGATTCCTTAGGGCTTACTGACGTATTTACACTATGCAAGTTCAGACAAGTAATTTCATGTGGAGTCTGGTAGTGTATGCTTATTCTCGGTGGTGTGAGTTTATCCAAAATGGATGTCTTAGTTTTGTGGAAAGACGGCTCAAAAAATGTTGTTGCATCGAAAAAATTGATGTTTCGTGGTTGCCTTAAAAAAGGAACCAAAGTAAAAATGTTTTACAACAAGTAATGGTATAGTGGCAAAGTGATTGATACAGATTACGTTGACGCGAGTGACTTCCCTGAGGACGATGCTTTACTCAGTTAGAATCCAGGGTAGTTAATCCATGTGGGGACCCAAATGCTACCAACCATGGGGAAAATTAAATTAAGAATGCACCCGGTATTTCAGTGCAGTAGATCCTCAATCGGTGGAATCAGCACAGCAGGAATTAGAGAAGCGGGAACAACGAGAGCATAGACCAACAGAGCAAGAACCAAAGATCAAGAATCGGCAGCACAGGAACAAGCACAACAAATATCAAAGGAGTGGGAACAAGCATAGCAAAAACCTACTCAATTTGGTCACGGCTACGATTCAGATGCGGGTCCAGCTTATTCTCTAGGATGTGAGGCAAAAGACTGCAAAGAAGAGGTATTTACTTCTTGTTTTCGTTGTCTGAGATTACTGTGTCACGCCAATTTCATGACAAATCCCAATTGTGACAGTCACATAAAAAGAGCAAAAAAAAGTAAAATTGAAAAAATTACTAAACTTGATCATAACCCGGAGCAACATGCAGTAGAGGAGGTTGAAAGAGAAGGACAGATCCCAAAGAAAGTATATTTTAATAAACAAAAAAATGCAAAGACTTTAAGAAATTTAGGTAAGGAGTACTCAACGGTGAAGGAAGAGAAACTTGTACCTTGTAGGAGAATGAAATCAAGATGTAACAGCACCATTTGCAAGAAGTTGGGAAGGTTTTGTTCAACAATAGAAGAGGCGCAAAGACTTGAATTGTTTACTGGGTATTATAAACTGCCAGACATAAATCGAAAACAAGAATTTATTGTGAGAAATACGTAAGTTACTGACACAAAGTAGAAAAAAGACTATTAAATATTATTTCCTTATAAACCAAACTCGTGTTCCTATCTACAAGAAGTTTTTTTTGAATACTTTGGATATTTCAGAACGGACAGTGCAAACAGAATTAGAGAAAGTAGACGAATTGTTGAAATGGATAAAAGAGGTGGACGGAAATCTGAAAGCGTTATTGCAATGGATCAACTGATTCGTTTTGATGTTTTGCGACACATTAACATGTTTCCTAGAATGGAGTCCCACTACTGTAGAAGCAGCTACTAGGGAATATTTACATCCAGAACTTTCTATTTCGAAAATGTACTATATGTACTTGCAGTCTGTGCCTGAAGGTAATCTTAAAACAAGCTTTTCTACTTATCAAAGGGTCTTTAAAACTCAGAATTTATCATTTTATACTCCCTAGAAAGATCAATGTTCACTTTGTTTGACGTACAAAACGGGTGAACCTAGTGTGAAAACTAAATTAGAAGAAAAATTTCAAAGGCACAATTTGGAAAAAACTGCTGTCAGAAAGTTGAAAGACCAGTGTAAACCGAGAGCTACTGAAGATAACACTTTTCTCTATGCGTCTTTTGATTTACAGCAAATAATTTACTTACCAAATTCAAAGGTGTTATAAACAATAATTGTAACAATTGTGTTATAAAAGGTGGTTGGCAGTGCATAACTTTACCTTTTACAATATTTCAAGCAAAGCATGTTCATGTTATTGTTGGCACGAAACCGAAAGTAAGAGAGGCTCATCAGAAATTACAACATAGTTGTACAGCGCTTTACAAGCTTATGACTTTCGAGGGGTGAAACACGCCTCATTATTTTCTGACGGATGCAGCGATCAAAACAAGAACACTATAATGGCTGCTATGCTTTTACATACTGTTCGACACTCTAAGAATATTGAAGATATATCTTTGAGATTTTTCGAATCCTTCCATGGGCAAAGCGAAGGAGATTCTGCTCACAGCGCAATTTCCAATGCGATAAAGATCTTTTTGTACCCTCACAACTTATTCCCGTATTTAAACTAGCACACAGGCAGAATCCCTACGACGTTTTTGCTCTACAATACAAAGACTTCTTATAGTTATCCAAAGAACTTCGAATTTTGAACATAAAAACTACAGATTCCGGAGAAACCATGAAATGGACGAACGTTATGGAAATTAAGGTTTCCAAACATCACCCACATAAGCTGTTTTTAAAAACCAGTCACTTGGAGACAGGATACAAAACTCTGTCTTTGAAACGTCTTACAATCGATTCAATATTATGTCAGAGATTCCACACATTTTGTAGAATCAATCAGAAGTTTAAAGCTAAACCCTCAGGATATTCTGCTAAGTTTCGACGTGGAGTCTCTATTCACCAGAGTACTAGTTAAAAATGCCGTGGATGGTCTTCGCCAGAAACTCATCCCGGAGGATTTGCCCAAGTATGTCGCAGGACTAGTGGAGTAGTTCTACGAGCAATGCGAAGGAACAGCCATGGGGTTATTATTATTGTTATTATTGCTTCTCGTTACCGCGACCTATAAGATCTATTGTAACTTTAGTCCTCTAAAGGTTTAGGGCAAATGTAGGTCCTTGATGAACCTTAGTATTGTCCTGAGGTCTTGAACCTTTATCTTACAGTTTTACCGAAGATGTTGTGTCTTAGACGGCCTCTGGCGACTCAATTGCACAGTATATGTTCAGCTGTTTCTGACTCGTCGTTGCATAGTCGACAAGTTTGATCCTCAGCTTGTCCAATGTGGAAGAGGTGGTATTTTAGGGGCGCATGGCCGGTCAGGTAGCCTGAGAGCGTTCTGAGATCCCCTTTGTTGAGGCATAAAACCTCTTTGGTTTTGTTTTGCGACGGAGTTATCATACTCTTCGCTTGTCTGTGACCTGGAAGTTCTTTCCAGCGTAAGGCAATCTTTGAAACCTCTCACTTGTTGATTATTTGTTTTAGGTGGCTTTTTTGTAGTCCACAACCAGGTTGGGGTCCAATGAAGGGCGTGTTTGCTGCCTCTTTGGCCAGCTTGTCGGCCTTCTCATTGCCCTCAATGTTGCTATGACCTGGAGGGGCAATTTAATGTGGCTATTTGGTCCACTGTAGCCCATGCCTACTCCAGATCTTACTGTCTTTGAAGCATCAGTGTACCAGGCTAGGGTTCCTCTTTTTAGTTGAGGCCCTCCCTTCGTCCAATCATCCCTGCTTCTAAATATGACCTTATACAGTTGGTTGAAATTGTATTATGTCGGTATGAGGTCCGTTTTAATTTCAATCAGGTGATTTAGACATGGGTCCTTGAGGATCTCGAGGTGTCCTCTGAGGTTACCCTGCATCAACTTGAGTGAAGAAACTGTTTTTAGTGATAAGGCACTTAAGGCTGCCTCCTTTTGTATATATAAATGGAGCGGTGTGAGACCGAGTAGGGCTTCCAAAGCAGCCGTCGACAGGATCTCATTGCACCCATTATGTTAAGACATGCTAACCGCTGGATTTGTGCCAGCTGTTGTTGTGCTGTCTTATGTTTTGTTTTTGGCCACCAAAATAATGAGGCGTAGGCGACAATGGGTCTGATTATTGCTACGTAGGCTCAATGAGCCATTTGTGGTTTGAGATCCCGGTTCCTTCTTAGGAGCCTGCGGCAGATCTGGTTGGCCTTTTTCCTCACCTTATCTAAGTGTGAGTTCCAGTTTAGTTTACTGTCAAGTATTACCCCTAGGTGTTTAGTTTCTGTTTTGAGGTTAATAGTTCTGCTTTCAATGGAGGGTGCGTTTATTTGTAGCTTCCTTTTCCGAGTGAAAGGGACTATATCGATTTTATTGGGATCGATGCTGAGCCCATTGCTTCTACACCAAGTACTGGTGAGTAGTAGGGCTTTCTGCATTAGCTGAGTTATGATTGAATCATATTTACCTCGGATTGTGATTATTACGTCATCAGCATACCCTTGTATCTTAAATCCGTTTTTAGTTAAGGTGCTCATCAAGTCATCAACTACCAGGCACCATAATAGAGGTGATAGCACTCCCCCTTGGGGACATCCTCTTAGCACCTTTATAGTCAGCGACTCGCCTCCCAGACTGGCTGTGATCTGCCGACTTTTCAACATGGCTATACACCACTTGATTGTCGACGGATGTATGTCTTTTATGTTTAGAGCCTTCTCTATGGATTCATATGAGGTGTTATCAAACGTACCCTCTATGTCTATGAAAGCACATAGGGCTATCTCTTTGATTGCAATTGCCTCCTCTAAAGTGCTGGTCAAAGCATGGAGAGCGGTAATTGTTAATTTTGCTTTTTGGTAAGCATGTTGGCTAGGGTGGTGTGGATTAGTGACAAGCACTCCATTCCTAAGGTATTGATCGATTACCTTTTCTATCCCTTTGAGGAGAAATGAAGTTAGGCTAATTGGTCTGTATGCCTTGGGGTCCGCGTACCACCTTTAGGTATGAAGACCACCATGCCATGGGGTTACCTCTGTAAAAGATTATTTTGAGGAGTGTTGTTTTCTTTATAACGTATACCTAACCACTAATTACCAGGTATGTAATATCACGGAGGTTATGATAGGATTATACAATGATCTTGATCTATTTAAGAACTCTTTATTACTAGGCTTTATTAATAAAAATGTTTAAATATGTTACAAACTTAAATTACATCATTTTCTTAATGGCACATTTCCAAATCTATTCCCAAATAATGCATAATAATTATAACAAGAATAAAAATCGTTGCACGGAAGTTGATTATTATAATAATTGTAATTATGATAATTATTATTTTCGCATACCAGAGGACAAATTTTCATTGTATTCTGATAATAATAGTAATAATTACAATAGGAATAATAATTCGACATTATACGATTGTTGTAATTGCAAAAAATGTACGGCCAATAATTTACGTACACGCACATACAATTAATTCTTAAAACGTTTATAGGTGAATGTTTATAATTCAAAATTGTTTTATTATAATCTGTATTAAGCGTTTTTAATTCAATATTATTATTAGTACCGTTTTGATGAATCGTTGTTATATTTTTAGGAAGTTTAATTTTTGATTTTTGTTTTTTCATTGTAGGTAATCCTAATTTTTTTTTCTCGTTCTGTTTGTTTTCAAGACAAACGTCTCCGCATTTAGTTTCTTTAGAATACGTGCAAGAAAATCGAAGATACGGATCAAATATCGATTCACATTTTGGTGATAAAATTTCACAACAAACTTCAATTACTCTTCCGTTTGTTGTTAGTTTTCCATTCGATAAATCTAACGTATTTATATTTACTTGATCGTTGATTATACGAATAATAGCTGACGAATTTTTCGTCGATGACACAACTTCAATAAGAAAAAATAAAAAATAATAAAGAAATGATGATGCCATTACTACAAAAATAAAAATTAATTAAAATAATAATTTATTTATTATAAATTATAACAAGTACTCACTTGATTATGAGTGATATTATAACAAACTGTTATTCTGCTTATTTAAAAGTAACTAATCACGAGAAAAATATATTTGGCGTTTCCTTCGTCTGTTCGGGCAAATATACATACCTAATTTAAACACGTTTATCGTTTCACATTTTTATGATCTAGATATATTACGTGTGTAAAGGAATACGATTTTATTTACTGAAGTGTGTAAAGAAAAAAATTTCGACAATAATGTTTGCATATTAAATATTTCGATTGCTACTCAAGATATCAAATTACTTTAATTAAATATGATTTTCTTATTTATGTTAACGCAATTAAAACAAAATATTAATATGAAGTTTTGAATCTTTTCCAAATTTCATTTGGGTCAATGTTCTTCGATCTATTAATAGTTTTCGGTTTATAATACATCGTTTATGTCGAGGAATCAAGGTTGACTAGGAAGTTTTTGAAAATACTAAAAATATTTTATGTTTATTTTAAAATTAAAAATAAACACCTCGTCGGTTAATACAAAGAAACATTCTTCTGGATTTATCATTTTATTTATTTATTTCATTTATTTCATTTTCAAGTTTTTAATAAAGTTACTTTAAGAATTAGAGGTACTAAATAGGATAGTAGAAAAGAATGGAACAGAACGGAGAAAAATTGACTACTTGCATGGAATCAATGAATTGTTAACGCAACATAACAGGGATGAAAAATGACTCAAAGAAAAAAAAGAAAGAAAATAGACAGAGTTACATAAACAAGAGGAACGAAGCACAGGAAGTAGTAATAGAAGGAAAGTTTGAAGACAACACAAACAATAAGAAAGACTTCTGGACGACAATTAAATATCTAAGAAGAAAATATGGCAAAATGGAAATGAAAGAACAAGCAATAATCTTAGAAAAAGCTTAAAGGATGGAATGAAGACAGCCCAGAGATGATCAAGTACGGAGGGAGAAAAGAGGAGCCCTAGCCTGGTACACCGATGCTTCAAAGACAGTAAGATCTGGAGTAGGCATGGGCATCAGTGGACCAAATAGCCACATCAAATTGCCCCTCAGCTCGGACTTAACAATTTTCCAAGCAGAAGTTCTTGCTATAAACTTCTGCACCGCTTTGAACCTACAGAAGGGACCAAAAGGTGCATCTATAAACATTTTCACAGACAGTCGGGCCGCCTTAAAGGCAATTCAGGCCTACACGTGTGGCTCCGCACTGATCAGAGAGTGCACCAACAACCTGAGAGAACTCGCTAGGGGCAATGATGTTACCCTATGGTGGGTTCCAGATCACAGCAACATTGAGGGCAATGAGAAGGCCGACAAGCTGGCCAAAGAGGCAGCAAACACGCCCTTCATTGGACCCCAACCTGGATGTGGACTACAAAAAAGCCACCTAAAACAAATAATCAACAACTGGGAGGCTTCAAAGATAGCCTTACGCTGGAAAGAACTTCCAGGTCACAGACAAGCGAAGAGTATGATAACTCCGTCGCAAAACAAAACCAAAGAGGTTTTATGCCTCAGCAAAGAGGATCTAAGAACGCTCTCAGGCTACCTAACCAGCCATGTGCCCCTAAAATACCACCTATTCCACATTGGACAAGCTGAGGATCAAACTTGTCGACTATGCAACGACGAGTCAGAAACTGCTGAACATATACTGTGCAATTGCGTCGCCAGAGGCCGTCTAAGGCACAACGTCTTCGGTAAAACTCCCCTGTTACCTACCGACATAAAGGTTCAAGACCTCAGGACAATACTAAGGTTCATTAAGGACCTACATTTGCCCTAAACCTTTGGAGGGCTAAAGTTACAATAGATCTTATAGGTCGCGGTAACGAGAGGGGCCGCCCTCCTCAGCCCGGCAGCAATAATAATAATAAAGTACGGAGGGAGACAAATGGGGGAATGGATCCAAAGAATATGCCAGCAAGAATGGGATGGAGAAGTCATACCTAGAGATTGGGAGGAAAATATCATTATAACAGTATTATCAGATTGTGATAACTATAGGGCCATCAGCCTGTCATCATGCATACAGAAGTTATACTCGAAGATAATCGAGACAAGGATTAGACGTTACACAGATAAAGACCTGCAGGAGGAACAAGCGACATTACGGAAAAATAGATAAACGCAAGATCACATATTCACATACATACAATTAGAGCAAAAGCAGAGAAGAGATTAGAAGAACCATAACATATATACCTGGCATTCTTAGATTTGAGTGCAGCGTTTGATGGTATACCAAACAAGAATATTTGGCGGCTCAAATAACTGGCAAGTTGATCACAGTTACAAGAGCGTTGTACAAAAGAACAACAGGAATAGTCAGAATAAAGGAGATGGAGTATAAAAGTTTCAATAGGGAAAAAGGAAGCAAACAGAAAAACTCCCTTAACCATCCCCTGTTTATTATGGTAATGAACCAAATTTTAAATTAAAGTAAAGATACGACACTGAACCTAAAACTCGCACATTGAAAAATGGAAGAGGTTGGGTTGGGTTGAGTTGAGGTGAAGAGATAAGCCTCCAAAGTCTTCTATATGCAAATGACATAGCATTACTGGCGGACAGAGTCAGGAAGTTGTAAGCCACAGTCAACAAATAGAATATCAATGTACAAAATGCAGGAATGGAAATAAATGCAAAGAAAAGTAAAATAATGAAGACTCACAAACTAATTGACAACGAAAAAGAAGACCTAAAGATGAGGTTGAATGAAGTTGGATGGACAGCATTATCAATGCGATTCAGCAGAGGGAAAGGAACGTCGAGGAAGTAAAGAGGATCGAGGACCCGATGCTGTAAGGTACAAGGCAAAATGCAAAGAAGAAGAAAATAATGGAATGAGCCGAAATTAGTGACACAAAACTGGTCAGCTTTTCTGATTTAATCTGAGAGCATCACAGACAACCCAATCTCGAAACGTTTCCTTTTAAATCCCACAACTACAATCACAATAAATATTACTGTCATCAAAATCGTACTGTCGATTCGATGTAACTTTGATTTTGCGCATTTTCCCTTTTTTCAGCAATTAGTCCTTACACTTACAACCGATGTATCACCAAAACGTGCTCGTGATTTCATTTTATTTTTATCCGCATTATTTGGCATATCACGTATATAATCGTAAGGTTACCTTTCAGATTATTCATGTAACTTCATCTCGCAGTCTATTTACATGACTGGTTCTCGTAAGTGAGATTAACTGCATCAGTGATCATGATACTGTCACTATGCACATTTATAAACTATGTGCCAAAAAAATTGCAACACCTCGAAAGAGCTGAATTACAAAGCTGAAATTTTTACAAGTAATTTGTATTTATTTCAGTAGTAAATCATATCAATTGAAAAAAAATACCAACAATTTATGTCAATAAAATGTTACATCTCCATGATTGTTTATACACTGTCTAACTCTGCGAGGCATGTTCTGAATGAGATGATCAATGGTATCTTGTGGAATCACATCCGAAGGTGTTTACTGCTTGTGGTAAACGCCTTATATAGCGACCCATCATATCTCACACATGCTCGAGCGAGCAGGCCAGGGGAGAATTTCTACTCCTTCTTTATCTAGGAAGTTCTGACAGATGTGGGCGATATGAGGTTGGGCGTTACCCTGCTGAAACATGATGTCAGGGCGTTCAACACCAATTGCAGCCGAAGAACGAAATCTGTCTGTAAGACTCATTTGTCTAAGATGAGATCTTCACGTTCGTTAGTCGCTCGAGGACGTCCGTATCCAGGACGACGATTTTATTTATGTTGTTCAGACCACGCAGTCCATGCTCGAAGCACTGTTGTAAGGTTTCGATTCAATCTTCAACCAATTTCACGAAACGGAAAACCTGCCTCGTGCAGGCCAACAATTCGCTCTCTTTCAAAGTCAGACAATGAGTTAACAATCGAAGAAACAACGTTCACTCACCAATTGGCATTTACTTTTTAACTGCAGTTTAAGTGATATCTTGTTTTCTGGTATACCTTTTGTTTGGAGTACAAAAGTCGCAATAACCGAAGATGTACGGCATCAATGCCACCAGATCTAATTCAACCCTGGACTCCCAACTCTTACTCCTCACGAGATAGACCTCTATCTAAAAAACAACTATGACTCATTCAAGTATCTGTAAGTTCGCGTATGATCAGAAACGTAAAAGTTTGCTACCTAATGGCATTTATTAACCAACCTTACAATCTGAGTGTATGCACCTACTGTATAATCTATACAACATACTTGTGGACGAAATCTGAATTGCTCTGGATTACAAGTTACACACCGGTGTTGTTGACCATGACGCGGCAGATATGAGTACTTCTCGATAGGAAGTTGCAGCTCAGCACCTCCCGATGACGTCATCCGCTCAATGTAAATGTATAGGGAGGAGAGCCAACCAAAGTTTAGGGGAAAAAAATTTACCCCTATGCACACGACGATTACAATTCTTTGGTGTGTCTTGTTTTCGCAATACATAGGGTCCTTCACACCTACCTTCCACTCTCCCACCCCACATACTCTCCATACCGCCTCCTGTAAAGTGTTTCACAGACAGTTTTTTGAAATTTCGAGGAGATATTGGAATGTATATTCTCCTCCTCCGAAGAGATGTGCTCCTCCTCTTTTTCGTTTGATTGATTTTTGTAAGTTGAGTGTTTTTTGAGATAATTTAAATTTTAATTTGTCTTACACAAATTAATATTTCGCTACGCATGCGCTGTTAAACATAACCCAAATGTTCTCAATACAACGTAATTCTCTGACCGCTACTTTTCGACTTTTCTGGTATGGTTGTTTCATTTATATATATTCTTAATCAGACATTTAATTACAAATTAGTTAACATAAAATATACGAGCCCGTTTAAAATTGGAAAACAACATAAATCTTCAAATTTAATACCGAATGAAATTCCTAATCTATATTTGACAAGGTAAAATAGCTTTTAATTTTGATTGTATTTGTTTGTATTTTATGATTTTTCATAATCCTTATAGACTCCTGCTGATGGCTTAAGCCGAAACCGGTAGAGTCAACAATAAAAAATATATTGGAGATTAAGTACAGTTTTATTTTTCAAAAGAAATAAATTTGGTTGATATTAATAGTAAATAATTTAATAACTAAATATCTGGCGATTTTTAAAAAAAGTAAGTAGAAAAAATCGCGCCAGTGGAACTAACCAAATTTTTTTTCCCCCAAACTTTGGTTGGCACCGCTCCCTATACTTTTACATTGAGCGGATGACGTCATCAGGAGGTGCTGAAGTGCAACTTCCTATCGAAAACCCAAGGTCTATAGAACATAAGGTTACCCAATACCGATTCTCCTCCTCTGAGAGGCAAGGTGGGTCAGTGACGTAGCTGGTTCTATGAACAACACAACACGATGCGAGGTTTAAATATTTTATATAGACTGTACCACAGTATAGGCACGTATAGGCTATCTTTTATTCTGACTGTATCGAACCAGTGACGTCAATTTGCGGGGTAATAATCGATACTACAGAGGCATAGGGAATGAGGTAACCTTATGTTCTCTAAACCTTGTCGAAAACCCACGTTTCTATACTATTGATATGCCATGCTATGATATTGCATAACCACAGCTGATTATAGCTTGAAAAGAATACTAATCGGAGAGAGACATCGCCTGCATTGTACCAGTTGTCCAAACGCGAGATATTCAAAGAGATTTATCTCTCGACAGTCCCACTCTTTCTGATAGTTTTTTGTTGTGCTATATCCTTTATTGACAATAGATATCTTTTTCGAAGTTTCTTGTCCACAACAGAATCATGTTATAGATTGAAACTGTTTATGTAAGGGGTCGAAATCTTCGGAGTTTTTTTAAACACATCTCCAAGTTCTAGTCTATTTGACGAGTGTTTCCAGCTTTTTTTTATTGCCATTTCTTGCATCCCATTCGCCAGCGGTCGTTATCATTCTAATCATAATCACCCAGTTCTCTCCTCTTCATCTCCACATTGATATCCTGGATACATTTTCCTGGCACCCAGTTCCAAACCTTAAGTAGGATTCTCTCTTTACTCATTCGGTGTAGATGTCCATACCATTTTAGTAGCTTTTCATTTATAGTGTCTACTATTGAGCTTTGTGCCGTCATTCTTCCTCTTATTTCCTCATTTTCAACTCGGTCCAGCGTGGCTATGCCGCGGTATCTTCTCCAAAACATCATCTCTGCTGCTAGCATCTCCAAATCTTTAATAGAAATGGAATTTTGCATGGTCTGGACAAGGAAATTTTTATTCATCTTCGAAACTAAGAAACTTCGAAGCTAAGGTACTTTGCATCTATATAACATTTTATTTCCTTACATTAATCCGTTTAATCATTTTATACATTAATCCCAGACACATTCGTTGCTATCTTATGAGTATGGATTTAATTTGTAATAAATCTTACCATTAAAATGAAACTATTTTCGATTTCTAATTTCGACGAAAAACCTTAAAAATTATTAATTTTCCTCTAAAAATAGTTTCTTTAACATTCTGTATAATAGTAACCCTGATTTTTTGGAAATATAAACTACATTCTCACTTTAAATATACAACGCGCACATTTGTATACATTTTGTATAACCCAAGTTTTAAAACGAAATTATTTGAAATTAGTAACGATCAGTTTCGTTCAGATTCGTTCGAGATTTCTTCGAGATGAAGGTAAAAAATGAATCAATATTCAATTTTTTTAATTAATAAATTACTTCTTTGTATTAATTTCATACAGATAATTTTTTTAAGAATAATAAAATTGTGGTGTTTTTCTATTATAATAAATTGGTGTGTTGGACAAGATGATGACTGTTTGAGAATGTGCAAAATAAAATGTTTAACGAAAGAATGCCAAGAGAAGTGTTGGGTACAAGAATGCAAAAAAGAAAACATATCGTATCCATATAAAGGAAATTTAACACAATCGTTTGAAGGAAATGTTGACGTCTCTATTAAGATAAATAATACCTTGAGGAATGCACAAAAAATTGAAAATCCCGTTAGGATTTTTAGTACAAGTATAAATAATATTAAAATTATTGCAAGTGCTGAAATCAATGATGATATAACAATAAACGAAAAAATTCTTCAACCTAAAACTGAAAATTTTAATAAAAACGAAACCAAAAATCAAACAAAAACTAATTTAACTCCAAAATTTGAAAATCCAAACTTATATTATCGAAATAATCAAATTCCTTTCAATTATTATTATTACATACCACCTCAGCGATATCATTTAACACATCCAACAAATATCCAACAAAACCCACAAAAACCTCGAATTCAATCACGTAAGTAATTATTTATAAAAAATTTATAAGATTATTTAGAACTGTCTTTCTTTTTAGCGTGTGAAGGGGGTTTGTTAAAGTGTTAAATAAAATATTTACCTTCCCATTACGAAACATGCAAGAAATTCGCTTTTTAGAATTGCTGTGTACCTAATGTTCAACTCTAAATAATACTTGAGTCAATATGTATGTACGAGATGTAAGGAAGATAAGCAATTTGGAACGTTGAACTGAAGCTAACCTAAATAATATCCGCAAATATTGTAGTGTGTGGATGTTCTAAACCGTTCTTTTGTAGAAAATAAAATTTTTTAAATATAATATGTAAATTTAAATTTGAATAAAATCTTTGTAAATATCGAAGATATTTGGCAACAATAAGGAAATTATTTTTATTTTGCGTATAATGTGGGGGAAATGATGAAATATTCAATTATATTTTTATTCGTTTTCATAATTATATACAACATGATTGGAATTAATAGTACAAGTGTTTCCAACTAAACCCGACGAGGTTAAAAATGTTTATGTACCGGTTCCTGTACATATACTCTGTCATATTAAAGACCCACCACCTCCGATTCTCTCTTTATTCATTCAGCGTAGATGTCCATACCATTTTAGTTGCTAAAATTATTTATTATTTTATTGGAATGAATTGTTGTGTTAATATGTTGTAATACTAAAAATGGAAATTGAAAGTAAGAACAAATTAAAAAGAAATAAATATATTTGTAAAATGAGAATGTTTTAATTTCCTTATTTTTACCTAAGTTATTGTTCCACCTCAAACTATACAGTAAGAATTTCTAACCGTTTAGAGTGTAAAGCGCTTTGCCCACTCTCACTTTGTACTACTATTCAAAGTTTACTTCCCATCATAACTTATCTTGTTCCCTATATATTCCAAATATCCCATAAAAATGATTTTGTCGTCTTCAGCTAGATCCAAGTACCCACTTCATCAATAAGCTATATGGGACTCTGCTTTCTCTCATCCCAAGAATTGACTTCCTCTTAGGCTTTCGCGATAGTCCATAAGTAATCTGTTTTCCATTACACAACCCCCGTTTTGCTACTCCCCTTAACAATCACACCACTCTAAGCAAAGGGTATTATCGAGTCATCGGTTTTGAATCATTTCAAAAAACTGCATTTAATTCAAACAACTTCGTACTGATTTCCGCCAGTGTGATATTTATCAATAATATCTTCATCGCCTTTACCACGTAGGAACCACCTGTAACCACTTTCTGCCGCAAACGACCTCGAATTCAAATGGCTGATTAGAGACCTGCTTAGAGACATGATTAGGCTTAGAGATGGTCTTTACAGCAAATATAAAAAGTCTAAAACCGAACTAGCACTTAATGAATATAAATCATCTTTTAAAAATAAAGTTCCAGGGTTCTCTGGAAATCACTACGGCATCTGAATGTTACCAAATCAAAAGAGCAGGTACTTTCACAACATTTGAATGACTTTGAAGATATTAATGACAATTTTTTACAAGCTGCGGAAAACCCAATGATCACTGATCCAGACTTAATTCAGGCCTATACACCACGAAAAAGTCTACCTTTAATGAATTGTTTGCTTTTGTGCTTGTCTCGGAGCATATTGTAGCGAGCTATTTGTTAAATATCAAGTCTGGCAGTGTGGGATATGATGAACTCTCGGTTGGGATGGTACATTACTGCTGTCCTTTCATCATTCCTTACGTCACACATATTATTAATATATGCTTATCGAGGTCAATCTTTCCAAAGTGTTGGAAGAAATCTTTAGTAACACCTTTGCCAAAGATTAAAAATCCTATGACATTTTCGGACCTGCGACCAATAGTATTTTCCCTGTTTTGTCTAAAGAATTAGAAAAAATTATAAATAATCAAATTCAGGCATTTCTCGATAAACTTAATATTCTGCCTAGAATACAGTCTGGATTTCGTGCTAATTACAGTTGCGATACAGCATTAACGCATATAGTTGATGACAAAATTGTTTGCGACGGATCAAAATAGGCTTACTGATTAGTTATGCTACACTACAGTAGGGCCTTTGATACTGTCAATCATAGGATGTTATCAGCTATCTTATCCTTCATTGGGTTCAATGATTCTTCTATGAGCATGATTGATAGTTATGTGTCAGACAGACAACAAGCGGTTAAATTGGGTGATCGGAGATCTGAACTGCGAGGCTTGAAGTCAGGAGTGCTACAGGGTTCTATCTTGGGGCCTCTACTGTTTTGTATCTACACTTCTAATGTTTCGACAGTTTTGAAATATTCAGTCACATTTTTATGCGGACGATTCCCAAATCTATGTATCGTTCTGGCCTATGGACATGGCCACTGCTCAAGTTAAATTGAGTGAGGACATAAATAATCTGATAGATGTATCCACTAAACACTCGTTACGGGTAAATTCAAATGAAACAGTGGTTATGCTCTTTGGAAGGCGGGGTGCACGAGACTCTCTTGCAGAAAATTTTAAAATCAATATTGGTGGTAAATTTATTGGTGTTAGGGAGTGTGCTAGAAATTTAGGATTACAGCTCGACTCGAATCTTAGGTTCGAAAAGCACATCCTGGACAAAACAAAAACTTCATTTGCTGCTTTGAAGCTCATATATAGCATGAGGAATATTTTAAATCGCAGCACAAAGGTTATGGTTTGCGATTCCTTAGTGCTGAGTCATTTTAGCTTTTGTGATACAGTATATCATAGTTGTCTGAACTCAAAAACATCAATAAGGAATTTATGTCTCCGAATGATTTTCGGGCTTCGACGAGAATGCCACGTCTCACACAGGTTGATCGCTCTTGAGTGGCTGAATATGTTTAACCGTCACATATACCATATGGTTTCACTTTATCATAAGTTACTGTTGCTTAAATGTCTATCTTATTTGTATGATAAGATTACATTCCGCACTGATATAGCTTAAAGGTTGGAAGCAAGGGTATTGTCACACCACCGCTACATGTTACTACATTATTTGAGAGATTATTCTCTTACAACTTACCTAAATTTTATAATAGCTTACCCCAATCATTGAAAATGTTGAGCTTGCCGTCGCTTCAAACAAAGATCAAAAAATTTTTATATGGAGAACAATGTGATCAGATACAGGTGGGACACGTGGAATGCGATGATTTGGTTTTGCTTTTTATGCAATTGTATTACAATCTTTAAAAATCTTTTTTTTCGTTTTATTTTTCATTGGTGCACTAGTATTATTAGTTTTATTTGTATCTCGTTTAGTTTTGTTTTGTATTTATTCATTTTCTTTTGTTTTTTGTTATATTTTAGTTTATTTTTATGGCAGGGTTGAGTGGAAGAGAAGACGATTGTCTTAACTTCGCCCTTCCCAACCAGTTAAATTTATATTGTTATTTTGTGAAAATTCTGATAAAGTCTATTATTATTAAATTCGCTGCACCTGAGGCGCTTCAATATAAGCTACTCAACACAGCATGGATGTGATATCAATTCACCACGCTATTCAACCTCGGTCGCAAGCAACCTCAGCTTGATTAGATGGTATTCTAACATAAACTGCTCATATTACTTGGATGTGAAATTCTACAAGTTATGGACCAATGAAGATTACAGAAAAATAAAGATCATAATAAATACAAAGCTATTATAGATGGCTACAAGAACGCTGTGAGGAGATTGAAGACCTGCAAAATACAACATCAAACCGTGCAGAGATCCTTCGATATGTGGGAGTTGACGCGATTTGACTATGTGTATTGGAGTCAAACCACGAACATTTGAGTGGATGGTGACACATCGGAATAGATAGCGATCTTGAAGATTTTGAAGAACGGCGTCAACGTGAAAAATCTCCGTTACGCAGACAACACGATAGTTTTTGCCAAGAGTATGACCGACTCGCAGATACGGAGCCAACTGTAAGACATCAATAAGCACCTCGAAGACAATGCTAATGATCTTCTCAGAAACGCCTCTCCTTATAAATGACATCCCTATAGATCAAGTACCCTCATATAAATATCTGGGTGATAAATTAATTGCGATCCCAAAAACGAAGTAGCAACTAGAATAGAACATGCAAGAAATGCAAAAAAGTCTTTACTTGTAAATATTTAAACTATCCGGTGTTCGCATATTGGTCAGAAAGCTGGACACTCAAAATGTTCCTTCATCACCAAATTTCAAAAATTTCATGGACAGAGTATAACCTACGTGGAAGTGCAGTGTAAAAATATGGAGCTTTTGAATACAGTCAAAGAAAGTTAGCTGAACTACGTGTGTTACAACACAAGAATATAACACCTCCTTAGATTGATTACAGAAGGTAAAACAGCAGGAAAAAGATTTGTAAGGATTGGTCTGGAGTAATTGGATCGTCAAATTTTGTTATAAGACGAGCCAATATGAAGAAGAAGTAAGAAATAGTAAAGAGTCGACCCCAATTGACGACCGATGGTTGGATTAGATGGAGTCAAATAAGCTCAGATCCAGACATCGACTTGATTAGATGGAGTCATAATATATCGGCTGCAAGTTAAGCCAAGATTGCTTGCAGCTGAATCGCTTCAATATAAGCTGCACAATATTGTATGAATGTGGTGTTAATTAGATCATCTTAACCCTCTCGCAATATCATCATAAACCTTTGCATTATTCCATGTACAGATCTACTTCTACAGTTATCCTGGTTATATCATTGTTTTCCCTTTCCTTCTATGCACAACCTACAAATCACTCATCAACAAATTTATCTGCAACTAATATAGAAATCTTAATCAAAGTGTGGCTTAGCCTTTCAATCATTCTCATATAATTTTATATAGTTTTTTATAACGTTCTTACAACGTCACATTTTCTCCCATTCTATGGAAATTTTCAGCACACATCATTACCTTCGAATTTTGATAATTTAATTTTAACACATAGATGCTACTGAATTCTATGCCAGGTCTTCTGTCTTCACAGCAACATCGTCCAGCGGTTCTTAATCGAACTACTTTCATTGTAAACATTATACTAATATATACATTAATGGTGTTTCAAATATATATTTACATTTGAATAAAGTATAAATATCGGAGGTATTTGGCATCAATAAGAAAATTATATTTATTTTGTGTACAATGTGGGGAAAAGCGTGGGTGTTGAATGTTTTAAAAAGGATGATCAGAACGTCACTGATCTTAGACTATACGAAATTGCGTTGTGGTTGTTAATATTCCAAAAAGGTAGGATTTTCAATAAATGGGATTTTGATTTTAAGTTAATAAAACGTTTTTTTTTTATCCAGATGAAATATTCAATTATATTTTTATTTGTTTTCATAATTATATACAATATAATTGGAATAAATAGTACAACTGTGTTTCCGACTAAACCCGACGAGGATAAAACTGAAAATATCCCTGTACCATATTCTATACGTCCACGATGTCCTATTTTTGAGCCACAGCCTATTCGTGTCGAGGTACCTGTACCTATACCGTGTCCACAACCTACACCGTGTCCTCTGTCAACACCCTGTCCTGTACCTGCACCATGCGTTTGTGCCTGCACTTGCCCTAAAAGTGAGTGAAAATCCAATATATGTTAAGATTTTCGCAACCCAACAATATGAAGAATTTCTAAAGTTTCTGCTTATACAAAGTTTATAATCCAACAAGTTTTAAATACTTTAACAAAGTAAATTTTACTTAATTATGTTATTGGAATGAATGTTGGTGTTAAAATATGTTGTAATACTTAAATTAAAAGTAAGAACAAATTAAAAATAAATAAATATATTTGTATAATGAGAATACTTTAATTTTATTTTCCTATGTTTACTAAAGTTGCTGTTCAAATACAGTCGTGTACAGTAGTTTCCTTCATCGATTTCTCTTGTTACTTTTTTGACACCACTTCTTACTATGTGTCTACACACACATACATTTATACTAGTTTTAAGCGTGTACTGGGATTAGTTCGTATCCGT
This sequence comes from Onthophagus taurus, assembly GCF_036711975.1. Lineage (NCBI taxonomy): Eukaryota > Metazoa > Arthropoda > Insecta > Coleoptera > Scarabaeidae > Onthophagus > Onthophagus taurus. The sequence goes on along the minus strand of NC_091972.1, from coordinate 38,843,865 downwards.
TTATGCGTGCAGGTTTCTTAGACCCATTTGTTCTCCATCAAAGAGAATCCATCCCGCCTTGGAGCTACCATCCCCAGCCATTTGAATGCGAAATCATTCCTACCCAAGTCGAAAAGGAAAGATATACAAGTCTCAAATAATAATTTACAAATATAGGCATCTTTGTCGCTGAGAAGCATTTATGAGACATTTTTCATTTTCTACTCTACAATCCAGTATTAAAGCAAAACATATTATCCTTCCACATTAATCACACGCTTCGCAACACTATTCAAAGTTTACTTCCCACCTTACTTAACTTGTTCCTAACAAGTATCCCATGAAAATCATTTTACCATCTATAACTGCATAAACATATTTTATCAATAAGGTATAAGTGACTCTGTTATCTTCCGTTACTTGAATTGGCTTCCTCTTCGGCTTTCTTTGTGATCGTGTATATTTATTATTTTGTATTATTACGTCTCTAAGCAACAATAATCTCCTTCGATCCTATTCCTATTCTCAACTCCGTACTATGTTCCGCTAGTGTGGATCAAACATTGCTTTTCATCAGCAAACTGCTTTTCATATAACTTCAACCTCATCGTTGGCAATAAATAATAAATATCATATGAAATAAAAGGATCCTTAACATTATTTTCAACTTTTAACTAATCGTTTTGTAAGACTAGTTCAACAGTCTCTATACATCGTAATCTGTCTTGTCGCCCTTTATTGCTTCTTTCTTAATCCAATTCTTTCGAACATACCACGCCAGGCTATCTCACCTTAGCCTTCTTCTACACTCTTCTTTTATCAAATTTCTCTTTGATCTTCCCATCCATATATCAACATCGCCTTTGTATCATCATCTCAGATATTCCTATTATTCTTCTACATTATTACATCAATTAATAGTATCACAAATCTCTCACGATTGTTCTAACTTCCAGCAATATCTTTTCCTTGATTTATAAACATTACCCCTGATATCATTCAACATCTACCCTAATTTTCATCAATATCTTCCCTTATCTCCTTCGATGGTGTCTGCGACTTCTCTCAATGTCGTCCTAGGTATCTCACAAAACTATTCTGTCCCACTCAACATCTGCCTTATCATTTATCATCATAGTCTTCGATAATCCTAAAAATCATTTATGGTATATATCATCTCTCATATTAGCACGCATCGTCCTTGGTATCCTCCCACTTCATAGCAGATATTGCATAACATCACTACGGTATCTCTAAGCATTATCCCTGACATCCCTTCATCTCTCATCATAGGTCTTCATCAGCGTTATTATGGCAAGATCTATATCTCTCATATTAACCCTCATTTCTGCAAGCATGGTCCTTGATATCCTCTACCATCCCTTAATGTGGTACGTAATTCTTTTACATCATTACTAGTCTTCCTTAATATCGTTTAGGGCCTCCTTTTCATTTTTTTGCCTAACATCTCTCAACATAATCACTGACATCTATTAATATTGTAACTCAAATCCTCAAATTCTTTCTTAGCATTATCTGAGGAATTTGTTAATACCGATCCTGAAATATATCAACACTAGCTTCAAATAATATCTTCTTAAATATTTATCAATATCGTTTTTGATATCATAAAACATCATCTTTAACATTTCTTAATATCATTCTTGAGATATCTCAATATCAATACTGAGATTCTTCAGCATCGTCGTTGATATTCTCTTACCTACTTCATTCCATTTTTTCCTGGCATCTCATAACATCATCCCTGACATTTATCAACATTGAAACATCTTCCCCATCATCTACTAATATTACCAATATGTTTGAACGTCATCCCTAATATCCTTTAATGTCGACTTTAGCCTTCCTCAACGGCACTGACGACACCTCTTAACATTGTCCTTGGGTTTCCTTACGGTCTCCCTTAAGATTTTCCTTTGCATCTATCAACATCGTCTTCGATATAGCTAAACATCGACTTTGATGTTGACAACATCCGTTATATGTCTTAACTTTGTCCCTGGCATCTTTCAACATTATTACTGAAACGTCCTAGCACCGTTCTTGATATCTTCCTCCATTACCGGTTTTTTAACATGGTCTACGTCATCCCTTTACAATATTATTCCGGCGTCATTCATCATCTATTAATATTACCCTTGATAACTTTCAACAATTTCGTCCAATGTAGTTTAATCCTTCCTCAACATCACCTATACTTCTCAATATCGTCCTCTGCATCTCTTAACACTGTTCTCTCTTAATTAAGACATTCCTCATAGTCCTCGATATCGCTAAACTTTAAGCATCGTTTTTGATATCTTTCTGTATTATCGTTAGATTTTCTCAACATCCTTCTACATCTTTTAACATTGTTTTAAACATTTTTCTCGGCGTCTGTATCACATTCTTCCGCATTATCCTTGATAACGATTATCATAATCCGTGACACTTGTCAACACTGTACCTACCTTAAGATCTTCCTTATCATCTATATCACCATATCGTTTTTGGTATCCTCCTACATCATAGCAAGTTTTACTCAACATCAATACGGTATCAGTATGCGTTATTCCTAAGATCTCTTAACATAATCCTTAATACTCATCAATACTATCCTAGCTTAAACTAAAATTAGAACTAACACTAGAAACTTTTGGGTTTTGCCGTGCGTCTTTTAATAAAAGGTTTGACGTTTCGGATGCCATGTTGCAACCTTCTTCAGAAACTGGTTCGAAGTGACGTGATCAAAAATCGGTAACTATATATAAGTCGGAAAAACTAATTAATAATCAGTTAACGCTAATTATAAGCTAATTATTAACTAATTGCGTTGCGTCCGGTGTGAGGCGGGAAGAGGTCTTCGTGTTCACCACAATCTTCCATGTTCTGCTAAGCTCCCAGCCATCCTCTCTGTTGACGTTATTTTTATGTCGGTGGATCTCCATGGCTTCTTTTGTCAGTCTTTGGTAGTATCTGTTGTCCCTAGCCAGCACCTTTGTTTGTGCGAAGTCTATTCGGTGTCCCTTTGTATGGCAATGTTCCGCAACCGCCGACTGCTGGATCTTCTTCAGCCTTACATCCCTCTAATGCTCATTGATGCAGCACTCGACATTGCGTCCAGTTTGGCCAATATAAACCTTCCCACAACTACACGATAGTCGGTAGACCACCGCTCCTTTTAATGGAGTTAGTTTGTCCTTGGCTATCGGGAGTGTGTTCCGAATTTTGCTAACCGTGCCGTACCGCACTACGATGTCGTTCTTCTTGAGGTGCCTAGCAATTCGTTCCGTTACACCTGAAACATAGGGAAGACAGGTAAATCCAAGTAGTTTTGTACTTACCGTGTCCTCTTTCTGATTTCGCTGCTTGATGACCTGGTTGATGTCCCTCGAAGTGTATCCATTCTTCTGCAGCACGCCTCGTAGAAAGCGTTGCTCCTTCTTCAAGTTCTCTCCTTCACATAGTCTCGCTGCTCGCTGAAATAATGTACGGATCACGGACCTCTTCTGTTGGGGATGATGATATGAACATGCCTGTAAATACCTGTTGGTATGGGTCTTCTTTCGGTATACACCAAGTTCTATATCTCCATTTGTCGTCCTGGTGACCAACACATCTAGGAAAGGTAATTTTTTGGCAGTTTCTGTTTCCATGGTGAACTTAATCATAGGGTGTTGAGAGTTCAAGTGATCCAAGAGCTCTTGGAGCCGTTTTTGACCATGTTGCCATATCACAAACGTGTCATCCACATATTGGAGCCATAGTTTTGGTTTCCACTGGCTCTTCTTCAAAGCGTCCTCTTCGAATAATTCCATGTAGAAATTAGCTATAACTGGTGATAGTGGAGATACCATGGCTGTCCCTTCGAACTGCTCGTAACATTCTCCTTTCCAGCTGAAATACGTCGACGATAAGCAATACTCCACCAGATCTGGCACGTTGTAAACGTTGTAGCAGTATCCTTCAATGTCTTCAGTGATATTCATCAACATAGATCCTTACCTTCGTCGTAATTGTCTATGATATCTCTCCACATTATTGTGATATATTTCAAGATTGTAGTCATCATCTGTTATCGCAGTATTGGATGATCCTAAACATCGTCTTTGATATCTATGTATACTAGGTTTACCTCAATATCATTATGGCTTTCCTTTGCGTCTTCACTGACATCTCTTAACCTAATCCACGGTATTTGTCAGTGACTGTCTTTGTCTCCCTCAAGATCTTGCTCATCACATACCTAAACATCATGTTTGATGTCTCTCACATCAACCATGATACATGCAAGTATTCGCGCATATTTTTTCGTAACTAGCAAAAATGTGAAAATAAACGTAAAAAAGGTTATGTAATTTCACCGAAACGTAGATTTAACTAGTTTAATAATATTTCAACACGACCTTCAAATTAAACATATTTGTTGTGTAACAAATTGGAATTACAGAAAAAAAAAGTATATATTACCAACAAATTTATTATAAATGTGGGAGATTTGGCTTGAAAAAAGAAACTATTTTTATTTCGGAAAGAATGTGGGAGAAAGCTTAAGTTTAGAAATTTTTAAAAAGATTGGTCAGTAGTAAACTGATCTTAGACAGTATGAACTTGGATTAATTGAATTTAGAGTTCATCGTTTTCGCAAGGTAAGATTTAGAATTAATTAATTACTTTTTTTATTAAAAAAAATTTTTATTTTCAATTTAGATGAGATATCTAATAACCTTTTTACTCCTTCTTCCAATTATATCCCTAACTTTCGCACATTGTAATAGGAGATGTTGTTCGAGTTGTTCAATTGAAACCTGTTGTTATGAAAACCCACCGTGTTGTAACCGCTGCAACAACTGCAACTGTGAAGACATCATTTGTTCCAGTAATAAAACGGAATCCGAAACTGAATTAATTGATTCTACACAAAAAACGGTTATCGTTAATGACAAGAAATCTGTGCCAAACCAATCGAATCTTACAGTTACAATTTCAAACGAAATTAACCAAAACAATACTTTGCATAACCCTATTAATGTAACAACTATTAACGAAAATAATATATTAGTACATTCTGTAGCAGATCGCAAATCTTCACAAATTAATGAAGGACCTAATGGTACTAACGTACAAATAATTCGAGTTCCGTATTATATTGATAGACCAGTACTAGTTGAAGTGGAAAAAGTTGTAGAGAAAAAAGTATACGTTCCGGTTCCATCTAATGAAACTAAAATTATTGAGAAAATAGTAGAAGTACCAATTGTAAAACCAGTGCCGTATTTCATTAATAACACCCAATACGTACCTGTATTATCACCCGTAGATAGGCCTATAGTATACCCAGTACAAGTACCAGTTGATAGACCAATTCCTTATTACATACCATTTAATCAAACTCACTACAAGTATATATTAGTAAATGTTCCAACGTATATTGATAAACCAATTCCAATGCCTTATCCTGTTAAACACACGGAATACATAACCCAGCACGTACCAGTGCAAGTACCAACGGTTGTTGAAAAACCGGTTGGAGTTCCAGTTCCAGTACCCCATTATATTGAAAACGTTGTTAGTGTACCGATCGTTGTCGATAAATTGACTCCGGTTCCCGTACCATTTAAGGAGATTCAAGTTGTTAACAACCCGGTTCACATTCCTGTTCAAGTACCAGTTCCATATCCAGTAATAATACCATGTAAGTAATATAATGAATAATTTACCACATCAAACTGATATCGTTTCATTTCAGCTTGCCAAAATTGCCATCAAAATCACTTGGCATGTTTCCAAAATTGCAGACCACACTTTGAAGTTGGTAAGATAAACGAACACGATAATTTTTTAGAAGTCTAAATTTTTTTTATTTATAGTTTGCCCAAAGTGCCAATTTCATATGCCGTGTCACCAAACTTGTTCTCATTTTATGAACACAAGTAAGTGAAATAAAAATAATTTTTTAATAATTATAAAAAGATTTTTAATTGTTAGTGTGCCAAAATTGTGGTGGTCACCTTCCTTGTGCTTCATCGTGCAATGCACATTACAACTCATGTAAGTATTGAAAGGTGTGTATTAAAAGGAATTAAGTTTTATTTTTTATTTAGTGTGTCAACGTTGCCAACCAAATACTCAATGTTTTTCGAATTGTCAACAACATTTAGGAACGAGTAAGTACTTACAAAAAGATTTTTGAACCTTTAAAATGTAAGAAAAGAAACTAAAAAAAAAAGATGTTATATATACAGGTGTTCCATAAAATTCAGATTATAAAAGTTATCTATTAAAATCTTTTAAGGATGGCTGAAATAATAATGTTGTAATCTACTTCAAAGAAGACGAATGGCAGTGGCTCGTAAGATTTTGATGAATTTGAATTTCAAAGAATTCTTTAAGTTGTTTGCTGACATAAACCTCTTGATTTGTGGCACACATGTTCTTGCATGTGCAAATGCAAATATTTTTATATTTTATACATATTTTATATTTTGGTCGGTTACAAAGCCAATGCCAGAAGTTCTATTTGCAAAACCTGTACACTTTAGAAGCTCAGACAGCTGGTAACTCCATAATACGTTTACAGATGTGACTATATGATGAATGGGAAAAACATTTAGAAATATTAACGCAATATGATGCCGAGTTTAAAGTTAGATGATAGGACAACATGATAGGAAACATGATAAGACAATTAACAGACTACATTTATTTGGGCATAAGCCCGTCTTATAGAAAATCCAAGAAAAATGTAAAAAACAGGTCAACAAATCACTCAAAATAGTACTAAGAATCACTAAGATCTGGAGAAACAACTGCATATCTACCAGGACCAAAGTATGGATAATGATATATGCTGTGAAGGTGCGAACAGAGATAGCGGAAACCAAAAGGATGGTGGGGACCTCTAAAAACATTGAAAGATAACTGGTTGACACAAGAAATGCTGACAGAACAGAATGCGTAGATCAAGCCAATATGGCTACCGCAAAGAAGAACAATTTGAATGAAAATCGTCACCATAGAAACATAGAGTCGTGCTGATGATGATATCAATCTCTTGGCAACCAGGAACAGATGTTGCAGTATTTATCTAACACAGCCCACTTGTATACAGCGTTCTCAAACATCTCACGTCAGTGGCAAGAAAGATGATAGAACCTATTTATATTTTTTGTCTCAGAGAAAACAACAAACGTAAACAAAGCTGTCCTATCCATCTATGGAAAATGTTCTCTACATGCAATAACGCTTATTTATTTATTTATAACTACTTCTTTAACATTTACATCCTCAAACAAAAATAAGATTGCATTGTGTGAAAGTTTTGTTTACTGTTCGAGGTGATTCCTGCATGGAACACAACAAGAACTTGACTTTAATCAACCAAAAAGCCATCGTTGAACTTCATGAAGAGTAGAAGGAGAATAAGACATAATTCGGGTTCTGTCTAACTGCGATTAGCCTTATAACAAATCGTGGATGAAATTTTTGAAATCCTTTTATAAATTTAAACTAAATTTAATCCTGACACTATAAAAGTTGATTAAGTTTAGTTTCCTTCGATCTTCTGAGTTCTTTGATATTGCCCATGAGCTGAATGACTTCAACGTTGGAATATCGCATCAGGTTTTTTACGTGTGTCGCTGTGATATTTTGGATCTCTTCGTAGACCTATTTGGGTTTGAGGTAATCATGCAGTTCGCAATGTAACGATAAGCAATGGTAATCAGTCTAAGAAATTGTTTGGCTACTTGAATGATCAATTAATTAGACTTAATTATAGACCGATAAACTAGTCTTTTTGATCGCAGATCAAGTTGGAAGCATCTACCGGCTAATATATGTCTACTTTTGAGTCTAATCTGCTTAGCTTTTTGTCTAACATCATGCGTCCAGTTCAATCTGCCATTAAAATCGAGATATTTTATACAATCTGCTCGAGAAATCCAAGAAACACAGGTTATCACAAAATAGGCATGGACCGATTTCCAGCTGAGTCCATTTGAGTTGAAACTTTTACCATAGCAACGATGTTATCAATTTGAAATAGGAATATCTGCAATAAACAGTAGATATTGGAGTGAAACTCTAGCCAAGGTTGGTTTGAATGTTAACTTTACCCCATCATGTAACACTTCAAACTGTCTTTCAGAAAAATATGATTCCAGTAGTTTGTTGTAGACAAGTCTCTGGTGTCACATCATGTCAAACGTCTTTGAAACAGTATTTTTGCTCTTCAAATACTTTATTTACGAGTATCACGTTATCTATTGTAGAATGGCGATTACAAAATCCAATCTGGAAATCTGATATGTTGATGAGTTATTAACAGTAATCTTTCAAATCATTTGGAAATGGCAGGAAACAACGAAATAGATGCATTTTGCAAATCGGCGATTGTCAAGTTTTTTAAGCATAATTATCTGGGTAATCTTAAAACATTGCGAGACAAGCTTCAATCTCAAGCAAGCATTAAACAAGTATATCAACATGATGAATGTTTTTATTTGCATATCTAGTCTCTACCTGCTTCCGGACTTTAACCATTAAGATATTTTTCGAAGCATCTATGATTAAATTCTGGTAAGTTCTGGTTTAATTGCCCATTCGGTTAAATTTTCTTTTGACTGTGGCGTTTCTGGATTTATACCATGTTCTGCTTCTTGCTTTTCTTCTTTTTTTTATCATATCAATATCTCGAAATCTATCGAACTAATTCTTTTCAAATTTGAACGACTTATTCAGTACACATGTAGGTACTTTGCAAACTAGAATTCTGATTCGTCAAGCCGTTTATTTAATATTCAACACGATGCCAAAACTTTACCTTTCAATATTTTTTTAAAGATGAGTGGCTAAATTGCCACGTACTTCAACAATGAGCTACAAAATTCTAATAAAAACGAAATAAAGGAGACTGTTCTTTTGCTACAGGAGTAGCCTCCTTTGCAGCTGCTCGATTTTGTGCTATAAGATTTTGGGGTTAAGCCTCAAGATCATCTTACATTTAAACAAATTAGGTTTTCTAGCATTAGTCTAAACTTGTCCAAATCAGCATAGTTTTTACTAAAATGTTGCTTCATTACTTTCTTGATGTGGTCTTATATTATATATGTTATTCAGAAGGCCAGCAGATCCGACACCGTCTGGTTGTCGGTTGGCAAATAAGTAGGCTCACCTGAATGATAAGTACAGTTTGCTAAGTTAATACCACTCAACAATTCGCTGCCTTTACCAGGTGTTATCAATTGCGAACCCTATGCTATGTGTTTAACTGCAAAGCTTCCTCCAATGATAAACCTTGAGGCAACTATGGTGGCTTCCATTACATACTTTCTGATCTAGTTTCCTTGGAAGTACCTCCTTAGAGCATGTTCACTCGGGTAAGTGGTTCAGCAGATATCATATCACTGTATCTTGATGACATTCATATTGGAAAAGCAAGTCTCTGAAATGAACGCTGTCTATATGGTTACTTGACAGAAAAAAAATGGTTCTCGGACTAGTTGTTCTCTTAATAGTTACATAACTGCCTCTAACATGGAGCCAATTTTACTTACACCTTACATCAATGACCTGTTTCAAAAGTTAAGCTATTGTTCTTATTACTTGTACGCTGATGATACACAGCTTTATTTTTGATTTTGTACCGGATGACCATTCTACTACCATTGGCTTTGAGTGATTAATTGATATTCTACCAAAGAAGTTTTGTAGTAGAATAACTGAGGGACTGGATATCTGTGAAGATGATCACAGTTCATGTCGCTTGTTTTTTCATATTTGGAGCTGACGTTAGTTTGTATGTAAGTGTGTAACTCACTAGTGTTCTACAATGTAGCTACCATCTTTAATTATTGTAATATTGTTTTTAGTCCATACATGTCTTGTAAAACTGATATTGTCTAGACTAAATGGCCTTATGGACTCATCAATATCCTGGTAGGTTGAAAATATAACAAATATTTGTGGTTCGTTAGATTGCATTCGTCTATGTTCATATATATTCCGGTAACCTACTTATCTTTCAAGCAAAATTACTTAAGCCCACTTTTACCACCTCTTGATAAATTTATCCCATAGATAAATCCAACTCTTAGGTCCATTACTACCATCTTTTAGTTAAATTTATCTTATAGATAAACCCATCTACTACCCAATCAGAGCGCACAAAATAGCCGTAACCGTGGTAATAATCCCTTAGATAGCTTAACCAGAAGATGATAGTAACGAGCCTTAGCCAATGAGAATGCTTAAAACCACCGTAACCATGGCAACTACGTAACCTCTAGATAGTTTATCAGGAGGATGGTAAAAGTGGGCCTTAAAGAGCTAATGTTTATAATCCATATCATGGTTTTTGCATTAATATTTCATAGCTAGTCGATGTATCAGACCTTATATTATGATCAGGATCTTCTTTTTAGATTACAATTTCGTCGAGTCTTTAAAACTTTTCAAATTAATTTCAAATACTATTTGCAACAGTAAATTTAAATGAATTTACTGTTAAAAAGTCAGTAAAGATCGTTTCAAGTTTCAAAATAATCGCCAGAAATTAAAACATAATAAATTTTATTATTCTTAGTTTGCAGTGGGTGCCAACAACACATGTCTTGTGCAAAAACTTGCAGTGTCTGTAAGTAAACCATAAGAACCCCTTACTTTAAATGAATTTTTCTAATTATGTTTTATAACTCTATAGATTGCAACAATTGCCGCCATCCGATGCCATGTCAACAATTTTGCCAATATCCTTTGTTAGGAGCAACATAAAAAGTACAGAATGAAACGACAACATAAATTCTTCACAATTAATCAATTCAATTTCAATAAAATTATTAACCTAATTTCTAAATTTAAACGAATAAGTGATTTCATACAACGCCGCACAGTGTCGATTAGATATGAAAGATTTTTTCGGAAGAAAATCGGTCAAATTTTATAGATTTAATGCTGCCATTAATTATTTAATGAATAAAATAATAAATTTTATTTAAAATTTAATTTATTCATTTTTGTCTTATTCACTTAATTTTTATTTATTTATTTTTTTTAGGATTAAATGAGTCAAATAAGATCACGAAAGTAAACCACAAACGCAACCAACGATTTTTCTAAATTCCCTACAACTTCTTATCAGGTACATTTTCCGAATGATATGTTTTCTTAGCCGACTTAATTGGAGCGAGTAAAATAAAATTCCGCATCAAGGTTGGTGCATTCGCGAAGATTATGATTTTTTTAAACGTATCGCATATATATTGTAGATTGAATTATCTAAGTGTTTCAGTTTATTTTGTGTAGTTTAACCTGACGGTAAGAAATAAAATCTTAATCATCAATTATTTTAATTTTCGTTTCAATTCAGATGAAGTACATTTACTTAACGCTCCTATTAACACCGATAATCGCGTGGAGATTAAATAATTTAGATTGTACAGAATCTAAAACTAACTTAAAAGAAGCATGCGACCCTTCGGATTATACGACATACATTGATTGTGTTAAAAGGCAAAAAAGAGACACGGATTGTTCTAACGATTGTAGTCAATGCGAATGTGAGGAATGTTCTTATGGTGGATGTTCCGAAACGTGTAATAATTGCTGTTCTTCAAACTGCGATAATTGTGACTGCAATCAATGTTCTAATAGTGGTTGTAGTGACAACTGTAACAGTTGTTGCCACACCCAACAAACCTGCCAAACTCACTATTGTTGTTATAGAACATGCCATTCCGCATGTTCAAACAGCGATTGTAGGAGAAGTTGTAGAAAATCATGCGAAGATAAAGTAGATGGAAAATCCGGACATCAATCTAGTTCGCAAAACACCACAACTCACATCAAAACGATTTTAGAAGTTTATAATGAAATCAACAACACGAATGAAATTCATATCCCCGTCGATGTTAACACAACATCTTTTAATAACATTACAGTGCTAACATCGCAACGTGGTAATCATGGAACTTATTATGGTGGTGATTATCAGAGATTTATACAAACTATAAATCAACCGGATATTACGCCTAATACGCCCAATCCTTATCCTAATTCTTATCCCAATTCTTTTCCTTACTCGATACCTTATCAGATTCCTTTCCCTCAACCAGATTCAACACCTTGTTGTACAATAGCAACCCCAAGACAATGCGTGCCACAACAAAGAATACCTTACATAAACTGTTTTTATCAAACTCAAAGGGTTTGTAATAATGTTTGTCAATCAAATCAAGTAATACATCCGTACGTGGAAGAAGTATGCGACGAAGGGATAAATTCAGGATGCCAAAATGAAGTGTTTTATTCGGCCCAACAACGTCCGATGTGCGCGTTTGGACGAAATTGGCCTTATTTTGGATGCGGGGTGCCCCAATATCCTTGTTCGGGATGTTATGAATCCCAATTTGATACTTCAAGGTGTCCGGATTTTTGTAATAATTATGGTGGAATGTAATGAATTTAATATTTTAAGATAAAGTTGTATTTTGTACTAAGTTTTAAATGTTTTTAATATTAAAGAGAAGTATTTATCATTATGTCATTACATCATTTTCTACTTTCTTTTTATTCCCATTCAATATTTGAATTCACATCTACACCATCTACTTTAATGGTCGTGGGATGAACCCAAAGATATAACCAAATTCCTCGTTACTCATTATTTTTTTATAATATAAACAAACAAAACATAACCTCTAACTAGTTACAATACGCGATATCGTATAGGGGGAAGAAAGGGATTGCCCTTGGTGCTGCCTTTTTCTTGTCCCACCGATAAAAAGGAGTTGATCCTATGTAGCAAGAAAATAGGGAAAAATCTCAAATAAATGGACCTCCCCTCTTCTTGCTGCAGCTTCTCAATTGGACATAAACTAATACGCAGATTTTTAAGCTTAATGGATATTTAAACAATGGCATAAAAAGTCGAGTGATCAACAAAAAATTAAGATTAGCATCCCAGAGGTTATTATTTAATACGAGCATGTTTGATAGCTTCGTAAGATATCAAACATTTCGCAAAACATCATTTCAACACCCAGTAAACAAGAAACATTTCAATTTTAACGTACAGTGAATTAAATGAAACATTTTAGAACTTATTTTTACGAAACGTATCTAAAGATATGTATCAAATACATTTCAGTAGGAATATTTATGAAATATCACCAAAATATGCAGCAGAAACATTTCATTTGAAACATTTCTTTACAAATGTGTCTGAAACATAACTGGAATATCTTCATCGCGCTGACGCGTTCAGCGTCTTGTCACGTCTTGTTCAATTGTGTGTTTTGTTCTGTTCTCAGTTCGATTCGTTCGAATATTGGTTTAGAATGGCACAAGTTTTTTTATATATCACCACTAGGTTTAGTTAATGAAAATACAGCTAGTGAACACTATTAAAAAGAAAGAGACCTATGTAAAGAATTTTTTGTAATTCACGACGGTAATGAAAGCTATAACAGTACTCAAACGGGTGCTGTAATGAGACTCCTTACAGCATCCGATGCTGTAATGAGATTTTAGTAACATTTTATGGAACCAGTTCAAGTTGGTGACATTGGGTCGTTAATTTTTCTAGTTGTCAATGTGACAATGTTTGTCTATGGATGTTTAAACGCGTTCTTAGCATCGAATACAAGGTCCACAATGATGAGGACATTGAACTATGAGCAATTTCTCTTATTTTGGGAGGTGTACATCAAACATTTTTGTCAGGTGAATACATTTTGTGTTTTGACAGTTTCTAATTGTCAATTCAAATTTCTATTTTCAAGCTCGTGGCTTCGCCACTCGTTTTTCAGCTTGAATTCGTGCATTTCAAACGTGTCTTACGAAACTTGTTTTTCAATATACTATTACACATTTTCGTAGATTGGTAAACGTATTTACATTTCAGAAATAATTCAAACCCGTTAATGAAACATTTAAGTAATGTACCGTAATTGTCACCTGTATGTTGCAGAAACGTTTCAATAGAAACGTTTCAATGAAACATAAAAAGGGCCGGATTAGCAGTTTCAGACACGTTTCAACTATGGTTCAGAAATATGTCGAAGAAACATTTCATGTTTCAATAATATGTATTAGAAATGTTTCTGAAACGCAAATTTGTTTACTGGGCATACGCTATAGAAACATGAGCGGAAAATGTCACTACGAAAAAGCTTTCAAAAGACTACTGTAATGAGAACTATAAGAGCCATAAATGGCTATATTTTAAAAGACATAGAACGGAACAAGTAAATCAGGAACTCGTGTGACATTGAGGACAGTATTGTTAAGAAGCACATAAGATCTATTGAAGCAGTTCTTCAAAAAACACAGTATCTACAATCTGCCCAACAATCTTATTCTACACAAAAACTTCGATTCCAATATGGGTAAGGGAAGCAATCTGGCTAAGGCAATGATTGAAACCGTTAAAAGAAGTTGTAGCAAATTAAGGTGAATGTAGACGTGATTCAGATCCACAATGACTAACCAACAGGGGAGTAGACAATGCATAGATGAATACTTAGATCCATCGAGAGAAGGTGAAGAACAATGATCAATACTTAGTTGACGGTAACTCCTAGGACTTCGAAGCAGTATGTGATGATGAGCCCATTGATGAAGAAAGACATAAAAAATTTGAATGTGTGGTCGTATTTAAGAAATCATGGGGATTAGATTCAAAAAGCTTAAAAATGATACTGGTCTAGGTGCTAGAAATGGTTTACGCAGACGTAGAAGAGTAGAAGGATCAGCAAATGATATCAAAACATACAACCACGTTTCATAGAACTTAATTTAAATTAATAGTTTCAATCAGTTACTGATCTTTTCTGTCAGTATGAAATAATGATTGTGTCTTAGTAATATTTAGTGAAAAAAGAGTAATAAACAACCAATAATGCTGTTTGGCATGAAATGATATCCGGCAGAGCTTACTACAGAGTTTACTGAAAATTGTGGATTTTAGATTTACCGAAATTAAAAAAACTGGTCATTTGATCTGATTCTTGTATTTCCCAGACTATAAATAGCATTTTCGCTTGTACTGCAGTATTTCATCAAAAATCATCCACAAATAGAATGGATACAGCAAAAATTCTTCGACATTTTGATGTCCAAGGAGAAGGTGCCGTGCATAGTCTTCTAAAAAAAACTAAAAATTAGCACTGAATGAAACTGGATGTAACCGAAATCAACGCGATAGACCCAATAGTGATGTTAATATAGACCCTTGAATATAGACTACTTTATTAAAATTTAAAATGCATTTCAAAAATGCCATCGTTGGATGTAAAAGACAAATATTAAAAATATAAAAAGTGTACATATTATTATTACATACCTATTATTATTAATTTACTATATAATAAGTAATAACAATAAAGAATTTTTGATATGAAATGTTAAACCATGTCCATTCTATAAACATTAAAATATAGTTTAGTTGTAGCAAACTTTTCATACCGTTATTTTTACCATTAATAATATCTTAACACTTTATCAACCGCTAGCCTATTAATCGGCTTTTTGTTGTCGATGCTTACCGACCGATCGCCTATTAATCGGCTTTTATATAGTCATGCCGAGCCAGTCGGATGTGCGTATCCCGTTGAATCGCTAGCGGTCGATAAAGTGTTAACATGAATTAGACAGCTTTTAGTCACAACCACGAAAAAAAACGATTTGCTAACTTTTAGATCCAAATTAGTACCTTGCGTAAGGGACGTAAGGTTCTTGGTGCAAAATAATTCTCAGGTGACAGTATGTTGGAAACATGAGAAAAGTAAAACGCAGTTGACCGCAGAATGTATTCTAGTGAAGGGAAGGAAACAAGACATCAGCATGCTGGGAAAATATTAGTATCATATACAGGGTGATTCTCAACCTATACGCATAAACTTGAGGATTTACTCCTCATGACGAATAAAGATTTTCTGTTTCATAGATACCTGTGATATTTAATTTCAAATCAAGAATACATAGAACATTTTAAAATAACATCACAGCAAGTGTTCGAAGTTATTTCCCATATTTTCTATCAATTAGGCTGCCCGAATCCACGATTTCCCACTACTGTAGCCTAAACCACGGTGTTGGCGGATTGTCTGAGCAGCAGCATGTATCTGATTTTGCAATATTTCCTCAGTATTAACTTCCTCGTATTAACACTATGCTTTTTAAGTGACCCGAAAGGTATAAATCAATCTTGACCTATCCATCTTCCAGGAAACACATTATGTAGATGTCGCGGATTATATCGGATATCTAGGAAACTAAAAAACTTTTACTACAATTTTTTTCATCTATTAGTCATTATTTGCCATGAGGAGAAAATCCCTAAGTTTATGCGTATAGGTTGAGAATCATCCTGTATATTATTGTATCTATACTTTCTAATAACTTACTAACTCATATCTGGCTTCGTTATGAAATATTTCTGAATTCTTCGTCATTATTTGTCCTGAGGAATACTTAAATCTCTCAGTTTATGCGTATAGGCACAGAATCACTCTGTATACAAAGAATAAAGAAAAACGGGATTCACCTTCATGATGACCACGCCATTAATCCTGAATCTGAAGAGAAAAAGAAAACAGCGAGCCGAATGTGTAACATTGGTCATACTTTTCATAATGCTGAATGGAGTGATATTAATTCACAAGTATTAAGAAAAATTATGAAGAAAAATTTTCCTAATTGTTATCCCAATTACCAATTGGGATAACAATTTGATTGGTTCTTAATGTATGTGCTAAGTTTTTTTACCATTCAAACCATACTTCATTCACACATTTCCGCAAATAAAGCAAACAATCGCTGTTATACATTGTTTTAGGTTATTAATGTCACACTGAGAGAAATGGATTGTACTATGCACTAAAAATATACTATAAGGTATAATACTTTACTACGAAAAGTGACAGCGAGACGAGATTGTATTCAGTACAATAAATATAATGAATATAATACAATGAATTGCTGCATGTATAATATTTTTTCTATAATACGATTCGTACAATCTATTTCTTTCAGTGCAATAAGTCTTGGAGTGCGCGTTCTTTTACTATTCCCCATACCCAGAAATCACAGAGTCGAGTCTCACGACCGTGATAATCAAGGTAAAGCTCTATGCCCTTTTCCAATCCAATGTCTATCAAAAGTTTTATCTAGGTAATGTCGAATAAATAAGGAATAATGCAGTGATGCATCTTATTGAAAGCAATAAGACGTTATAAAAATTGTCTATAACTAAATTCTACAAAATATCTAGATAACAATATACCGTTATAGACTGATCATTCAAAAAAATACGAAGCAAGTCCAAACCTTGAAATGCTACACCATACTTTCTGAGAGATTCGAGTATGGATTTGTTTTATAACAAACAAGCGAATTTTCTCTGAAACAGAGAAACATCTGTTAGTAAATTATGTAACAACAGCTGCTGATTTACATTATGCTATCCCGATACAAGAATTACAAAAATTAGCATATGAAATCGGTGTTGCAAATAAAAAAGTTATACCAGATTCGTGGATTAAAGAAAGAAAAGTTGGTAGGGAATAGGTTCGCGGGTTTCTATCTCGATATCCAACAATAAGCCAGAAACTGGTTTTCGTGAAACTAGAAATGATGTTAAACGAAGTTAAACAGAAGAAAAAATGTTAAACAAAATGTAAAAAGAAAAATTGCTAGAGAAGCAGTAAAATTTAAGAACGGTTTAAAGAGAAACAAGAAAGAAAGTAGTGAGACGAATATTACGAAAATATTCAGCTGTCAGTCTTCATCAGATGATGATGAAAAAGACGAAAAAACATTTTGTTTCCAGAATAGTTAATAAAATTGATGAGGGTATGCGACCTATTAATTGACGACTTTTCAAGTGACGAAGTAGTGTCGTCTTAGCAAATTGGTGTTTTACAGCCGCTTGACCAACAGAAAATTGTGCACGATGTGCACAAGAACATCTTCAACGTATAATTTTACAAAAAAATAGTTGGCACAAAAGCAGCTCGAAATTTTATTCTCAGCGATAAAGACGTTTCTTTTGTTGACAGTAATAGTATACTGTTTCGTCTTCCCACACCTGCTGTCGATGTTTTTTAATTAAAAATATATCTATGAAATATTTTCAAAGTTTATTTCTATCCTTTTGATAATGGTAGGTACTTGTCACATTTTATTATCTATTTATTATTGTTAATAATAATGTAGATAAATAAAATTAGATTTAGTTACTAACTGGTCCAAGGTATATTCAACGTTGGTTCAAGGTACAACCTGTATTGTACCTTGGATCAATTCACATTTTTTCTTTTGAAGAATTTTTTACCCGTAAAATGAAGTATTTTGCGATTGCGACTATGAAATTTTATCAGTTCAAGCATTACAGAATCGATTTAAACCAAGAGATTTGATTAATAACTGATGAATTTTGAAATATTAGTTGTAGAAATAAAAATGGTCCATTGTACAACATATGCTCCTACAGAATATAAGCGCATAAATATCTCAAATATAGCATCTTTGCAGATATTTCGGGTAATAGGGAATGTGCGATTTTTTAATAGACGTCTCTGATAAATTAGCATTGTTAATTAATAGGGTAAAATTATTGATCAACCATTTTGTTCGAATCTGAATAGCAGATATAGTTACAACAAAGCTAATTTCATTAAATACACCTGTAGATCAATTAATATTACAACTAGGTATGTCTCCTACCGCTAATAATAAGGAAGTAGTGCATAGAACACCTTCATGATCGCCAAAACCAACTTTATCAAATAAAAATAGTCCATAAGGAGTTGAGTATCCCATTTCAAAACGTTTTTATGCGCTTAATATCCCCAAAAGATTAACATGTAGTAGATCAAAATAGTAGATAATCAAATAAAGTTGAGTTTTCTTCAATTTGAATTATAGTAAACCCTCAATATAACAGATTAATATGGGAAAGGAAGTATAGTAGACTTTCGGCTATAGTGTATTATAGCCAAAAGTCCATTATATGAATAATTTTTAATTTGCACTTTAAACTGTTGAATGAATGAATAATTTTAAAGCATAGAAATTCGAACAGCAAATTCTGACAACTATTGCATTCTTTAGTAATTAGTTCTACTTTTGGTTGAATAAAAATATACAACAATCTAGCGCCGAATAACAACTAAAACTAGAGCTAACACTAACACTAGACCTAGAACTAGAAACATTTGGGTTTAGCATAGGCTGAAGTCCCACAGCTAAACTTCAAACTTTCTAGTTCTAAGCCTAGTGTTAGTTCAACAAAAATATACAACAATCTAGCACTGAATAACAACTAAAACTAGACCTAGAACCAGGAACATTCTAGTTCTAATAGCCATCTCAGAGTTTTGTTTCAGCAAAACGATGTACCTTCTCATTATACTAATAACTTTGAAGATCTAAAGAAGAAAATTAAATTAATCCATTGTAATTAATGAAAACTATAAAACAATATTAATTTAAAACTCAAGTCAATTTAAAAAGTATGAATAAATAAATTCATTTTAAGTTTTCATCCTTTTCTTACAATCCATCTGTAATAATAAACTAATTAATTTAAATTAAGGAGAAATAATTATATAAGGAAATGGTTAAAAGAAATAACAATAATCATTACCTTATTCAAATGATTTCTATTTTAAAAATTGAGAAAAAAAACTGTAATATACATCACGCAATAAAAAAAACATCAGCAAGCACCCCAATTTCTTCTTTAGGTCACTTCTTCCCAGACTTTTTTATCCCACCGCTAGTTAATGGTCCTTTTTGGGCCGCCTTAGCCTTCGCATCTGCCATAGCTTTAGCTTGCTCTTTTTGTTTCTGTTTAAACGCTACATCCTCTTCGTCATAATCTTTTGAATCTTTTTTCGGCGCTTTTAGCGGCTTTTTCTTACCACCTTCTCTTCCGGACATAACCTAAAAAAACATACTTATGCTAACATAACCTATCAACGTATTATGGACACAAATTATATTCTAAAAAGAATAATCGTTACTTACGTGATTTACTGGAAATGTATATAGAGAAATTCGATGTTTTACCGATTAGAATCGGTGAGCTTTTTTGGAGATTTCAAGCAATAAAATTTGACAGTTAAAATGTGACAAATATTATAGGTTATGTTGGTTGTTTTGTATACTTGTTATTTGTGATATTGTGGGGATTATGAATTTTTGTTGTGTAATAACGTAAAAATTAAGAATTATTTTTAATTTTGTGTTAATAAAGGTATTAAAATAAATTTAGACCTATTATAAAGTTTAAATAAAGAAATTTTAAATAAAAGTAAATGATGTTCATTTCACATACTTGTTAGATAGAAATTAAAAGATATTTTAATGTTATAATAATTTCATTGTTTTGAATTAGAGGCTTTTTAAATAATATTTAATCAAATATTAAGTGGATTTAAAAAAAATTTGAATGTGCTTTAAAACTTCATTGATTTTTTTAAATTTGGCGCTTAATAAAAAGCCCATCCCCACTCAAAATTTCTCCTCCCAAGTTCCAAGGCTAACCTCTCTGAAGTCAAACAGCTGACTAGTTTCAAACGAGCTTGCAACCCTAACGGAGCGCGTTGGTCAACTTTCGAGTTGCATTGTCTGCAAAAAAAGAAAAGACACTTAATTTCAAGCGAAAATGTGCTCGAAAAGTCATAGGACTACCATATTCAGTGCGGTTATATAGCAGCAATTAAAAGAACGGATCGCCAACGTACGGAATCGAGGTAAATTGGCGAAATTAACACGTTCTCTCTATCTATCTGTTTTTGTTCTGTTTTTATTCTGTTTCTGTTCTGACCCCCCTTGTTTATTATAGTTAAGCTCCCCCTTGAATTTGCTCGTTCGCATCCGTTATGTTAAATAGTGACATTAATGTGATATAAAACTATTTATTTGTTGGAATTAATTTATTAATACAATT
Source organism: Onthophagus taurus (assembly GCF_036711975.1). Taxonomy (NCBI): domain Eukaryota; kingdom Metazoa; phylum Arthropoda; class Insecta; order Coleoptera; family Scarabaeidae; genus Onthophagus; species Onthophagus taurus. Next base: position 38,822,930 of record NC_091972.1, on the reverse strand, counting down.
ATATTTAATGTTTTTAAACACCCTGTATAAATGGAATCACTATCAAGTATTCTGTGGGATGCCATTTTGTCTGTTTATCATTTGTAAACAAAGTAGTCTCTTTTTTTGTTTTAAGTACTTAGTTAATTGTTGTGATTGTTAATTTTGTTTTTAAAACAATTAGTATCGAAAAAAAGAAAACATGATTGTTGTCATTGTTTTTTTTTAATATTTAAAACGTGATTATTTCAAAAATCTGTTCCATTTTTTTTGTGTCAACTTGAGTGAGTAAAAGTTTTTCCAACAAGAGAAAGTGTACTTGTTTAGTTGAATTGCTTGAATGTTACTTGTTTTAATTATTTTTTTGTTACTGTATATATCTTTATTTCGTGTTATTACGCAATATTTTGCCCACATTATTTCAAATTTCGTAATCAAAACTATTTGATTACTATGTGTTAAATCAATTTTTGTTTTATTTATTTTTTGTTTAATTTAGTGTCAAATGTAACATATTGACCTCGAACAACACAATATTTGCAATAAACGAATTGATACGCAATCAAAAATAAAAGTTGTTTTATCATTTACACCTTGTGTTTTTTAAAAAATACATTTTTAATCGAAAATTGGGATTTACTTAACGATTTTATCTACTTACGTACGTTTTTATTCTTATCGAATTTTGTAATAAGATGTACTTAATTAAAAGTCATTACTTTCGATCGATTTGATAAATTATCATTTCAAATTCGCTTACCCTTCATACCTATGATAAAGTTTATCTTAATGAAACAGCTGTTTTTAAATAAAATGTTATAATAACAATTTTGTAATTGACTAAACTTTTTATTTTGAAATAACCGTCGAAACCTGACGACAAAATCTACAAAATCAAAATGACGACAGTTAAGGTTTAAAAACCCGTATTACAGTTAAGTGACGCTATTTCTCAATTAATGTTCGATTAACATCACGTTAATCGTATATGCTGAGGTTTAAAGTCAACTTAAAGTACAATTCCGTGACAGGCGGCAGACTGCAAAAGCAACTGCAGGAGACACTTTGGTATATACAGGGTGTTAAAAAAACAATGTAAAACATTTTAAGATGTAATAGTATGGACCAAAATAAACAAAAAAGTCTTAATAAACATGGATCCGCAAATTAACGGTTTTCTTATCATTGTGAAATAAACATTGACTGTTCGACTGTTATTACTGCATAAGTTTTCATTTGCTATGGTTGTTTACTCTAACGCAGAATTAACTGACATACATTTCATGTATGGTCGTGCTAATGGGGTTGCCTCCGAAGCGCAAAGATTTTATGCTGAAGCTTATCAAAATCGCCAGGTTCCTTCACATCGTATTTTTGACAGAATTCATCAAAGATTGCGTGATACCGATTCATTAAGCAGACAATGCTCTTTATCCCATAGAATATACATTATCTCCATGAAAACTAGTAGCATCGCTTGTTGGTTGTCCCTTTATACAGAGTGTTTCATGAGGAATCAGAAAAGTTCCTAAAAGCATGTTTCAATTCTCAAAGGTGACTGAGATACAGCCAGTTAATGCATAAATTGATATCACGCACGTCTGTTGTGAAACAGTCATTTATCAACGTTTGACATTTAACATTATTTGGTTGACGTGTCAACTAAGTTATTGATAATGCCACACATATTGACTCATGACTCAGAATATGCTGATATGATTCCTAACCGAGTGCTACCAGATTGAAGAGCATTTACTCGAACGTTCAACAGATTGCTTGCACATCATTCTCAACGTGCAGGTGTGCAAACTATGAATGAAGCTGAACAAATTCTTCAGTTGGTAGAACGCAGTCCATTTACCAGTACTTCTTGCTCGTCTTGGTGTTCCTCATGTAAAAGTATGGAGAACATTGCGTACTCATGGCTTGTATCCATTCCATGTTCAACCAGTACAACACCTTGAACCAGCAAACTTTTCCAGGAGATAGTTGTGATACGTTTTACCGATGCAGCCACTTTCACCCGTAATGGAATCAATAACAGTCGAAATGATCACCGTTGGTCTGAGGATAATCCGCATGCCAGTGTTGAAACAAATTTTCAGGTAAAATTCTCTGTGAATGTATGGTGTGGAATGATTGACAATAACTTAATTGGGCCTTTCGTACTACCCGAGCGTCTAACAACGGACAGATACCTTGAGTTCTTTCGCAATAAGCTTCCAATACTGTTAGAAGATATTCCTTTGGCTACCAGAGCCAATATGTTCTTCCAGCATGATGGGGCCCTGCACACTACGGCCGTCAAGTGACGCAATACCTGAACCAAACCTTTGCGGAACCAAAGCTCGGTCTTAATCCGTTAGATTACGGAATGTGGAGATGACTGAAAAGCGATGTTTATCAAGTAAAAGTAAACAGGCGTGATGAACTAATCGCTCGTATTACGGCCAGTGCTGCACGAATCAAGGCACATCAGGATAAATTACGCAGATCAGTGCGTGATATCTTCAAAAGATCAGCCAAGTGCATCGAGTCGGATATTCGAACCCTTCCTTTAAAGTCCGAATTTCGATATTTTATGTACACATTTAAATAAATCAGTTTATGCTTTAACTGACTGTATCTCAGATACCTTTGAGAATTGAGCACATGTTTTTAGGAACTTTTCTGCTTAAAATAACGTATGTACCATTCCCCATGAAACATTCTGTATAAAAAAAAATATATAACACCTTGAATACTGTGGGTAGTACTCTAAGGTGTGGTCTGAAATCCTATCCTAGAAGATAACGATGGACAAGTACAGAGACGGTTCTTTCAAATTAAAATGTAACCCAAAGTAAAACGAAATGGAATTAAGGCTGTAAATACAAGGTGATTCTCAACTTATACGCATAAACTGAGGGATTTATTCTTCAGGGCAAATAATAGCTAACAGATGAAAAAATTTGTAGTAAAAGTGTTTTAGTTTCCTATATATCTGATATAATCAGCGACATCTAGATAATGTGTTTCATGGAAGATGGATAGATAGGGATATGTTTATGCCTATAGGTTGAGAACCATCCTGTATACAAATTACTTCTACTACTACGAAGCTTCTCCTCAATGTGGATAGCTCAATACTTCTGGAAATTACTGGAGTTTAGCATAACTTCACGGAATTCCTACTATTTCTAACAAAGTTAGTTCTCACCGACCTTGAAAACAACTCACACGATGGTAAGCATGGTTATAACAATGACAGGTTATGACGTCTTGAATCAGGTATATGACGAGATCCAGTTATTGTCGTCTTTTAAACATGATTTTCTGTAAACTCGATAGAAAATCAAATTATTGCAAAGATTTGGTAGTTATTTAATTGCATTTATACTGCTAATTGTTATCTTCTAATGCTGTTAATTGTTAACTGGCATCAAGTCCTTTGCTAGCAGTGTTAACTGTTCTGTAAGGAGGATATAGTTTTTAATTGCTACTATGTAGCCTCCTGCAAGCAGTATTTAATCTTCTGGTGCTATTTAATCTACTTCTTCAAGTTGTTTGTGGTCTTCTATTAGCAGTGTTTGGTGTTCCATTAGCAATATCTAGTGTTCTGCCAGCAGTATCTATTAAAAAAATCTAGTCCTCCATTGGATAGTGTTCTGCAAGCAGTATTTACTCTTATATTAGTACTATCTAGTCTTGTGGCAGCAGTATCTATAAGAAAGATCTAGCTTTCCAATAGTTAGTGTTTTATTAGTAATTGGTCTCCTGCAAGCAATAAGTAGTGTTCTGCACGGAGTATATACGCTTATATTAGCAGCATATAGTTTTCTGCCAGCAGTATCTATAAGGAAGATCTAGTCTTCCATTGGTAGTGTAGTAACTAGTCATTTATAAGCAATAGGTAGTATTCCCTAGGCCGTATTTAATCTTATATTATCAGTATGTGGAAGTGACGGAGTACACATCTTGGGGTACAGATTTAAAGAGAACAACAAGGAGGGAGGACATATTATGAAATTTTGGCTGAGAGGGTGAATAAGGTTATGGGACAGGTTTGGGGATGGGATGAGAAGATTTATGGCAAAAAGGAAATTAATATTTGAGAGTTTGATAAAAAGCGTAATGATTTATGGGGTGGAGATATGGGGATGGAAGGAGCAAAGGCTCTTAGAGGATGTGCAGACCAGGTACTGGAGGTGGGTGTTGGGATTGGCTAGGGAGACTCCGGAATATATAGTCAAGGACGAAATGAAGCTAGATAAGGTGAAGGTAGAGACGGGTAAGCGAGCGGTGCGTTTTGAAGAGAGGGATTAAGATAGATGGCATTGTAAAATCTTGGGGGAGTGCTACAGACAGATTGAGGCAAGTAAGGGGCGTTATGGGCAGCGAGAAAGGGAGGAATACTGCCGAAGGGTTGGGTATTCAACGGAAGAAGTGAACAGGAAAAGAGAGGATTGAGATGTGTAAACAACTGGAGAGCAGGGAGAGGGATGTGGGAATGCAAGAGAGAAGGACTGCGATAAGGGAAAGCAGGTACAATCCAAAATATAATGAAATTGTGGTAGAGGGGCTACCAAAGTACCTGATGACAGAGGGGGTGAGGAGGGGAAGAGGTTGGTAGCCAGGTTTAGGTGTGGGAATGGAGAAAGGGTCAACAGATATTGGATGGAAGATGAGGAGAGGATGTGCAGGCTGTGTGGAGACGGCTGGGAGTCTCTACACCATCTGCTGGTGGAATGTAGTGAGTTGAGAGAGGAGGTGATCGATTGGAGATAGGTGTTGGGAGAGAGGGCGAAGGGAAGGAGATGGATGGGGGAGGTGGTGGCAGCAAGGAGACAGGGAGAGGTTGAGGAAAGGGGTAGGATTTAGATTAGTTATGGATAATGGTGTTCTTTTTTGTACTATTGTAATCTTCTGAAGACAATACATTATTATTATTAGCAGTATGTGGCATTCTGTCAGCAAATCTGTTAGTTTTCTACAAGCAATATTTAATGTATTGTTAACAGTGTCTACTCCATTTGTAATCCGTCACATTGGTTTTGTTGGCGATGCATCAAGCGGTGAAAGTAAGAACGATTTCCTACTTGACTCTTAGGGACCGTGTAGCATCGCTTAAGATCATACAGTAACCTCACTAATCTTTCTGCCAGAGTCTTATCACCAATTTTGCTGCTGCTTCCTTTTTGCATGGTTCCACATTCTTTCTTTATACGCTAGTTGAGTAATCTTATTCATCGGCCAAATTCTTCAATAATGTTTCACCATCCGCTTATTCTCGTCCAAGCAATCAATTAATTCATCAACCTCGGTAGTCACCTTATTGTTAGTTCGCCTCAATTTATTTCCTATATCTAGCACACATATTAGTAGTTCATCATTAGCTAAAACTGTTTCTCTCGACTTCACCGAATCCATTCTTGTGTATACTCTCGCTTAATTCCTAGAGAAGGTTCTTGGAAATGGGATACAGCGATAATATCTTGCCCTTGCAAATTTTCAGCTTAACCAATGATTGTCACAATGTAAGCGGATAGCACACGTTTCCAAAGTAGCCATTAGTGTTCATTTCTTGTTTTGATCACCCCAAGATCAGACTCACCCGAAATGGGAGATGAGTTGACATGAAATGATATGATATATCCATATTTCCAACATTAAATTTTTCAAAAATAAATTCTTTGTAGGAACTTGCTCAATGTTTTAACAATTTTACATAAAATTATTCTCGTATGATCATCAACAGTTTGCCTCCTTTTTAATCATGGTGGATATGAGAATCTTGTTACTATAACCTTCTAATTGTCTGATTATGGCAGATTCCCTTTGCTCGAAAGAGATGTTTCAGCTTCGAAACTATCTTTAAGGAAGGACAAGTTATTATCACATTGGACATAGTTAATTTGTGACGAAATCTGCAGAAGAACATTAAAATCGACGTTTTTTGGAAACTTCTCAAGCTTAGACATGTTGCTTTTTCTGATTGTACATATTTTCTTGTTGTTAACGTCAGCTGATATTTTATTTTAATTTTTTTCAAGGCGATTAGCAATAGATAGAAGTCTGCAATAGCTGGAACCCAATTATAATGTTGGACGAATTCATAGCTGATTAAAACGTTGTTTTTACAATTGCTGGGATCTTGTAAACAGTTAATTTTAGCTGGATGATGGAAATATAAGCCCACTTCTTTGACCAAATCATGTTATGATTCTGACTAGTCTCACAAAGTGGATAAAGTTGGATAAACCTCAAAATTGTGTCTATCTAATCTGATTTGTTGGTATCGCTTTGCTTCGCACGAAATGTTCTTTAAACTTGGCTCGTAATAAAATAAAAAATGGAGAAATAGCTAATGTCATAAAGACTACTTCGAAGCCTTATCTGGTTGGGAACAGTTAGAGAAAATGATTCGTTTCTAATCGTAAAATAAGAAACTCTTCACGAATTGGATCAATTAAGAAGATTTTTGTCATGTGATGGTACACTTATTAAAATCGGTTTGGATACCCCTTTATGAGAAAGTTGAATTCTGAATAATTTTTTTATTATATTTTTACCACTTTTTTAAATAAAACTAATATTAACTTTTCAACACATTATTACATAAAGCATTATGTAACAATGTGAACACAACCTATACATCTTGAAAGTGACTATAAATAAATAAGTTTTATAGCGTGTTAAATTCATTAATGTATATATTACATACACATTAAATCCTAATAGATTATTATGTATTAAAAAGTCGTTTTAGAATGTTAAGCTTACTAATACATTTATGTAACAATTTTCGCTAATAACGGCCTTGTTACTATGGTCATTAATTTCGTTTGAGTTCGAAAATCAAAAAGAGATTAATGTGGTAATAACGTCAAAGCATGTGCCAAATAAAATTAACATGGCTAGAATCGTGATAAACAAAACGGCTTTTGATGTAGATACTATTAATTTATTTTCATTGGTTTCATATTGTTTGAACAGGGCTTTATATTTTAATTATAATATGTAATAATAAAGTAGACGGTATATGTACTGTACAGGTATACACACGGTTGAGGTAATGTTACAACATCCCAACGGAGCATGAACTCCACTCCTCCAGGCTGCGGTAAACTTCCTTCGTTTTGCGGCTACGTAAAAGCTTTTGTTAACAAAGCTCCTGTTCCGCAAAGCAAGCAACTCAATGAGCGTTACGGTGACTCATACAGTTCTTTTTTAAACGTGCAGACTTTTCAATGCCGTTGCATAAAAAAAACTTGATTCCCTTTGTAGAGTAAAGACCTAGTTAATAAAACGGCCGTCCATCTATTTTACCAGAAGAGTAAGGTAACTTTAACATGGATAGAGGAACGGGTCAAGGTTCGGTCGTCCGGGTTTGACCTACTATCCCGGAAAAGGACGTAGTCGCGATGCACGTGCCACCCGCTCACCAAAAAGAAAATCATCGACTATATTCCTCTCGGCGCTCTGTGCTAGTTTAACGTCGTAGAAATAAATGGGACAAGACAAAGAACTTTAAAGTAAATTTAAATCCTCTCAAATTCGTAAAGTGAATAAGAAAGTGAATTGAAAATCCGATGGATGATTATAATAGTTGAAAAATAAAATAAATTGAAAAGTGAACTTGAATAAACAGAAAACGTGTGAAAACTTGGCAGAAAAACGAATATTCTTAAATACGTAGACTTTTCTAAAGATAACACGTCTTTGTTGCTTTGAAAATATTAATAACGAAATTAAACGATTTGAAAAGTATGAGTAATAACGTTTTCCTAAACATCCTGACTCATAATACGTGTGTAAATTAAGTGAATCAGCGTGTAATTAGAGCTTTCTGAAATCACACTAATCAATACAGGTTAAAATTAAAAAAATATGTAAATATTTTCAGTACATCAAGACGTTTATTTTAGAAATGCTTTAATATTATTGAAATAGGTGTTGATACTTCGATTGAGAAATAGATACCAGATGGTTTAAGCCTATTTGTTCCACGTCCATTTTTGGTCTGCGGGAGCTTTTAAAGATGCCGCACCGCTTGGAAGCTCGGCTAGGCCGAGAGAGCTATTTTCGTTAGCGAATACAGAGAAAACGTTGCCCTTTCACACAGAGGCGTTCGTCCGGTAGAGGCCGCTCCTATAAATACGAAGGACACTACGAAGTTATTTGTCTTGTTTACTTGGCCAATATTATCAATCTTAAAATAATATTTCTTTTTGTGCAAATATTTATTTTTGTTTTGCATTAATATTTATTTTTATGTATTTGTTGTACTTATTTTCATTGGTGGAATTAAAATTAGCTTTGAATCATTTGAAATGAATCATTTTAATGCGAAATCTAAAATTTGGATTCTTCCCCATCTTATTTACTAGTGATTCAAAATTCATTTTCACAAATCTTAAAGAAATAAAACTCATAGAAACTTAATGGACATTAATTTTGCTTGATTGGCGGTAGAGCTTTTCCACGAAAAAATTTAGCTTGTGTTAAAAAACATATCGTCTGGTGTTGCACCTCTTCAATACTATTTAGAAACATTCTTACATATTTAAAATGTTGTTTTGAACTTGCAGTTTCTGTTTTGCAAGACATATTCAGACCATAGCAACTGAAACATGTCCGGTTAGGAGATGCGGGTTGAATTGAATCTGTATGTTGGTTTTGCCACGTGAGGCCGATCCTGTTTTACAAATCTACGTTGTATAAGATTATAAATAAAAACTTTGGCAACATCAATCATGAATGTGTTAACTCAAATTGCGATTGCGTTAAACCAGAGCAACTTTTTCTGCGGATCACATCCTCCCTACAGGCTCCCTTGGCTCACTTCCAAGAAATGTCTTTTAAGACCTCTCACCTTCTTTATGCCGCAGAACATTCCCTCAAGATTTTCCAAGCTATCAATCATTTACTTGCTATTTCCTTGACCGAAATATCCTCAGAGAAAATAATGTGGTCATCATGTGCTCACCCAAGACGTTCTTAAACCGTATAATTCATGTTGTTGCAGTGTATCTCTTGCTTAGAAAACTTTCAATCATATACATAGAGCACCCTAGACGAATGGGATCGTGTTAACCTTTCCTGTAGACCCGGCACTCATATCGTGTTAAACACCCCGATGACCCTGATCAGATGACTGCAATGTCAACGAAACGCAAAGGTGTATCAAATCTAATCCTGTATCTTGTGGTCAGAACGAAGTATTGACTGAAGCTTTCAACATTTTTCCTGCTTCTCTCAACACCTTCCAAGTTCCCTATTAAAATTGCTTCTGATATTTTCTGACATTGTCCGCGATATCTTCTATCTTCCCCAACCTTCCTCATATATCAACATCTTCCTTAATATTTTAAAACATCAAAACTGATATCTTGTAATATTATTCATTACATATCTGAATATCACTCATTTAACGTCTCCAATCTTCGTCGCCTTAGATTGCGTTCTTGCTTTCCTTAACATTCTCTACGTCATCTTTAGATTTTTATTGACACTCTTAAACATCTTGCTGGAGATCTTTCTACATTGTTCCAGGTTTCCTGAATCATCTATTAAAATTATCCCTGATATCTTCCAACATTATTTTTGCTATCCTCTAATATCATACTCAACCCTCCTCAACTTGTACTAAGGCAACTATTAACATTGGTTCTAACATATTTCAACACAGTGTCGACCTCAAGTAAGATTTTCTCAAGTAACATCGGCTCTGATATTACTCAACATCGCCTTTTTAACAAGGTTTTGTGCTTCTTTAATGTTTTATCTATTAATATCAGTCATGATATTTCTAAATATTATCCCTGATATTTCTATTATCGCGTGACCTTCCTCAACATTGGTCAACGCCATCCTTGAATATAATGTTTGATATCTCTCAACACTTTGAATCACAAAGCAATGTCGTCCCTGATGTTCTGATCTTTACTTAAATATCATGAATTCATCAACCTTATAAACATTAACTTCAATTATTTATATTAAGGACATTGATTTATCGGAATACAACAATCATCACAATCCATGGATTTAACACACATTGACGCCCTACCTTGCATTGATTGCAAATTTTGTGTGTCAAGTTGCTTTTATACTAACAATCTATTTGTTTCATCAATTCCAAACATTTCAAATAATTCTATTTCACAACACATTTTTGTCATACTCTTTAATAGATTACCATCTTTCCTGGGTTTTGCCCCACTTCGGTATTTACAGAAAAATGTTTTAAAGTAGTTAAAATGATGTTCATATCTTAAACATTACAGTGAAATTCCCCTAACGAATTTAGAAATGTACTTTTCTAATACGTATATTTAAAATAGAAAAAATAATCGGTAATTTTCTTTTGGCTTAAAGCGGACAACCGCTCTTTGTCAAAAAAATCTTCTATGAAATGTAGAGAATTATGAATGTTATCTGGAACATGCTCTCTTCACAATATAAAAGTTTCAAGCTTTCTAAGAGAGGAATAAGCTTCATCAAATGTACGCACAGCGATAAATACGTCATTTTCAAGATTATCATCACCCTCATCTGATTCTGAAACAATAAGAACATTAGGTTTGTTTTGGTTCAAGAGTCTGTAATTTCTGAGCCTGAGCCTATGTGGTTTGATTCTGTAGTTCCGCACGGTTGGGAACTCTTCCGCGCATACATATTGTATAAAGACGTATGCGCAGAACCGTTCGGAACTACAGAACTAAAGCAAGCCTATTATTATTGGAATATTTGTAACAGATTAGCTAGCGGATTTCCTAAAAGTTACATACACATACCGTTTTTATCTGGAATTGAAGTTCTCATAACGCTGTCTAAAATATCTTTGTCTGTTGGAACGTCCATTGTCCATTGTACACTGCATATCTACAGCGATTTCATATAAAGACCATAAGTGCTTCATTTCAGACAAGGGATGAAGATCCTCTTCGTTCCAATAATCTTCTTTCAGCATTTCGGCGTTTTTAATAAACTTTGCCTTTTTGAAGCAATTCACGATTGTTCGTTGTTTTATATCTACCTTCCATGTTTTGTTTAAGTCTTTAATTGCATCAAGTAATGTTATTGTTGTAGAAGTAACTGCATCCATATTGGTTAACAATTTCATTAAAATTAGTTTTCTATACAACTGTTTAACATTTTATATAATTCCTAAATCCATCGGTTCTAATACAGTGGTTATATTAGGGGGAAAGTATGCCAGTTTAATATGTTTCAATTTAGATTGTATAGTCCGTGGATGAGCAGGACAATTGTCGACAAACAGCAGAATGCTTCTCTTTTGAGTACCAAATTTTGTATCTAATCCCAAGAGCCATTTTTCAAAAATATCACTCGTCATCCAGGCCTGTCTGTTATGTTCATAATTCACATGAAGCGACTTTATGCCATAAATTAAAATTAACATCGTTGACAGTGTACTTTGAGGAATACCGAATTCAGCAGCAATTTCTTTTTTATTTTTTTCCCCTTTTTCTACCATCTTAATTAACGATAGTTTTTCCGTAATTGTTAAGCACTTTAATTTACCTTTAACAATAGCGAATGTTACGGCTTTCCGTAGCTGTAAACAAGTGAATTCAGAGAACTGGATATACACAGGGACTTTACCGGATTTGTTCGAACCATAAAATCAACCAAATAAAAAAAATGGTAAATTTGACATATAGAAGTAAAAGTTGAAGAAATTCCATAGTAGTTCAGTTCGAGTTACAGAGAAATTCGAGTTAGGGAAATTCGACTTAAGAGAGATAAAAACACATTTGAAACGTAGTCAAACCGTAGAGCTTACGAAAATGCTATCTGTCAGTTAAGCTATCTATAAGATACAATTTATCTCGTAGATAACAGGGTCGTGCGTACTACCACCTCCATTTATCTCATAGTTAAGAAATCCTTGAGATAACCAAGGAATCTAGGGATTTTTGATCTATTATGTTAAATTGACAGCTCTATGTGGTTAAAAGACCTACTATTAGCTATTTTGACGATATTCTAACCTATTCTAACCTTAAAATTAAAATTTGGAAATGGAGACTGAGAAAAATCTTCTTGAATTTGTTATCAAACATAAAAACGTAATAGAAAACAAAAAGAGTGATGCAGTTACATGGCAAGGAAAGCAACAAGTATGTATATCTCGTATTAGTCAAATCATTGTATGTTTAAATGTGATGGTAAACAATAATGGCACAACTAACATGATAAACAACTGAAGATGCCAATTGTACACTCATTCCTGCAAAATCTGCTATGGATAGCAACATGTTACCTATTGCATAAAACCGAAGAGTCAGCAACAAACGGTTTGAAGGAGGTACAGTCGTGTTCACTGGAAATGCGCACTCAAGGTCAGGCGCTGTTGTGAGACCCGACATGCCGCTGGCTAAACGGGCTGAGCCGAGCGCACACGAAGCTCGTGGAGAAGGGACTTGTGGCGGTCCTGCTTAGCCAGCGGCATGTCGGATCTCACAACAGCACTTGACCTTGAATGCGCATTTCCCGTGAACACGACTGTACAGCATTATTACTAAAATTTTGATGAATTTTACATTAAATAATAGGAATCAACAAATTATTTACGTCATGGATGGAGGTTTTATTACATCTTCTATTTGAGTCATAAATTCAACATCTGAATAAATATTTAAATGGTCAACTCTACTCCTTATTATCCTTTCGCTTCTTACAGGAAATAATTCATTGATTTCTTCAAAAATTTGTTCTTCATCTCCAATATCGAAGAAATTATCCATGATGATTTTATCTAATGTTAATTATTAATAGTTTTTTATTTAAGTTTATATTACTTTTCTTATTTTAACTGAAATAGTAAAACGCTCGAATTTTATACGTCAGTATAAATCCTATTTGAGGTTAGGTATCCTCAGTTATCCCTTAGATAGTAACTTATCCGACACCCAATCCAGGGGTTACAGATATTTTAAAAGTTATCCCTCGGATAGCGGTATCTTTAAGATAAATACAGTGGTAGTAACCAATTTTTAAGCTATCCGATAGATAACTCTATCAGAGACTTTAACTGTGAGTGGTAGTAGTGGGCCTTAGAGGATAATTCGAGATATAAAAATTCGAGTTAGGGGAATTTCACTGTACGTAAATAATTTTATTGTGATTCCGATTTCTATCTATTGCCATTCTCAACATGAACTACGACATTTCTTAATAGTAGCTCTGATATATATCAACAAAATCCTGATGCCAAGGAAGATTTTCTTCATCGATATCAACATCTTTCTCTACATCGCAAAATGTCATCACATATATGTCTCAATATCATCCCTGACATGTCTTGATATAATTACCTGATATCATTTAACTTCTTCAACAATGTCTATGGCATCCTCCAGTATCATGCAAGATATCATCGGCAATGTTCTCGCTGAGAGATATTTCACCATGGTTCTTGACATCTTCCATTATCGTCAGTGAATTTTCTCAACATTGCTTATGGCATCCCTCAATTTTATCTCTGATATCCCTCAACATATAATAAAGGTTCTTTATTACCTTTATCAGTATCTATTAATACCATTCTTGCAATCTCTAATTGTTCCTTGATATCTCACAACATTATTCCTGATAATTTTTCACTATCTTCTTTATTGTCTATTTTATTCTTCATCATCATCGATGACATTTCTTAACGTATTTCTTTAGCTGTAATTATATTCGCCAATATCGTCATTCCATTTTTCATCACTGATATATCCCAATTTCGCTCCTGAGATCTTCCAATATCATCTTTGGAATTCCTCAACATTATACGTTTTTTAAAAATGTTTTGGGCTTCCTCGACATTTTCCCCACCATTTATTAATATCAGTCTAGATATTTTTAAATTTTATCCTTCCTCAACATTGGTCAACGGTATCCTTGAATATTTGATATCTCTCAACACTTTCCTGCCCTTCTTAAATCAATGTCGTTCCTATCAAGTTATCCTATCATCTTTGAACCATTTAGGTTCACAAAAATTTTCGGCAAACCTTTCAATTTGTTTATCGAAGGGATTGTTGAACCAGAAAACAATACTAAAAGTTTTTTTTTTGCTATTTTATCTATATAATTTAGCAACTACATAAAAGGACAATAAAATGAAATCTTACTGGTATGTATATTTATTTCCCATCAACCTTACAAACGACGTTAAGGACATTTACTTTTTGGAATACAACAATCATCACAATTCTCCGATTTTTTTACGTAACCTGGTTCACATTCACACCCTACAACGCATTGCTTGGTACAAACAATATCTTTAGGTTGTCCACAATACTCAGGACAAGCTGATCCACATGTGGTAAATCTTTGGTGAGGTGAACATGTTTGATTATAAGGACATTCGGATCTCAATATACACTGGGTGGAGTTACCATCCTTTAAAATGTAATTATCTTTGCATTGACACTCTGGTACGCACACAGCTAGGCATATCTTGAATTGGGGTTCACCGCAATATGGAGGGCAACTAGATCCACATGTTTTATATTCTTTATTTGGTGGACATTTTGGTATAGGACATTGACTTCTTAATATGCATTCGTTAGTTTCGTTGTTCTTTCTAATGTAACCATCTTTGCAGTGACAACCTTCCTCGCATTCCGTCGAACATGTGAAAGGTTTATTTCCACAATATTCCTTACAACCGGTCCAACATGTCTTATATTCTTCATTTTTTGTACAATTTCTCGCAAGAATTTCTGAAACTAATTCAAAAATGTATCACACTTTTTCTTTACAATCTTGCAATGTATAATTGTTTACCAGAAATAAAGAAAACAGCAAAAACTAAAATGAGTTTAGACATTTTAAAAACATTAACTGAGTGGAAATGTTGTTTGTTACTCTTTTTATACTAACAAGCTATTTATTTTATCAATTCTAAAAATTCAAATAATAGATTCTATTTCCTAACATTTTTCTGTCATATTCTTTAATAGATTACCTTCTTTCCTGGATTTTCCCACTTCGGTATTTACAGAAAAATGTTTTAAAGTATTTAAAATCATGTTCATATCTTAAACATTTATATAAATAATTTGGTGGCCCCGCGATAATTTTATTTTCGGAACGATTCCATTTACATACATACGTCCATGTATTATTAATGAACGAAAACGGAGCGTATCGTAATGTTTCTAAAACATTCTCGGAGCGCAACGTCGTTGTCGTTCGTGCGCAATTTACTTTGTTATTGGTTTCGTCTTTGTTTGTTATCGTTTTTAAAACGATAATAAAACGTAGAAAGTGATTATATCAAGAAACATGGATTGCTGCACCCGATCTGCTCTAATTGACCCGGATCGTTATTAACAATTTAATTTCGTTCGGTTTGAAACGAGGGAAAGTTCCTTAACTGTTATTACTAAACGTTAAAACCACCGTGTGACAACTTGCGAATTACTTTATGTTATTTACTGTTAATTAAATTTCGAGTTCATTCAGAATCGTTAAACTAACTGATTTTATGATTTCTATAAGTTATAGGAATTTATTATATTAAGTTTTTTTTGCTTTTTTTCAGATATGTTTTTCGGCTCATCTAATTGATCTGGACTCGTCTTTCAAGGTAAACCTATTATATACGATTATTTATATTAATTTATATCTACCTACATGGATTATGACCTTGTTTATTAAAGAAAATCGGTTTTATTGAACAGTATATCATACATTATCTATAAATAGAAGTTTGACCTCCTTGTGTTTATAAATAGAATTTTAATGATAACATTGAAGAAAAAATAGAATTTGGGGGTTTGTTAAAAGAATTTTATCGTCAACATTTTGCAATGAAATTTCCGTGATATAACAAAGTTCACGACAAATACCTTAAATGTATATGTACATAATAAAACAAAAACGAATTTTAAAAAAACATGAAATAATTACGCGGACTTCCTGTTAGCTGTTTACGACATGCAAATTTCCAGACTTATATTATTACAAAAAAAAGTTGATTAGTAGCGGTGTTTTTAACCTTTAAAATTTTTTTTTATGATTAAGTTCTAAAATTAATTACTCTAATCGTATTGATGGCTTTAATAATACTAGTCCTTGGACTATTTACAAGTGTCAAGAAATAAATGGGTGTAACACAGGTTGAAAGTGTATTTCTCTTACGCGTGTGGTGAAAGATGACGAAACGAGGTGAGAGAAAGTGATTTTAAAATAATATTTAATGTTCCTTTTTTTGAAAGATAATATGTTTGCAAAGGAAAAATAATTATGTTGATATATCGATATCGTTTTTTGACGCAAATATGTTAATGAATTTGGGATGATGAAATATTCTGTTTATTTCAATTTTTTTCTCATACAAAATAATCTCGGATTTTATTTTTTCCTAATTGATAATTAAATTGTCTTATTTATTTTAAATACACCAATTAGAAAATGATGAATAACTTGAATTATTCAACCAAAATCCTGTTTTGTATCTGCAATTAATTAGATTTTTATTAAAAATAATCTTTCATTGAGATATTAATAAGCTTAATTTACGAATAACTCGACCTTTTAACTCGAAAATGCTTCGCGGTCACTTTTGTTTGCAAACATAGCGACAATGTTATTTTGCTTTTTAATGAATATTCATCAAATTAATTTCATTAAATTAATAAATTGTATATACACAGTGTCTGCCAAAAAGTCAGTAACATCCTGTTTTTTGGGTTCTATTGCAGCTAGCTTTCTGGAATTATCTTTGATGATATGATATGTAGGTTAAATTGTAGCTTATAGATTCTAATTTATGAAATGATGTAAAAACAATAAGATAATATTATTGAAATATCCTGGAACAAAATTAAAGATGAACCGAGATACACAATTCTTCCTTAGACAAAAGTTGTAGGAAATTTATCACACTATAATCTGAAAATATTTTTATACATACAGGATGTTCCATAACGACGTACCGAAAAAAATATTTGTTATTTTAAATGGAATGATATAGTTTTTATTGCGTGTTCCGATTCTACACACAAAAATATGTTGACTTTGATAAGATATAAGTATTAAAAGAGTCACAATATACTTTCGTCTAAACCGATTTCGGGCCCTGCCCTTCCCCAGTAAATAGAACCCTACAAACGTACAAAATCTTTTATAATTATATGTTGCAGTAATTTAAACAGAATAACTGAATAACATGAATAAAAGAGAACTTACGTTAAAATCGTAAAAAATTCATTGAGAACAGAATTGGCGGAAAAATGGTTGTAAACAGGTTATGTAACTGAGGTTAGGAGTGTTCATTAGGCGATTAAAGTAGAACACTACATGAAATCTAAAATCGACAATTGATCCGACTTAAAAACTAAAATCAAATTATGTATTATAAATTATAAAAGTGATAAAATGTTATTGCAGGACTAATTCTCCCTCGAAAGCAAAAACATAACAAATCAGTCAACATAACAATAAAGGCAACTTAACAAAAGCTAGTTTTTTGTGGGGACATTTGGGGCATGGGGTGCAAAATTGAGCAGCCTCCAAGCTTAATTTTCTCAAATTTAATTTTAAATTTTGTTCGCTCGCGAGAAGAAGAAAAATAATATAAAAAATAAATAATCCAGCCCATTTGTTATTGAAAACTAAAAATAATCTTCGCAAGAAACATTTTGACCTTAGCACATAAGAAGGAAACTAATATTTTATAAATGTACTACATAACCTAACAAAACAAGACGAAAGCCTCCGAAGATGGCGTAGATCGCCGAAACGCGTCAGGCAGAGTTTACAATAAAACCAAAAGATATACATTTAATTATTTCATATACAGGGTGATTCAAAAAACCGCTGACAGACTTCTAGAGTAGATAATACACTGTTGGAAATAATTCACGAGCACACCCTATATAATCTGAACGCGTGAAGATAAATCCATAATATTTGCGGAGCACAAAGGTTTACGGTAGACGAGTTTATTCAGGGAATTTCGAGTTGTTCCATCGCGGCATTGTTGACTGAGCCGCTCTTCCAAGTGGAACATTCCGTCGCTATGGAGACCGAAGTGGATGGAAAATACCGGTCGTTTTTAGTGTGGTGTGAGGGACCACATTGTTATCGTACTCTGTGCGCAATGGATGGGCGATCGCGTAACTTGAGCGAGGAATGTTTGTGGGTATGCAAATTGAGGATGTATCGTTCTGTGAAATTGCGCGTCGTCTCCAGTAGTCGTTATCGGCAGTGCAAAGGGCATGGCGAGAATGGTCTGAGGTAGGACATAGGTACCTTCAGCCGCGCCCTGGACGGCCCTGCGCGTCCCCATCACACGAGGATTGCGCTCTTGTGCTCAGCGCTTTACCGTCGTGTGTGTCCTCCTCAAGGCAACTTGGAGCTGTTTGGCCACTGGCAGGGGAAGGCGCACTCACTACACGAACTGTACGGCGGCGTTTGGTAGATAATGGACTGGCGCGCGCGTCGTGCGATACAGCGGATTCCAGTAACACCCGAGCACCGTAGCTTACGTCACGAGTGGGTCGACGCTAGGCATTAGTAGGTTGTTGAGTAGAGGGATATTTTGTTTTCCGACGAATCAAGATTCGAATTGAGCACCGGTGATGCGCGAATTTTAGTTCATCGGAGCCGTGATGATCGTCTACGCGAACAGTGTGTGCAAGAACGCCCTATCCACCGACAACCGAGCATTATGGTATGGGGTGCGATTACATATGGTGGACGTACACGTCTGTTGCGTGTATAGCAGACCATGACGGGTCAACGATACGTAGATGAGGTACTACGGTCCGTTGTGCTTCCCTACGTTCGGCGGCTCCCATGTATGCTATACATGCACGACAACGTACGACAGCACATCGGGCGTGTTGTACAGACCTTTGTGGAAGAGCACCGTATACGAATGCTTCCATGGCTAGCTCGGTTTCCGCATCTGAATCCGATCAAACATGTTTGGGACATGACTGGTCGGAGACTTCTAAGTTATCCGGCTTCCTCGGCTAACGTTGAGGAGCTATGGAGGCGAGTTGAGGTGGCATGGTTGGCCATCCCTCTCGCTACAATATAGCGACTTATAGACTCCATGCCACGTCGTGTAGCGATGGTACGCGAAGCTCACGGGGGATACTCTCGCTATTGATGTTTCTCCTCCCAGCAGAGTTGTGCCGTTCTCCATGTGAGAGTAAGTTATACTACTTTAGTACTACTTCCATACCAAATTTTATTGCGCTAGACACACGCGTTCAGATTATACAGGGTGTGCTCGTGAATTATTTCCAACAGTGTACATGAAAAATTAAGATAAATAGTCTTAATATACATGGAGTCGCAAATACCTCGTTAGCGAGATATAGCGGATCAAAGTTTCTTTAAAATGAAAAATTATCTGCTACAAACTTTTTTAAAAATATTGTCTTCGCCATTGCTCTCTACGCGTGTAAAGTGATCCATTATCTATCGATTGGTCTCTTACAAAACTTTGATCAAAGAAATAGTTTTTAAGAAAAACACGTTTGTAGAAAATTTGTTAATCCAATCAAAAACTGTTGCTGTAATCAAAGATTTGTAAGAGACCAATTGATAGATAATTGATCACTTTACACGAAAATACTGCCCGTTTGGCAAAATTAGCAGTGGACTTGAAAATATTTTTAAAATAGGGCTTTTTATTGCAGATAATGTTTAATTTTAAAGAATCTTTGACCCGCTATATCTCATTAAGGAGGCATTTGCGACCCCATGTATATTAAGACTTTTCATCTTTATTTTTGATGTATTACCTGCCATAGAAGTCTGTCAGCGGTTTTTTGAATCATCCTGTATATATTTAATTTAATTTAATTTGCCCAAAAAGAAATATACATATAAAGTACATACATATCATATATATATACAGGGTGTCACACAAAAAACGCCCCAAGCTGTAACTCTGTCATTTACATTCCGATTTTCATGAGCGGGTTATCAAATGAAATGGTTTCATGAATACTATGATTCATGCTACAAATAAATTTTTTCTAAGGCCGTCTTCAATTTTAAGCGATTATTAACTTTTGCTTTTCAAATTGCTCTATATATTTTTCTTTACGTCATTGGATAGAGATTGTTTTTCTGAATCCACTGATGTACAATACATCCATTTTGAATATAATTTTAGTAGAGAAAAGACACCTGTATATACAGGTTGCCACACAACAACGCCGCTAGCTGTATCTCTGTCATTTACCTTCCAATTTTCATGACCTAGCTATCAAATGAAATGGTTTGATGAATACTATGATTCATGCTACAAATAAACTTTTTCCAACGCCATCTTCAATTTCTAGCGATTATCAACGTTGATTTTCAAATTGCTCGGTATGTTTTTCTTCACGCTATTGGATAAAGTTTTTTTTTCTGAATCCATTAATGTACAATACATCAACATTAATTGTAATTGTAGCATAGAAAAACAATAAAATAGTTTCTGAACATTCTCTTAAAGTCACTTGTGTTATACTGTAGTGTGCCATGGGATAAATGAAAAACCAACTTATAAGTATCATTTACAACTGCTTGGGCATTGAAATAGCATTTAATGAGTGTTATCAATTTTGCGTGTTATTTTTTTCCATGGCACACTGCAGTATTACAGAAGTGACTAAGACAATGTTCGGAAAATGTTTTAATTGTTTTTCTCTGCTAAAATTACAATTAAAGTTAATGTATTGCACATCAATGGGCTCAGAAAACAATTTCTATCCCATAACGTGAAGAAAAACATACCGAGCAATTTGAAAATCAAAAGTTGATAATCGCTTGAAATCGAAGATGGCGTTGGAAAAAGTTTATTTGTAGTATGAATCATAGCATTCATCAAACCATTTCATTTGATACCTCGTTCATAAAAATCGGAAGTTAAATGACAGAGTTACAGCTTACGGCGTTCTTGTGCGACAACCTGTATATACAGGTGTCTTTTTTCTGCTAAAATTACATTCAAAGTGGATGTATTGCACATCAGTGGATTCAGAAAAACAATCTCTATCTAATGACGTGAAGAAAAATATATGGAGCAATTTGAAAAACAAAAGTTAATAATCGCTTAAAATTGAAGATGGCCTTGAAAAAAATTTATTTGTAGCATGAACCATAGTATTCATCAAACCATTTCATTTGATGCCTCGGTCATGAAAATCGGAATATAAATGACAGAGTTACAGCTTGGGGCGTTTTTTGTGTGACACCCTGTATATATAGGGTACAGCATAGCTGATTACTAGAAAACTAGAAAACCAAAAATAAATACATATATATCAAAGTAATAACCAACAAAATAAAAATAATTAAACTTAACATTTTGATTCTTGTTCCTCAAGAAGCCTGCGCTTCAAGGTGCATTTAAAAGATCTATTAGATTTCAACTGAAAAACATCTGAAAAGCAATTATAAATTGTAGGTGCTCTGTACGCAAAGCTACCACAAAATTTAGCAGATTTATGTTTGGGAATCGTCAACAACTTCGTTTGTCTTAGATTAACATTATGTATTTGCGATCTTGGTACTAAGATACAATATAAATAATAAGGCAATTTGTAAAATATTACATTGTATAACATAACAGCTAGCAAGAGTGTACATCTAGGTTCCATTTTTAAGATAGAATATCTTATGTATATATATCTTATGGGGTAACATGTTCTCTACGATCAATCGAGTATGAAAACCTAAGTCCGCTATTCTGAAGTATTTGAATACGATTTTTTAAAGTAGCTGATAGAAAATTGTAGTAAACGTTACTACAGTAATCAAGTTGACTTAGAATTAAGGAGTTAACAAGTCTCCATTTCAATTGTGGTGACAACAATGACTTAAATTTATATAACGATTTTAAATTATAGTAGCACACACCAATTTTCTTATTTACATGTTCCGCAAAATTAAGATTACTGTCGACAGTAAGACCTAAGTTGTTGGTCGATTCAGAGAACGCTAAGACAGTTCCATTGAGGTGTATAGGAACCGATAAATTATCGATTGCTCTTCTGCGAATGTTGGCCGACCCGACACGCATACATATAGTTTTTTTCGCGTTAAGAATTAACCCGTTAGCAGAACACCACTCACAAATATTCTTTAAATCAGAGTTAAGCAAGCGCACCGTGTCATCAACACTGATAATATCACAAGAGATGTAAATCTGCGCATCATCCGCGTATTGATGAACCGAACAGCTCGTCACTACATTTGGCATGTCTGCCGTAAATAAGTTGAATAATATAGGACTCAAAACACTTCCCTGTGGAACACCTTGCTTGACTAGGATACCGCTAGATATATTACCATTAATCTTTGTATGTTGAGATCTGTTCACAAGATATGACTGGAACCAATGTACAACGTCTTCTTTACATCCATAACGGACTAGCTTGGCTATTAGAAGCTGATGATTGATGATATCAAAAGCCTTACTAAAGTCCAGGAATACAACGAAGGTAACTCTTGAGGCATCAATGGCACAGCACCAATCGTTCACAATTTTAGTTAACGCGGTCGTTGTGCTATACTTCTCCCGAAATCCAGATTGACAATCGTGGGAGTAAATTAGTATGATTCAGGATATGTACTAGCTGTGAAGCGACAATGTTCTCTAATATTTTAGATAAGATAGGTAACACACTAATCGGTCGTATATATTAGTAACAAGGACCCACACCATGTATAACAAATCAGTCAATATAATAATAATGGCAACTTAACTAAAGCTACTTTTTGTGGGGGCATGGGATGCAAGTGGTGTAAAATTGAGCCGCCTCCAAGCTCAATCTTCTCGTCCACTTACACAATTATTTAATTTTTATTTCTATTTTTGATCTTTATTTTCGGGAAAGGATCCTTCAGACATTGATATAAC
Organism: Onthophagus taurus; assembly: GCF_036711975.1. Taxonomy (NCBI): domain Eukaryota; kingdom Metazoa; phylum Arthropoda; class Insecta; order Coleoptera; family Scarabaeidae; genus Onthophagus; species Onthophagus taurus. The sequence continues at coordinate 38,800,072 of NC_091972.1, read as the reverse complement.
GATGTTGAATTGGGAACCACTTGTTCATTTAGGCTAACAATATTTTGGTTGTTTTTAATAAACCGGTTGATTTCGTATGTTTCCACCAATACCATCAGGTTGCCCATTTTTGCAAAGTAAAGGTGTCTTATCCTTATTGACTAGTATGTTTTTTAGGGTATTTTTATTTTTAAATGAAACTGTTATATTGTTTCTATAAAAAATTCTCTTAATTTTGGAACAGATATCTCCTGGAAATGTAATTGATCTGTATGATGTATTTTCATTTTTCGTGGTGTTGTGTAGGGAGGTTATATTCTCTAAGTCGAATTTACATTGTATTTTTGAGATGAGTTTTTGTATATGTTGTTGTGGAAATTTATTTTCACTAGCAATCTGCTGAATGACCTGAATTTCCCTTTTCAGTTCTTGTTGAATGGAACTATTGTACTCGTCTGTGTCGGTTTCCTATATATGTCAAACTTTATTTTATCTTGACATCGCTTCAGTATAAAGTCCAGAAAATTAATCTTACTATCATTCTCTATTTCCACCGTGAAATTGATTTTGAGATGTAGCATATTAATGTATTTGATGTTCATTTTTGATAAATACAAGGACATCGTCCACGCATCTAATCCATAAAATAATTTCTTCTCTGTGTGGGTTGTTGTTATTAATAACAATTATTTTCCAAATTGTTCATAAAAATATCAGCCATAACCCCACTCCGCGAGGAACCCATTGGAAATAAATCCTTGTATTGGAAATATTTTCCATTAAACAGGCAGAAATTTTGTTCTAAGCATAGTTTAAAAAGGTTGTGTATTCAGTCTTGTTGTCGTCCTTTATTTCTGCCTTAATAAACTTTCTTAAGATGTGTTTACGTGTTTCGGCTGTGGGTATGCTAGTGAACAAATTGCTAACATCAAAGGATATCATTCTGAAGCTATCTGGCAGTTTTAGTTTATTAATTATTCCAGGTAAATGATTACGGTTATTAATTGTATGTTCAGGTTTAAAATTAATACCATGTTTGACAAATCTTTGTAACACTTTTGCTTAGGTTGTAAGTGCTAGATTCAATTGAACTAATTATTGGTCTAATTGGCATATTATTCTTGTTGTTTGGTAAGGCGTATAGTTTTGGTATTTGTGGGTTCATAGGTATTAAGTTGTTGCTGTCATTCTTTTATTACTGTTATGCTGCCTTTAATCGTCTGTTTGGTCCTCTTGTGGAAGTTAATGGTTGGATTTTTATTTATGTTCTCAAAATTATTTTCATTTAGGAACTCATCCGTCTTCCTTAAGTATTCTTCCTTCTTCATTATAACCATTTCTGCATTTTTGTCTACTGGAGTTATTATTAGACCATCATCTTTAATTTTCTGTTTTATGTTCTTGATAATCTTGTGTTCTTCTTTTGCTTTCTTGTCACTCTTTCTTCGCAACTGTTGTCGGTTCTTTTCTTCCTTTATTAGGATTAATTGGATATCTTTGTTGATTATATTTTCTCTTTCATGTCCTTTTATTGCTGCTTGGATTTCTATTGACAGCATTGGTAGGTCCATTTGGTTTTTTGAAGCATATTTTAGTCCCTTCTGCAATAGTTCCTCTTCTTTTTCATCAAATATTGTGGAAGTACTATTTGTCAGCTTAGGATGGAACTTATGTGTTTCTCTTTGTTTTTCAACCTTTCTCTTTCTATGTTGTTGATTGTCTCTCAATTTTTTAAGTTTTTTATGCTTTTTCTTTTGTATTTCGTTTAGGATTAAATTATGTGTTTTGGCTTCATTAATGATTTCTTCACTATAATGTGGTGAAAATAGCAGTTTACTTTTTGGTAATTCTTATAGAGGTGCATGTTGAGTAGATTCCGTTTTCTGTAGTGATTATTAACTGTCTTGCGCATAGATTGAGCTTTCATTTTATTTATTTGATGTTCCGTTAAATGTTGTGGGTATTTTATATTTGCAAATTTAGGAAAAATTCCCTCTTTAAGGCATATCTTTAGAAATTTGATAAGATATGTTGATACTTGCCGCTTTTAGGGTGTTCAAAACTGTAACTACTGTTTTACCATATTTAATTGTAAAAAAGTCGAAAAGTTTAAATGGAACACCCCATATTTGACTAGCTTATCAGATAGAGAATTTAATTCTCTACAAATCTTCAGCACATGTCTCTATACCTATCAGTTGGAGTTTTTTAGATATTGTGCAATTAATCAAGATCATGCAAAGAATGGCAGATCTTGTTCATTTTATGAAATAAGACCGTGAAAATACGTGATTAAGCATTAATAATGATTTTAAACATAAAATAATAAAAAATTCTCAACCAATCTTTATTTTTAAGTGTTCAAATATCTGCCTTGTGCTCCAAGCATAGATGAAGCCGATTTACGAATTCGGCTTGCACATTATTTAGCGTTTCAGCAATATTGGACCTCCACAACTAATCCAATGTCTCCCTTACCGAATATTTAAAAGGTTTTTAACATCCCTGGAATAATGTGCATGTGCCCCATCGTGTTGAAATATCATTCCTTGTCTAGTTTCTAAATCTACATCTTCTGGCAACTCTTCTTCAAAAAATGTTTTGTAAATTTGTTCCGTCAGTATACCATAAAAAAAAATGGCCTAACTATAGTTGGTATTACGGTTAACCCGTTGCTTTTAAAAGTAGCTTCCATATTCCATTTAAAATAACATATGTTTATTTCGGTACGTCATTATGGCATACCCGGTATCTATAAAAATATTTTCCGTTCATAGTGTGGTAAATTTCCTACAACTTTTTTCAATGGAAAAACTGTGTATCTCGGCTCCTTAATGCTATTTATATACTTTGCCGCTTACGTGGGACATCTGTATATGTTAAATTGTAGCTTTAGGATCCTATTTAACATTTTATGTTTTAATATAAAAACTATAAGATAATATTGTTAAAAATGATGATTAATGGGATAATCATTAGACGCAAAATGTTTTTCCACCGAGACAAAAATTAAGCTCTAGGTATCAACAATCCTTATCGAAGTCAACCTATTTTTGTATAAAGAATTTGAATATGTAATAAAAACCATGTATTTCATTTAAAATAACGATTTTGTAGTCTACTTGTAATAAGTGGTGACTATCTTGGAAATATTTTAGATCCAAGGTCGGAATGAAACCAATTGAAACAATCTTATAACTCATAAACAATCAATTTATGGAAAAAAATTTCAGATAAACCTTTCATCATATGAAGGGAAAAAATATTCTGTACAGTTTTCATTGCTTTATAAAACCGCCGTCTATGTCTTTAAAGTGTTAAAGCCATTTTTTTAAAATATAAGAATATCGTATTGTGTACGGCAAAAATTCAGAATGTAAAATCAATTTATCTCATGGCAAAATCTTGCTTATCCTTGAACACTTTATCGCGAACATGTTGATTGATGATGTTATACTTAAAATAAGCCAGTACACATTTAGAAAAAAATTAGGCCAACTCTATTAAAAAATTTATATTCCAACTGAATAAGGATGATATTTATTAAGTATATTATGGAGCACAGTATTGGTTATCGTATTCCCATGCTGATGAGTCTGCTGTAATTATTAGCGTGTTACTAGAATACGTTTTGAGGTATTAGCTTAAACTCATGACATTCAGAGGACATATTAGTATATCTTCATAACAATTCATGCTACAAACAAATGTAGGGCCAAATAACTTGAAACAAGAAGAAATCTGAAGACTTAGACACCGAGAAAGAAGTCTGATTAAATAATGTCAGATGCTGAGACTGAATTTTTAGGAGAAGATGACGAAACTCATTTTTACAGATCAAGTGATCTCTTAACAATAGTCGTTCTGTTCGCAACATTTAGTCAATGATATAACAGTTGAATCTAATATCTTCAAAATCTGCCAAGTGCGACATAAGGATATTTACGCTGTAATTTTATGTATTATAAAATTTCGGAGTATAAAATGTATGTACAATGTACATTTTATATTATCAATATGTAGACTTTGAATATTTACAAACGATAATAACATAAAACCTAAAACTAGACTCTAAAATACCACCGTCAAATTATAATTTGAAAAACTACTCACATCATCATCTAATAATGAATAGTTGACGTGACATACAATACATCCCCCTGTGAGTTGGCGAGGGAATTCTCCGAACTGTCTCCCTATTTTTATCATCACAATATTGTTTTTAATTAGTTCAACCTTAATCGCCATTTACAAATTAAACACTTAGCTTTCAAAGAAAAAAATCCGACGATTGGTGAAAATTTGATTTGGCCCAGCAATTTTTTGTATGTTCACAAAATTAAAGTTATCGTAAATATTTTTCCATTCAGGTTGATGAAAGTAGTGACATAGCACAATTTGTCGCTTTAATAAAAGTTATATATAAAAGTACTTTAAAAAAATGAATTTGTAGAAGGATTTTGTCATCTTCTTTCTGAAAGTACGACAGAGACAGATATTTTTCATGTCATTGATTCCTTCTTTACTAAAAAGATTTTGACTAAACAGAGACTTTCGTTAACAACCTGGAATATTGGAACATGTGTATTGAGAACAATCAACCTGAAATAATATGCGAATTTAAACGGAGCTTTATGATGTGAAGGCTAAATAAGGTGTGGTAGGGCAGGATGTGGATAATCTAATTCGAAAATGTAGGCTGGCAAGTTTATTTGCCATCATACCTAGCAAAAATTCATTGGCCAAGAGAACAATATGTGTTTGCCGCAGGAACTCACGTTTAACAGATATCGCCGTGCAGCTTGCATCTTGTGGCTACTTGATTATGCCTATTGAGGTCGATGTAAAAAGAACGTAATAATGCAGCTGCGATTTTATGATCGTTTTATGAGGTAACTTCATGATAACCATATAACCAAGTATTTTGTGTTCAAGAACTTATTCTGTGGTTTTTTAGACATACTCGTTACATGATTAATGACTGCAACATTATAAATTAACTGCTATTACTATTAGCTCTTTTGTCATATTTTGGATCAGTATTTGGTGCGTCATGTGTTGAATGCGGCGGTGGGTTTTCCCCTCTAGATTGTTTTCGTCAGTTATACTAAGTATTCCACTATCTCTTTTACATAGGAACCCACTCCCATACGTTTCATTCATAATGTTGGGACTTCATTTCAGTACGATGCTTTGGAGTACTCTTTGATGAATGAGAACTTGCCCACGATATTATCGTTTACACATGTTCATAATATTATTTCTACAGAGTAGTTTTCAGGAATAAAGCTATTTTCGATGAGGCTAATATGCCAAGAAAGTGAGCGAAAAGAAGGGTTGATGCATACTTAATTTGCTTTTATTTCAATAATTGGTGGGCATACTGCATTTTCAACACAAAATCTCGTTTGCATTAATGAGGAGATCACCAGGTTATGTTGAGAAAGTGGGAGCCGCATGACCACAAAGTTATGCCGGATCAGATTGTATTGTACGTGTTCAAGTTATTCTGTATTAGGTGGAAGTGAGGTGTGCGTACTTGATAAGCAGACTTTAATATTGGATCTTTTTTCAGTGAAGGTTTTGAAGAAACGTGTTTGCACTCAAAGACCCCATTCATTTGACGACTTTTTGTATAACATGTTTATGGCCAATTACTTGATTAGAATGGACTAGTGTATCAAGGAAAACAGACCTCATTTGTTAGACATTGTTTCTGCTCATGATATTTGCGCATAACATGCTTTTTTTCTGCTATTATTATTGCCACAAAAAGATTTTTATTATCAGTTTCTAGTAATTCCTGCGTAATATACAGGATGTGATAGCTTGTCCAAAAATTTGAAACAAAGTTTCTATCAACTTACCCTCTAAGTTGAGATACAGGGTGTTGAAATTTAATAAAAAAAAATGGTTTTTTGCTAATATGTCCGGAACCGTTTATCGTACAGAAAACACCGTTTGTAAGCATTTTCTACTCATAATAAGCTAAGTTTTGTGTGAGAAAAAATTTTTTTAAAGTCATAATTGGTGATGATTTTGAAGGAATAGTGGTTGTTTTTCTCCTCAACTTCTACGCCACTGGAAAAACTACGGTTTTGAAACGCCCATTTGAACCGTCAATGTTTTCTATGCAAAAAAGGTATTGTAGGTATCAACTTATATGTTGAAAAACATGGTCAATTTTTTTAAATAAAAATTTTATTTTACAATTAAACAAAATTTATGTAAACGTAGAACAAGTAACAAAAGCAAACGTTAACTTCTTAATATACGATATAAGTTATTACAGTATTTCTTAATAATAACTTATAAATTATTTTTAACAAGTCAACAAGTCCTGTCAACATAACAATTAGTTTGTACCTGCAAAAAGTAAACTTGCATTACAAAATTAAAAATTAATTACACAAACGCTGAAATGTGCGAAATACATTACCTTTACGGAATGGCTTGCAGTAATTCCGTTGAAACAAGGCGGTTGTATCAAGAAAGACATCGTGATCGCCCAGTACCACACCATAACTTGTTGTTTCTACATAATCACCAACGACTATGGGAAAATGGAATACTGCTGATAATGGGTGGCCTATGGAAGTTGCAAATCCCCAAGTAGAAAAGGCTGTCCTCAACGAAATTGATGAAAATTCGACCACAAGTACCAGAAAAATGGCTTACAACTTAAACCTATCTCACTCGACGGTTTGGAGAATTTTGAAAAGGCAACTTTTGTATCACTACCATATTCAAAGAGTACAAGCTTTATTGCCAAGAGATTTTTCGTCAAGATTTTTCTTTATAAACTTGTGTCAAGTAAGCTACCACCTTACCTCACCAACAAAATTACTTACAGAACGGACATTCATAATATTAATGTACGGCGTAAGGACCTCATTGACATTCCTCGTCACCGTACCCAATTGTTCAAGAAGTCTTTTAGTTATAACGCGGCATGTGTTTTGAATAAGTACAGTCTGCTTTTTGCTCAACCATCGTTTCGCACTTTTAAGAGGTCTCTGCGTCTTAAATTGCTTAATGACTAGCGCGTCGTTCTACCTTCAACTCGAACTAGTGTATATATATATATTTTTTTTCTTTTTAGTTTGTTAGGGACATTTATTAATTTTTATTTGTTTAGGCCCTTCATTTTTTATATTTTTTCGTTTTTACTTATCGGCTACGATAATTGTTTCAGTTTGAATTTAATTTTAATTTGTTATTACTTTGTTTTGTTTTTTTTTTTATATATTTCTTTTTTTTTATGTATGGGATTTCCAGGAAGACCAGAGCGCCATAAATCGGCTTACTGATGGAAATACCCTTTGGCAAACTCTATACTTACAATTAGTTATTTTAATGTATTACTTACATTGTAGTATTCTTTTATGCCAATAAACTATTATTATTATTATTGGCTTTATGCAAGACAAAATAGCTCAAAATCCTCAGTTTGGAGCCGAAGTTCTATTTGCCGATGAAGCATCTTTCTCGAAAGATGGTATTTTCATTTTCACAATAACCACATATGGGCAGAAGAAAATCCACTTGAAATTGCAGAAGGCCATCATCAGCAACAATTTTCCGTAAATGTTTGGTCTGCCATCGTTGGTGATCATTTGATTGGCCGACATTTTTTACCGAACAGATAAACCGGTGCAGATTATCGACAATTTCTAGAAGAAGTACTGCCGGAACTGCTGGAAGATGTACCGCTTCAAATAAGACAAAACATATACTTTATGCATGATGGAGCTCCGGCCCACTTTAGTTTGGTTGCTCGCCAATACTTGGACGACGAATACCCAGACCGTTGGATCGGTCGAGGATCTCCCGAACTTAATTGTTTAGATTTTTTCTTTTAGGGCATTCTGAAAACCCTAGTCTACGCTGCTCCAGTTGAAAATGTTGACCAATTAAGAGAGCGCATTATTGTATCTTGCGACATAATTCGGAACACTCCGGAAATATTCCTGCGTGTTAGACAATCAATGCGTCGAAGAATTGCTGCGAGCATTGAAGCTAACGGCGGACATTTCCAACATTTAATTTAACTGTGTATGATTTGTAATTGTTTTTTTTTTAATTATGCAATTATGAAGTTAACGTTTGCTTTTGTTACTTCTTCTAACGTTTTAGTAAAATATTATTCAACATAAAAGTTGATTTTTCTCGAAAACGGTCAACTTTAGAGTTCATGACCTTCAGTACCTTTTTTGTGCAGAAAATATTAGCGGTTCAAATGGGCGGTGGGTCTCAAAACCGTACTTTTTCCAGTGGCGTAGAAGTTGGGGAGAAAAACAACCACTACCCAAAATCTACACCAATTCTGACTTTAAAAAATTATGACTCGAAAATGGTGCATTTTAGAGGGTAAGTTAATGGAAATTTTTTCAAATTTTTGGAGAAGCTATCACATCCTAAAGTCCTGCGCATATATTATGAAACACCCTGTATACTATTTTTCAAAATTTGACCGAGTATTTTTTCGTTTGCTACATCACCAATAAAACGATCTGTATACACATCAAGTAATTTATTATAAATAAATAAACAATTTCGCAAAACATCGAAATCAACCTCGACAAATTTAAACGTTCAATTTCCAATAATAGCAACCTTTAAACTTCAGCTGACTCTGTGACGTCTCTCGTAACATATTTTTTATTAACTTATGGCAACGAAACAAACTGTAAAGTGTTCAGATTCATCGACCTTGACAACAAACAGGTACAAACGGTGTAATAAAGATAACCACAATCGGTGCCAATTTACTCACGTCAACCGCGACATAAATATTATCCCCACCGAAGAAAACCATTTCTTTTATCTCATTTTTATTTCCATTATTTTATCGGAAAATACGGTTTGCGGTCGAAAATATCGCACTTCCTACAATTTTATTGCACGTGTCGATTTTCCTCGACACGTGTGTTACAATAACATCAGGTAGTAGATCCGAAAGCAAAATACATTGGGGAGTTTAAAAAAATACATTGGGGTGACTTTTTTTTATCTTCATAAACGAAACTTAAAATAAAACAAGTTGAAAATAATTTGATTGTAAATTTTATTCTAAAGTCAACCCATAAAAGCAAAAAGCTCTAATATCCCTTGTAATTAGATTTTGAACCTGGGGTTACTAAAACCAAAGTGTATATCGTCTAGACGGTGACTCGTCTAGACTCGGGACAATGCTCTCCTCCAGCCTCACAGGTAGTAGTACGTTGGCATCTGGGGGCCCGTTGTTGTTTCTCGCACTCAGAGGCCAATGCCAAGCGGTCCGCGTCCTGGGAGAGAGCCCCCGCGTCTTGCCCCAGAACGGTTTTCGGCACCCGAAGGTCATCATCAAACGCAAACAACGGTGAAGAGAACGAAATCTCGTCTTTCTCCTTCTTCCTTATAACGTTGTCGTTTTATTTAGTTCTTTTTTGTTGTTGCTTCGTTCTTCTTGAACTTGACGAGACGGTGTCGATAAACTTTCAATGTGCAAAGCAACGTAAAATAATTCCACTTTGTATTTTAAAAATAATTTTGCCGTTGATGCATCCGTTTATACGGTATGGTGTTTATAAATAATACTGTCACGTGTATAGTATCATCAAAAAAAAATCGCACACGAGTCGAGTAACTTGCTGCATCTATAGATATCACAGTTAAGAAGGACTTCGGATTTATATTTAGAGTCTCCACGTGCTTCTCGCTTAATCGTGCCGATAGAGGTCGTTCTGACGATTATTTTTAATCTGCGATAACTATATTCATTGAAACTTTAAACTATTCAGCATTACTCTTTTGCATGTCAGGTATGTTTTTGTATTTAGAACGTTTAAATAACACGTAGTTAATTAAAAACACTCAATTACTTTTAATATTCATGGAGCGTTTCAACATCTTTATATAATCCTTTGTTGATCCAGAAAACGTGCAGCACTTACTTATTTCAGACTTGATTGGACCAATAAATAAACAATTTTGTATAGCAATAAATGGTAGGGAAATATGATTATTTTAAACTGTTAATGCGAGAGAAAATCATCAACAATTTTCTTATAATCACATTTATCACAATTTGGACAACAAACAAGTTTTTTTTTGTTATTACAGATTATGTGGAATACGGCGACTTCAAATTAAATTAATTAGATATTCTGCGCAACTCAAATTAGCAAAAATTAGTATTAATAGCAAAAATGCATGGAAACCTGTTTTTTTTTCTAGAAACAGATAATGGCAAAATTTTTTGTTGCCAACTTGTTGCTTGGGATGGTGTGGAAAAAGTTGCGGTTGAAATTAAGAGTTGCTCAACTCAAAATTTGCAAATAATCAAAGAAAAGCTGTTTTTCGTAGAAATAGGACATGACAGAAATAAATTTGTTTCATTTGCTGCTATAGGAAAAACATTACAGATAGAATCGATCCGAAAGGGCAAATGCTGATAGAAACAATTTTCTGCCCATATTTGTCACTATAGATGATAAGTAATGCGAGTCAATTCAAATTAAATAGATAAAAATTTCTGCTCAACTCCAAATTTGCAAAAATTTTACAAAAACCTAGATGTCCAAAAAAAAATTGAAGATATAACTATTTTTTTCATATTTGCTATTATAATGAGATTGGTATTATAATGCTCAACTCAAAATGTACAAACATGCAGGAAAAACTGTTTTCTAGACAAATGGGAAATGGCAGAAATAACTTTTATTATTTATGTGTTGCTGCAGGTGAAGAGAAATATGGTGCAGTTAAAATCTCGAAAATTTTCTTGCTGTATTTCCCACTGTAGATGATAAGTAGTGCTATACAGTTCAAATTAAACTGTTAAAAAAATCTGCTTATCTGGAATTTTACAGAAATTCAAAATAAATTGGTTTTCTCGAGAAACGGGAAATGGCAGAAATATTTTTTCCATATTTGTTATTTGTAGATGCTATGAAATATGTTGTGATGTCAATTAAGTTGATCAGAAATGTTGCCCAACTCACAATTTGTAGAAATTCAAGAAATTACGCATTTCTAGAAAAATTAGATATGGCAAAAATAAATTTCTTTTCATATTTATTGCAATATACCCCGAAGAATAGAATATTAAGTTGATCAAAAATTCTGTTCATCTTGAATTTATGAGAAACCCCGAGTTTCAAAGAAATATGGTTGAAGAATTTGTGTTGAACCCAAAATTTGCAAAAACTCCAGATCAATCAGATTTTCAAAGGAATAGAAAATTACAAATGTGTGTATTTTTTTATATTAGCTTGTTTAAAGATGCTGTTATCTTGGCCTGTTATTTTTGAATACTTTTTTCCGCATCTATCGTCCAGCAGAACTTTCCTCGAAATATATCTATAAGTGTGACATCTTTTCATTCTAAGCAAAAGAGTACATCTAATTTCTATTCTCTGGTCTTGAAGTGTCTTACGTGCTGGAAATAACAAGTAATCTGCCAGTAATTAGAGCTATCAAGACCCGACTCAAGTCTCAAAGTGAAAAAGCGACTTGGTTCAATGATACCGTTAGGCAGGATGCTAAACGACGGCATCTACACTGGTTTTGATACGGATTTAAGGTGTAGTTCGTGTTGAATCGCCAGCTCTGGAACTTTGGATTCTATCGATATATCGAATTTCAAGAATTCAATTTAATTGGTTTGGGTTCCTCCTAAGTAGTTTTTGCTATTTTCAAGTTTTGGTTCTGAACTTGCAACCAAAATAGAGACAATCCATTTGATATCCCAGTACGAACTAAGGGTTACCAAGGATGATGAGATGAGTACCACCAAAAATTCTTCCTAATATTTGCAGCTAAACATCTCAGTCAGTCTGGGTAACCAACATTTTCTGTCGAAGGTGCAAGTTCATATATTATATCACAGCAAATAAAGTCGTGGATAACATTTTTTACGACAGCTTCCTGTTAGAGAACATTTTCAATACTAGTGATCCTCTTGACAGTTTCAGCATTATGGTCTAATTGGCCAAGTCTGAACTTCTTCAGATGTACTCCGATGGGGTTCATAGAGCAACTTCGATCTACAAAGATTATCTACCGCATCTTGCTCACCTTTCGAAATTATCACTTTGTGTTTGCTGGTGCATTGAACAACTGGAGCTGAACTTGCACAGGGAAAACAACAAAATAATGGGGAAGTCTCTTTTAGATGTAATCTTTGATCTGTAATCTTCTGTCCTCTTAGGAAGATATCTGACTCACGTTACCAAAAAGCTCGATTATACTCTTTGATGAGGTGTGCGACAAAGTCTAGAAAGTCTACAAATGACAATTTTTATCTTATTATTTTCGAGCGTATGAAACTCTTGAAAATATGTTTCCAGGTTCTTATTTCCTTTTTAATTCCTCCCTCGATCATGAGATGGCGTTAACATTTAATTTACGTTTAATGTTTAATAGATGGCGCTTTTAATTATTATTTTTTTTATGATCGCAAAGACCAAACCTCATAATTCGTAAATATAACTTTATAGATTGATTTAATTAAATTATAAGTATAAAAAATTCCTATTAGAATATTATAAGAACTTTATCACGTCATGTATAACTTAATAATTGAGATTAAAACAAGTTCTAGGTAATCGATTGTTCTGTTGCTCTATCTCATTGGTGCTTGCTTAAAACATTGTCTGAAATGTTCTTGGAAGAAGGGTTATTGTCCATGCAACTCTCGCGCATGCTCTCTTTCTTGAACATTTTGTATGTAGGTACACTTTCCGGTGTCTCTTTCTCTGGTCATTTTCACTGTTATCTTTTGTGACGTCGCGTCGCACCGTATTGGAATGATCCCCGTACTCTTTGTTCCCGTCTTTGTTTAAGAAGAGGTAAGATATGATTTCTTTATTTTTATTAACAAATATAGTTGACATTAAAGTATTTTTTTTACTGGTAAAATTGATAAATAACTAGAAAGTATACAAGAAAATTAATTTTCCTTAACTTTCTAACTTTGATTTTGAAGGTTTATTCAATTTAAGCAATCTTGATTGGTTATTAACACACAACTCTTAGAACTACATTATACTAGGTGAATAAGAAATCTAATTATTAAGTGAGAGTTAGCTTTCACTGTGTTATTATCCAAACAAAATTAGTTTGTGTAGTTTTCCATTTTCACTTTTTTTTGTTACTTTCAATGTTTTAAAAAGTTATAAATATACAGTTCAAATTTAAATTGCTATATATATATATATATATATATATATATATATATATACTTTTGTTTAATTATTCAAACGCGCAGACGTTGCCTGTGAACTAAAAGTGTTTAATAACAGTAATTTTTCCACGTGCAGAGTTCGCTTTATCGTTGCCAATCGCGTCATCTTTATCTAACAACATACAGAGATATATGGGTGTTCTCTGAAAGTGGGATTATATAGTGATTTTAGCACCTACATCTCTATTACCTAATTCGAAAAGTTTTATTATCAAAAACTATATATACATCTATGTGAAACCATCGGATTTATCGTATTTATATAAAAGTTTTCGATAACGTTTCTATGTCGTATTTCGACAGAACATCCTGTAGTGTAATGTATAAATTGGTGCGATGTCGCTAGTATCGCCTCGAGGCTCGAGGCACGACAAGCAAGCAACCTTGGATCGGAACGCTCAGCTGTCTACCGTTGATCAGCTGTGGGCTCAGGCGGCGAGTCCGTCCGCGAACGCTGTTATTGGCCGAAAGTAGTGACGTCACTAGAGCGGGGAAATAACGATCAGCTGTTTATGTGGCAACTACGATCTCGTTGTAGACTGACTGGTACCGCTATAGAATTCCAATTTTTACTGGGGAGAGGGTACAAAATATGGTAATTATTATTAGAAATATTGATTTTTCTTTTTAAATAATTTGTTTCTACGCTAATTTTTTGCTTTAAATAACAAATTCTATTCTAATATATTATTTTATTTTTTATATATAGTTTATATACAGGGTGTCAGCTAAAAACTTCCCCAAGCTGTATATGTATGATCACTAGAATTTTTTCTGTATTCAAAATAAAGTTGTAACATATTAGTAAGTTCATTACAATTCATGATTTTTTATTAAAAATGAATTTAGCAAGAATCAAAAGTTCAGGAAATTTGAAAAACTCAGTAATTACTATTAACACGTTCGATACTGAGCCTTCTGCAGTAGTTTTTTCCCGTGTACCATTCGTAGTTTCTTTGATTTTGAGATTCAGGTTTGTGTTATTTACATGTTGGTTTAATGTATATGTCGCAGGCAAATGGTTGTTTCAGGCAAATAGCTTTTTCCTAGTCAGATACTATCTGCCTAGGCAAATAGTTTTATTCAATTTATTTCAGTCTAAATTCTACATTCCTAGGCAAATAGCATATGGCTAAACTATTTTCAGGCAAATAGCTCTTTAAACCAACCCAACCCCAGGAATGCTTTATTTCTTTAAGAGAGGCCTGCACTTCACAGTCACTGTTCTCTGGGCAAGGGATGTCAAAATGCCCTAAAATACCACGAAAAGGTGTACTTGTTTCAAAAATAACATGATGTGCAATAGTAGATGCCATTTCAGCAACAATTGTCTAAACAAGGAAAGTTTTGTATTTAGTGTTTAAGTCTTCAAGAAATAAATCGTTTATTTGTATTTGTATTAAACTTAATAAAAGTATATGAAACTGTTATGCATTTTTTGAAAATGATACGCAAATAATTTGACTCGTTTGACACTCATTAATGACTTTAATTTAGGAAAAGTAGGTTGATAACGATAGGAACTACTTTATTTTATTGTGAACAGGTACCTACTCTATATTGCATTGCTGTATCGAAAAAATGGTATTTGCCTAAAATAAGCTTATACATATACTATTTGTCTTGTCCAATAGTATTTGCCTAGACATTTAATGATAAAACTGTAACCAACTACTGTTTGCCTAAACAGACAGTATCTGACTAGGAAAAAGCTATATACCTGAAATAACCATTTGCCTGCGACATATAAGATCTAGTCCAGATTACTGGACTTTGAATTTCTAAATTCTGTACCAACTTTTTCTAAATACAACGTAATGTAATAATAAATATTACAAAACATAATTATTATGCCCTGTGCCAGATTCTGAAGCATGGATCTACGCATAAACCAGGATTTTCTTGACATATCGGGCAGTTGTATTTGGATTTCTCATAAACTCCACCTCGCTACATTGTCGACACCTCTTCATCGCGGATTTGTATTTTTGTGTGGAGGGAACTGCCTCTAGATAATGGAATTCTGATTGTTGGTCTGTGGTTGGCCTAGTATATCCATCATTGAGCTGTAGCATATCCTTATAACTTCGCTAAAAACTGAATAATATGGCAAATGACGCTGTGGAAATCTTTCCCGATATTCTCGTACTGATTGTCGAGCATTTCCATTTCAAAAACCATACGCGAAAATTATATCAGCATACTCTTCAGTGCTATAAGCGTACATTTTGAGTTTCTTCTTGTATGTAATAATTAAACCTTACAGCAAACTGACATATTACAATGACAACTTTGTTTTTGTTGAATGTTTGATTTTACTGACTATTAATAAATTCGCTGCAGAAAACTTTAAAGTGTTATAATTTCGTAAATAATTGAAATAGGACATATGTTCATTAACATTTTTTTTTGGTAATTGTGTTAACTATCATATATCAAAGTTTGAAGGTGAGCAATAATAAATCAACCTGTATGTAATAGGCATTTCACATTGCAATGTCTATAAGATGAAAGAACATTTTTCTGTACCATCTTATGGTTTTCCTTGGTGATGTACTTATTGTAGGCAAGAACACACTCTGGTTTTATTACTTGTTTTCCTTTTCTATTTGATGCTTCTACCATTCGATGTTTATACATTGTTGATATAGTCACCAATCTCTTGTCCTTCCAGTGTGTAACCAACACTGGACCTTTTCTTTTCCATAGAGTTTTTTTTTTCTTGAAATAATCTTTTCTAAATTTTCGCAAAGTTCCTACAAGTTTCGTCTTCCTTTTGAACAAATATTTTGCTAGCCGTACACTATTTATCCGTACTTATGCCTCTTGTTCATAATACACTGCCTAAATTTTAGGTGTCCTCGCCAGTGAATCATAGATTCGTCTATAGAAAGTTGTTTCATTGGAGAAACCAACTGCTGAATGTTAAGGATATGGCAAAACCTATTCCTGGATATACATTTTCCGAAAATTCGGTGAAACTATCCAATTCCAGATAAAGGACAGAGTCCAATCAGTTTAATTAATTTAGGTGGCGTCACATCTTTCCATTTCCTAGACTTTTTTCTCGTATTTTCTACAACCGGCACTGATGTTGCACGATTATTTCTTTCAGTTGCAATTTTATTTATTATATGATCGTCAAAGAATAATCTGAAGTAGTCAATAGGTTTGGAATTATAGCCCAAATTCGGGAATTTATCTAAGAGATCAGTTTCCGTGTGAGTCTAACTCATTATCAGACTCAGACTACAAAAGCTAGTGTAGCAGGAGGTGTAGAACCATTTGAGTTTATTTCATCATAACCAGAAGGGAGGGCCTGAATCGTTAAGTGATAAGTCAGAATTTTCAAAAATCTATCTATCGTCACTGAAAAAATCGTTTCCGCTCGAAATTTCTGATAAATGGTCAACAATGTACTCTAACTCAGCTTCAATAAGCTTTCTTTTTGTCGTTGTAAATGATCTTGATCCCTTTTCTTTGTATTTCGCGTACTAGAGCTAACCATAACACAGAATCCTTTATTTGTACAGTTTCAAACATGACATGAAACTCGTACTAACCCAGGAACTGCTAAATTCTCTGTTGCACTCATTGTGCAAGTAACTAAACACAGCAGTAAAGAACAAGAAGTGGGTGTACTAATAAATGCAGATGCAAAGGGTATTCCACGTATTCGTATTTCAAACATGAGACAACACTATCACCATCATCAATCAGCCTATCACCACAAAAGCAGCCTAGACTTTCAAGTACAGGCTACGATATCACAAGCACCATTTAAATGCCATTATGCCACGACTTACAAAAACACCCTGTATAGCACTGTTGATGAGAATTCTTAATAATTTTATCTATCTCTCTTAATTATATCTTCTGATTAGCTTAGAATGTTGTTACAGTAAGTGGTATTGAAAGTGTGAGTAAACCATTGGTGACCAAACAGTTATTTCTGAAATAGGTGATTCCCCGGTTCCTTTTCATTCTGTATGGAAACTTGTATGAGATTTAAAAAAAAATAATGTTCAGAAGTTAGTTCCTCATTTATTTAATATTTTACCAAGATGTTGCCATATAATTCCATTTATTCTAACTTGAATTGATTGAAGTTACGTCTGACTTAGATATTGTGTTACTTTGTGCTCAAAGAAGAATCTTCCAATAATATGGGAAATTTATTTTGTTAGAACTCTAAGTATAGATAAGTTATGCTGTTCTCAATTATTTCATGCCATACGTTTATAAATAGAAATGGAAATGTTTCAATAATCTGCACAAAATCCCAATCTGAAATCTTGTGAATATTTAACGGTAATAATAAACTCATATAAAATGTGGAGATGTGGCTAATGAGAAGAAATTCATGGAGAATATCTGCTGCTCAGCAAAACTCTGGAGTTCTCTTGAAACTCGAAGTTTGAAACTGCTATGTACAATTTTCTTATCTAATCTCATCCTAAGAAGAAAAAATTGGTTGGATCACCTGGAAAAGACTCGCATATATGGCATCATGAACTATATTTTAGTTTAGATCTTTAAACTTGTAGAATGCTACATTAAAATTAAGAAAATTTAACGATGCTGTTTACGATTTGTCCATACTGACAGAAACCATTGTTATGTTTGATACTTTCAACATGAGATTCATAAAAAAGAAACATTTCGGGCAAGTACGTTTGATCAACTGCAATTTTAACCTGCATGCTTTGTCCTACAGCAAGCAACAAATAGCTTTAAATGAACTACCCTTAAAACTAACTCCAATCAGAGATGCTCAACTTATGTCATCAATTATGTGGTCAACATCTACCTACACAATTGGGTGCTGTTGAAACTTTGAAATTCAACACATCCAATTTGATTGATGTATTTGCTAACTTATAGTTGTTTATGTCGCTTAATTCATCTTTAGATATATCCAAATTTCCTCTAAGAACAGCTTTGAAAATATTTAAAACGACAACATCATTGTTTTCTTCAATTAAAAACATTTAGTCAATTAGACTTGATATTTATGAATTGCTTTTTATAATCTTGCATAGTAAAATTTTTATTTTATTCCTCAGCAACACTTAAATGTGATATCGTCACATTTAAGAATTCATTACGAAACGTGTTTAAACATCGCGCAACGATTTATAGCGGAAGTATTAAAATGTTTATCAATATTAAAATCTAACTAATGGACTTGCTATTTGAAAGATTCTTTATAAATATTTAAATGTTTTTGTTGAATTTTAAATTATTATCAGTATAAAACGATAGACGATTTATTGCTTGATTCAAACTTGACCTTTATCAATAAGATTAAGATAGCAAATTTGTAGTTTAAAGTCTGAAATGTACTAGATTATAAAAACAATACAATTTTATGGCAATATATAAATAGTTGGAATGGCGTTAGTGAAATTCTTGGTAATTGGTGAATACGCGTGTGAATGTGGATGTAGAGCCAAGATAAGTTTGTTTAACACTTGTCATTTCTCACTTAACCGGTGTCAGATTAACGTAATACGCGTTATCTTGTGCCAAATGGCGTTGGAAAAGCTTGGAAACTGAAGAGCATCTCTAAAAAACGTAATCCCATTTTACTTATAATAAAATGATTATATAAAGTTATTATTTTGTTATAAAGATTCTTATTATATAGAATATAGAAAATGCGTGAGTTTCTGGTCAAGGTTACGTTTTAAACGTGTTTGAACAGTGGGCGTCTTTTCACGTTTTGCAATAATTTTAACGACAGCCTGTTGCCTGTGAGCGGTTTAAAACGCCTTTCTAGGCTGTTGCGTGTGATGTTTTGAAATTAAATAGTGACGTAACGAAAACGTTTAAGTATTGTTGCCACGCACGAAAGCTCAGTGTAAAAAGAGTGCCAGCAAAGTTGATATTTTTATAAACCGACGCGGAAATAAGTTCAGATCGATTTTCCATCAAATAGAAAATTGTTTTTAAAAGTACCTATAGGGGAAAATTGATTTGGAAAGTATCCAGATTGGTTTCTATTTTAAAAACGTCACTCATGTATTCAAAATTTAGGCAGTATCGTGGTATATTTAGATTTCTTTAAAATCTCGTTCAAGTTTTATATTTAACTTGAACTTGTTTTTTAAAAACTTATCCACAAATTGCATAATTAATATTCGTTTAAAATCGTCAAAGATAACTTGAAATTGTTTGGTTTCAACTAGGATCCAAGTACAAGTCGAATTTTGCGGGTGAAGTTTGAGAAGCCAAAGCTGTAACTGAAATCCTTAGTGAGTTTCATTGCCTCACAGATCTCGGATGGAACTAATATCAAGTTGAATAACTCCCAGCTAGTCATCACATAACTATCGATTTCGCAGATTAAATTTTGTACCTACGGCTAATTTTATTACATTTTTATTGCAAAAAAGTACTAAAAAAATTACTTTTTTGTTGAAAAGTCTAACGACCAAGATATCTCTATGCAATAAAATTTAATTGAGCATGCTTTCCTTGCAAAAAAAAAATTTGACCTTTTTCTTCATATTTTGAACGCCATTTTTGAAATGTATTTCGTTTTATGTTATCTTTGTACAATTCAACCGAACCACAACCTATCATTTGGACTCTTAATATTTACAGTCTCATCCCATACATTCACTGTTCTCTCCCTAATATCGACGTTTGTTTTTGGGAAATTATCTGATTGAATAAAATTGCTAGTCTGTAGCAAGTATTAGACCTAATCTGGTGCAAGCATAACGCTGAATGTTTGTGCATTGATTTGAAAATCTAAATTCCTTGGTTGCCAAACCTGCTAAAACATGTTTTATTATGGTATGGATCTAATTGATCAACAAATATTGCCAAGTCCGTTCCAAGTTCTCGAATCATTCAACTATAGACTGGTGTTTTTAAATGAACTTGATGAACCTTTTCACCACTATCACTAACATCTTTTCATAACTAACTTGCATTAGTATAAAAACTCAAGTTTGTTATTTCAGAATTCAAAATAACTTATGATTAATGTCATACATTTCTGCCATGGTGTGTATCTGTTTAAATACTACCTCTATCTACTTAAATAAATTTGCATTAGATAAGATATAGCTTCGAACTTTCGAATCATTCAATCGGGACTTGTATTTTTAAATAAACTTACTTAAGCTAATGCTATTTCGAGTTTTAAATGTAACAACCAATGATAACCAAGTTGACAATTCCCACTATATTGTAGATCAAAATAGATCCACTGTCTTCTCTGACTGGATCTTTGAAAAATAACATCTATATACAGGGTGATTTATTAATCCACCATGAAACTTTGACATATGATAGCTAATCCAATTACCAAAAAAAAAATGTTAATGAAATTAACTGCTATTAACTGCTATATTCTTTTTTAAACACATAAATATTACAAATATTGTTCAAAATAGCCTCCTTCTGCTAGAATAGATGCTTCACAACGACGAATTAAAGAGAGTTTCAGCCGAATTAAAATGTCTGGTTGATTTCAGTGTTGCCGTTTCGGTACAATTGTACTGAATTCAGTACGATTTCATGGATACACTACGTGAAAGTAGCAAATCAGTACATAATTTTTAATCGGTACAATTGTACTGAAATCAGTACATTTTTAGGGATTGCAGTACAACTTCTTTTGAATTTACCGTTCCTGATCTTACCATAATATATTCTATCGAAATTTTCACTACTTCTTGTAAGTTTTGTTATGCCTTATTACTAAAATAAGGTCTCCTCAATTTTCTCCCTGAATTCAGTACATTTATTTCATTTTCAGTACGAATTTTTCATTTTCTTGCGTGCGGCAACACTGGTTGATTTCTTATTTCAGTAGCAGCCATTTGTATTCTGTTTAATAACTGTTCTCGTGTGTTAATTTCCACTTGATAAACAATTTGTTTCATTTGACCCCATTAGAAGAAACCCAATGGATTAAGGTCGAGGGATCTAGGTGGCCAAGCAAATGGACCATTATTACCAATCCACTTGTTTGGAAAATATTCACTCGACAACTACTCTTCCGCGATGAGGTGGGGCACCATCGTGCTGGTACCACATATGTTGAATTACATTAAGAGGTATATCTTCAAGTAAATCAAAAAGTGTATTGTTAAAAAAAATCTGTAATTTACAGCGTTCAAACGTCCATCAAGTATATGCAAACATAGTAAATTATTGTTAAATATTCCACCCCGAATATTGATGCTGAAACGTTGTTGAAATTTCCTTGGTCTAATCACATGCGGATTTTGTAATGCCCAGATATGTTCGTTATGGTAATTATTTATACCATCTCGTGTAAAACATGATTCATCTGTTCAGAGAACATTTGGAATGAAGTTATTCACAAAATGCTAACCGTTGCTGATTATCTCCTGGCTCTAGAGCTTGAACATTCTGTTTACGATACGGATGAAGGAAACTTTTGACTTATGTATGTATGTTGTGTGCTATTCTTCGAGTATTGATGGAAGGATTATCAATGACAGCATTAATTACAGCTTCTTGGTCCTCTCCATTAACTATATGCGGTTGAATAGGTTTTGCTGGAGCAGGATTATCTGTTTCTAAAAGTCTTCTGGAAGAATCGCTAAAAACTGAATGATATAGCAAATGACGCTGGGGAAATCTTTCTTAATATTTTCATATATCATATGTCAAAGATTGATGGTGAGCTAATAAATCACCCTGTATAATAATAAAAACTAGTGCTTTCATTAAAAACGATTCATATGAAAATAATGACTGACAATAATTGCACCGAAAGGTGCGAAAATTTAAGAATCATCATTTTGGATAGTTTTCAACATAGTTCACACATTCCTCCATATTGTCTCCGCCAACCCTCAACATTGTTCTGAACATTCTTCTGTATCTAAATAACAATACCTCAATGTCATCACTGAAACTCTCCAACATAGTACACTTGCTACACCTGATACACCTTAAATCATCCCGGATATTTCTTATTATAGTTTCTGAAATCCTGCACACTTTCCAATATTCTCTCACACATCCCTCGAAGTTATTTTTGGTACAACTCAACATCATCATAGACATCCCCTAACATTTTCTTGAAAATGTCTTAATATTATTCCTGTCATCTCTTTAAATCATCTCAAACATCACTCAATATTGTATCAGACAACACTTGACATCGTCCCAGACACTTCTCCTGGGCAGTGTCATCTGTAGCAACTCTCGATATCGTTCGTGACTTCCATCAACAAGTCTTTCAACTTCATTTAAGATGACACTCACCATCATTCTAGACAAAAATCTTTAAATATTGTCTCAGACAACCCTTGACATCGTTTCGAAGGTCAATCAACATCATCTTTGACATCCCTGAGTATAATTCCATACAGGTCTCAATATGTTGTCTCTCAACATATGTAGTTCCTGACAGTTTTTAATGTGGTCCCATATCACTCAGCTAAACTCCAGATTTCGTACCATCTCTTCGGAGGATGTCGAGACTGGCACACTGATACCCCGCAACGTCGTCCCTGACATATCGCAACATCTGCCTTTCCCTTCCTCAATGTCATATCTGATATTGTTCAATATCATAGTTGACACCTGTCAATATAATCTGGATATCTTTAATGTTGCCTTTGAGAACCCTCAACGTCGTCCCGGGCATCAGTTTCATCTCAGACATCCCTCAACATCATCCCAAACATCTGCTCAACGTCGTCTCTGGTACATCGCAACATCTTCCCAAACATTTTTCAATAACTTGTTTAACATTCCTCAATATCATTCCTGGCACCTCTCAACATTATCGCGGATATCCTTCATTATTATCTCTGACAATCCTCAATGTCAGAGGCTCCCCTAGGCACCTCTCAACATCGTCCCAAACTTCTTTCGATATCATCTCAAACATCCATTGATATTAAAATGTAAGAATTCTGTCGATTTTATCACGACGTTAGAGATATGATTTATTTTGTTAACCGGTTTCGATACTTTTTGTGTGTCATCAGGGATTTTGTCATACAGTTGAAAATTTTAAACCCTATTGAAATGTATGGAGAACCATGAAACACTATGTGACACGTAGGAACACGAATATTGATTTAAAAACTGCCTAGGAGTTTCTATTGTAATGAAATTGAAATTTTGGCCCTTCTGACCTTATACTCAACCCGGCCAATGTATTTTGTAGTAAAACCGCGCGTACCTTCCATCTACAATTCCAAGCCATCCGCAAAGTTATTCATGTCAACCAGTAGTTTCAAATATTTGAAAAAGTTTTAAAATTTTTCTCTAAAAGTTCTCTAAAATCCTTCAAAAACGTAAAAATAAAGTAAAGTTGAGGAGAATCAATACGGATTTATTCAGTTTTCTCGGTAACATAATTTCCTGAGTACTTTTTTGGTTAACTTTAAATAGAAAATCGTTTGTATTGCATAAAATATCTGTTTACCTTTTATACAGTCTTAATCGATTCTTGTTACATCTCACCTCGCATACATACTTAAAATTCCCCATCTGTCCATTTGAAACGGTAAAGAGAAAAAAGGTAACACGGTTAAATTAGGCAAGTACGGTTCGGCGTTACTTTCCAAAGAAAATAACGTCCCAGATAAACAACTTCCAAGTTGTAATGTTATATACGGTTGTAACGACCAGTTCTAGTTTTGACCCGATACTTGCTACTGAATATGGTCGGTCATACGGAAGGCGTCACCTTTCCGATGATGTCTGTGAGTAATACTCTCCGGGAATATATCGGTGTTAAGCACCGATTTACAACTCGTTATTTACCGTTCACCTAAGTATTCTTAGAGGCCTTTTAATTCTGAGATCTACAATCCTTTTAGATCAACTTTTAACCATTTTCTTGGTTTATTTAGTTTTGTTAAAATCAAAATTAACGTTTTATCAGCAAACAACATGTTTTTATATTATTATCGATGGGAAATATACCGAAACTCTTTCCAGACAAAAACATGTTTTGAGGTTTTCATTATCATTTATTTATTAAAATGATAATTTATATAGGAAACTTAAATATTATTAATACAATTTTATAGTTACCTTATTGTATACATATATACTTAAATATTTTTAATAAAAAAACACAACATATTAATGACAAAACTACTGATATTTTAGTGGTTCAATCCCGCACAAACTGATCTCTCTTCCGTTCGTTCCCTGTTTTATACTTCATGCGTCGATTGCTGGAACGTTCTAGGTTTTTCGAGACCCAGCCTTCCGAACTTTTCATCGGTAAAACGACAGCGTTTACCATTGCTGGGTGATTGACCTCTTTATTTTCGAACATTTGAGAACATTCTTATCTACTCTGTTATATTAGAATATTTATGGTTGGTAAGGAAAGTATAGAACAAGAAAGGATTGTTGATGCTCATAATTTTGTTGATTTCTGATTGTATTCATTTCTTTGTAGATTTTAACTTCTAGAAAATTAACCTGAAAACTGTCAATCTCTTGATTTAATTAATTTTAATGTTTATGAAAGAAAGTTTTAGGAACTAAGCAATTCATTTTTGAGAGGTAATTATAATTAACTAAAGTATGTATTAGCATTAATGTAGTGAAAATGTTTAGGTTCCTGTTAAAAGAGACCTAAAAGCTGTCGACATTATGATATGATTAAGTTTTAATATTTTTATAAAAGGAACCGTTAGGAATTAAGGTATGAAATTAATAAAGCTAAGATTCAACTTTAAACTCGAAAATATTTCAAGTTTCTAGAATTTTCTGTTTCGCTAAAAAATCTTCCTAAAGTTTCCAAACCTAAGAATTATCAAATTGTTGGTGTGATTTATAATTTTATTTTAAAACAAAGTGTTAGGAGTTAAGCAATCAATTTTTGAGAAGTTATAAATTAAAGTATTAGCTTTAATTTGGTGTAAATTTCAACTTTCTAAGGCCCGCTTTTACCACCTCTAGTTAAACTGGTCGTTAGTCTAACTACTGAGTACACACTTTCCTTCCTCAAAAGTCTGCCCCCATGCAGATGCCGACCCTGAAGTAATGGACATAACCCGTCCATCAGGTAGGGTTCGCAGTACAGCTGGGAATATTTTCACACCCAACAGAGTAAGGTGGGCTATCTCGAATTTCAAGCCCCTAAAATCACCTGGAGGAGATGGAATTCTGCCTATCTTTCTGCAAAAAGGCTTAGAAGACCTTCTCCCAATAATAATATCCCTATATATAGCTAGCTACAGCTTTAGCTATATACCCACTCTATGGAGGAAAGTAAAGGTGGTCTTCATACCTAAAGGTGGTAGGCGTTCAAACGCGGACCCTAAGGCGTACAGACCAATTAGCCTAACTTTTCTCCTCAAAGGGATGGAAAAGGTAATCGATCAATACCTAAGGAATGGAGTGCTTGTCACAAATCCACTCCACCCTAGCCAACATGCTTACCAGAAAGCAAAATGAACAATTACCGCTCTCCATGCTTTGACTAGCACCTTAGAGGAGGCAATTGCAACCAACGAGATAGCCCTTTGTGCTTTCATAGATATAGAGGGTGCGTTTGATAACACCTCATATGAATCCATAGAGAAGGCTTTAAACGTAAAAGACATACATCCGTCGACAATCAAGTGGTGTATAGCCATGTTGAAAAGTCGGCAGATCACAGCCAGTCTGGGAGGCGAGTCGCTGACTATAAAGGCGCTAAGAGGATGTCCCCAAGGGGGAGTGCTATCACCTCTATTATGGTGCCTGGTAGTTGATGACTTGATGAACACCCTAACTAAAAACGGATTTAAGATACAAGGGTATGCTGATGACCTGGTAATCACAATCCGAGGTAAATATGATTCAATCATAACTCAGCTAAAGCAGAAAGCCCTACTACTCACCAGTACTCGGTGCAGAAGCAATGGGCTCAGCATCAATCCCAATAAAATCGAAATAGTCCCTTTCACTCGGAGAAGGAAGCTACAAATAAAAGCACCCTCAATTGAAAGCAGAACTATTAACCTCAAAACAGAAACTAAATACCTAGGGGTAATACTTGACAGTAAACTAAACTGGAACTCACACTTAGATAAGGTGAGGAAAAAGGCCATCATGGCAAACCAGATCTGCCGCAGGCTCCTAGGAAGGAACTGGGGTCTCAAATCACGAATGGCTCATTGGGCCTACGTAGCAATAATCAGACCCATGGTCGCCTACGCCTCATTGGTTTGGTGGCCAAAAACAAAACATAAGACAGCTCAACAACAGCTGGCACAAATCCAGCGGTTAGCATGTCTTAACATAACGGGTGCAATGAGATCCTGTCCGACGGCTGCTTTGGAAGCCCTACTCGGTCTCACACCGCTCCACATATATATACAAAAGGAGGCAGCCTTAAGTGCCTTATCATTGAAAACAGTTTCTTCACTCAAGTTGATGCAGGGTAACCTCAGAGGACACCTTGAGATCCACAAAGACCCATGTCTAAATCACCTGATTGAAATTAAAACGGACCTTATACCGACGTAATACAATTTCAACCAACCGTATAAGGTCATATTTAGTAGCAGGGATAATTGGGCGAAAGGAGTGCCTCAACTAAAAAGAGGAGCCCTAGCCTGGTACACCGATGCTTCAAAGACAGTAAGATCTGGAGTAGGCATGGGCATCAGTGGACCAAATAGCCACATCAAATTGCCCCTCAGCTCGGACTTAACAATTTTCCAAGCAGAAGTTCTTGCTATAAACTTCTGCACCGCTTTGAACCTACAGAAGGGACAAAAAGGTGCATCCATAAACATTTTCACAGACAGTCGGGCCGACTTAAAGGCAATTCAGGCCTACACGTGTGGCTCCGCACTGATCAGAGAGTGCACCAACAACCTGAGAGAACTCGCTAGGGGCAATGATGTTACCCTATGGTGGGTTCCAGATCACAGCAACATTGAGGGCAATGAGAAGGCCGACAAGCTGGCCAAAGAGGCAGCAAACACGCCCTTCATTGGACCCCAACCTGGATGTGGACTACAAAAAAGCAACCTAAAACAAATAATCAACAACTGGGAGGCTTCAAAGATACCTTACGCTGGAAAGAACTTCCAGGTCACAGACAAGCGAAGAGTATGATAACTCCGTCGCAAAACAAAACCAAAGAGGTTTTATGCCTCAGCAAAGGGGATCTAAGAACGCTCTCAGGCTACCTAACCAGCCATGTGCCCCTAAAATACCACCTCTTCCACATTGGACAAGCTGAGGATCAAACTTGTCGACTATGCAACGACGAGTCAGAAACTGCTGAACATATACTGTGCAATTGCGTCGCCAGAGGCCGTCTAAGGCACAACGTCTTCGGTAAAACTCCCCTGTTACCTACCGACATAAAGGTTCAAGACCTCAGGACAATACTAAGGTTCATTAAGGACCTACATTTGCCCTAAACCTTTGGAGGGCTAAAGTTACAATAGATCTTATAGGTCGCGGTAACGAGAGGGGCCGCCCTCCTCAGCCCGGCAGCAATAATAATAATAATAATAGTCTAACTATCGGATAACGTTTATCTATTAGTTAACTGCGAAACGACTTTTACCATTTCGATCTAACTAATGGATAGGCTATCTAGTAGTTAACGTAAAAATCTAGGGGAATATTATAATGGCTGTTGGTGACTACGTGTAAAAGAGGAATTACAGGTTTCTATCTCCTTTATCCGTCGGTAATTCGTGGGTAATTCTCATAAACCTATCAGTTCTGTTAGTGGCAATTAACAAATTTTTAACCTGAAGAAATAACACTTTTACTTGCTTGGTGGCGGATCATAAACGGCACGTGCAAAATAACGTTTGGATTTTGCAAACAACAAAGAAAAGTAAAAGTACAATCAAAATACTAACTAACCTACTATGTATTTATAAAAAATTGATCTGCTTTATATGGTGTAGTGTCTATAATGAGTTATTAAAGAAAAGATTAGAGTTAACAACATTAATGTTAGAAAATGAGAAGGAAAGAGATGGAAGTGATAAAATTGAAAATAGAAGTGGAGATAAAACAATTAAGACAAGAAAAAGACAGTTAATCTATTTTTTAAATACTTATTGACGATATTTAAATAATAATAATGTACATATTTATTGTAAATAACGTTTTCTGTTATTACTTTTTATAATTATAAAGTTTATTTTTATAAGTTCCGAAAATAATTGATAACTACTAATCTTCTATTATTGACCTGAAGCTAATGATTCGCTGATTCCACAAAAGTCAGCTACATCCAATAACATGTTGCCTGTAGCAAAAAATCTTAAAGTAAGCAACAATCTATTTGAAACAGGGATTGCAGATTTCTAAAAAAAATTAATTATTAATTCTTCTACAGATAAAAACTAGGTGCTATACATATAATACTTCCTCGTTCGTGGTTTGATGTCATTATCAATTTGTGCTAAAATGTGGTGAAATCTTTTAATAAATTCATCAGTTTTATCGTGGTCTATTCTGTCTTTCTGTCTTCTATTACGCGTCCACCCCGAATAGGAAATAGATAATTAATTTTCTCCAAGATTTCTTGCTCATCAATTTCAAACCTTTCGAAATCCATGATTTTTTATTCTATCGTTGTGTAACACTGTTATAACACGACAATAACACCGTTTTAATCACTATTATGGAGTTTTGAGCGAACGTAAGCGTTTATTATGATTTTAGGTTAGATTTATGTTACGCCATCTGGTTAAAAATACCTTCAACCAAGTTTATCAATGAGGTAAATATTTAATCCGACCCCCAAACCGATAGTTACGGATAGACTAGAAAATAACTATTAGTTAGCGCTATCAACAAGGTAAATATGGTGGTAAAAGCCGATTTTTGCGCTAACCATTAGTTAAAGTTAACAACCACTTTAACTAGAGGTGGTAAAAGTGGGCCTAAGATGGTTAATTCCGCTCAAAATAGACCCTAAAAGTGACGTAACCTAAAAGTGGCAAATTTCTTGACATGATTAACTTTAAAAGTGTTTATAAAAGGAAGCGTTATGAATTGAGGAATGCAATTGATAGACTTAATAACGGAAAGATTTAACTTTAAATTCGAGGGTACTACAACTTTCTAGAATTTTCTATTTCCCTGAAAAACCCTCCTGAAGTTACCTAACCTAAGAACTGTCAAATTGTTGGTGTGATTAACTTATAATTCTTTTTTAAGAAAGTTTTAGGAATTAAGCAATCAATTTTTGAGAGGTTGTAAATTAAAGTATTGGTTTTAATTTGGTGTAAATTTCAACGTTCTAAGGTGGTTAGTTCCGCTCAAAATAGACCCTAAAAGTAACATAACCTAAAAGTGCCCAATTTCTTGACATGATCAACTTTAAAACTGTTTATAATAGGAAGCGTTATGAATTGAGGAATACAATTGATAGACTTAATAACGGAATGACTTAGCTTTAAATTCGACAGTATTACAACTTTCTAGAATTTTCTGTTTCTCTGAAAAAGTTTCCTAAAGTCACGTAACCTAAGAACTATCAAATTGTTGGTGTGATTAATTTATAATTCTTTTTTAAGAAAGTTTTAGGAATTAAGCAATCAATTTTTGAGGGGTTGTAAATTAAAGTATTAGCTTTAATTTGGTGTAAATTTCAACTTTCTAAGATGGTTAATTCCGCTCAAAATAGACCCTAAAAGTGACGTAACCTAAAAGTGGCCAATTTCATGACATGATTAATTTTAAAAATGTTTATAAAAGGAAGCGTTATCAATTGAGGAATACAATTGATAGACCTAATAACGGAAAGATTTAACTTTAAATTCGGGAGTATTACAACTTTCTAGAATTTTTTATTTCGCTGAAAAGCCTTTTTAAATTTACCTAACTTAAGAATTATCAAATTGTCGGTGTGATTAACTTATAATTTTTTTAAGAAAGTTTTAGGAATTGAGCAATCAATTTTTGAGAGGTTATAAATTAAAGTATTAGCTTTAATTTGGTAACAATTTCAACTTTCTAGGATTGTTAGTTCCGCTCAAAATTGATCCTAAATGTAACATAACGTAAAAACGTTCAATACCTTGATATGATTAAATTTTAAAATGTTTCTAAAAGGAAGCGTTATGAATGAAGGTATAAAATTGATAGACCTAATAACGGAGAGATTTAACTTTAAATTCGAGAGTATTACAAGTTTCTAGAATGTTCTGTTTCCCTGAAAAACCTTCCTAAAATTACCTAACCTAAGAACTGTCAAATTGTTGGTGTGATTAACTTATAATTTTTTTAAAGACAGTTTTGGGAATTATGTATGCAATTTTTGAGAGGTTGTAAATTAAAGTATTAGCTTTAATTTGGTGAATTTTTTAACATTCTAGGATTTTTAGTTCCGCTCAAAATAGACCCTAAAATTAACGTAATCTAAAAGTGCCCAATTTCTTAACATGATTATTTTAAAAAATGTTTATAATAGGAAGGGTTATGAATTGAAGAATACAATTGATAGACTTAATAACGGAATGATTTAGCTTTAAATTCGACAGTATTACAACTTTCTAGAATTTTCTGTTTCTCTGAAAAACCTTCCTAAAGTCACCTAACCTAAGAACTGTCAAATTGTTGGTGTGATTAACTTATAATTCTTTTTTAAAAATGTTTTAGGAATTAAGCAATCAATTTTTGTGAGGTTGTAAATTAAAGTATTAGCTTTAATTTGGTGTAAATTTCAACGTTCTAAGATGGTTAGTTCCGCTCAAAATAGACCCTAAAAGTAACGTAACCTAAAAGTGGTCAATTTCGTGACATGATTAACTTTACAAATGTTTATAAAAGGAACCGTTATGAATTGAGGAATAAAATTGATGGGCCTAATAACGGAATGATTTAGCTTTAAATTCGAGAGTATTACAACTTTCTAGAATTTTCTGTTTCTCTGAAAAACCTTCCTAAAGTCACCTAACCTAAGAACTGTCAAATTGTTGGTGTGATTAACTTATAATTCTTTTTTAAGAAAGTTTTTGGAATTAAGAAATCAATTTTTAAAAGGTTGTAAATGAAAGTATTAGCTTTAATTTGGTGTAAACTTCAACTTTCTAAGATGGTTAGTTCCGCTCAAAATAGACCCTAAAAGTAACGTAACCTAAAAGTGGCAAATTTCTTGACATGATTAACTTTACAAATGTTTATAAAAGGAACCGTTATGAACTGAGGAATACAATTGATAGAATTAATAACGGAAAGATTTAACTTTAAATTCGAGAGTATTACAACTTTCTAGAATTTTCAGTTTCCCTGAAAAACCTTCCTAAAGTTGCCTAACCTAAGAACTGTCAAATTGTTGGTGTGATTAACTTATAATTCTTTTTTAAGAAAGTTTTAGGAATTAAGCAATCAATTTTTGTGAGGTTGTAAATTAAAGTATTGGTTTTAATTTGGTGTAAATTTCAACTTTCTAAGATGGTTAGTTCCGCTCAAAATAGACTCTAAAAGTAACGTAACCTAAAGGTGGCCAATTTCTTGACATGATTAATTTTAAAAATGTTTATAAAAGGAAGCGTTAAGAATTGAGGAATACAATTAGACTTAATAACGGAAAGATTTAACTTTAAATTCGAGAGTACTACAACTTTCTAGAATTTTTTGTTTCCCTGAAAAACTTTCCTGAAATTACCTAACCTAAGAACTGTCAAATTGTTGGTGTGATTAACTTATAATTTTTTTAAAGAAAGTTTTAGGAATTAAGTAATCAATTTTTGAGAGGTTGTAAATTAAAGTATTAGCTTTAATTTGGTGTAAATTTCAACTTTCTAAGATGGTTAGTTCCACTCAAAATAGACCCTAAAAGTAACATAACCTAAAAGTGCCCAATTTCTTGACATGATCAACTTTAAAAATGTTTATAAAATGAAGTGTCATGAATTGAGGAATACAGTTGATGGAATTAATAACGGAAAGATTTAACTTTAAATTCGAGAGTATTACAACTTTCTAGAATTTTCTGTTTCCCTGAAAAACCTTCCTAAAGTTGCCTAACCTAAGACCTGTCAAATTGTTGGTGTAATTAACTTATAACGTTTTTTAAGAAAGTTTTGGGAATTAAGCAATCAATTTTGAGAGATTATAAATTAAAGTATTAGCTTTAATTTGGTGCAAATTTCAACTTTCTAGGATTGTTAGTTCCGCTCAAAGTAGACCCTAAAAGTAACGGAACCTAAAAGTGACCAATTTCTTGATATGATTAAGTTCAAAAATGTTTATAAAAAAAACCGTTATGAATTGAGGTATAAAATTGATAGACCTAATAACGGAAAGATTTACCTTTAAATTCGAGAGTATTACAACTTTCTAGAATTTTCAGTTTCCCTGAAAAACCTTCCTAAAGTTACCTAACCTAAGAACTGTCAAATTGTTGGTGTGATTAACTTATAATTCTTTATTAAGAAAATTGAGGAATTAAGCAATCAATTTTTGAGAGGTTGTAAATTAAAGTATTAGCTTTAATTTGGTGTAAATTTCAACGTTCTAAGGTGGTTAATTCCGCTCAAAATAGACCTTAAAAGTAACGTAACCTAAAAAGGCGAATTTCTTGACATGATTAACTTTAAAAATGTTTATAAAAAAAGCGTTATGAATTGAGGTATAAAATTGATAGAGCTAATAACGGAAAGATTTAACTTTAAAATCGAGAATATTTCAAGTTGATAGACTTTTCTGTTTCGCTGAAAAACCTTTGTAAAGTTACCCAACCTAAAAACTCAATTTGTCGATTGATTAACTTTAAAATTTTCTTTGTAAGGAAACTTTTAGGAATTAAGCAATCAATTTTGAAGGCGTTGTAAATTAACGATTTCGCTTTAATTTTAACTTTCTAGGATTGATAGTTCTCCTCAAAATAGACCCTAAAGCTGGCGTAACCTAAAAGTTGTCAATTTCTTAACATAATTAAGTTTAAATTGTTTCTAAAAGAAATCATTATGAATTTGATGATTTGAAAGTGTTTATTTAATGGTATTCTTAAGAGAACTATTAAGAGGTGTCACAATTTCCGTGTTCGTAATCCGGTCGAATGAAGTTCCCAACAGCTACGGTTGTCCTAGTTTGCTTTGGTTCATTTCGTCGTATATATAGGCTCGAGCGGTGTAATTTATACAGATGAAGAGACTTAGAAGAGGTCTAATTGCGAGAGGATAAGGATAGGAGAGCCAGTACATTGGGAGCGAGTGCGACGGGCATGAATGAAAACGAAAACTGGGTCGACTATTTTAGCAGCGACGTTGTCGAGTTTCCGAGATATGTGAGGGGCTGTACGCCCAATTTGGCATAACCAATTTGGAAACACTACTTCCAAGAAGTATGTTTCAAAAAAAAAATAAACAGTTTTAAATCCATAAAATCGATGTAATATGTCTTGTTGTTGCTCATAAAAGAATAAGTATATAATAAAGTAATGAGATTGAAAGCAGGTTTTGAGAGCTGCTCCAAAAACGCTCTTAACAAACGGTATACTTAACCCGCTCTCCATTTCTCTGTTAGAGGTTCTTCGTGCGGAGAAGAAGTGGGTCATAGACAAGGCAAATGCGGGACACAATTAGTCCATTAGAGAGGACGTACAAGGACTGAGGGGAGAGCTTTTTGCGTAACGCAAACGTTACACTATCTATTCGCTTTGGGCGAGGAGTTATTGGGTTGGGAAAATCGCAAAATTCTCAACTCGCCATGGGAAAATCGTGAGTGGAAATGTAATCGTCGAACCAAATCGATGCCAACGATATTTCCTCTCACATTATAATAATTGTGTGATTTGCTTAACAAATTTGTAAGAACTTAACACCGTAATACAAATTCTTTGTTTTTTTTCGTTAGAGAGTGAAAACAATTTTTTTAATCATGTTAAATAATTTATTAATAAAATAAATTTGTGGTGTTATTTTTATTTGTTTTGATTGCCGATTACGAAGACATCTTCCTAATAGCACTTAAGGTTAAATATACTTAATTAATGACATCTACTTGTAACACACAGGCACAATGGAGCGTGGGCATACGGTGAAGTTATTCACCTCTCGTCCTTGTATTGATTAGGTTGGTTAAAGCTCGCCTTTCTGCGGCTTAATACATTGTTAATACTCGTGACAACTAGTTTATTATCTGTGTTGAGATATTATTTCTTCAATAGATTCCATGTCTATTTTATCAATATTTATTTCTATTACGATCTACATCAATCAATAACATTTCTTGAAATTTCAATGAAATCTACGAAAACATTAGAATCTATTGTGGTTTCTTTCTTTGCCAGGGAAATAAGCGTCGCCGCACCAGCATTCATCTATTTAATGTAGATAATTTAACAACAGGAAGTTACGTTTTCACTGTTTTTGATGCAGTGATGAAAGTTGCCGCAGTATCTGACTGATGGAAATACAACATTTGGGAACAGTTTTACATTGGCTACCGCAATTGCTGGAAGATGTGTCCGCAGCTCTACTTGTGGTACAGTTTTTTACATTCTTCTGCTTCATCTTCTTGCACTAATAGTAATTGATTAATACCTAATACATATAACAGTATTTACAAGCAGATACCATAATTTATATATTATAGGTTGAAAATGGTAAAACTTGTAGAAGTTTTAAAGCATGGTATTGGAATTGTTTACTATCCATAACTAAATGTTGTGGTTTAAGTTGTAGTTTGAATCTTCCTAGAGCAAGTAGAGATCGCCAGGAAAAAGTTCCAATATGCGCAGTGAAAACTGCATACTTCCACAATGAAATATTGAAAGTTCATTATTGGAAATTTGTGCAAAAACCAATTGGTTGAAAAATATTCTAACAAAATTTGATCAAAATCATGTCAAGTGTATTTCAAATATACGTTTCTTAAAATAGACCATAATTTTCCTGAAAACCATCTAATAAAGCAATCTTCTCCATTATCGGGCACTATTGGTCGATATCTGATTTGATGTGATTGTGAACATGTTGTTCTGATGGCCGATAATGAATTTCTAGTGCATATGTTATATGACGAATTTGAAACTGCCATTAAACATGTCAACTACAAAGTAGGCGAATTTATTAATTTTTTTCACTTTGTAGTAATATTTGGTCTTTTGAAAGGGTCAAATAGTGTGTAGGCTTCTTTAAGCAGTTTCTAATTTCTTCAAGCAGTTTCTAATTTTATCAAGTATCTAGCCTTTTGTAATGTAAATTTGTTCTTATGTTCTTTTTGTAAAGCTTTAAACAATGTGTAATCTTCTATTAACAGTATCCAGTCTTCTAGCTTGTAAAGAGTATCTAATTTTCTGCAATAAGAATCTGTTTTTTACAGGCTGTACATAGCTTTCTACAAACTATATGTGGTCTTTGTCAAGCTTCAAGTAGTGTGTAGTCTTCATTAAATGTTATCTAGACTTTTGCAACTAGTATGTAGTTTTCTGTAGCCAATCTAGAGTCTTCTATAAAAAGTATCTAATCTTCTAACATGGGAAGCTAACATCAAGCAATATGTAGTCTTCATCAAGCTTCAAACACTGTGTTGCCTGCACAAATTGCGTTGTCTTTTACAAACAGTATCTAATCTTCTATAAGAAATATTTAGTATTCTATAAGGATTATCTAATTTTCTGCAATATAGTTCTCTTCAAACAACTGGATCAAAAACACATGTAATCAGTGCAAGTTTGCATCATGGATATATTCAGCACAATATTTTAGGCAGAAATATAGTATTTACACAGGTACTAAAATTTTGAGGTGCACTCACAAAAGAATAAAATATTTTGAAGTTTTGCAACCATATGTCAGTCATTTGTGCAATATAAATGTGGGAGCTTTTAATCACTGAAATTAAGTGGGTATTAAAAAAGTGATTCCCAAGGGTTGCAAACCATCAAAGTGGACGAAGTCAGTTTTGATTAATTCCAGTAAGGGAAGACTGAACTTGGTAAAGATGTACACAAAGTCTGCCTGATCTGGTTCATGCTAGTGTCGCTAATAACGAAACTGATGATAAACTGGTCCCGACAAAGAGCTTAAATGTGTTATATGGTACCCGAATTAGCAATTCGGGCGTCTTTCGGGATGACCTAACAATGAATTGCCGATGGTTAAGCAATAATTTAAGCAGCAGTAGATCAGTTCTCTTGATTTGAGACCTCTGAGTTTCTTTATCCAAGCTCTTTATATTTTTCACTGATTTAATTATTGATTGATTGCCTTGATTTGATTCAAACCAGTTTATGAACCTTAAATCTGTCGTGATTGCTTATACCCATATTTGATGTGATTTCTGTGGATGTATTGCTAACAACTATGTTTTTTGTAGTACGGAGTATGGCGCTGTTTATGCTGTGGCATTTTTGGGCGATTAAAAATGTACAAATTTTTTATTGCTAATGTTATCAATGAAATACAAATTTATCGGGTGTGATGGATTCTGTAATAATATCGATATGATAATCTACGTCCGTTTCTCAATTTGTTGTTTGTATCTCTACTATCAGTATTCCATCTTTTTCAAATAGTATCTAAATTTCATCATATAGTATTTTGTCTTTTGCAATTGATGTTAAGCTTCTATAACCAGTATATAGTCTTTTGAAAGCAGTATCTAGTCCTGTAATAGTCACCCTGATGGACACAACTTTCAAAATTTATGCAAAGATGCTGCTGGGGAGGTTGGAAGCGGAAATGGAAAGGGGGGAATCAAGAAGGGAAGAGGGGCAATTGACAATATATACATTCTGAAACACCTGTTAGATAGGGAGTTGAACAAGAAGGGAGGAAAGCTGTATGGATTGTTTATTGACCTGAAGGCTGCATTCGATAACGTGGATAGAGAGAAATTGTGGGAGGAAATGAGGAGGAGAGGTATCACAGAACAACTGATAGGGAGGGTGAACGAGATGTACAGGGAGACGATGGCCAAGGTTAAAGTGGGGGAAGAGTTAAGTGAGGTGTTCTGGACGACAAAGGGATTGAGACAGGGGTCCCACACTATTTGCAATATATACGGCGGATTTGGAAAAGAGACTTGTGAAGGGGCAAATGGACCTTGGCGTATGCGGACGATTTGGTGGTCGTGGCTAGAGAGGCGATGGAGATGATGAGGTCCCTGGAAAGATATTTTAAGGCGAAGGGGTTGGAGGTAAACGTCGAGAAAACAAAGATAATGAAGTTCTGCAAAGGGGAGAGAAGAAAGAAAGAGGAATGGAGGTGGCAGGGAAGAGATATTGAGCAAGTGAAAGAGTACACGTACCTGGGATATGGGTGATGGAACAGGTTTGGGGATGGGGGAAAGAACTTTTGGGAGGGACGTCGGAAAATGAAAGGTTATGTTTGATGGCTTGGTAAGGAGCACAATTGGCGCAGAAGTATGGGGATGGAGAGAACAAGGTTTGCTGGAGGATATACAAACACGGTATTGGAGATGGGTGCTAGGGTTGGCAAGGGAGACTCCAGGGTATGTAGTGACGGAGGAGGTTAAGGTGGATGTAGTAAGGAAATAATAGAAGCATTGCAGGATCCTCGGAGAGTGCTGGAGGGAAATTAAGGAGAGGAGGCTGATCTATGAGCAAAGAGACAGGGAAGAATATTATAGAGGAGTGGGATACTCACTAACTGGGATCGAAAACAGAAGAGCGGAAAGAGGTGAAATGTGGAGAGAACTGAGAGATAGGGATAGGGAGATACAGAGGCAGGAAAGAAGGTCACAGATACGAGAAGGGAGATACAATGAAAGGTATGGGGAGATAATGACAGAGGAACTGCCGAAGTATTTGTTGATGGAGGGGGATGATGAAGGGAAGCGATTGGTGGCCAGATTTGGCTGTGGCAATGAGGAGAGGGGGAATAGGTACTGGGCGGACGATGTGGAGAGGTGGTGTAGGCTGTGTAGGCTGTGTGGAGAGGACTGGGAGATGCTAGAACCTATGCTGAGAGGGTGTAGTGAGCTAAGGGAGGAGGCAATGACCAAGAAGCAGATTTTGCGAGAGGGAGGCGATGGCAAAAAATAGATGAGGGAGGCGATGGGGACGAGGAGGCGAAGGTGTGGAAAGGGGGGAGGAGGGTAGAGGATCTGGAGGTGTATATATGTATATATATAGATTGTATTGTATTACATTAGGAACAATAACACGCTTATTATTAGTCCTGTAATAGCAGTATCCAGTCTTTCTCAAATAATGTCTAAACTTCTTCATACAGTATTTAGTCTTTAGCAATCAGTATTTAGTTTCTTGCAACTTGTATCTAGCCCTCTATTAGTATTAACAAACCTACCTCGCACAGTATCCAGACGTTTTTAGACGATATTCAGTCTACATGCAATTTTTATAACCAAATATATACTTTTATAGAATAGCGAGACAAAAACTGTTGATTGAAATTAAATTATTTGACCATGTTTAGTAACACGCAGATAACTTGGCGAAGCAGCGTGGGTCAACCTAATGTTGGCCAGTTATGTCAAGCTAACTCGTGATGGCAATGGAATACACGAATATAGTCAAGTTTAAGAAGAGGGCGTAGAAAAAAGATGTTCTACATATATGATATTAGGCACATTTGGGTTAATAGCGAATTCTTGAATTTGATGTGAACTCAACTAGAATTTAGATTCTGTTACTGCCCAATATTTACAATTCATATCCAGATTTAGCTCTTCATACTTTCTCAACAGATATTTTATATTATTCTAATCCTTTCCTCATTTTCTCATCCTCCTTCATTGTTGGACACCATCAAATACTCCGTAATTCCTATGTTGTGGTGTTTTTATAAATCTCATTATTATAGATTTCCAATTCTTTTGTATCCAATCATTTAGCCATTCTGACTCAAAATGTATATAAAATTTGTGATTAAATAGATTAATGCTTTTGAAAGAAAGTTAGAAAACACGTAAATAATGATTAAATCGTATAAATAAGTTGTTACTTTTAACCGAAAGATTTATAACTTTCAACAATTTCCTTTGTTTTCTTTTACCGCATTATGACAAAATAATCGGTTACAAAACGCGAAAACCTAATTACTTTTCATAATAGGCACAACCGAACCATTAAAAGAAACGAATAATTTCTCATTGTGAAGTTTACACCGAAATCTTTTATAATAATCACGTTACGTCACGATTAACCGAGTTAAACAAGTTGTCGAAGGTTGTTAAGAAAGTATCTAATCATAATTACAACGTACGATATTTTCCACTTTTTATTCTTTGTATGGCGGAACAGGTCGAGGTATGAGGTCACAGCAATTACCACCATTTCAAAACGCATCCTTAACGAACCGACCACCGTTAAATCTTGTATATCCCGGATTAAAACGTCCTCCAACTTAACATGAGGATCAATAACATGCAAAGCGCGTGTATGTATATAAGGGAGAGTTGTATCTCCCCTACTAACACACACCGAGTAATGATATAACTTGTAGCGATAATAAAATTTGTAATGAGTAATGACAATTTTTTTTTTGTATTTTCAGATGCATAGTTCTTCTTTTGACGTAGACAGGGATTGTTTTAGAGATAGCGGTGACGTTCTCGTCACCGTTGCAGCTTTGGTTACCGAAGGACGTATTCCCGGAAAAGTGAATAAATCGAAGGGATTTTATGAAGGGCCGCATTGTCCCGCGGGAAAACAAACTTTGCCTCAGGAACATAGATGCAACGCTACCGATATTTTGGTAAGTAAAAATTTAAAAAAAAAATTGGATAATAACCACATTGGTTTCCGTGACCTCTTATCGATTTTGCTTGGGTTTTCGCTACTTTAGAAGAGCGACACGTGCCTGCATTAGTAATACAATCGATTTCGAAAGGTTCGTGGTATGAATAGGTAGCGGAAAGTCGGATTGACTTTACAGCTGTCGATGACAATGGGTTAAAACTTATGGATACTCAATTGGTTTTGTTTTATTTGCAGTGCCAACAGTACAAAACTGTTCAAAACCAGATACTGAATCTTTGCATGAAGAATATTCCGGTTTGCGTCGAAGTTCTTTTGGTACCCAATTGTAATTGTAACAAACAGGATTCTATTGACTCGGCTTCTGATAACGTTTCCGGAGAAGGACTTCTTTTAGAACAATGGCATCTATCGGTCAACCAACATAGGTAAGAAACAAAAAATGAGTTGTTCAGAATAATCCTTAATTCCTATCATTTCGTACCTTTAAGCTCTAATAACATAAATATTTTTAATATTTATAGACCTTCCGACATCTCTTCCCCTTTCACCTTCAACCAACTGATCAACGCCGTTCGTTCTCAATTATACTTCTCACAAATATCAGCATGGTTATCCTCGCAGCAAGAAACAGAGGTGAAACTAACCCCGAGAAACTTCAAATATCGTTTGGCGATCCCAGGAGAAACCTACCAAATATCCATGTTCAACACCACAGTGACGAAACACACTTTTCCGCCCACGGATTTAGGCAACGGTTTTTCCCTAAATATTACATTATCCAGCTTGCCCAGGATGTCCACAATGCCCAACCTAATATGTAAAAGATGTACTTCAAATTCAATCCCTAAAACAATTCACCAGGAAGAAAGAAAAAAATCAAAAGATGACGAAAAAAACGGATTATTCGACGATAGGATGCATACAAGTTGTACTTTAATGGGCAAGCATCGTTGCGAAGATCTAGACGAGTTCGATCCGAGCGTTAAAAAGGAGTGTAAATTCGTGAAGAGATGTCAAAATCATTTTTTAGACGAACAACCATCGACTTCTAAACAACAACAATCAAGTTATTATTGTGGTAAAGAGGCGTCGACGAGTTATCAATTTCGAGATGAATTTAAAGAGAAGAAAAAATTTAACGGGGCTGGAAAGATCGAAAAAAGAAACTGTTCGGTACAAGAACAATCGGTGAAGACGCCTAAATTAGATTTGAACGAAATTAAAGACGCCCTGAAAGTTTTCGATAAAATTGATCTCAGCAAGAGGCAAAACGAAGGTGGCGACGTTTTGCTTAATGCCATCCTGAGGAGTTGTCGCCTTCAAAACAACGAGGGCACAACTCTGCCGTGTGGCAAAGACAGTAGTACAAATAACGACACTGTTGACGTTGTTCAAACGGGTAAATGTGATAATATGCTGAATCGGTGTGAAAGCGGTGATATTTTTAGTTATAAGACAAACATTAGTATGTACGTAGGTAGCAATTGTGATAACAAGGCCCATAACAACAGTAGTAACGCTGGTAGTAATGGCCACAGATGCAATAAACTTAGGGAACACTTTCCGAGGTTGTACAACGGTAAAGTTCGACAAAAATTGGACTTTGACAACTTTCCCAGCATTGACAAAAAATATAATGATGCTAATAAAATTATCGACGATACCAATAAATTAAACGGTGAAGAAAGGATTGTTAATGGCGAGAAAAAGTTTGTTGAACCAAATAAGATTGAGACGACGAAGAAAATTAATCAAATAGTTGACGTGCCATCTTCGATTGAACAGGCGAAGTTTAGAAAATCACTGGATAATGCGGCTTCTATGGTTTTTCATTCAAGATCTGGATTACCTTTAACTAGCAGTCCAGCTCCGGTACGACGAGGAAAATGTTTTGATTTCGATTCCAGTATTAATTCAGTTTCTGCAATTAAGAGGTTGGTAAATATCTAATTAATTTAATTATTTTAATAACTATAATTAATTTAATTGCTTTATTTTCTATAAAATCGTTTAATATTTTATTCTAAATTAAATCGTTAAAAAGATTAATTTGACCGTTTCGGTATTTTTAAGAATGTATGTATATTTATAGACAAGAAATAAATGTGCAACAAACAAGTTGCATATTCAAATTATCCTTGTCATCAATAATAAAATCTTAGTAGCAAATCTTCGTCCATATATATTATGTCATAAGGCAACGTCATGATATTGTTACTATACATTGATTGAATGATTGATACAATGAAGCTGTCATCGAAACTATTGCGAAATTATTTCCTCAAAATAGTTGACTGTCCATAAGGTATGCTAAAGCTTACTAAAGTTTTTGCTATATTCTAGAGTTCTAATGTTTAGAAACAGTAATGTGGCTTACACTTGATTATTGTGGTAGACTTTTAAATTATGTGCTGATAGATAGACATATATAATTTGATCAATAATATTCTAGTAGAAAAATTACAACACTTATAAAGAAGCTTTTACAGAAAGACAAAAACAGAACACAAAAACATCTACAATGACGCAGAAATTTATGCAAGAAAGTTCAAAAAACTTACATTGAAAATTGCAGAAAGCAAGAACACCATCACTAACACAAAAATTTGTCTGTGTAACACAAAAAGAGAGATTGGGAACAGTTATTGCATGATGACAAGAACACATGACACTGACAGAAAAATGGGAACTAACCTGACAGAGGATGTTGATAAAGACATTTCTGCAGAAGCTCTGACGGAGGAGTTTGCAGAAAAGAAAAAAACGCCGCTTTTGACTAGGAATACTGATAGTATAGTTTCTGCTGAATAACAATAATACCAATATAAAATCCAGTTCCAGTTGGAATATGAGTATAAAAATTTCCCAAAATGTTAATAAAAGTGTCCTCTTTCCAATGAACCAACCCATTTTGAAAAATAACTTTTAGTTTTTGAGAAAACAATATTTGAGAAATTTTGATAAAATTTTCGATGTTGCAATTTTCATCGATAACTGTCAAAGTTCACTATAAAATTAATTTCTTGAAGGATCCTTGTGGAAATATCACCAATTATTAATTAAAGTATCCTCTTTTTAATGCAAAAAGCCGTTTTGAAAAATCACTTTTAATTCTTGAGAAATAAATTTTTGAAATGATCGACAATTTTTTCGAATTTTACAATTTTTGCTGTTTAAGTTTTAAAAATTGCTATAAAATCCAGTTTTTGGAATATCACTATGATAATTTCCCAAAATATTAATAAAAGTGTCCCTCTTTCCAATGAACCAACCCGTTTCGAAAAATAACTTAGTTTTTGAAAAAACACTTAGTTCTTGAGAAATAAATTTTTGAAATAATCGACAATTTTTTTGAATTTTGCAATTTTCGTCGATTAAGTTTTAAGAATTCGTATAAAATCCATTTCTTGGAATATGAATTTGAAAATTTCCCAAAGTGTTAATAAGAGTGCCCTCTTGCCAATGAACCAACCCGTTTTAAACAATAACTTTTAGTTTTTGAGAAAACAAATTTTGAAGTTTTGATAAAATTTTCGATGTTGCAATTTTCATCGAAAACTTTCAAAATTCGGTATTAAATTATTTTCTTGAAGTATCCTTGTGGAAATATCACCAATTATTAATTAAAGTATCCTCTTTTTAATACAACAAGCCGTTTTGAAAAATCACTTTTAGTTCTTGGGAAATAAATTTTTGAAATAATCGAAAATTTTTTCTAATTTTGCAATTTTCACCGATTAAGTTCTCAAAATTCGTATAAAATCCAGTTCTTGGAATATGAGTATAAAAATTTCCCAAAATGTTAATAAAAGTGTCCTCTTTTCAATGAACCAATCCGTTTTGAAAAATAACTTTTAGTTTTTGAGAAAACATTATTTGAAATTTTAATTGATAATTGATTTTCATCGATAACTTTCAAAATTCGCTATAAAATTAATTTTTTGAAGGATCCTTGCGGAAATATCACCAATTATTAATTAAAGTATCCTCTTTTTAATGCAACAAGCCGTTTTGAAAAATCACTTAGTTCTTGAGAAATAAATTTTTGAATTAATCGACAATTATTTCTAATTTTGCATTTTTCGCCGATTAAGTTTTAAAAAATCGTATAAAATCCATTTCTTGGAATATGAGTTTGAAACTTTCCCAAAGTGTTAATAAAAGTGTCCTCTTTCCAATGAACCAACCCGTTTTCAAAAATAACTTTTACTTTTTGAGAAAACAATATTTGAAGTTTTTATAAAATTTTCGATGTTGCAATTTTCATCGATAACTTTCAAAATTCGCTACAAAATTAATTTCTTGAAGGATCCTTGTGGAAATATCATCAATTATTAATTCAAGTATCCTCTTTTCAATGCAACAAACCGTTTTGAAAAATCACTTTTAGTTATTGAGAAATCAATATTTGAATAATCGACAATTTTTTCGAATTTTGCAATTTTCGCCGATTAACTTTTAAAAATTCGTATAAAATCCATTCCTTGGAATATGAGTTTGAATATTTCCTAAAGTGTTAATAAAAGTGTCCTCTTTCCAATGAACTAACCCGTTTTGAAAAATAACTTTTAGTTTTTGAGAAAACAATATTTGAAGTTTTGATAAAATTTTCGATGTTGCAATTTTCATCGATAACTTTCAAAATTCGCTATAAAATTAATTTCTTGAAGGATCCTTGTGGAAATATCATCAATTATTAATTAAAGTAACCTCTTTTCAATGCAACAAGCCGTTTTGAAAAATCACTTTTAGTTCTTGAGAAAAAAATGTTTGAATAATCGACAATTTTTTCGAATTTTGCAATTTTCGCCGATTAAGTTTTAAAAATTCGTATGAAATCCATTTCTTGGAATATGAGTTTGAAAATTTTCCAAAGTGTTAATAAGAGTATCCTCTTTCTAATAAACCAACCCGTTTTGAAAAATAACTTTTATTTTTTGAGAAAACAAATTTTGAAATTTTGATAAAATTTTTG
This sequence comes from Onthophagus taurus, assembly GCF_036711975.1. Lineage (NCBI taxonomy): Eukaryota > Metazoa > Arthropoda > Insecta > Coleoptera > Scarabaeidae > Onthophagus > Onthophagus taurus. The sequence goes on along the minus strand of NC_091972.1, from coordinate 38,755,255 downwards.
ATGTTGCAATTTTCATCGATAACTTTCAAAATTCGCTATAAAATTAATATTTTGAAGGATCCTTGAGGAAATATCACCAATTATTAATTAAAACATCCTCTTTTTAATGCAAAAAGCCGTTTTGAAAAATCATTTTTAGTTCTTGAGAAATAAATTTTTGAAATGATCGACAATTTTCCGACACTGATAGAGTATACGGGCTGAGATGTTTTCAGAAAGAAAATGACTGTTTCAAAGACAATCCAATAAGTTTTA